>NW_027526214.1:26417723-27017723 GCF_048455015.1 Haemaphysalis longicornis
AGACGGAGCCAGTAGTACTTCTTGATTTTCCCAATAATTCGAGCTGTGCCGAGATGTCCGGAAGACCGGTCGTCGTGGAATGCTTCCAAAACTTCGTCCCGAAGTTCTGTAGGGATGACAAGATAATCCTTTCTTGTTGCGGGGCTGAAATTCTTTTTCACTAGGACGGCGTTTTTTACGCTGAATTGCTGGTATGTTCCTTTGAGGGCCCTAGGCACGGCGACGATACGTTCTTAGAGGTAGTGGATCATTACGCGTAACTCGGGGTCGGCAGGCTGCTGGGCGGCTAGGTCGCTCGCTGTTACGACTCCGAAGAACGCGCGGTCTTCATCGGAGAGTTGTGGTGGTGGGTTGATGGGGGCGCGGGACAGGCAGTCAGCGTCGGGGTGTCCTCCCCGATTTTTGACTACAGTAAATTCGAATTCTTGCAGGCGCAAGCTTCACCTGCCACGACGGCCAGAGGGGTTCTTCAAATTTGTGAGCCAACACAGGGCATGGTGGTGTGTCACAACCTTGAACGTTCTTTCATACACGTATCAGCGAAATTTTGAAATGGCCAATATATTAGCGAAGCACTCTTTCTCAAAGTTGAGTAGTTTATTTCTTTCTTGGACAGACCACGGCTGGCATAGGTGATTACTTTTTCACATCCGCTTTGCTTTTATACGAGGACGGTACCCAAGCCTATATCACTGGCGTCCGTGTGCATTTGCGTTTCGGCGTTTTCGTCGAAATCGGCGAGCACGGAAGTCTTTCCAGGCATTGTTGCAGCTCGTAGAATGCTTTTTCTTGGGGAGTTTTTTAAGCTGAAAGGGTTCTACCTTTTGTCAAGCACGTGAGTGGCTTTGCAATGCGGGCGCTGTTTGCGACGAAGCGCTGGTAGTATGAGCATAGTCCGAGAAATCTCCGTACGCCCTTCATTTCTATCGGTCTTGGGAAGTTCGCTATGGCGGAAGTTTTCGCCTCTTCTTGCCGGACTCCCGCGGCGTTGACGACATGACCCAAAAACCTGAGTTCCTCGTGCGCAAAGCGGTACTTTTCAGGCTTCAGCGTCAACCCTGATGTACGGATGGCTTTGAGTAGAGACTGGAAACTTGCAAAGTGTTTGTCAAAAGTCCGGGAGAATACCACAACGTCTTCGAGGCATACGAGGCAGTTGTGCCGCTTCAGGCCAGCTAGCACAGTGTCCATTACTTTCTGAAACGTTGCTTGAGCCTTGCGTAGCCAAAACAGCATCACGTTGAAATCGTATGGGCCGTCCAGAGTTACAAATGCAGTCTTCTCTCGATCTCTCTCGACCACTCCAATTTGCCAGTAACCTGTCTTCAGATTTATGGATGAGAAGTACTTCGCGTGGGAGAGGTCGTAGATGGCGTCGTCGATTCGTGGCAGAGGTACACGTCCTTTTCGGTGATCTTGTTCAATCGCCGGTAGGCAAGGCAGAACCTCAGAGTGCTGTCTTTTTTCTTCACAAGTATGACCGGAGCTGCCCAGGGGCTTTTGGATACCTGTATATTGTCGTCGCTGAGCATATCTTTGACTTGCGTCCCGATGTCTTCCCGCTTGTGCGAAGACACGTGGGACGGTGACTGTCGGGTAGGTCGGGCTCCATCTTCGATTATAATTCGGTGCTTTGCTAGAGGTGTGTGACGTAATTTTTAGTTCGAAGAAAAGCACTCGCTGTAGCGACGTAGCAAATCCAATAATTTGTATCGATTTTCTTGCGCCAGCACAGGGTTCACATCAAAAGAATGCGGCAGCTTGAAAGAATCTGCGCGTGCGCATTAAAAGTTGGCAACCACAATCAAGTCACTTGCTTCTTGCGTTTCTTCGAGGAACGCAATTTCAGCGCACTTGTTTAGATGCTGTTATTCCTCGGCGAAATTATAGACCAAAACTTGGGATTCGCGTTGCTTAAAGCTAGCGATGCCTTTGGCGACACAGAAGCCGCGGCCGAGGAGCAACCCTTTGTCACTCTCTGTAATACCTTCCACGTCATGAGCAGCCTGTTCACAGTAGACGGCGACCATGAAGCTTGCGTGGGGTGGCAGGTGTAAGGATTGTCGGCGATCCTTACCGCAGCACAGTGTTCGGCTGCGGCGTCGTGGAGTGATCGGTGGCCAATGTTATCGACTTGGTCCGTAGATAAATTATGGCGGCGCTGTCCGTGTAAATGTTCATTCCGATAATTACATCGCGTGAGCAGTGAGGCAAAATGACGAACGCCGTACAGTGCGTTGTGCCGCCTATGGTGACACGCAATGTGCACGTTCCACTTTGCGTCACGACGTCGCCTCCTGATCTGCGAATGTGCCGGTCGTCCCATGTGGTCGTAACTGTCTTCAGCTTAGACGCAAATGGTCCGCTCACTAATGAGTAATCGGCCCCCGTGTTTATGAGGCAACTAATCAAAGCCGTCGATGGACAGCTGAAGGTCGGACGCCGCTTTCCTCGAGTTTCGGGTGCGTCGGGGCGTCGTATCTCGGCTTGTACGTGTTGACGGTAGGGCACTATGCGTCGTAGTCTTCGTCGTGTTCTCAGCGGCAGGTTCGGACTGTACGGTACGCATCGCGCAGTTTTGCAGTCGTCGTGTTCTGGAGTCACGTCAGGGTTAGATTGGGTCGTCGGGCTTAGGGCATGTCGTGAATCATGGTATTCCGCGTGCGCTGCGTCGTTGGAGGGTTCTCATTTTTCCGCGGTCGTGCAACTTTACCTCCAGAGGATGCTGCTTTTATTTTCCCCCGTGTGGGCTGGGGGGCGTTCCACGTGAGAAGTCAGCAATGCTGCGGCGGTTCGGTGACTGATACGGGTACGACGACGGTAAACGGTTGAAGAGGGCTGGTCGTCGGTTGGTGTTGGAGAGGAATTCTACTATCTCAGCAGGGCGCTGCCCTAATCGAGGGCTTGGGGCGTCGACGGAAAACCCTCGCAAACTGAGCCTGTTGTAGGGACCACCACGGTAGATGTAGTCGGCCTCTCCGCCGTGGTAGCACAGCGGGCGATTATCGGTCGTTCGCCACACGTCGGTCTTCCTTGGCGTTTGGTATTGGTCAATAGGGCGTTAGGTGGGTGGCATTGGACGGTGGTATGGCTCGGCCTCTTCAGGACGGGTTGGAGCCGGGCGGGTTTGAGGACGATCTGCGTAGTAGGTCATCACTTGGGCCTGGCGGGGTGCTTGTGAAGGTGTAGAAGTCCCCAGCGCCTGTTGAACCTCTTCTCGATTGAACTCAGTCAGGGAAGCAACTTGTGGTTGCGGCCGCGTTGGAACAAGCTTCTGAAGCTCCTCCCTGACCACTGCTCGGATGGTCTCGCACAATATATGGTATCTTACAATTGCGGCACCGATGGTCTCCGAGAACAGCGCGTTGACACGGCGTTCGTACTGCCTCGTTCGAATTTCTAGCGTCTTCTTCGTCTCGGGCGCTTCAGACGCGAAATCGGCAATGTTTTAGGGGGGTTGCCGACTGGGCAACCAAAGAGTTCTTCTTTACTCCTCGCATAAAAAATCTCAATTTCTTTTCTTCTGTCATTTCCGGGTCCGCACGGTGAATTAATAGCTTCGTTTCTTCAACGAAGGTGATGACTCTTTCATTGGGGTGCTGCTTTCCAGTTTCAAGCAAAAGCAGAGCTAGCTCTTTTTGCACCACGGTAGTGAAGGTTTTGAGGAACGCCCTTTTGAATTGAGTGCAGTCTGTCAAAGAGCTCTCATGGTTCTCGAACCAATGTTCGAGCAACATCTTCTAAGTAAAAGAACACATGCCGGGAAGTTTTTTTTGTCGTTCCACCTGTTGAAGATGCGGACGCCCTCAAGCTTCTTGAACCATTCTTCGGGGTCTTCAGCGGGAGCTCCCAAGAACGATGGCGGTTCTCGGGGCTGCTGGAGCACCATTGGTGACGTTGTTTATTCCACCATGGTTTTGGTTGTGGTGTTCCTTCTCTTGGGCACTTCTCGCGGAATACCGAACTCGGGTTGTAATCCTAGCAGTCAGCGGCTTCCTCTGGTTGGACTGGCTTGGCGGTTTTTAGATATCGTAGGGAGCATAAAGGCTGAGTACCCAGCAGCTCAACCAGATGTCACGAAGCCAAGGACGACGCAGGTATCTTGAAGGAGAAACTAGTTTATTGAAGTGAACTTCTGTTCCCCTAAAAACGCACAAGAACACAGAGGAGGCGAAGCAGCGGTCACCAAAGTTAGTTGCGCATGCGAGTGTCGTCGAATCCAATGCCGAGGCGTCTACACTGCAGGCTTTTATTTTTCAGCCCACGTGTTTCTGGAACCGTCTATTAACGTCCAGAAAATTGTAGATAAAACATTATTCTGGGCTTAGTGAGGTCAGGGTACAACAGTCTGCTTATCTGAATGAGATAGCCCGTGCCGTATAAACATAAAGAATGGAAGACGTGCTTCGCTTTGGACACACATAACAGAGCCGGGAGTAGCCGGGCCGTAAAACAAACAATACATCAAGAAAACCATACATGGTTCAAAGCAATATAAAATCCAACAGTCCCTCATCAAACAATTACCACAGGGAGGCTGAAATATAAAGCACTGCACGCGCTTCATACTCGTTATATGTTCGCAGAATGATACCATGACACGTTTCTTCCCCAAAAATGACATAGCTGACAAAAGAGGACGAAGAATAGTCTTCGACAACTCCTCCGCATACGTTTTACGGCCTCTACCTTCAATGGCACTCGCAACGGTCCAAGAAGAATGTTTAACAGCAAAAAGCAAGCAGGTACACTGAGAGAATGTAGCGATATCAATATGGCAAGGTTAACGCCGATGTGAGCTATCTAGAGTTATGTTTGAGCGATCTACGTCGCCCGAGTGGAAGGCGTGCGTTAGGGTTAAAATGTATTGTCGTCTGCATACGATCCAAGTAAAACATGGCCGACGTGTACGTTTTTGAGAAAAGCGCAACTTGAGAATTCCGCCCAGATTGCAAAAAATACACACTCCACAAGGACCAAATATCTCTCCAGGTTCTAAGCGATTGTGTGGAGTCTATAGGATCAAAAAAGCCATCGATAGGGAACTGGAGGCGTTATATTTCAGACTTTGTTGTTAAGCATTTTGATTACGGCTGGCAGAAACGACGGCACCTCAAAAATCTGCTTTGTTGTTTACATTTCTTTCGGGTCAATAAAACAATAAGCCTCCTACTAAAAAGACGTATTAATCACTTCCAGCTCCTTTACAAGAAAAACAAGTAGCAAACAATCTCACCAGTGTTCATTTAATACTTCAACTACTTATCCTAAACCTTGGCGGACAATTTTACTCAGGGCAGGCTCTAGTGTCGTCTCTTGCTCAAGGCATGGAAAAAACCCAAATGTTCAACCGTCAGAGCAATTCATCTCTACACATCACTGCATATAATACCACCGTTTTACGGCTAGTTTTTGAAGGTGTGCACTCGAGCTGCCTAAGCAAAATTGTGAGGTTACTGATCATGAGGTTATCGTCCCCGTTGCCAGACACAAGTTGGCTCTTTCCTTTCTACATATTGTTATGAAGATATCACGGCCACTTCCTTAAATGGGTGTGTGCCGTGCACGTCTCGCGTCAGACGATGTATGTACTTGGATATGGTACAATCCACCACAAGTCGGTATGTGCTTGAATCTGGGCTAGACAGTCCAATCGAGAGCGCTGTGCGCGAGACTGGTGCCCCGACCCGAGAGCTCGCTTGGACGCGTTTGGACTCAGCGATAGTCAGGCCTTGCTATACCTTCCTGCCAATAAACCCCAATATTAATATATTGGCCTCCTTGATTATGAGTCCTACATTGTCAAAGGACTGCCCACTATACTATTTCGCGCTGAAATTTATAATAAATTTATAATAAGCATAGGTCCGAAGGAAATATACGGTTGTGCATGCAGATTGTCCAATGCTAATAATTAAATGATGCCGATGATTGATGAAAAACGGTTGTTCTGAATCACGAAACTTAAACGTAAGTGATATTGTTTCGCGTGATAGTCAAAGTCCACACTAATGTCCATGAGCCGCAAACCAGGACCTCCTATTCAAGGGGGGGTGTCCAGGAATTCCATATGGGTGTCCTCATGTGTATGTTTGCAAGGTGCGTGACGCATACTTTCACCTAGAGATTTGAGGAATACCCAATCAAAACATTTATATATTTTACCAATTTGGAAACATAAAACATATTCTTATATAACCTTTGATTCATGTCTGAAATTGTTAATATTTGCGAGTCGTCAAAAGCCTTTTTAATCACGACCATTTTCTACAGGGCCTTTGCATACAGTTCCCCCTTAGAGTGCCTTAATGTTACACCTATCATTTTCCTCTCCATTGCCCGCTGAGTCGTTCTCAATTTAAGTTGAACCCTCTTAGTGAGCCTCCAAGTTTCTGCCCCGTAGGTGAGTACCGGCAAGATGCAGCTGTCATACACTTTCTTCTTCAACGACAATGGTAGGCTGCTATTCATTATCTGATAATGTCTGCCATATGCACCCCACCCCATTCTGATCCTTCTAATTATCTCTGCCTCATGGTTGGGATCTGGGGTCACAACTTGGCCTAAGTATATATATTCGCTAACCACTTCCACTGCCTCGCCATCTATCTCAAACTGCTGTGCTGTCCCGAGGTTATTGATCATTAGTTTAGTTTTCTGCATCTTAATTTTCAGGCCCACGGTTCTACTCTGTTCGCCCAGTGCGGAAAGCATGCTTTGCAATTCGTCCCCCGAGTTACTTAGCAAGGCAACGTCATCCGCAAACCTGAGGTTACTGAGGTATTCTCCATTAACCCTTACTCCCACCTGTTCCCAATTCAACGTTCTGAATACTTCTTGTAAGCATGCTGTGAATAACATTGGAGAGATTGTGTCTCCTTGTCTGACACCCTTCCTTATAGGTATTTTACTGCTCTCCTTATGGAGGATGACGGTAGCTGTAGACCCATTATAGATATCCTCTAGTATTCTTACATAATGCTCTTCTACCCCCTGGTTCCGTAATGCCTGAATGACTGCTAGGGTTTCGACCGAGTCAAATGCTTTCTCGTAATCTGTGAAGGCTATAAATAGGGGTTGAGTATACTCAGCGCACTTCTCTATCACCTAATTGATCGTGTGAATATGGTCCACTGTTGAATAACCTTTACGGAACCCTGCTTGTTCTTTAGGTTGACTGAAATCTAAGGTTGCAGAGATTCGGTTATCGATTACCTTGGTAAATACCTTGTAGACGACTGACAGTAAGCTGATCGGCCTGTAGTTTTTCAAGTCCTTCATGTCGCCTTTCTTATGGATTAGGACCAGGTTAATTGGAGAATAATGGGAGACGTCTTTGCCCTGCAGTGGGCGTATATAGGCTGGTCATGATGATGATGATGATACCCAACTCGAGATGCAGTGTGAACTTGGAATTTGGTGCTGACTCCATGTAACGCGCCTGAAGTTATACACATGGTCTCTAGAATAAGCTAAACTCACAAGTGTCGTTCGTTGATTAACATTTATTTTCCCAATTTCACCGTTTAGCCGGCAGTCGTGAAAACTTGCATTTTGCGGGTGATCGCCCCCACCTGACAAGCCGGGTGTGCATGCCAGGGTTGCAGCTTAGTAGTGAGGTCTTTCACTGCTCCATTATAATTATGTTGAATAAAACGTTGGCTTAGTAACTGTTTTGCTGGCACTTTCAGTGAGATGGCCCGGTCATAGAGTTAATGTAGGTCAGCCGTCCCTTCCCACACCTTGAGGTGTTACAACAAATTCATGGCTAACGGCGGCTGTAGTTACGATACGAAGAATCAAGCGATCACACCTGTCAGCACGTCGGCAAATGCGATTGGCTCAGTGAACTACCTGAGCCTGGTTTTCCTTTGCTTTCAAAACGACAGTGGTGTGACATAACTACACCGGTCTGTCCAGGCCCGGCGGTCTTATTGAGTGAGCGGCTTTGTCAGGAGGATGGATATCATATTCGTTAAAAAGCTTTCAGTAACCTTCGCACGTTTTCGTTTCCTACGAGGTTCTAATGGAATGACGTCAATATCAGCGGCATGTTCACGCGTCGTTCTATTCTCAATCCATTGTTGGGAGGATAAAATGAGTGCCGCATGGTGCACCGTATTGATGAGTTTAGGATGGCCAACTTCGAGTCACTCACTGTAACTTTGGTCTTGGTGGAGCGATTATTGCCACACTGAAATCGTCGTGGTTTCCAATCTGATTTTCCAATCGTCCTGTTGATTTACTAACGCTGAGGCGATAGTGTCGAAGCTGCCATGTTCCCTGCCGCATATTGATATTACGTCCTCGGTATATTGCGATTTCCTTGAGCAACTCCCTTGCTCTACCTGTTGCCAGAACTCGCTTTGCTCTGTGTGCATGTGTTTAAGTAGTGGCGGAATATGTATGTGCCTCATTATCTGGTTCTTGGACAACCCTTTCTCCTGTACTGTTTTTTGGTCTTGTATGATCACAGTGAGGGAGTTATGGAGGCCAAACGCTTCCATGTGTTTTGACGGTGCAGTTATAGCTATAATGATGGCTTGTTCGATATGTAATTTTTTGAAGGCGTTTATTTTGTTCTCACTATCCCGCTTTAGGTTCAGGAAAGGGGTAACGTATGCGACTTTCCTTAAGGCAAAAACTTGCGACAATATTCGTTTCACTTTTTAAACGTGATGAGGTTTTTGTCAGAATACCTTACGACGCGGCCAGAGCAAAAGCGTTCATCGCGTGTATTGTAAACTACTGGATTCAATTTTACTCAAAATCGGCCATACACATAGAATACGCCAGCCGAAGACACAATACGATGTTTTCATTCGCAAACACCTCGTAACGCAGAATATTCCCGCGAACTATGCATTTGGTTTGTTTAATTATGCTTTGCTTTTATCGCCCGGCTGCGCCGGTCTGGGTTATATTGGTACTAAGGGAAGCGCGTGTTCCATTCTTTACTTTGTGCCGCATGTGTTATCTCTTCCGATAGGGAGAGCATTCCGATCTAACGTGAACAGCCTAGAATAATCTTCTTGAACCTACAATGTTCTAGATGTGAATCGACGGTTCGAGAACCATGCGCGCCAAAAGGTAAAAAAGCCTGCTGAGCACACGCCCGGGTATTCGACTCTCTAAGCTCGACTACACACGTAACTTTCTTGACTGCGGTTTCGCTGCCTGTGTATTCTTTGAGATGTTAAGTTAGCACCAGTTCGCTCCAATAAACTTGTTTTCTGTGAAGGCAACTGCTTCGTCTTTGACTTCGTGACATCTGGTAGAGGTGCGGGAAACGCACCCTTCATGAGCTCTACAACCTCTAGAATGCCTACCCAGTCCAACAAGAGCCAGCCTCCGCCGTCAAGGTTTACCACCCGAGCTCGGTCTACTACCGGAAAAAGAGAAGAAGAACGACGTGGTAACAAGCACCATGGTCAACCAAGCATCCTCCCGTCGTTCTGCAGCAACCCGGGAGCCCCCGACATTCCGAGGGTCCCCCGGAGAAGAACCTGAAGAAAAGGGAGCGCATCCGCATCTCTACTGGTGGGATGATGAAGAAACGTTCCGCCACGTATTCTTCTATTTAGAAGATACGGCCCAAACGTGGTTTTAAAGCCATGAAAGCTTCCTATCTTACTCCACACTCTTTAAGAGCGAGTTCCTCAAAACGTTCACCACCGTTGTTCGGAAAGAATGAGCCGCCCTTTTGTTGCGAACGCGCACACAACACCCCAACGAAAAGGTCGTGCTCTTCGTTGAGGAGATAAAGCAACTATTTTGCCGCGCAGACCCCGAAATGACAGAAGAAATAAAGCTGCGCTTCCTAATGCGCGGTGTGAATGAGGGACTGTTTGCTGGACTTGTCCGCAACCCGCCCAAAACCATCGCTGAATTCGTGACCGAAGCCACTACAAATAAAAAATGCTCTCGAAATGCGTGCTAGGCAGCATAACCGGAACTTTGTTGGCACGGCCAATGCGAATAGCGTCGACAGCATGCGCGTTCCTGCAGATAGCCTACGTGAGACTATCCGCGCAATAGTCAGGGAGGAGCTGTGGAAAGTTCTCCCCATTTCATCACAGCAACATGTCGCTAACCTTACCGACGTGATTAAAAAAGAAGTGCAACAAGCGTTGGGAACTTATACGCCATTCGAAGTACCTCGCGAGCCACAAGCCATGACATACTCCACGGCTGTTCATCGACCCCGCCCTGCTCCAACACGTCGTAAAGATGCTCCGCCGTACCGGCACCCACTGTCGCCCACCCGACCCCCGGTAGCCCGAAACCAGACGCCGAGGAAGACGGGCGTATGGCGAACTCCCGATAATTGTCCTCAGTGATACCATTGTGGAAAGGCCGACAACATCTACCGTCACAGCCCATACAAAAGACTCGGACTGCGTGGTTTCTACAACGACGCACCTCGCACTCTCCCTGGCCATTGACCACGTGAGATCAACGAGTAGCAATCTGAAACCAGCCATGGCCCAGCCCGTTTCAACCGTTCGCCGTCGCCCTACCCCTACCAATCACCGAACCGCCGTAGCAACCGCCGTAGCAATGTCCCCAGCACACGCAATGGAACCGAAAAGCAGCAACTTCTGGAGGTGAAGTTGCTCTATGGCGAAAAACCAGAAAACCCCCAACGACGCAAGGACGCGCCGAAGAAGGTGATTTACAACATGCCCTCATCCCGACGACCCGACCTAACCCTGACGAGAGTCCCGAACACGACGACAGCTACACGGCACGACGCGTGCCTGACATGTCCGAGACTGCCGCTGAGAAGACAACGACGCACAGTGCACGACCGTAAACACGCACAAGCCGAGATGCGATGCCCGATGCACCCGGAACTCGAGGATGGCGGCATCCGACGGCAAGGTGTCAATCGACGATTTTGATGTAGTCGCCCTCGTAGACACGGCAGTCGTCTACTCAGTAATTAGCGGATCATTTGCGCATAAGGTGAAGAACGTTATGACCAGATGGGACGGTCCGCACATACACACAGAAGGAGGCCACCTCATGACGCCAATTGGAACATGCACATCCCGCGTCACCATAGACAGGACGATGTACCCTCCCGCGTTTGTTATCTTGCCTAACTGCTCGCGCGACCTTATTCTTGGAATGGACTTGTTGACGGACAACGGCGCAATAATTGATCTCAGACCAAGTCGATAACATTTTCCTCCGATCACTTCATGACGCCGGAACGGAACCCCGAACACCTTGCAGCTGTAAGGATCGCCAATGATCATAACACCCTGCCAAACCGTGGGAGCTTGATGATCACCGTCTACTGTGAAGGTGCTGCTCGACACTACTCTACGTCGACACTATCGTGGAGAGTGACCAAAGTTTGCTTCTCGACCGCGTTGTGTCTGTCGCAAGAGGCATTGCTCCGTTTAAGCAACTCAAATCCCACGTTTTGGATACCAATTTCACCGAGGAGTACCAGCATTTAAAAAACGGCGCTGCAATTGCATTCCTCGAGGAAGTGCAACAAGCAAGGGATGTGATCGCAGTCGCCGACTTTGAATGCGCACCCGAAGATACCTTCAAGTTTCTACATCCCTTCGACGTGAATCCGGCGCTACCGCAAGAAGAAGTAACAAGTTATAGGCTTTGCTACATCGCTACAGCGAGTGTTTTTCGTCAAACTCAAAGTTGCGCCATACACCTCTGGCGAAGCACCGGATAATAAGCGAAGATGGAGCCCGATGTACCCGACAGTCACCGTATCGCGTCTCTTCACCCGAAAGCGAAGCCATCGGGACACAAGTCGACGACTTGCTAAGCGACGACATAACAGAGCCATCGAAAAGTCCGTGGACTGCTCCGGTCGTACTCGTGAAGAAAAAAGATGGCATTTTAAGGTTCTGCGTTGATTATCGGAGACTGAACACAATCACCAAAAAAGACGTGTACCCCCTGCCACGAATCGACGACGCCCTCTACCACCTCTGCCACGCGAATTACTTCTCATCGTGAATCTGAAGCCCGGTTACGGGCAAATTGAAGGGGACTAGAGAGACCGAGAGAAGACTGCATTTATAACTACGGATGGTCTATACGAGTTCAAGGTGATGCCGTTTGGGCTGTGGATGACGCCAGCAACATTTCAAAGAGTCATGGACACTGTGGTAGCAGGCCTGAAGTGGCACACCTGCCTCGTTTACCTTGACGACGTTGGGGTATTCGCCCAGACTTTCGATGAACACCTTGCAAGGTTGAAGCCTCTACTCAAGGTGATTAGCTCGTTGGAGTTAACGCTGAAGCACGAACAGTGCCACTTCGCTTACAAGGAACTGAAGTTTTTGGACACGTCGTGAACGCCTTGGGAGTGCTCTCTGACCCGGCGAAAACATCAGCCATAGCGAACTTCCCAAGGCCGAAAGACAAGAAGGGCATATGAAGATTTTTCGGACTTGGCACACACTAACGGCGCTTCGTCGCAAGCTTCGCACACATTGCAGCGCTACTCACGCGCCTTACAAAAGATAGCAACCCTTGCACCTGGGAAAACTCCCAAGAAAAAGCATTTTGGGAGCTGGAACAACGCCTGCCAAACCCGCTCGTGCTCGCTCATTTCGACAAAAACGCCGATACAGAAATACACACGAACGCCAGCGATATAGCTTTGGGGGCTGTCCTAGTGCAAAAGCAATGTGGTTGCGAAAAGGTAATCGCCTATGCAAGCCATGGTCTATAAACAGAGAAGGAAAAGTACTCTGCCTCCGAAAAAGAGTGCCTGGCTATCATATGGGCATTTCAAAATTTCGCCCATATATGTATGGTAGACCGTTCAAGGTTGTGAGAGACCACCATGCGCTGTACTTGCTCGCCAATTAGAAGGACCCCTCTGGCTGTCTTGGACGGTGGAGTTTGCGCCTGGAAGAGTTCGACGTCACAATTGTCTACAAATCCGGCAGGAAACACTCCCATGCCGATTGCCTGTCCCGCGCCCCCGTAGACCCAACACCAAAAGGCCCCAATGGAGACCGCGCATTTTTCGGAGTCGTTACGGAGAGCAACCTAGCCGCCCGGCAGCGTGCGGACCCCGACTTGCGCTTCATGATCGACTACCTCGAAGGACGCAACGTCACCGTGCCTAGGGCGTTTAAGCGGAACTTTGCAGCATTCAGCCTGAAAAACTGCGTCCTCGTGAAGAATAATTTCGATTCCGGAACGAGAACGAATTATCTACTTGTCACCCCCGCAGACCTTCGTTACGAAATTTTGGAAGCGTGCCACGATGACCCGTCTTCCGGACATCTTGTCGCAGCTCGCACTATTGGAAAAATTAAGACAAAGTACTTCTGGCCCCTCCTCAGATCCGACGTCCCCCACTACGTTCGGAGTTGCCCTGACTGCCAGTGACACAAAACGCCGCCTACAAGAGCGGCTGGACTTCTGAAACCGATTGCCGCCCCGTCGAGACCTTTTCAACAGATTGGAATAGACCTTCTATGCCCGTTCCCCCCGTCACGATCAGAAAACAAGTGGATTTTCGCAGCGACAGATTACATGACGCGCTACGCAGAGGCCGCCGCTCTTCCGAGGCGGACTGCACAGAAAGTCGCCAAGTTTTTTATAAACCAAGTTGTGCTGCGATACGGAGCCCATGAAGTCCCAATCACGGACCGCAGAGCTGCCTTCACTGCATAACTTATGCAAGAAATCTTGCGCTACAGCAACACGGATCACCGAAGAACGACGGCGTACCACCCCCAAACGAACGGACTAACGGAATGTCTGAACAAGACGAACAAGACGATCAACACGGAACAAGACGATTACGGATATGCGGTTCATCTACGTCGACGTTGCACATAAGACCTGGGAGGAAGTCCTCCCGTATGTCACGTTTGCGTACAATACTGCGACGCCGGAAACAACGCAGATGACACCGTTCGGGCTTGTCTACAGAAGACGGCCGACTACGATGTTCGACGCCATGCTTCCGCACGTAGAAGACGACGACCTCAAAGCCCACGTCCAAGGATACCTTCAACGTGCGGAGGAGGCCCGCCAGCTCACTCGGGTTCGTATAACGGACCAGCAGCTGGTGTATGCTGGACGCTATATTCTTCTACTCGGAGACGCCGACTACCACCCAGGGGATCATGTGTGGGGTTGGACTCCCATTCGACGAGGCGGAATGAGTGAAAAGCTTCGACGATGGTATTTCGAACCCTACCAGATTCTACGACGTGTTGGCCAACTTACCTACGAAGTGATCCCCGATGGTGATTCCGGCACAGCATGACGACGCACGCGACCCGAAGTCGCCCACGTGGTTAGCTTAAACCTTTCTACTCACGATGACGGACTTGTTTGTTCGGACTGTTTCATTTTTTCGGACGGTCGATTATGTTAGCATCGGGTCGATGCACTCTTAGAGGTGGGGGTAATGCCGCGAACCATGCATTTGGTTTGTTTATTTCTGTTTTGCTTTTATCACCCGGCTGCGCCGGTCTGTGTTATCTTTGTGCCAAGGGAAGCGCGTGTTGCATTCTTTCTTTCTGTTTCCGCAAGTGTGATGTCTTCTAATAGGGAGAGCATTCTGATCTAACGTAAACAGCCTAGAATAATCTTCTTGGATTTACAATGTTGTAGATATGAATCGATGGTTCAAGAACCACGCGCGCGGAAAGATAAAAAAGCCTGCTGAGCAGACCCCGGGGTATTCGACTATCGACGCTCCACTACGCATGTCACTTTCTTGACTGCTGTTTTGCCACCTGTGTATTCTTTGAGTTGTTAGGGGAGCACAAGTTCGCTCCAATAAACTCATTTTCTTTGCAGACAAGTGCGTCGTCTTCGCCTTCAAGACAATATTAAGATTCAAAAAAAGGCCATTCGGCCAGCAACAACTATTTCCTCCAGACAATCTGTACAATGTCCTACTATGGCTTTTAACAAAATCGCGGAACGAGAATTAGTTATACCTTCCACAGGCTTACTCAGTTAGTTCATTTATTCTCGCATTCGCAACAACATTCTAAGCTGTTCTGGTGGCGACGGTGTTACAAACTGGCTGTTTTATTATTTCGGTTCATATTCAATATTACTTTCTTTTCTCTCACCAGCGAGCTGGGGCAACAGATGCCTAATCTCTTGTTAGGCAGACAGCAACATACTCTGAGCTGGCGCTGTCTTCATTGATGGCTGGAAAAAGCGTATCAACATACAGCCGAAACAGTCAATTGTGACGTCGAGGATTGCGGTTGCATTGATGTTGTCGAAAAGTATATTTTATAGCCGTAATAAAACAGGATCAACCAATTTGTATAGAGTCAAGATATACAGTTGAATATCGAAACTTGAATAAAACCAATCATATATTCAAGAAACTAGACCACACCATTTAAACCAATCCTAGTAACGCCCTTCATATTTCAAAATTTTTGAATTTGACTGGTCAATTTTTGAACATGATTGGGCGAGTATCTAACGTATATATAGAAATAAAAGGGCGCAGTAGGATTACTGAGATATCTCTTACTATCTAGAATAACACAGACCACCTGCAACATTTCAACATTCAGACACCTGACCGGACACTCCAAATGCGCTTATGCAACACCTCGGTGTTCCCATGATTTACGTCGATACCGTACTCTTGCCATTTACAGCCACAACATCATCGAGACACTCACTGAAAGCCACTCAAAAAGTCAACACCTCAACTTCATTTTTCGGTTCCTATTTATTGTATCATTGGTTTCTCTTAAGAGTGAGCCCCATATTTTTTGCGGTTCCAACGATTAACGAAGAAGCTGTGTGTGGCGCGCAGGCTGCATGGGTTCTGTTTTATGGCCCACATGAAGAATATAACATAAATAAATTGCGCATCATCTATCATGGAGTCCGTCGCTTCATCCTGTTAGGACTAAACACATATGGTGTATTGTGGGGTTATGCATATTCTAGCACACAGCTTTACCCCTATTTTGCTTCCCGAGCAACGCCCTCTAACATTTGGGTCCTATCTCCTTGTCCAGCCCTGTTGGGACATTTATACAACCCTCTTCCGGCCGACATAAACAAAAACGTTACCAGCCACACTTAACGATACACAACGATTTCCGCCTGCACCGTAGTATGCCCAATATGGTGGTTTTCGTACGGTGTTTTAAGCTTTCGAAGGTTGTCCGGTGCGGAGGTTGTCCAGGTTGTCCGTGTATTTGCGTCCGCACTGCTTGTGCAGGGTGGGTGTTCTTTCAGTTTACCATCGTCATCTGTGGTTTGAAGAATACTTTGTTCGTTCTTTTTGAATCTTATCAGATAACCTCGCTCTCACACTATTGTGGCCTCGACTGCGACCCCCGCCCTCCAAAGTAAGGCTCTGCCACAAAGTAACGACGTCATCATCATCATCATCATCACCCTATCTACGCCCACTGCAGGGCAAAGGCCTCTCCCATTATTCTCCAATTACCTCGGTGCTGTGCCAACTGTGACCAATTTATCCCCGCAAACTTCTTGATCTCATCTGCCCATCTAACTTTCTGCCGCCCCCTGCAACGCTTGCCTTCTCTAGGGATCCACTCTGTTACCCTTAATGACCAGCGGTTATCTTGCCTTCGCATTACATGCCCTGCCCACGTCCATTTCTTCTTCTTAATTTCTACTAATATGTCTTTAACACCAGTTTGCTCTCTGACCCACTCCGCTCTCTTCTTGTCCCTTAATGTTACACCCATCATTTTCCGCTCCATTGCCCGCTGAATCGTTCTCAATTTAACTTGAACCCTCTTACTGAGCCTCCAAGTTTCTGCCCCGTAGGTGAGTACCGGTAAGATGCAGCTGTCATACACTTTCTTCTTCAGCGACAATGGTAGGCTGCTATTCATTATCTGAGAATGTCTGCCATATGCACCCCACCCCATTCTGATCCTTCTAATTATCTCTGCCTCATGGTTCGGATCTGGGGTCACCACTTGGCCCAACGTTTATAGAACCAAGGTCAGTTGTAAAACTTCGAAGTGTTTCCCGGCGCCGCCGCACCATGCCGCATTGATGGCGCTGCAGTCGCACCCGGCTCCCGCGCGGAGCACCGGGTGGCTGAGGTCAGCACGTTCTGAGGGATACACCTGCCGTTGTGCGGCTAGCGTCTCCGCGCGTGCGTGCGCGTGCGTGCGTGCGCACTCCGGTTGTAGATGGTTAGGCGAGCACTATGCCGGCCTGTTGTGTTCCCGGTTGCACGGGTTGTTACAGGGGAAACCAAACTCAAAGGCAAGGCGCTTTTCTCGCACTTCAAGTTACTTCGGCCTTCGTGTAGATATATGGTACCGTGCCAATGCGTGTCTCGACCGAAACCTCTCAGCCAAATCGCGCGTGTGGCGTGAATTTTTACCCTGAGGTCATAGCAAAGAGCTACACCCACTTTATTAACAGTGAAAAAGTAGAAACTGAGTGAGGAAAGTTGAGCCTCGTCGAAGGAGCCGTCCCGAAAATATTTCCAAACCTGCTTCCTTACCTATCCAAACCGCCGGCAAATAGAAAGAAATTTCCACGCCGAAACATGCAGATTGTTGCACAGACCTCGTCTGCGAAAGCCAAAACAAGCGCTAACGGTGCAGCCGAAGAAAGTGCTGCAAATTTAGACGTGCTGGCAGCGAGCAGTAAACCTTCGTTGAGAGACATTGAAGGAGTTCGTTTTCCATTGGCGAGCTGGCGAAAGAATGTTGGCAGATATTACAATACAAGTTATGTTTTTTTTTGTTCAGAAAATAGAGGGATAGCTTCTTTTCGTTTAAAATTGTTTCAATCGGGGAAGAAGTTACTATTTCGGTCAGCTGCTGTCTCCGCTGCAGTACCTAGAAGCTCTGTCAATAGCGTAAATACAGTTACTATGATCTCATTTACCGGCATGAAGGAATGACACGAAGTAGAGGAGATCATAATAGCGGTATTTGCACTATTTACAGAGCTACTAGGCACTGCAGCGGAGACACAGAGATACGGTTTGTGCCGGGCGCACTGCGATCGTCGTCTTTGTCTTGATTCCCTTCTCGGCCCCATCACCACGCGAAGCTGATATATACTTGACATCCTATTTTTTTCGCCAAGAGGGATATCCTGTGAAAATATCTCCTTACCTTGAAACTAAAAAAAAATATCCACTTTTTGGTTGTTTTATTCAACCGATAAAGCTTTTTTAATGAAACGATGACAATGTTTGCCAGCCTTCACTAATGTCTCTGCATAACGCACCAGCCACATTTCCTGCCTAGAGGGTTAGAATATGCAGCCGCCTCAACAAGAAACGTAAATTATGTAATGTGAAATGGCAGACGATGCTCTAAAACGCGGAATTCGTGCAGCCACAAAGCCGCGCGGCCTTTGAAATGCAAGCGGCTACTGCGCAATGGTTGTCGCTGATTGAGCGCCGTAGCTCCGGTGACATGTGGCTAGACTTACCACTTACAAGCGTAAATAAAAGGTTATAAACACGGTGATCGGCATATTTCGCGATTACGCTCGCAACGGCAGCACAGATGCGGCCCGCGCTGCTTTCGCTCGTGCTTCCCCAGCGGCTGAAGCATGTCCTCCATGGGCTGAAGGGAGCCGGTTGCGACGGCGACGCCACCTGGCGCTGTGGGTCGCTCGGGCGCCGTATTGCTGGTATGGCGGAGGCGGAGAGTTTTAAAACTGACCTTGGTTCTATAAACGTTGACTTGGCCTAAGTAGATATATTCGCTTACCACTTCCACTGCCTCGCCACCTATCTCAAACTGCTGTGCTGTCCCGAGGTTATTGATCATTACTTTAGTTTTCTGCATCTTAATTTTCAGGCCCACGGTTCTACTCTGTTCGCCCAGTGCGGAAAGCATGCTTTGCAATTCGTCCCCCGAGTTACTTAGCAAGGCAACGTCATCCGCAAACCTGAGGTTACTGAGGTATTCTCCATTAACCCTTACTCCCACCTGTTCCCAATTCAACGTTCTGAATACTTCTTGTAAGCATGCTGTGAATAACATTGGAGAGATTGTGTCTCCTTGTCTGACACCCTTCCTTATAGGTATTTTACTGCTTTCCTTATGGAGGATGATGGTAGCTGTAGACCCACTGTAGATATCCTCTAGTATTCTTACATAATGCTCATCTACCCCCTGGTTCCGTAATGCCTGAATGACTGCTAGGGTTTCGACCGAGTCAAATGCTTTCTCATAATCTATGAAGGCTATATATAGGGGTTGAGTATACTCAGCGCACTTCTCTATCACCTGATTGATCGTGTGAATATGGTCCATTGTTGAACAACCTTTACGGAACCCTGCTTGTTCTTTAGGTTGTCTGAAATCTAAGGTTGCAGAGATTCGGTTAGCGATTACCTTGGTAAATACCTTGTAGACGACTGACAGTAAGCTGATCGGCCTGTAATTTTTAAGTCCTTCATGTCGCCTTTCTTATGGATTAGGATGATGTTCGCGTTCTTCCAAGATTCCAGTACCATTGCGGCCATTAGGCATTGCGTATACAGGTTTGCCAGTTTTTCAAGTACAATTTCTCCGCCATCCTTCAAGAGGTCTGCGGTTATCTGATCCTCACCAGGTGCTTTGCCCCTTTCATTTCTTTCAAAGCCTTCCTTACTTCTTCGGTCGTTACTGGTGGGATGTCTATCTCCTCTGAACTGCTGTCTCGTTCGGCATTATCCTGTATGTCCCGGCTACTGTACAGATCCCTATAGAACTCCTTGGCAACTGTGACTATTTTATGCCTATTTGTGATGACATTGCCTTGCTTATCCTTAAGTGCATACATCTGATTTTTCCCCACACCAAGACGTCTCTTCACTGCTTTCAGGCTACCTCCGTTCTTTACAGCGTATTCGATCCTCTCCATATTATACTTCCGTATGTCAGCTGTCTTACGCTTATTTATTAACTTCGAGAGCTCGGCTGCTTCTATTCTGTCAGCTGCGGTAGAGATTCTCATGGTTTGCCGTTTTCTGATTAGATCTTTCGTCTCCTGTGAAAGTTTACCAGTATCCTGTCTAGCCATAGTGCCCCGACTTCTATTGCACACTCCGTGATGATGCGTGTAAGGTTGTCGCTGGCTTCCTGTGTCGTAAGCTCGGCTTCCTTGTTAAGGGCGGAATATCGGTTCTGCAGCGCGATCCTGAATTCTTCTACTTTACGTCTTACTGTTAGTTCGTTTATCGGCTTCTTTCGTACTAGCTTGTTGCGGTCCCTCCTCATATCTAGCCTAATTCGAGATCTTACCATACGGTGGTCACTACACCTTACCCTTCCGAGCACTTCCACATCCTGCACGACGCCAGGGTTATCACATAATATGAAGTCTATTTCATTTTTGTGCTCCCCATTCGGGCTCCTCCAGGTCCACTTCCGACTCTCCCGTTTACAGAAGAAGGTATTCATTATGCGTAAGTTATTCCGTTCTGCAAACTCAACTAGTAGGTCCCCCCTGCTATTTCTACAGCCCAGACCACAGTTCCCAACTGCCTTGTCTCCAGCCTGATTCTTGCCTACTTTAGCATTGAAGTCCCCCATAACTACGGTATACTGTGTTTTTACTTTAGCCATTGCCGATTCCACATCTTCATAGAAGCGTTCCACTACTTCGTCGTCGTAGCTGGATGTGGGCGCGTAGTCCTGTACCACCTTGAGCTTGTACCTCTTATTGAGCTTAATTACAAGACCTGCTGCCAGTTCGTTAATGCTATAGTATTCGTCTATGTTGCCAGCTATGCTTTTATTGACTAGAAATCCCACTCCCAGTTCTCTTCTGTCCTCTAGACCACGTTAACATAGGACGTGTCCATTTTTCAGCACCGTAAAGGCTTCGCCTGCCCTCCTCATCCTGCTGATCCCTATTACATCCAATTAATGCCCTCTAGTTACTCGAACAACACCTCGAGACTTGCTTCGCTAGATAAGGTTCGTGCATTAAACGTTGCCAGGTTCAGATTCCATTGGCGGCCTGTCCGGATCCAGGGTTTCTTAGCACCCTCTGCTGCGTCGCAGGTCTGACCGCTGCCGTGGTCAGTTTCTTCGCAGCAGCTGGGGACTGAGGGCCGAGGGTTAGTTGGCGTATTCATGGGAGGTTGTGGCCGTTACTACACCAGGGTGGCCAATCCTGCTCTGGTGAGGGAGTGCATTACCGGCAATGGTCGCCGGGTCAGGCCGCACCCCAAGCCCCTTTGTGCAAATCCATGAATACGCGGATTTTTTTTTAATCCGGTTGGAATTGTCCGGCACCGGGATTCGAACCACGGTCCTTCTGCACGCGAGGCGGGTGTTCTACATCTACGCCATCGCTGCTAATCCGTAGCGACGTAGCGACGTAGCGACGTAGCGACGTAGTAACGACGCAGCGGTGATTAAAACATACCGCTGTCGTCGCAAATATAAACGAGGACAAAGTTCAGGGCACGGTACAGCCTGCACCGATTCCTTTCTATTGCCTATATTGCGTAACTAATGCATCTACATCACTTGTAATCTTCATGATTCCTGTTGATAGGTCATCAACCACGTAATAGCACTTCTGTTCGAGCCCTTCGTCCACCAGTATATGCTGAACCGTGAACTTCTTCTCTACCTAATTGCCACCAGCAGTGAAATGCAAAAATGTATATAAGGCAATCCTGCTCTCGTATATCAGTAAGATGCGGTGAACCACACTGACAGCATAACCAATAATTGTGATGATTTTCTGAACTTAATCATTTAGTTTATTGCGCGTTCACCCGACTGCTTCTCACCCAGACTTCGCTCAACTCGCCATTGCCTTGTTCTGAGACAGATATCCAAAAATCCATCACTTTTTAGCTGCCCAGACAAACACGCATTTTCACTGTTGCACTAACGACACGTGCCAACATGGACAATGATATCTATCTCTACTAATGTTAATCGCGTTAGTACCTGCTGCTCCTTTGCAAAACAATCTTGGTGACGGTATTAGGGACAACACCGAGCCCGATCCCCCACACTCACGCTGTTACCGACAGTGGTAATGAGTGTTAAAGTGAAGGGTAGAAACCTCAAACGCTGGCTGTCGGAGCCCAGGTCAAGCTCTGGTGGATGGGCTCCCGGTCTGTCTACCAGGCAGGGAGATCCGGCACCTCTTCAGCTATCAGGGTAAGGCTGTCTAAGAAAGTACCACAGTCACCTGCGTTTATACATGCTGTATGTCGTTTTCTAAATTTCCCAAACCAAATGATAGGACCCCTGAAAGGAGCCGCACCGAAGTATCCTATCCCCCTCTTCCGACCATGACAATTCCAAAACCTGATAACTAAACACACTTCTTCGCAACTGAATCTCTTGGACAAACCAGGCCTTTAACTTCAGTCCTCGTTCTTGACTTTGAAGTTTTTATTAAGTATATAGGGGAATCTTATAAAGGTAAGAAGCAAAAAATCCGCTAGATGTTGGACGAGGTACACAATCAACAGCAAGCCACAAAACTCCTGACACAGACAACAATGGCCGATGTCGACATCAAGGTCATGCCCCTCCGCAACCTCAACAGCTAGCCGGCCGTGATCTCGGAGCCAGATCTTGCAAACGACACACAGGGTGATCTTCTTGAAGGCATGAGAAGTCAAGGTATAACGGCAATCAAGCGCATCACAATTAGACGAGACGATAATGATACGGACTAGGCATATCATCTTCAAATTTCACCGTTTAGTTGTTGCTGACCACATCAATGCCGGTTTTTTCTGACGATACGTCCGTCCATACATCCTAAATCCCCGGCACTGTTTCAAGTGCCAGTGGTGCGAGCATGGTACTAACTCCTGTCGGGGCAATATAACCTGATCCAAGTGTGCCCAACATGACCATCGGTCAGATAATTGTAGTTCACAACAACTCCTCTGCATTAACTGTCAGGACCCACACGCGGGCAACTCCAGTAAATAGGAAAAGTTTCAGCTAGAGATTAAACTAAAAAAAACATCAAGGTTACAAAAAAAATCACCTCCTCGGAGGTGCGAAAGACGTTCGCTTCTTTCGCCCTTAGGAGGTACGCACACGCAGCTCGCCGGGGGGGGGTGGCTTCTGGTTGACCCAGTTCAGCAAGTCTGACCTGGTCCCGCCAGCCCCCAACCCCCTCGGGTTGCTTGCGGCAGCCCAAGCTGTCACCACGCCGCTCGCGTAGACAGCAGCGGCTGTGGAGGCAAGCACGTCTGTTAGGGATGCCGCTGAATCCAATGCTTCCTCTACACCGGCCCAGAGCACACGCAAGGGCGCGGAGAATATGGAGACGGAGGCACCCATGGCAGTCCCCGCCCGCGCCGTATTGCCTGTGCGACCCGAAGGATTCCTGACGCCCTCGGCGGTCACGCCTCGAACAAAGGGCACCGGAAAGGATACCAAGTCCAGGGGGTCCGGCCCGCTCTGCGCCCCCTTGGTAACGGATGACGACATGGACATCGAGTCCTTCCGGCTTTCATCCCAGCCAAACGAACTGGCTCCCACGTCTAGGTCAGTAGAGAAGGTCAAAAAACCATTTCCAAGAGTCCAAGCCCTGAAAGACCTCACATAAATAGTCACACTACTGTAGCCCTGAGCACTTAATAATGGGAAGAGAACATATTCTTCAATGAAACTGCAAATGCCTTCTGAAAATTCTTGATGACGTGTATAAAATTCGACAAGCTAGTTAGCCCAGTGTAATGTGTGTCCAAGAAACAGATGTTTATTCCAAACACACAAATATCTTGAATATTAACCTGATATACGGAATGGACAGGGTTGGCTGCACACATACTTCTGGCGGCGTAGTTATAATCGCTCAGAAATCCTTAGCATGCCGCCCTATCACCTTGAACACTGTCATCGAGGCTGCAGCAATTCGGTTATTATTATTTAATAGGTTGATAACGATGTGCTCCATATACATTTCGACTTATGTGGCCCTTTCAAGCTCTGACTTTGGGGCGCGTGTCGACCAGCTGCCTGAACCATACATCCAAACAGGCGAACTTAATGTGCCCAATTGTCGTTGGGGCTCTTCTCGCACGAATGCACGAGGTCGCTTGATGGATAAGTTTTCAACACCCTTGGGAGCTTGCCTTTTCAAAAAGAAACATCGTACGTAGCATAACATAGGACACAACACATACTCTTATTTTGACTTCGCTATTGGCTCCGCAGTTCTATTTCCTTGCCTTGAGCAATGTGTGGGCACGGAAACATTAGGTAGTGACCACTTCCCCACCTCACATGTATATATAGGTAAATGCACATGCAGTCCGTCTTTCCAAAACAGTTTCAATGAAGCAACAGCTAACAGCAATACATTTACATGGAGACCCACACTACACCACACATACATAGGAGGCCTACACTTTGAAGAAGCTACCCTATTCCTCACGGCGCACATCCTCGACGCCGACGAAAAGCCTATTCCCCTCACCTCTGGTGGCCTCCGCCTCCAGCCGAGGCCGTGGTGGAATGGGGACTGTAGGACTTCCTCGCTTGGCAGATGAAAAAGGATTTAAACTTAATTCTTCTAAAAGTACCTGCGTTGTATTCTTAAAAACGCGCGGCATCCTGCCCAATCGTGACATAAAAACTCAATGGTGATTATTTCTTGTAAAAAAAGAACAGAGGTTTTCAGGTGTGGTGTTTGGTGAGAAACTCATATTCATCCTTCGCATAAAACGAATCAAAAGAAAATGCCTAAAAACAACGAATATTCTGAAAGTCCTGTCTCACCAATCATACGGTGCAAACAAACAACTCCTGCTGGCTCCTCTATGCCGCGTTGGTACGTTCACGGTTGGAATACGAAGTGTTGTATATGAGTCAGCCGCAAAAACAGCTCCTAAAATGATAGACTCAGTGCTTCCCTTGGGGCTTCGCCTGTCATGTTGCGCTTTCCGTACAAGCACTGTCCAATGCTTGTATATGCGATCAAACAAATGCTGCCTAGAGCGCCCACGAACATATGTTGATCTATTATATTCTTTTAAAATCTCATCAATCGATAACCACCCTTTTAAACCACTTTATGGATACACCCACGTCGAAGCTGTTTTTAAATCGCCCGTCTATTTTCGTTCCCTTCTCACAGAGAGTAAGGAAGGAGATACCTAATAACTGGGAATCCTTTTTAGACATATCTAAATCATCTCACACTGATCTTGTACCACCATGGCATCTTCGTCTTGTGGCATGTGACTTGGCTTTCATACAATACAATAAGAACAGGCCTCTAAGAAGTGGTATTTTGCAGCCTTTCGTGTATCTGCAGTATTTTTACAGGGGTGCAGAATTTTTCAGTGTTGCATCTAAAACGTTCACTGCGGTGTCTTGTGCTGCACATTGACCCAATGTTAAAACAGGTAGAACCATGAATTTAAATACAAGTATTTGTATAGCAGAAGCATAAAGCATTTTTCTTCTTGTAAGTCACACAGGTGAACATATTCTATACAGATTCGCTGAGCGTTGTCCATGCATTATCATCTGGAAAGTGATCCAAAAACCATGTCATTGCTCTTCAAAAAAATTATGATAGCATATTCTTCAAACTTTGGGGTGACGGTGTGTTGGGTGCAAAGCCACTCTGGCATTGTCGGATAGGAAGAGGCGGATGGAATGGCCCCCAATGCTGCACTCCGAAACACAACAAACATAACAATACTACCTTACACAGACCTCAACCCACACATTAGACAACATCACAAAACTTCCCCAGCAGACTGTTGCGAACAGACCGACAACAAACTACACCTATAAAACAACACTTAGGAAAATATACTGCCGACTAACGCAACAGGCACATTTAAGTTGCCTTAGTAAGGTCCTGGATAGGCCATACACATGTACCGCGCTCGAACTTGCTCACAGGATCTCCAATACCCCTGTAAAGCTAGTGTGGGGAGGGCCTATCCATGATACACATCCTCATTCAATGCAAGGCCCCCGACATTACACAACGCAAACACGTCAGAGAACTCTACAGACAACATTTTCCATTACATCCATCATACTTTTGGGAGACGATGTCATGTTTTCTGTTCAGCGCACCTTTAGTTACTATCAGAAGTTCACTTCTGACATCTCATATTATCCCACCCATAGTTTTACCCTGGTGGTGTACATCAGCCACCTTATTTATCATTCATCGACTCTCGGTCTTCACCCTGGCCCTTCAAACCAGCCGTGCCCATTGTCTTTACCTGATTTTGTTCGTGTTCAATCCTTGTGAAATAACTTTGTGTTTGCCACTCTTTGCCCTTGTCGGCCTTGCGGCATTAAACTCAAACCACCACCATCATCCTTCACACCAAAAAACTCCGCCACTGAATGCGCACACAATGAACTGAGACCGTAAGATCACCACGCTCCTACAGTGCTCACCAATGACAAGGAATCCCTTGTCCAACATGTCTGCCGAAGATAATCGAGTTCACCGAGTCATAAAAAAATTAACAACTTACACTGCAAAAATCAACGTGGCCCATTCGTATACTCATAACCTTACTCACATACCGTATACGGCTCGTTGTCAATTCTGCAAACAAATTCTGCAAACAGGTGCCCTTCAGGAGCTCAAACTATATCAGCTGTCAAAAAAGGTCCCACGCGTCACCTAATCGAACAATAAAATAAAAAAATTACGCTGTGGGTATGAAACACTCGCCCATTTTTAAACTCACAAGTGTCTACCATACCGTAGACATCGCCGTTTATATTTTGTCAACAATTATGTGGTGTACAGGACCTACTACTGTAATGTGTACTTAACGCAGCCCTAGCATGCATTGTGCACAGTTTGAAGCCGCACCTTAGATCTCCTTGATAGTGGAGTACAAGATAAAGTGGTGATAAGAGTTAGTGCGGTCAATAAACAAATATATCACTGTATTACGGTTTGACAACGAAGCAAGATAAAGGTATTGCGAAATGCGTCCACAAAGGGCGGCAGTATCTATCTTCACACACACGACAGATCACATCGACGTTACCCCTTTTTCGGTGGTCCATTCCACTGCGCTAGAAGATGCTGTTCCAGCAGAACGCTAGCTGCAGCCGCGGCTTCTCGCAGTCGTGTTTCAAGCGCCCCCCCATAGGTGTGAAACCCAATCATTTATTCATATGTGACTCCGCAATTTATTATCAGGAAGAACTAAGCTAGCAAACCGTCACGCGTGGATTGCAAGGTGCTGGAATACAATGTATATGTCAGTTCAGCCATGCTTTTACGTTCATTACTTATTGGCTTTCTTATCGAGCCAGTGTTGCTGTCACGCTGTGGTTGTTTTAATACGAAAGAGGGACGGGCTACACTGGAATACCTCGTGCTACGCGACGCTAAGTTTCAAGTTTCACAGCGCAACCGCCACAAGATTTTCCTCCCTGATGTGTTTACCTCTTTGGTTGCGTTTCCCTAACGGGGAGCAGGGAAAGGCGTCAGGATGGCGCACCGCTTCTTTCCTTCTCGAGGGATGCTATCACCATTCTAAGAAAGAATATGAGAGCAATTGGCAATGGGATTCCTCTCATTGGTTGAAGACGTGGATTAACCGGGGTCAGCAAAACAAAGAAAAAAAGTGGATTTATTGGTGCTTTGGGCCGTCGGTTGGCCGCCGTTTCTTTTTCCTTTCGCGTAAGCGTTCCCGGTGCCGTCGCGCAAGCGAGGCCGCTTAGCAAAGAGGCGCAAGAAATCGCTCTTCTGACTCCGCGTTCTGGCGTTTTTTTTTTTTTTTGCTTTCTGACGTATGGTTTCCGTAATAGCTCGAAACCGCGGCCCTGTTTTAATCGCTGTGTGCTCCTCTGTGCATATAAATAATGCACACTCGACGCCGTGAGCGTCACAACACGCGATTATCCCTGTAAACCCAAGTGCATCCTCTGCGGCGACGCCCACGTCAACGGAACGGCTGGATGCCCCAAACGATTCCAGGCACGCCACAAGACCCCCGCCACAAATCGGCACAGCACCACTACTCTATCACCTGGGAATCCCAGCACTGCAGCCTATCCACCCCTCAAGCCCATCCACAACACGTCCTACAGCCAGGCTGCCCGGAGCTCGGTAAATGCCCGGGGCCTGCTCTCTGTCCCACCCTCTTAACAATCCACAACACAACAATGGAAAAAGCAAATGGCGGCACTCCGCCAAGAAATGCAAACGCTCCGCCACGCCAATCCCCCAACTACGCCAGGAAAACGAACGCCTCACGCGCGAAAAGGCCCAACTCCAACACCAAGTGTTCCTCAACAATACGCAGCCCCCCGCTATCAATGACTCGTCACAATTTTCCCTACTCAAAAGACGCGCATCCGCCCGAGCTAACACACCATTGGCCCCGGTAACGCATGACGCGATTACGTCACTACGCACATATGTAAAGTCCGCTTTTACCGCTCTAAAAAATCAGACCGCGGAACAAATCAAAGCCATCCGAGCCACTTTGCACGACCTCCACCAAGAAATGCTAAACTGGATGCAGGCAGCCATTCTGTAGCCCGTCCCGCCTTCCTCAGCTAATACCACACTAGATGCTCCAATAAAACATGGCAAAGAATTCTAAGCCGCAAAGTATACTGCAATCAAATTGCAGAGGGTACATAACCAAACGCTCTAACCTCCTGGCATTCCTCACCACACTTGACGAAACACCCCTCCTCATACCGCTACAACAAACACACACACCAAACAAACTTCTCAATTACAGAGCACATCAGGATACTCGTTTCCGCAACTAAGCGCTCTTGTACGTAGGAATAAAGCCACCCAACAACACATGCTCCACTCTGACATCCCTCATGTATTCGTTACTCTTTTACCCGCCAAACCAACTAGTACCCACTTACACGTCTTGAATATCTACAGCCCACCAAAGTCCACCTATACTAATTTCTAAGCGTTATTTCAACAAGCCATACATCATTCCAGAGCCCACCTACTGCTCATTCTGGGCGACTTCAACGCGCCACGTATAGCATGGGGATACACACGCACCACCCGAAAGGGTAGAATACTATGGGTAGTTATACAGGAACTCCAACTCACAGCCCATAACGACCCTCAACAACCCACCAGATTAGGAAAAAGCGTGCCAAAGGACACAGCTGCCGACCTAACCATAACGAAAAACATATCCAACGCCACATGGAACCCAATTCTACAATTCCTAGGAAGTGACTACTTCATCACTCAAACACAAAGTATCTGTAGCGCTCATACACGTCCCCCCAGAAAACAACACACCCTTACCAACTGGGACCAATTCCGAACCAACAGTCTAGGCATCCCGCCCCCTTACACAGAAAGTGAGCTCCAAACATGGATAACATCTATCCTACACGCGTAATAACAGAGTAACTCTCTCATCGACCCCAAAATCCCCACTCCATACGGTGACCCTCACATTGCTCACCTAAGGGAAGCTTACTGCAGCATCGAAAAACGACGGCGTCAGCACAAACACAAAAGAGCACTCAAACTGAATTTAGCACACCTCCGAACAAAAATAGAACAGCATGCCCAAACTCTCGCGCTATCGAATTTGACATCCCTCTGCGACGACCTCAAAGGACAGCTCTCAACCAGAAAGGCATGGCAGATACTTCGTAGCCTCATAAACCCCAATACCACCAAACAACAATCACTACACCACACAACCAAATTAATCCGTTAGCTCCAAACACCACGAAAAGAAACCATAAAAACACTGAAGGACTTGTACATCCCCCAACCGCTACCCACACATCCCACTTCAAGTTGCTACACAGGAGCACCAAACGTAGCCCTTGATTCCGCTATACCTCTAGAGGAAGTGAAATCGGCCATATCTACCCTACGCCGGCACACAGCCCCTCGCCACGCTAACGTAACAAATACGATACTTAGACATCTCAATGACGATCTCATCACGCAGCTTACCGGTTTATATAACCAAAACTGCACGTCAGGCACCCTTCTAGCAGCCTGCAAACACTCGGACATCACGCTAATACCTAAACCGGGTAAACCATCCTCTATACACAACCTCCACCCCATATCTTTGTCCTCCTGCGTTGGAAAATTGCTAGAGCACGTCATCTACAACCCTATTTCCCACTACCTGGCATCTAATAACCTATATCCTCAAAGTATGTTACGCTTCCGCCCCGCCCTCTAGAATGCCCTTGTACAATTTCAACACGACTTTATAAAGCACCCACCTACCAAAGATAACTCTTCAGTACTCTCACTTGACCTGCACAAGGCTTTTGACCACTTATCGCATGAGGCGATCCTCGAAGCCATCAGCAAACGCGGCTTGGAACGCAATTTTATATCTATATCCACAACTTCCTTTACTAACGCACAGCCACTGTCAAACTAGGCCCCATACAATCCATGCCTTTCCATATGCTTAATGGCCGGTCTCCCCAAGGGGCAGTTCTCTCACCACTACTTTTTTATAGTACTCTCATTCCACTCGCTCCCCAACTCCTCAACATCCCCGCACTTCGCAGCACCATTTATGCAGATGATATCACCCTATGGGTGACACGTGGCAGTAATACCCATATAGAAGACACCTTGCAAACAGGGTTCGACCACGTCCTCACGCACATCACCCCTCTTGGCCTCGCATGCTCGCCCACCAAATCTTCCCTACTTATCATGACACCTCCCAAAACCCGCTCTTCCCCCCAACCGTCAATACGACTATTGGCGACACAAACCCCATCCCCTACACTCACGAGTTAAGAATATTGGGGCTTACTATCACACACAACAGATCTACACTCCCCACACTCAAGTACAGTACGAAATACACAGCCCAAACTCTGCACCTCATTAAACGGGTGGAGACTCCCGGACACGACTCTCTTCGTGACCATCACGAAGCTAACGCTGTCGCCCGAACCCATGCCTCCCCGCCGCCACTGGAGCAATATTACCCGGAGCCCATAATGCTTCAATACAACACAATTCTACCACACCAGTGACTCATCCGACAAGCCTTTCATCCTCCGCACAACCCCTAACGAGAGAAGAAGCGACATTCTGGCGTCAACTATAAACAAACACCTTCCCGCACCAGGAAGGCTCCAAGCCATGTATCCTACAATTTACCCATCGAACAAATGCCCTTCTTGCACAACCAAGTATGCTTCCCTTTACCACGTTACGTGGGACTGCCCCGACATTCTAAACATTCCCCGAATACCCAACCCAACATTTGAGCAGTGGAAAGCTGCGTTGCTCAGCTCGGACCCGGAAGATCAGCGACAACTGGTACGACAGGCCATGAGTGCAGCCAGAGCTACACTGTTTCCTAACCAGCGTAAAATAAAGTTATTCCTCCGGCTCCTCCCCATGTAACCTAAAGCGCGCTCTACAAACGGAGGTTAAATTCATTTTTGTGTATTGAGTGCTCAATAATCGGCCTAGCAAAATAGCAGATGCCACTGCCTGGAGTCTTCACTTGAAGCTGAAAGACTGTCGCCATAGAGAAATATTTTTTAGCTGTTGCACTTAGCAGCTGCATTGCCGCTTTGGGAGGTTACGTTTTACTCCCTTTTCAGCGTGTGTATTTAACAGTGAGGCTGATGTTGATGGCCGCAATGTCTGTGGTGTGCAGCGTCATTAAAAAAATGCCATCATGGTTGCTCCGTCTGTTTACCGAGCGCACGCGCAAGCGTCTCACGAGAAGCGCCCGGCGTCGTCCTGGCTTGCGCGTGGCGCTCGTGAAGAAATACAGTTCACGTATTTCTGCGCCTCAAGGGGTGACCACAAGGCAGCTCGCGCTACAGACGCCCAGTTCGGGAAGTCGGTTTCACCTGCGGACAAAACGACACGGACCCGCTAGTCATGCTTGAACAACGGTACAGTTGGTTATGACAATGACTACTACTACTACAGTGAAAAGGGACGATGCAACATGTAAATAATTTCAAACTAATGCAATGCGTCGTGGTGCTTACATCGAAAGAGAGTGCCTACAGAGAAAGAAATTAGCAAGCTTCATTGTGGTGTAAGCCTTGCGCAACTTAGTGTAAACTTCGCCATCTTTTATATGAAGCTTTTATTCCTTGGTGATGGCGTGGGAGCCCGAGTAAAAGCCCCGTAGGAAAGCCAACTTTACACTGTGGGTATCGAAAAACGATGATGATGCAAATCGAAGGCACATCAAGGCCCTCAAGAAAACCCTTTACCTTGGTGAGGACTGAACCCGCGATATGAAGCCGACGCCTATCCAATTCCGCCATCCTAACACTGTCGAACCATTTTCGCTTTTAAACTGTGCCTTTGACCAAGGTTCACGGAAGAAAGCTCGGCGCTTTACTTCTCGTAATACAGGCTTGTTTTTTCAGTTGGATCAAGTTGGTATGAGTTAATGATTGTTTTGGGGCATGCCTCATAGCCTATGTTAAAGCTTATCTCTTAAAGGGACACTGAAGTGGTATGTAAACATTGCGGGATTACTTGCGCAAATTGTAGTCCGGGGTCCCCAGGCCATGTTACGACCACTCTGGGCGCGTTTACGCGCTTTTATTTAGTAGAAAACTTCATTCGAAAATGCTGTCCTCCTCTCTTTACGCTCGCCCATTTTCTGCGGCGTTTTCGTGTGACGTCGAGAGGAGCCGAGCTCGCAATTGGCTGCGCTATCTGCACGGCTCCCCGGCCTTCAGACAGAGTCAGTCGGCCCAGCGTTTCGTCCGCCGGACGCCGACGGGTCGTCGCAATTCGTTCGCTCAGTTGAAACGAAGCCAGGACACGTTTGTGAATGGAAGAATGGGCCTTTCTTTACTTGGTTAGTTTGTACACTGTTTATAGCTTTAAGTCAAGGTCGCTTCACACAAGCGCTGCACAAGCGCACATGCGACGCTTCGCTGACTGGTACGCCCGTAGGAAAATATAAGGCCTCTTGAAGGCAGGAGAAGAGTCAGCGAAGTCAATATAGGTACTAAAGAAATAAAATCAACTGATATTTTTGCCGTACAGCGTAAAAATAGGGTGCGGGAAGCACTTTTTTGCGCTGGGCGAACAAGCACAGCGGTCAGCAGCATGACTACCCATCTGCGAACACTTTCCCTTCTACGAAATGCAATTGCTAGACGTGAGCTATTGTGAAACTCGGGGGACGCTTACTGCACGAGCGCAATACAACAAATAGTCACCTAAGGTGCTTGAAATGGCAAAACTAAATAAAAATATAAACTTGTTATACAATATATACCTTATATTACCATGGTCGGCGCAGCCCATTTCGTGGCCGAGTTGTCTAAGGCTCTAGGTATGTTGAAACCAAGTGTTTTGCAAGTCACGAGTTCGAGTCCTCGCGGTTACGTGCTTTTTCTTTTTTTTTTTGTAAGTTAACTTTTTGTTTTCTGCCGCTGTTTTCAACATTGAGTTCATCTTTGTTTGGGCCGCAACGTTCATGGCTCCACGAACTAGTTCACAGAACGCGCGCAGGCTGGCACTGGCGCGCTAGCGAGTTCTCGTTGGCGTGCTGTTGCCATAAGCACCGACTGCTTGCGGGCAGTGGGCACAGGCCAGAATGAACAGACCCTTGGCCTGGTGCAAACACGCTTTTTACGGTACAGGCATGAGTGAGGCAAGCTCCAAATATGGGGGGAAAACCGCATAACATTTGGGCGTCTGCGGGTACGCGGAGGGCGTCCATGCACTGCGTAGGCCTCGGCTAGTGAATGCTACGATTACAAGCCGTCCTGGGAGGCTTATCTTTATGCATTTTTACAGCTGGCAACATGGTAGAAGCGCGGTACGATGATTACTGAGTTATTGAGAATGCCCATCCAACAACGCCACCGGTTGTGTTTTACAGAACCGAAACCGAAACCGAAACTTGTTTGGTTGCTCACCTTGGGCATCGTCCAATCACGGTGCCCGCTCCTCCCAACGTCACAGCTTTCGTTGGTGCGGTCGCCACAAACCGCGCACGGTAGTTTTTCTTCTTTCGCGCTTTGTAAAATAATTACCGATTTGTCAACCGGATAAACGATGAAAAGTGTGCTAATTTGAGCCAGTCTACGCAGTGCAAGCAAAAACGGGAGCTTGACAAATTCACTTCAGTGTCCCTTTACAACTCCCAATTTTTTTCTCGCTTCACGTAGTATAGTGGTGTCGGTGTCAATAGGGCCGCATCGGAGGTCTCCGTAAAATGGACCAATTCATGTGGTTGACAATAAAGGCGAATTTTAAACTCCCGTGCTAAAACAAACAAAACAAAGTCAGTTCGAATGTGAATTAGCGGAGGTTGTGAGTGAGCTGGAGTGGGTGATGGGAGTGGAGAATGCGTGTGAGTGGAGGAAGCGAGTGGCGATTGCGGGTGAGTGTGAGTGGCCATATCAAGTGGTGAGTGCGAGTGCGAGGGAGTGTAAACGGCGATTACCAGTGGTGGGGACGAGTGGTGAGCGTAAGCGTGAGTGAGTGCGAGTTGTGACGACGAGTGGTGAGCTTGAGCGCGAGTGCGATTGGTGAGGAGGAAGGCGAGTGTGAGCGGGAGTGAGTGCGAGTGGGGAGGGCGGGGTGGCGAGCGTGAGTGCGAGTAGTGCGAGTGAGTGCCAGTGGTGGGGCGGAGGGGTGAGCGTGAGCGCGAGTAAGTGCAAGTGCTGAGGACGAGTGGAGAGCGTGAGCGGGAGCGATTGCGAGTGGTGAGGGTAGAAGGGTGAGCGTGGGCGCGATGAGTGCGAGTTGTGAGAGCGGAGTGGCGATCGTGAACGTGAGTAATTGCAAGTGGTGGGGACCAGTGGCCAGCGTGAGCGCGAGTGAGTGTGAGTAGTAAGGGCGGAGTGGCGAGCGTGATGCGAGGGAGTGCGCGTGTTGAGGGCGGACTGACGAGTGCGAGTGCGAGTGAGTGGGTTTGGATGAATATATTTTTTGCGTGAGTGGGAGTGAGTGGCATCCAGTTTTCCGAGCAATGCCTGCTGGGATAAAACCAGACTTGAAGCAGGGGCTGTGCCACGGCATGTAATAAGAGGCACTGATTTGAGAAGTGCTATAGCCTTTGCCCGAACCATTTAACGCTCGTGCTACCTTCGCATATACTGTATAAAAATGCAGACTGAATTCACCGACCCCAGGCGGAACAGAAAGTGTGTCCGAAGACGGGCCCGTCTATGGCCGCTTTCTGGCATGTCCGGCCAGCATCCAGGTTCTGGCAGCCGCTGATCATACGACGAGCGGCTAACATTCGGCAACCAGCGCTTCGGTATTTCTCCAGCCGCCCGTGTTCAGACGCACAACGGCAGCTGCCCGGCTGCTAGATATTCAGTTTCCTTTCGGCTGCCGATGTTGAGAAAGAAATCGGCCGGAATACGGCTTTAGGGCATCCGTTTTCTTTCGGGAAGCGGTGTTCAGCCGAAGCACGGCAAGCGAACGGCCACAGGATATCCGTATTCTTGTGGTAGTTGGTGTTCGAAAGGAGACCGGCCGTAGCGCGGCTGCTGTTCATCCGCTCTTTCAACGGTGAACCGCGCGTCCGGCGGCAGAATATTCGTTTTCTTCGGGCAGCCGGTGTTATAAAGGAGACCGGCCGACTTACGGCCTCAGAATGTACGTTTTTCATTTGGTTAGCGTCCTCGGCCGAATTACGGCAAGCGAACGGCCGCAGAATTTTCGGCAAGCGGTGTTCAAGAGGAGACCGGCCTTCATAAAGTATCAGGTTATACGTCATTATGCGAACAACGACGTGCGTCTGGGCGCCGAGAATTCATGCACAGACGTGCTTGGAAGAATACCTTCCGATGTAGGACCGGTTTTTCCCTGGGTGAAGAAAGAGCCGTTAGGGAGTCGAATGGCGCAGACACGTTTTTCGTCCGCTCGGTGTTTCTACATTTTAAATGAACGAACTACGTTTTTCAAACAGTATTGAGTGTTCTAGGTGAACGGGCAAGGTGCAAGGACTCACTGGACATTACCAGGGAAACGTTTAGGCCATCAAAATGCAATTTATTGCCACAAGAAGACTGTGCCACACCGACGGGTAAGCTAAGCCTCGCCAGTCATAGCCGCTACAACGCCTCGCACGTCGACTTCGTCGACGCATCAGCTCGAGGCTGTTCGCCCCCTCAAGAAATAGAGACCATTAGAGATACCGACCCGGCAGCGATGTCCTACACGAGATGGCGGTGGTTCACCAAAATAAGTGGCCTTAAAGGGTGTCGAGCAAGCGGCCACCACGCAGGGGCTCAGCCGGCGCCATGTCAAGGACTCCCCACCAAAGAAAGGCAAGGGCGCGCAAAAGCGCAAGTTTTCGGCTATTCTTCTCACAATAATACTGCGAAAAACAATGTGCACTATATTGTTTGTGATAAACGTAGAAGAGGCTAAGCTCGTGCATTGGTAGGCTCAACTTCGTGCCCGGCACTATGTTACTTCATGGGGCTTTATGACGGCCTATTTAGAAACAATTGTTATTTTGAATTTGCCATAACAACAGAAACTTGTGAATGACGAAGCCTGGATGTTAATTTAGTTGCGGTGTTTGAAATTGAAATAAGCTACACTTGGGATATGACTCATTTGGTTAAACATAATCGCCAGCATCCTAGCAAACACGGATTTCGTCGGGTTTTTCTTGCTCAACGCAGCTTGTCCAGTTAACACACGATTTGGCTCTAGCAATAGATGAGCTTAAAGTAGCTGACTATTTTCTTGTGCGGCAAAAAAGCATTTGACGGTGTTTCATATCACCTTCTTGTTAGTACAATGCGGGCAATAAACTGAATGAATTGGTTATTGCATGGATAGCCGAGTATATCACTATAAGACAGCAGCTGGGCGCTCTCAATGGTTGTTCATCCGGATATGTTCCCGCGACCTCAGGAATTCGCCAAAGGTTCGGTTGCGGGCCCTCTTTTGTTTGTGTGGCCTCAAATCTTCGTTAAAAATGTTCGCGAATGACTGTGTAATTTACAGGACTAGAGCGAATGAACGTGATTCAAAATACTTGCAGCATGATTCAAATTAATAACATCCTGGTGTCCTGATACAGAAAAGTCGTTGAATCTTAAAAAATGTGTTAACGTCAACTTTACAAGAAAACTTTAATTCCAATTGAATGCGTATACAGTAACTTACACTGCTTGAAGAACGGCCGGGGAATATAAATAACGAGGAGTTTATTTAACGAGTTCTTAGAGAAATAGGCACGTTCACAACATAATAGTTACGGCTGCACGTGTTTTCGGCTTTCCGAGATAAAATTTCAACGAACCTCCCCCTAACTTAAAAGAACAACCGGATTTCACTTATGTGCGCAGCACTGCCGCAGTGTGTCGGAACGGAACGAAAACGAAAAACGAAAAACGAAAAAAACGATATTTTTGACCGGAACGAAAACGTAACCGAAACGTTATATATTATTTCGTTCCGGAGTGAAACCAAAATATTTTTAATGGTTTTCCGTTCACGGGAAATGTCTGCACGGTCCCAAGAAATGCACGGTCAAGGCAACGTTGTGGCCCTTTGTACGTCCACATCACGTCGCTAGCACCACCATGTTGAGTTCCGGCAGTATCATTTGCCTTGTCAACCGTGCAGTGGATTGGTGTATGCACCATTGACAGCTTGCAAAATAGTTACTGCGCATGCGCGAGCAAGTTTATTTTCCACCAGTTAGCTTCGACCATAGACTAGTAGTCAAACTACTTTTTTTTCCATTCACCACATACTGCCTGCCTTTTTTTATTTCGTTTTTCCTGTTCGGTGGAACATTCAAAGAGGAGGCGTGACATTCGTGCAGTGTGTTTCGTTACCGACGTTGTTACTGTCTCGTAGGCTGACGACCGACGATAAAAGCGCACACAACAATCGGTTGCTGGAACTCAAGTCCATTTTTCAAGCGAAGAGAAGTGGTGAAACCCCCCCCACCCCAAACCCCCCCCCCCCCCCCCCCCCGGTCTCCGATGGCGCGGCGGCGCAGGCGGCGTGGAACACGATATCTCACCCGTCATACATCCGGCGGGTCAGGTAACGCGAACCGCTCGAGCAAGCGTGAGAAAGGCACCTTCAGCGAGCCGTAAAGTGCGCGTCCACTACGTTTATACGAGTGACTCCAAGCGAACATTGCTGATGTTCGGCCACCTCCCAAGTCCCTCGTAACAACGTTTGCAGCTAGTTAAAATGGGACGCGACAGAGCAAATCGCGCTCGACGGTATTTCAAGTATGACAGCTTCTCAAAGACATCGACATGCCAGATTGAGGACTGCCAGCACGTTGTGTCGGGCGACCATGGTGGGAACCTCGACCGTCATTTGCAGCGACACCACAAGGAAGTGTACGACAACATTCAGGCCGACAAAGCCCACTCTACAAAGCGTGTTGCGTCGGACGAGGCGGAAGGCTCTCCTGCGGCAAAGCACAGGCAAGTGGATATGCAGGACATGTTTAAACCCATTTCATCGAAGTGTGCTTCGCTCGAAATAACAGAGGACAGCATCATGAATAGCTGCGTTGAACTAGTCACAAGAAACGGTCGGCAATTTCGGCTAATTGATGACTCATGCTTTCGGAAAATAATCGATCCGGTCCTAAAAGCGCTCAATGCAAACGAGCCATCACAGCAGAGACTGTAAAGGACAGGGTCCAGGAAAAAGCAAAAAGCAAGCGAGAAGAAATTTCGCAGTCGCTGAAAAATCGCATGTTTTCTTTAAAACCCGACAGCGCAACGTGACTTGACAGGGCTCTGCTTGGCATCAACGCACAGTATGCCGAAAATGGAAAACTAATTCTTCAACCTCTGGCCATGAACAAGCTTTACGATAGGCACACTGCAGAGCATTTGACATCACAGGTGAAAAACACTCTGTCTCGCTACGACCTCAGTGTCACCCAGGTGTACAGTGTCACAACTGACAACAGTGCAAACATGCTAAAGGCTGCTCGCCTTCTCAGTGAAACAGACAATGAACCCGACGCTTCCAGTTCAGACGAGGATGACGATAGCGGCTACCCTGAATTTGGATATTGCGGCTCTCTGGTGGACAAGACGCCGATTGCCTTGGTCTTGATGAAGTCAATTTTAAGTTAGGCGTCAGATGTGCTGCGCACACGCTGCAACTGGCAGTCAGCGATGCTCTTAAGGATTCCGGTTCAAACACCCTCGTTGCACAGTGTCGCGCACATGTGAAGAAACTGCGCGTACAAAGTGCAATGGGTTTGATAAGAAAGCTAGGGCTAAGGAAGCCTGTTATTGTTGTTTCTTTATTTATTTATTTATTTATTTATTTATTTATTTATTTATTTAAGTACCCTAAGGGCCCTGGCGGGCATTACATAGGGGGGGATTGAGGTATAACACACTAAAAATACAATTATATTAAAAATAACATCGTGGGAACAGAATAGCAAGAAAAACAGTAATACAAGAATTGCACTCCAAAATCGCACAGTACAACGCTAAACAAAACTATGAAACAAACAATAACAAGCGATATAATGTCGTACAGGGAAGAACCAATATTTTTACAACATAACAGACACAATGAAATTAAAGTTAGATATTTCTTTCAGTCGTTAAAAAGGAGAGAAGTGCTGTTTGAAAAGAAGAAGCGTCTGTTGGTGTGGCTAGGTTTGCAGGTAAAGAATTCCATTCGTTTATGGCCAATACAAGAGGAGAATTGTGATATTTTTTTGTGCGGGCAAAAATGGGATTAACGTTGTAAGCATGATCTACGCGTGCCGAAGTATATGGTACCGGAACGATACATTTGCGAGTGAAGGCCGCTGGGTTATGGTACAGTGCATGGAAAAAAGATAACCTTGAAAATTGCCGGCGCAGGGTGACAGGGGGAAGATTTAGTTGCTCTTTCAAGGCAGAAACGCTTTGGTATCGCGAGTATGAAGACATAATAAATCGAGCGGCTTTGTTAGGCACTGATTCAATTGTGTTATTAAGTCCAATTTGGTGAGGATGCCATATTATTTGCGCGTATTCGAGAGAAGGCGAATCAGGGTATTATACGCCTGAAGCTTCGTGTCAGAAATGGATAGCTGAAGGTGACGATTAAGCAATCCAAGCTTTTTAAACGCCTTCGAAGTGATTTTTTGTATGTGGGGACCCCAGTTTAAGTCGGACGTCAATGTTACGCCCAGGTATTTAAAGGATGAAACCGTCTGAATTTCGGAGTCAATTATTAGATAAATATAACTATCTGATCTAGTTACGGAAGAAAATCGGACGTGTTTAGTTTGTTCTACGTTTATTTGCATTTGCCATTTTTGGCACCATTTAGTTAGTGTTGATAAGTCAAGCTGAAGTGCACTAACATTATTGATTGCCCGACACGCTGGATGTCGACATTGAACATGTTGACCAGGTTCGTTGAACTGAAGGACTTCGCTAAAGACTTCCTTTCACATGAACAGACCGCAAGTTGGACTGACAGCATGTGGGCAAAAGTAGCAGTTCTGATCCAATCCCTTCAACCAGCACAAGAAGCCACGAAGGTGCTTCAGACAGAACAACTGACAGTCGGAGATTTCTATGGAGACATCAGCGATACCGTCGCCACTGGCACAGGCCCTGGTTCAGTCCATGAAGAAACGAGAACGAAATCTCTGCAGTACGAATATCCTTTGTGCTGCATTGTACATGGACCACCGCTATCGCCTTCTGCTGACACCTGATCAAAAATATCAAGCGAGGATGCATCTGTGCAAAACCTGGAAGCGAATCACAGCCTTCACAGGCCTTCAGCAGAAGCAATGTAGCAGCTGCATTTCAGAGAGTACCGCTGCGCCCACTTCTAAAGAACCGGAAGACGCCCTCGAAGCGTTTCTGAAAACGAAGGAAGCTGAGGATGGAACTGAATCGCGTTTGACAAGTTAGCCAGGATTATCGGGCATGGTACTTTTGCTAGAAATGCTGGACAAAGAGCCGTGCCTTCCAAGGAGCACAAATATGTTGAAATTTTTGTTGAATATGTTGAAATATGTTGAAATGTTGAAGTGTGGAGAGGGCATTTTCTGCACTGAAGTTTGTTTTGTTGGATCAGCGGTCTCGCTTGTCGGAGAGTACACTCGATGATCTGCTGCTTCTGAAATCGTGCTCACTTCCTTAACGATAATGCGGGATTCAAATAGGAGGAAAAATAAATACTAAGTTTTTGTTGTTACTTTTCTTCGAAGTTTCTTGCAGAGTCCATCTTAATCATATGGTAGTTTTGGGACGCAAACACCAAATTATGAAGTTTCTAATTAATAATTTATCAATTTATATTATACAAATTTTATTAAGTATTCTATTACTGTTTATTTTATAAAAAAATACCGTTACGAACCTTTACGGAACGTTTTTTGTTCGTTCCGGAACAGAAACCGAACGGAACTTTTTTTCTGGGGAACGAAACAAAAAACGGAACGAAAAACATTTCGTTCCGACACCCTGTGTGCGCTCAATCTAGGAGTACGCATGTGTTTTCGTGGATCCCTATACCAAACAGCTTGTTGATACGCTCGAAAACATACAGAATATGTCAGTGCGATTCGTATTAGGTAATTGGCACGCTCAACTTAGCATGAGAGAAAGTAAAAGTAAACTGAAATAGCAGGACATGAAAATTCACTTACGAAACCACAGGTTGAACTTTTTTTGTAATATCTATCATTCGAAAACTGGAGTAGAAGGGGAGAAGTACGTCCAAGCGCCATTCTACATATCGCAAAGGGGGACCGCTAGCTTAAAGCAAATTATTACTTTCCTTTAAAGGTGACGCCTTGCGCGATTCATTTAATTTTACATCAATACTGCAGTGTAATTATCTTCCACGTATGATTGCATAAACTGTTTATATTGACGATTTCCAGCGTGCCTTGTAGAATTATTTTGTTATTTTGTCTCATATTTAATGCTTAGTGTTATGCATCTCCCTTCTGTACTGCATGCAAAGGCAAGCAGGCATCAAATAAATAAATAAATAAATAAATAAATAAATAAATAAATAAATAAATAAATAAATAAATAAATAAATAAATAAAACAATGAATAAATAGATGAATAAAAAATAAATAAACAAAGAAATAAAGAAATGATTAAATAAACTTCCAGAGGCGCAAGTTTGCATCCGACAGGTTGAGAATCCTACGCGTTCAACCTTGACCAATAAAATATTTATTGCCCTATTCGTTGCAGTATGCAAGGTTTCCTGTATGCATACTACCATTGCTATGTTATTGGTTTGCGACAAATTATGTAACTCTAATTTTACCCCTTTGCTTGCGTGAACACAGAGGGATATGCAGCCACCTGAAGCAGGGCGTCATTCGCAACGCGTCTAGAATTGTTTGAACGTAGTATGACATTAGTAGAAAATTAAGTTCTTTTGTACTATTAAGTGGTGTGGACGTATACTCATAAGAACAACATTAAATAGATTGGAAATGAAAGTACCTGTTCGCTCCTTCTTAGGATCAGCCCTGCGCAAGATCATCAGAAAAGTCAATCGAGTAGAAAATGTCTTTGCAAGCAAAAATGGGCAAAAACTTGATATACTTTTTTTGTGAAGGAGTCATAATAAATGCTCCTGAGTGTTTTGTTAAGAAGCAAAACGCTTCGTAAAGGCATTCATGCCGGTTTTATATACAGCGAAATTGGTCAAGCAACTGTTATAAAAATAGTTTATGTAGTCATAGCATGAAGGTGGCTGGAATATTGCCTTAAAAGAAATTGGCTAAAAGCGGTGCAATTTATCTCTCTGAAATTCAACCCACCAAAGTATTCGCCCTCCGCCATACCCCCCCCCCTCCTCTTTCCCCTTTTATTACAGGTAAGCCGCCCACAGAGGATATCAGGACCTGGACAATACATCTATTCAAGCTCTACTGAATATTTTCTGTGTTCGGCAGTAAAAGAGGCACAGCAATTAAAGGAACGACAATTTGTGAGCACTGTTTATTAAATGAATTTTGCTGTCAACTGAGGCTGGTAATTAAGCAAGGCTGCGCTGAAATCTTGACGGCTGGTGGTTGCGCGCGAGCTCACTTTGATGTGGCTGCATTGGACCCAGAATGCTGGGTTTGTGCTGCTTCTGCACTGCGCGAATGAGTCATCTGCTTGCGCGACATGCAGTGACCGGCCTCAGTACAGTTAACGTACTGTGGCCGAACTCCAATGCCCGTAGCACGGCCGTATTTCCGGTAGCTTTAGTCCGGCTGGAGTCCGACGACCGCATCTCGGCTGTCCTCCGGCGGCCGTACTTTGCCCGTACACGGGTGGCTTTGGAATGGCCGGAGCCCTACGGCTGGAATCTGGCCGTATGACCGTAAGCCGGTCGACTGGCCGACGTACACTGGCCATTGGACAGCCATGGGAGTACGGCCGTATACGGCCAAAAGGCCCACATTTGGACATGGGCCGAACAAGGCTGCCGGAAAACGGCCCGACTGAAAATCACCGGCCAAAGTACACCGGCCTGTTTTAGGCCGAACAGTCCTGTGCTGCCTGGGACGGCTCCACAACTTCATCGTTCTGCTCGGTGCCGCTTGATGGTGGACCAAGCAGGGCAGCGTCGCCACAGTGGTGACTGAGCTAGGATGGCCCGGTTCCAACAGTGGGTGAGTGTGTTAGGCGGGGGGGGGGGGGGCAGATGTAGAAAGTATCGCTCGGAGTCGAGGGCCGCAGTGCACCCAGTCGCTGCCGGGGTTTCGCAGCCGTTACAGCCGTGTCGAACTGCTATTCCGCTGTTCCGTGCTTTCTGTACTTGAAACCAAAATTTGCAGACGCGTTTTGCTGAGGGGTGATAGCTTGCACTGACGTCACGGTATTGCCGTGTTGCTGGGTTGGTTGCCCAGTGGAAATCTGCAGCTCTCATCTCGAGCAGCGCGGATGAAGCTGCCAGCGATCGATCACAAACTCTGGTGGCGTCGTTATGTGCAAGCCACATGTTTTACGAGATGTTCGAAGATGCGAGACGTTCCAAGACGCGAACTATTTCTCTTAAAACTGCTTCTTTTAATTCATAAGTAAACCGTGAAAAATTTATCAGGCTTGCTCTTTTTCAACACTGATTTCAAATCTCGCATTATGTTTTCAGTTGTTGAAATATTCACTGAGATAATTAGAGAGGATTAGCTATTTTTCGAGGAACAATACAGAAAGCAGCGTTGGTCGTAGGGCTCTAATCTTTACATTTTGCAACACTATGAATCCTGGTGAGTGCAATGACAGAATCGGTTTTTTGATGCACCGCTTGAAACTAATAGTACAGCGCATTAAACTTTGGTATTTGAAATGGGCATTCAAAACAGTTCATTTCCCTTCATGCCACCAATGTTTACTGAGTTGTAAAATTATTTCAACGGGCAGCAGGCGGCGGGTCGTCCAACAGCTCAGCACACCATCGTTGCGCGCCTCCGCAAGTGAGCATTTGCATCCCGGCTCTAGGATTCCGAGGGGCCTGTCACGTAGACCCCTGTCTTGCTCTGGACCACAAAACCCCACGAGCTTCGAGTCTTCCACCTGGACGTCGTGCTTCTTTGACCAACTTGTTCCACTCAACCCGGCGTTATCTTCTGTTCCAGCCTGGCCTCCCCAGCTACTTGCTTGTGGCTGCTCCTATTGGCCCACTTCAGCCGGTCGTGAGGCTTGCCACTTATTTTTTCTCGGCGAATTCACACTAAGGGCAATCCCCGTAGCCGGCACTTCCGCTGCAAGTAATACATGACTATGTTCCCGCCACGTTGTCATCGTCGTCGTCGTTACAACGGGAGCCTCACCTCACACATAGCCGCCGTTTGAAACGTTTTTTTGAAAAGAACTGCGTTTGGTTGATGGTGAAGGAAACATACGCCTGCATGATAGTCTCGGTGTACCCAGTTTACAGCACCATAACACATCCGCGGAGATCCATCACGCGCACTCAAGGTCTGTCGTACACGTCCGCGCACATAAAATTTCACACGAGTCCTCACACGAGCTCTCAAAAAAACAGCCCAAGCACCTGTTTCGAGTGGCGGGTCAATACACCAGTGCACACTAGACTTGATTGTTAGTTTTTCTTCTTAGCCTTACTTGTCGGTTATCGGCCACAAGAGGTTCATGTTATCCGGTCCTTCGTTCTCATACTGCTTAATATACTCGACTATGAGTTAATATTCTTGACGAGTTAAACTCCAGCGAAGAACTAGACTTTTAAGGTGTTTAGAGCTAGCGGGGTACCTGAAAGGTTGATGATTCATTTGGACAACAAACGTTGTTCTGTACAAGATGTTAAATTTCTCCGCGTCCCAAGGTAGGGTAACCATTCTCATTCGATGGCCGAGGACCCGGTTTCACCAGGTAGGAGTTGTCGGCTGGAGTAAAAAACCGGGTTCAGCATACTGTGATGAACTTGCATAGGCCCAGTTTCTATACAAACTTCAGATGCCTCATTGTGCAATACAAACGTCTTTTGGATGTCTTCAGCTCTAATGACGGGTCTGAAAGACAAGGCATCCTTCAAACTGTTGAATGCTCGCGTCCGTTGGGGAGTCGACTGCACCTTGTTTTTCTCATTCTTTCAGATCATGAGGATCAAACGCTGGGCTTGCTCTGCGTAATGTGAGCTGAGGTATCCATTATAACCGGCGAGTCTAAAAACAACCGCACGGGCTTTTTTGTTTCTGTCCGCGGAGACGCAACGATTTGAGTGACCATGCCTTTGACAGGTTGTATCTTGCCCTCCCCCAAACGATATCCCACAAAAGTTCCGGAGTTGGCGCCCAACTTACATTTTTGTGGTTTAATCGTTTTACCAGCAGGACGGCATCTTTGGAACAGTTCCTGAAGAATCGTAAGATGTTCTTCCCTGTTATCTGTTGCAACGAGGATGTCAACTATGTAATGAATGCATTCTTCATGCCCTGTAACAACCGTATCATGAGACGTGTGAAAACAGCCTAGGCTGTTTTGGTGCCGAATAGCATGTACGTAAATTGATAATTACAAGAATACGTCGTGAATGCTTTCTTTCATGATGAAGCCTGTTCAAAAACACCTGCGAGTATCCTTTAGTCATGTGGAACTTCGAAAAGAAAGTCTTTGTCCCAACCTTCGCAAATATTATGCCTGTCCTTGGGATAGCTTTTATATCTGCTACCAGGATGACTTTGATGCGAGGGAAAACTATGCATACTCGACAGGTGTTGTCTGGGCTTTTCACCATTACTGCGGTCAGTTCGAGGCTTCAATGACGTTGAATTTTGGCATGTCATCCCTATTTTCAAAAATATCTTGCACCTTGAATCGTAGAGGATATTGCGGAGTGTTGATGGTAGTTGCGGCAGTTAAATCCATCTGGCATCTAGAAAATTCTTTTCCCCGGAGGTTCTCCGAAATTATACTGAAAACCATGAAGGAGGTTATGCAATAGTCTCGTCTGGTCTCCGTGTGAATTGTCCCGAAGTTTCACAGACTCAAAGCCAAGGTTGTCAGAAGCGTTGTAGTCAAGAATCCTGGATTCTCATTCTGCTTCCTCCACCACGAGTTATGATGAGGTCCGCAACGCGGTCTCAGGTATTCGCTCTTTGTAGCGCTTGAGCTTGTGTGTGTTCCGGGTTTTTAGAATGACCAAGGTCAAACCAGTATTCGAAAGTTTTTCTTTCCACAGACTTTGAATGGTCCCTTCCAGTGCATCAGTGGTTTTTTGTGCGTAGTCGGGAGCAGAATCAAGGCTTGATTGCCAACTTTAGGCTCGCGTGTTTTATACCGTCGATTGTACCACCTATTCTGGGATTAAAGCAACTTCTATCGCACCGATTTGGACGTCTTTTGAAGTCGTTCACGGAGGTCTAAGAAACAGCTGGCAAAGTACCTATACCATGCCCCCCTTGGGCCAGCCTCCGCAGAATCTGTTTCAAGGTGTCGTTGAAAATCTGAACAAACCCATTGCTCATATGATGGTATGACGTAGTGCCAATATCTTTGACGGAATACATCTGGTTTAATTCCACCATAAACTTTGAATTGAAGTACCAGAACTAATCAGTCAGGAGCTCTCTGGGAATGCCTTACCTCGACAACATTTCAATTATACCTTCGGCCACTGTGGACGAGTCAAAATCTGGTTGAGCGATCGCATCCGGATATCGCATAGGTACGTTGACCAACGTTTGAATGTATCTGTTTCCTTTTGATGACTTCCGCATATGGGACCAATGATATCGACCGCTACTCCTTCAAACAGCGCGTCGATCAACGGTATGCTCAAAAGTAGTATCTTCAGGATCCCTGCTTTCAGAAATGTGATTTGGCAAACATCGAATGATCGGACATGTGTTTGCACGTTTCCTTATACTCCAGGGGAATAAAAGGTGTCGCAAGGTGCCCCAACGTCGTCTTGAAGCTCACGTGTGCAAACAGTGAAAAACGAAACGACTTTACGACTGCAACCTGTTGATTCACGTTGCCTCTTGATATTCCATACTACCTCCACAGAATTCCGTTCTGGAAGAAAAGCGTGTGAGCTCCCGCTTGTTTTCCGGCTGCGGGCTTTCCACCTTGTCTCGGAATATCGGCAGGGTCGTGCCTTTTTGTTGTTTATGGAGAAGTACGTGCGATGTCACCTGACGATGTTCAAGTTCATTGTTGGGAATTTACCACGTGTCGATGTTCCTCTCGTCCCAGTGGTGGCTTGTTGGAATGGTATGGCAGCCAAGTGACCGCTTTTCTCTGCCGGCTGTAAAAGGCTGGCGCTTTTTCTATTCGCGGTATCAGGATCTGCGGCACGGCGTGCTCCCCAAATATTGCCCCGGTCACATCATAAATCGGGGTATATATACACCTTGCGATTGCCGTTCCTCAGAAATAAGGCAATACCAACTCCACAAATGCCTTTCTTTCCTTGAAACTCTCCCCATTTGTCAGAAGCGGCGTAGCTTCCATCCCTCATCGCCGAATAGGTAACCAGCGACCGACCAACCATCACGCTATGACTTCCGGTGTCCTCCAACAAAGAACCTCCCGTTCCGAATACTCTACTGAACAACACTGTACTGAAATGAAAAACTTCTCGGTTTCCACATGGGATCCTTGTTCAAAATGAATACTGCCAGTAGCAAGGGGGGAGCGCATTTTTACGTACGATGAAAAATGTGACGATGATTGCGTCAGCATCGTGAGAGCCGGTTTCTTGGGTTTAGTGCGATGTTCGCTGTGTTGCCTGTACTAGTGATTCCATACCACGGCGCAGAAATGTTTTTTTTATCTTTTGCACATGTATGTGCGCCACCCCTGTTTATTCCTAGCCCAAAGTTTCTGCCTGCTCAAGGAGAACAAGCAGAGAGATTGCGCGAGATAAACTGGAACACGGTGTGAATAAAATTCTGGAGGGTTTGCCGGTATGACTGCCGTCGCTGCGCTTGTTCTGAACAATGCGGCAAAATTACTCTGTATTACGGTCACTAAAATCATGTGAAATGTTTTTGAAAGGCCGTAAAACACTCTATTCCTGGTATGGCCTTTCATTTCATTCTCTGGTCTACGTCTTCTTTTCCGTGCAATTTATTTTTTCTACTTAACATGACTCTGGTTTGGTGTGCGGGGCTTATGGTTGCACTGGGTGTATAGATGCACACCATCTCTTAGTCGACCCTCCAACGTCCACCGTCCGCAACTCTCCTTCTCTCCACACCACCTGTGATGACACCACTCTCTCGCCTCCTCCCTCCACAGCTCTTGTGCTCTCCTACACTAAACACCACTTGTGCGCTACACGCGCTGCTCCCCTTCTCTCCTCTCCACACCAGCCGTCCAATCACGCACATTCGCACTGCTCTTCCTCTCCACTCCTTCTCGATAAATAAACCCGGTCCGCGCTCCACTCATTTGCTTATTCTGTACTTCGCTGTCCGATGTCTGGAAATGGACGCCAACGATCCCGTCGGCGAACTGGCTGGCACACCTTGAAGAACCGCCAGCAAGCACACTGTCAAAACCGCAAGCACCTCCGAAGAAAAGGCTGCACAAAGGAGAGCTGGCGACGCCGAACGTAAACGACAGCGTCGAGCAGCAGATTCCTCGGTTCAAAAACGAGAAGCCGCTTTGAAACGCCAGCGGCGAGTAGCTGATCCAGATTGCGCGGCTTTGCATCCCCTCATGGTTCCCACGTGGGAAGATGGTGTAATTTTTTCTTTTTCTGAAATTTTCTGTATATGGCGATTCAAGGTGGGGAAATCCAAGTGACTGCCCCTCACATATACACCTCCATCTACGGCAGCAGGGAACATGTCATTCAGAGGACCACGGGAAATCTTCAGCGTGCCCTGATTTTGTGCCTGCTTGTGTACTAAGTAAATTGCGAAGCTTATCTCTGAATTTTTCCAGGTGCCCTTTTTATGCCGGAAATTTTAAATCGCATTGATATTTTGTCCAAAAGGCAGATTGAAGTCGGAATACAAACTTGTTATTGCTGCATAAAAAAAATATTTCTCGTGGGGATCACAACTCCTGTGAAATTACAAAAAAAAACCTAAGACGGAAGTGTAAAGATAGATTCGTAAAGACGAATGGATTCCGAGTGCAATATTACATACTTTGATTGAGACGGAGAATGTAGCGAATACAGCCATAAGCACTGGTTTGTATGAAACAGTGATTTTGTAATAAATGTTCTTTCTTCTTTCCCACATTCCGGGTTTTTCTGTGCGGAACCATGAAAATAACGCTGTACTAGGAAAGTGCACATCTGAGAACCATGTCTTATATTTAGCTTAAATTTTAATTCGTCTAAAATTGATCAATGGCAGCATTCAAACAATTCAAAATACTTTGCATACATCGATGCAAATATTGAGGTAAAGATACCGTATATTTGGCCATGTTTATGACGCTGTTTACACAACATTTATTAAATAGGCGTTACAAGAATTTATGACTAATCGGATTTTACCTAAAAATAAACAGCAAAATGGTAAATGTCAAATACTCAAGAAAGGAGGACAATTATAATAAGCTGGTTCGCAGCTTTGATTTTTAATATATAACACGCAGGTGTTTCCTAATAATAATGGTAAATGTTCAAGACTACTGATGCCAAACTTCTGAAAATGTGATCCTGTAATTGTGCAAACATGTGTGCATGTACTGAAATTCTTTTTTGATAATCATGACCTACATTGCAACTTAGCAATTTTTGGCTTAAGGTTATGTTAGAACAACTTTCGCGTCAATTTAGTATGCTACCAAGTGCATGTTTCTACAAAAGCTTGGTTTCCCTTAAGCTTGGTTTCACTAAAGCGTAATGTTGATTAACTAAAGCTCAAATTCATGCCCACAATTTGTAAAAAACTATCAGGTATATTTGATGATCTTCCTTACACGGCACAAAGCTGACGCAAACATCAAATTTAGTTATGCCAGTTCATAAGACCTAAGCGTTGACAATTTTTGTGATGATTTTTGAGTGACAACATGAGTAATGATTAGAGACCGGTAATTTAGGGGAAATCACTGTCTTATTTGACTCGGTATCGAGCTTATTTAACATATAAGCATGAACTAAGGGAAGAGGATCATTTGAGGCACTAGTGGATTGTGCCTACACGTGCTTTTTTTTAATTCATGCCTATACAAGCTTTTAACGACCTATAAATGTCTTTTTCCTGTCGAGTACAGAGTTTGCCTAAATAAATAGTACATGGTGATGGAAAATGGAAGATCTCTTGTTAGACCAATGGGAATGCATTAGCATCTTGTCCCTCTCCATGGCTAACTTGAGGCTGCACTCGATGCTCATGCCTTTCTCTTCAGACATCCGCCACGCAGAGTTGCTTTACCCTCCTCAGTAAATGGTATAACCGCAACAACATCATCATTATCATCTTCATCCTACACTATGCCAACCATGCTTAGTGTTCTTACAGTCTCAGCGGTCACGTTTTCTCGCTCTAGCAGCGGCTTTGGCTGCAGGTATTTTCTTTTGTAGTCTACCAGTATCGCCATTAGTCAAAGTCTTTTTCATTTCTTCCTCCTTTGTCACGCTGAACTGCATGCGTGCTCGATAATTATACAACGCGTACAATCAGTGGCGGGAGTCACAGAGACGGAAAGTTCCATTTGAGCATCCCGCAAGAACAACACTGCATCAAGCCGTTCCTCTGCGCAACCAGCCGTCGACATCAAGACAATCTTTCCTGGCAGAAAGACTTGCTCAAAGGAAAAAAAGTGAATTCAGCGCAGACGTATACCAAAAACTAGGAGCTGCTAACATAACTTGGGCGAAGGTAGAAAACAACACTTTCAAGAATTTCTTGCAAAAGTACCTCAAACAATATGTACCATCAGGGTCGAGTGAACGAGAAAACGCTACAAGAATTTAGAAGAGAAATCGGTAAATTCAATATATGGATTTCTGTTGACGAGACGACAGATGCGACTGGATGAGTACTCGGTCACTTTGTAATCGGAAAGGTTGACGCAAAAGAAAGAACTCCGCTCCTGGTCTACTCAAAAGAGATAGAAAGAAACTACCAGCGAGACCATCGCTCGCTTCGTGAACTCGTCCTTGAAGCTTCTGTGCCCCTCGGGAGCCCCCGACGACCGACTACTGTTGCTCTACAAAGATGCAGCAGCTTATATGCATAATGCTGTATACGTCTCTACGTTTTAATCCATATTTATTGTACGTCACTTGTCTTGCTCACCGGATTTTTCGGGTGTGTGAAGAGCTACGAAAGTCGTTAAGTTTGGTCAACGAACAGATAGATGCAGGGTAGGCGGTGTTCCTGAAGGCTCCTTCCCGCGTTCGTGCTTTCAGGGAACAGATGCTTGGTGTACCACCTTAACATGAGCCTGTTGTTACCCGCTGGGAAACTTGGCTGTAGGCAGTGGAATACTACATCGAAACACTTAAATGGGGTTAAGGCTGTTGTTAGCTGCTTTGCAGAAGACGAGAGTGTCGCAGTGAGTAGGGCCCAGGTGTTTGAACATGATGGTACACTTCTATGTGACTTGGCCAATTTACGTGCACATTTCACGTTTTTTGCAACGGCCACCACGCTGCATCAAAATATTTAGCTGATTTCGGACGCCCAGGTGCTCCCAGGGGACCCGTTGCTGACAAGGCTATAGAGAGGCTTAAGTCTGTCTAGAACAGAAATCCGGATTTTGCACCTTGAAGGAACTGTCTGAGGTTTTGAGTGGCGGACATACCGCGGTTTCCAGGTGGAATCAAAGCATCCAACGTGCCGAAGGACATGTACGCTCCGATAACTTCAGTGGATGTGGAGCATTCTTTTTCTGCGTACAAGGAGATATTTATTGACAGAAAGCACAACTTCAAGCCAGAAAACTTTGAGATGATGTTTGTTTGCCACTGCTTCCACGGCTCACGCACAGTGTTGCGTCACCCTACATATTTTCAAATCGCGACCCGTGAGTTTTTTTATGAAGAAAATGAAACTGCATTTTCGAAATCTTGATGTTTGTGTCCTGTGTTTACTCAAAGCCGAAAAATTGCAGTGAAACACGCCACCTGAGTAAATATTATTCGAGCCTATATATGCCTATAAGGTATTACTTAGCGCCTATATATGCCTAAATTACAATTTTCAGCGCCTGCAATAGGCGCCGAAAACTCGTTTTTGTATTGCCTAAACATCCGCTATATACTAAATATTATCGAAAAGGTCATGCAATCATGTAGGTAGGGCGATCAAATTTTAGTTGGCACGTTTTTTTAAATAGGCGCTTAGATTTACGTGAAGACCACCTCTACAGCGAGGTTATGCGCCCAGGGGGACACATAATTAGGAGGAAATGATTGATTTATCTATCCTAATTAACTAAAATTGAATAAATAACTTTTTAGTGTCCGCAGTAACCAGGCATGTTTGTAATGGAAAGTTAGATGCAATCGTGTTTCTACGCAGTTTCAATTGGCAAAGTTCTTCTAGCGCACTCGTAGTCCGAGATATCAAACGGCGAAATTTAATTGCCGTTCGCATGATTGCGCATGCTAGAAGTCAAGACCGGCGCATGTCTCCTCCCTTTTGTCGGTGCTTCGATGGCAGTTCCGTGTACTGCAGGCTGCCATAACGCCAGCCAATAATTAATGGGTGCCAGTTTCTCTTTTTCCTGGGCCGCTACAGCGTTCTTATTCTAAACACCGTACACTGCAGGAACGTCACAAAACGAAGGAGCTTTGCGCCGGTGCAGACTGTCTTGCATGCGTAATCATCCGAACAGCAATTAAACTTCGCCGTTTAATATCTCGGACTACAGATGAGCTAAAATATTTCTGCCAATTTAAACTGCGTAAAAACATGATTTCCTCTAAATTTCCAATACAAACAACCCTGGTTACTGTACCAACTAAAAAGTTAATTATTCAATTTTCGTTAATTACGCATCCGACATCAATAATTACGTCCTATTTATGCGTCCCCCTGGGCGCATAACCTCACTGTAGAGGTCGTCTCAGCATAGATCTAAGCGCCTATTTTTAAACAAACCTGTTAACTTAACTTTTATCACCCTCTTTAAAAAGATACCGTTTTCAAGCTTTTTGGCGCCACGATTCTAAGAATTCTAAAAGTACTTTCAATTTTAGCCACAAGTGTGTGGCCGACAGTTTATTCAGGGGACGAAGAAAGACAATTCATGGCTTCCGAGTTCATACTACGCAATGGAGACCGTGGTCGCACTTATCTTCTACTGACCCACTCTTTGTCTATCCCGCCCGAAAAGGGTCATCGGGGACTCGCCACAGCAGCACTGGTGAAAGCGCGCATAACAACAATATGACACCTACCAGGTGTCCTTGGACTGTGGTAGATGTCAGCTATATAAAAGTATACCTGCTGAAAGCAACAAAGTAACTTATACCTTAGTAACCTTTACGTGCATGCGTCTACAAAGGTTACCAAAATATAGGTTACTTTTGTACCTCATAAATTATAGGTTACGAAAATTAGATAATGTGCACCTGTATTAAGGGTTACGCAGCTTAGTGTGTAGCGTCCACACGAATACGACTTCTTGAATGCAAGCGATGACAGGCACTATAAAAATAAATATTAAAACATACCTATGCATTCAAACATACCTATGCTCCCCTACATTTTGGCATTGAACTCTTGCTCTTGTAAGAAAGCATCCCCGAATTATTCAATAATTATAATCGCTTTGTGGGTAAACAATGTCTGCATACCCTAAACACAAAAGACACAGCAGTAAAATCTCTTCCTTAGTTCATTCTCAGGAAATATATGTCCCTGCTATTTTATTACTAAACCTGTGGCTTCAACGGCCAAAACACAACAAAAGCAGTAAAGCGTTCCACTGTTCGTCCTCTGGCAGTATTACTCTTTGTGCCTGTTTTCAAGAACGTAAGCACAGCATTTCCACAAACGATAGTGCCGTAAAACGAGCTCCACGCCTCGTGCATAAACATTATTTTCGCCTGGTAAATACGAACGTCTACACAGCCATCACACAAAGGACAAGACAGGCCGTAAAGACTGCTGTGTTCCTGTACAATCAAAACCTTTTTGTGCCAGTGTTTTACTAATGGCTGCTTAGGGCTAACACAAAAAGGCAACAAAGCTTTTCAGGGAAATCTTTGTTCCTCTTCATTGAGAAATATAATACTGCCTGGTTCTTATGACTGTGTGCAAATCCATCATGTGTAAGATATCAAACGCCCTAAGCACTCATACACTTCCCTTCTTGCCGGCTTGTTACTTCCACTTCTTTCTCAGGAATGTGTGCACACTACTCGCGAAAAAGCATGAAAGTCTAGAAGTGAAATCTGGTACGTCTTTTTCTTAAAGTACTGTTAGTACTTCCTTCTTCTTACGCGAATGTGCACGCCATCAGACAAACGGAAGGAACGTAATTCAAAGCTACTCGATTTTTACTGGGCAATTATTGATCAACCTGCTGTCTCGGGTGTTGGCACAGCCCTCACTTTTCAGAGAAAAATGCACTGAAAATTTGTTCATTCCTCTTCTTGCAGAATAATAATTCATAGTATACCTATGAATGTATGCGCAGGGTTCACACAAGGATACCAAAACACGTTCTATACAAAATCTCCACTCTGCATTTTCTTGCGCAAACAATATTCCGGCCTGTTCATTACGTGCGCACAGCCCTGGCTGAAAAACAAGAAAGTGGAAAAACTCCGTTTCTATTCTTGCAAAATATTTGTCAAGCTTTATCAAAGCCTCCACATTCCTCACTGACAAGACAAGAAAGTAAACAACTCCTTCTCTGCGCTCGTTGGAGAGTGCTTATTCCCCGCTGTTTCATACAAATCAGGCAACATCCCTAAACCAAAAGACAAAACGTTTTATGAAATTTTATGTTCTCACTCTTGCAGGACCAATACTGTAGCATATTTCGTATAGTTGTCACGCTGTACTGATGCAAAACAAAAGCATATTAAGTAAAGTTTTTTTAGTCTTCTTTTTGCAGAAAAAAAATTTGGCTACAATTTTTTGCCATTGGCTGCGAAGCACTCATATAAAATGGCAAGCAGGGTTGTACGGAATAAGTATTTATTTATTTATTTATTTACTCTCAAAGCACGTGGGCATTGTAACGAAAGGGAACCAGTAAACCAGACGTCCGGCTATCAGCGATGCCTACGAACACCTGCCGCGAGAGCCGCTCTCGTGGAGCGAGCCCCCACTGCCTGCCTCGTGGCGCGCTTCTTTCTCTTTATTCAACATACTCCCGCGGCCCCAAGTTGATCAGGGGTTTGCTTCAAAAACGCGCAGCCGCTGCACTGGACGACGTATTTCCCCTCCCGATGACAGGCGTAGGGAATACGAGCGCTCAACTCCATCGCGTCCTGGAAATAGTTGAAGAATGCGCCCAAGTTGCCAGAAGGCCGGCGGCGAATTGTCCTGTACGAGCACTGCGTCCCCCACTTGGAGCCTGGAGGGAAGCTGCGCTGTTGCCTCGTGAGCAGATAGGAGCAACAGGAGGTACTCTGGTTTCCATCGACGCCAAGGACGCTCCGTTACGATTTGACGGTGCCGAGCTCGTCTGCGTAGCTCGCTGCCCGTGGACAGTGGTTCTGGAAGGCCGAGTTGCTGAGGCAGGCACGTATTGCTTTTGCCCAGCCAGAAGTGCGCTGGGGTCAGCGGGTATAGCTCAGCCGCGTCTGCCGAGATTTACGTAAGGGGTCGGCTGTTAATTACTGCCTCGACTTCGCAAAGCGTCGTCTGCAGCTCTTCAGTAGTCAGGCAACTGCGGCCGAGGATTCGCAGTAATGTCTCCTTGGTGAGCCGGATTAAGCGTTCCCACCAACCACCCCACCACGGAGCTCTTCGACGTTAAATTTCCAGGAGATGTTGCGGCCGCTGCAAAAATCAAGGACGGGGTCTTCCGGAGCCGAACGGAGAGAGCGTGCGCAGTGGTGGAAGGCTAAGGCTTTCTCCGAGTAAATTGTCGATGGAAGACCGTGTCTAGCGATAAACCGCCTGAAAGCAGACAAGAAGCTCGATGACGTCATCTGAGATGTGAGCTCAAGGTGGACGGCTCGTGTCACACCACAGGAGAAAACGGCGACGTAGGCCTTTGTTTGCGCAGGATTCTTCGTGCGACAGAACAGCGGTCCACAGAAGTCTGCACCGACAATGTCGAACGGCCTGGATTCAGTGATACGATCTCGGGGTAGAGGCGCAACTGGAGCTGTTTCTGGTGTGAGTTTGTGTCGATGACAAAGCAAGCATCCGTGCAGCACTGTCTTCACCACTTGACGACCCTTGATAATCCAAAATCGGTCTCTCAGTTCTGTGAGAGTGCTGTCAACACCCTCGTGCAACAGGCGCTGGTGGGTTGCGATTATTAGTAGCCGGGAAAAGTCGTGACGGCCCGGCAGGATGACGGGGTGACGGGTGTCAGCCAAGGATCTTAACTGCTGTAGGCGTCCGCCGACGCGCAGGATTCAATCGTCGTCCAAAAACGGCCGTAGTAAAATGAGGCGAGTTGCAGTTCCGGCACGCTGACCACGTTACAACGCTCGCATATCCTCCGGAAAAGCTTCGTTCTGTACGAACCGGAGCCATTGGCGTTCCGCCTTGAGAACTTCATCGCTCGTCAGTGGTCCCCTTGCTGAATGCGTTAACTTTCGCGTATTTTCGAAGAAGCGATGTATCCAGGCAGTTACTCGAAGAAACCTGGAGTACCGACTGTACGACTTGATACTCAGCAACGGCTCAGCTGGCGTTGTTACTAGCGCGCATGAAGCTGTCTGTAGAAATGGCGGCTCACCGACGTCCGCAAATCTTTCTCTGTCCGTTGGTCTATCCTGAGATGGCAGTGCGAGCCAATGTGGGCCATGCCACTACATTTCTGTGACTGCAACAGCGGATGCGGCAAGGCCTCAAGTAATCAAATCGGCTGGGTTATCCTTGCTGCGACAACGAGCCCACGTCCCTTGGCCTTGTCTCAGACGTTGTATCTCGGACACGCGATTTCTCACGAATGGCGGCCATCGGCTCGGTTCCCCCGCAATCTAATGCAGGGCGATTTTCGAATCGGTCCAGATGAAAGACCGAACTTCTGGCAGGCACGGTAGCCGTTTCAGGAAATCAAATAGTCGGGCAGCTATTAAACAGGCGAGGAGCTCAAGGCGTGGGAGAGAGGTGGGTTTGATAGGTGCAATGCGGCCTTTGCTGAGCAGCAGGTTCATTTCCCATCTTCCGGTTTCCCATGATAACGACCGTACGTAGACAACAGTACCATAGGCTCTCGGGCTTGCGTCAGCGAACACGTGGAGCTCTCGAGTGTCGTGTTCCGTGTACTTCATCGTGAAGGCATGCCGTGGCAAGCAAATGCGTCTTAGGTCGCTGAGCTCGCTGCACTAGCTGTTCCACACATTGAGTTGAGCCGTCGGCAGTGGTGAATCCCACGGATGCTGCAGTTTCCATTAGTCTTGGAAAATGATCTTAGCTCGAACGGTGAAAGGCGCCAGAAATCCTAGAGGGTCGTAGAGCCGCGTGAAGAACTGGAGCATTGTCCTCTTTGTCACTGGCTTTGTGGATACAAAGGAGGCGACACTGTCCGCACTTAGCACGACCCTGTCGTCTGAGCGGTCCCACTGCATACCGAGCACCTTCATGTTGCAAGGGTCCCCTCCTTCCGTTTCAAAAGCCACGTTGTCTTCAAGGAATTGGCTTCGCAGGGATGAAAGGTTCGAGGCCCATTTCCTCAGTTCCATACCAGCACCCGCCAAAATGAACCTCGACTCGGCGTAGATACGCTTGGCCTGCTCGGCGTTGTCAACCACGACGACAAGGTCGTCCAAGTAAAACGCGTCGACCAGCTTGGCGACCGTGTCTGGGAACTGGTCTTTACATTCCTTTAGGTGGTGACGAAGTGTTGCGGTTAGTAGGAATGGGCTAGACGTGGCTCCGAAGGGCACTCTTGTCTTGCGCCAGTGGACTATCTGAGGAAGACGGTCTTCTTCATTCGGAAGGTTCTCCACCCAGAGGAACCTTAAAGCGTCCCGATTTTCCTCGCGAATAACCATCTGCAGGTACGCTTTCTTTATGTCTGCCACGAGAACGACGTGATGGCACCGGAACTCAACCAGCAACTTTAGTAAGTTTGCGTTTAACTTTGGGCCTTTCAGTAGCATGCTGTTCAAGGATGGATGGCAGAGAACATGGGACGACCTGTCGAAAACAACTCGAAGCTTGGTTGTCACAGCATCACGACGCACGACACCATGGTGTGGCATATAGTAGGTGTTCGGTTTCCCATCCTCTTTGTCTCAGGTCACTCGTTCCGCATGGCCCTCATCAAAGTATGCGCGGATGGTCTTGTCATATTGCCGTAGTAAATATGGCTGACCGCGGAAGCGTTTGAGCTGCATACAGAGTCTCTGCTCTGCAAGCCGATAATTGTTACCGGAGACATCGAGCCCTGGCTCTCGAATTAGAAGGGGCACTTCATAGCGGTCACTTGCTTTGCGAACTCCACGCTGGAACTGGAGGATGGCGGGGTCATTGAATCCTGAGTTTTCCGATAATCCCTGAATGCCGATTGCTTCCAGGTGCCACATGGACGACAATTCAACGTCAGCGGCGGCGTCTTCAGGGGGCGCTTCCCCGAGCGACAAAAACAGCGCGCTGGAGTGCGCGGTCGAAGGACTTGGGCTTTCAAGTTGGGCACCTTGCACAGTCCAGCCCAGAACTGTTTCCACGGCTGTTAGCGAGGGAGAAATCCGAGAAATTCGTCCCGTGGCCACCTTCCAATATGCGTCCGACCCGATCAGCACGCTTATCTGATGCTCCTGAAACGTGGCCGAAAGCCGGGCATCAGCCGCAACTTGACACTTAGCGGCCATCGAAGTGAGAATCTCGTCGCTGACGGGCGGGCTTGTGACGTTACAGATATTGGGGACTTCTAGGGCCTCGATTGTGATGCGCTGGCCATCGTGCTGACTTTTAAGCGTCAAGGAGACCCGGTTGCACGAAACAGGTGCGCTCGTGCGAGTGTTTCCCGAAGTAGCAATGGTAAGACGTTCGACCCCGTCGACGGGACAATCGAGTGCGCGGGACACATCGCGTTGGATGAAGGTCCGCTGACTGCCAGAATCCAACAAAAAGCGGACGAGCATCTGGCGGCTTGTGCCGATGCCCCATGCACTGCCTGTCTGCAGAAGGACTGGCGTACGTCCTGCAGCACTGGTCAAAGCGGATGTCACTGCGTTGGCTGTGCCGCTTGTCGCCCTGTCGCTGGGACTGGGATCTGGTCTTCTGCTGGGGGGTTCGAACCTTCCAGCCGGGCGTTGAATGTTGCACAGCGTCGTAAGTTGCCGACGTGAACAAAGGCCGCATACCAGACTGTTCGCTGACCTGTACTGCTTTGCTAAGTGATTGCCCTTGCCGCATCTGAAGCAGCACTTGCTTGCCTGCAGACGCTTCCTTTTCTCCTCGGGCGACATTCGCACTCTGCAGTAGGCGATGTCGTGGTCCCGAGCGTTGCAAAGTTCACACCCGTGTAGCCCCGAAGACGTCGAATGGGTACCGAAACTCATCGCAGTTGGCGGATCGATACGCGGAGGCGAAGACTGCTGTCTCACCTGGCCGCGGCACGTGGACGGAACCGAACAATCGGACGCGCTCTCCTCTCGGATCTCTACCGGGACGCGGAGAAAGTCCAGGATCACCGTGATTTTCTTGTATCTGGCGGAAGGGAACGCGGACACCTCGGATGCGTCCTGGTGCTCCTCCTTCAACCTTTGCCGGTACAGGAGGCCCAGGTCGTGCGGCAAGGTCCGATGCAGTACGCGATGGAGCACGACGAAGTACTGGTCCGGGGAGACGCCCAGGCCCTCCAATGCGTTTATGCGAAACGTGACCGTGTCGTAGAGGACCCGCAATTTGTCGGTGTCAGCCGAATTCTGCACCGGCTCCAATGTGAGAAATTTGTCCAGGTGGTCGTCCACAAGAAGGTCTTTCCGCCTAAATCTGTTGGTAATGACTTTAACAGCGATGTCGTAATTGTTTTCGGCCAGCCTGATGCCCTCGATCGCGTCTTGGCGGGACCGGTCAAGTACGAGAGCAAGTACTTAAACTTCTCGACGCGTGGCAAAATCGTGTTCGAGTGGATGCTGGACTCAAACTGGTCCCAGAACCCTTGCCAGTCGCGTCGGTCGCCCGAGAAGTTCGGTATCTGGAGCTCCGGGAGTGCGGCGAAGGGGGTTCCCTGCGTTGTCTGAGGGGTGCCCGGTCGAGGCTGAGAAGGTGCGCTCCCGCAAGGCTCACCAGACTCGGCTGTAGCTGCGCTGGCTTAAGGGGCCGGGCTTGTGACGGAGCGCACGCGCGTGCGAAGGGCGCAGATGCGCTCGTCGTAGTCAATGGCATCCAACACGTCCGCGTCAAATTCCTCTTCTGTGAGAGCCGCCTGAATCTGGCTGTCCAGCTCGTGCAAGGCTCGCTGCTTGTCGAGAATTATGTCCAGCAACGTCTGAAATTTGAGAGTCGGTGCCGGCGAGTTCTGCAGGAGCGCGTCGAGTGCCGTCATCTTCTTCGTGACGGTGGCGCGAAGAACTCCACGGCGGCGACGAAGCGATTCCATGGCGCGAGTCGGCGGGACCGGACGGCTGGTGGTTTTCGGCACCAGAGAATGTGTAGCGAAAGGGAACCAGTAAACCAGACGTCCGGCTATCAGCGATGCCTACGAACGATTGCCGCGAGAGCCGCGCTTGTGGAGCGAGCCCCCGCCGCCTGCCTCGTGGCGCGCTTCTTTCTCTTTATTCAACAGGCATTACAGAGAGGAGTGGGGGGTCAAACACTCTACAGGTAATGCAGCAGAGGTTTGGTTGCACATAAGAAACGTATTTACATATTTGAAATATACACATCACCTAGTATTATAAACAACAGGAAAGGAAAAATCAGAAATTTGATAAAACCTTTGCCATACTCGGGAATAACACAGCAGGATTTACACAAAACCGCGAAATTCAAGGAAAAACAGGATGAGAAAGAACGAAAATTCAGGTATCATGGCCCCTAATAGCCACCTTGAAATTCCGTTTCTCTTGTGGCAAAACGTTCATTCTCTCCTATTTCTTATTCTGGCGCTCTCCAAAAAGGTAAAAACAGGCGTGAGAAAACTGCTTTGTTTGTCATCTTGCAGAAATTACCAACTCTCTTGTTTGTAAGACTGTCTCAACAGCCCCACTTGTTGCACTCCAGATACTCCAAGAAAACGTTTTCAGGGTTCGCGTACCGCCTCCGGCCTTTTCTCGACTGGAGATGCGCTATGCTACATATTCGTCTTTCTACGTTGATTTGGACAACGAGGCGTTCCATCGCCTTCAGTATCCTAACCTGTTGCCCAAAAATTGTTTATTCAAACCGTTCGAGGGGTCCTTATACGTCAATCGCCTGCACCCATCTGAAACCACGCAAGCTCTAAAGGACATTTACCATAATGAAATGCAGCGCGAAAAAGGACTAGCCCAACTTGCCATCCTTCTGCTGTAAAGGACACTTAGGGTGTTCTATGAATAAGTCGAGGCCGAAAAAATGTCATTTGAAATTGTTGATGCCTTTCTCCAGATTTTCCAACCATTGCGTTTTCCAGCTAGCGCATTGTTCTGCATGTCCATATTCGGCACATTCGAAAACACAGGGTGGAGTATGTCTAATCTCGAACCTTCTCTCAATCACATGTATTGTTTTTTTCGCTCACTGAAATTAATGTCACTGACTAGCTGTCCACATCTTCTGTCATCCTGGGTGGAGAAAAAACTTTCTCACCCCCAAATATAGCAAGGGTGGTTGTATTGCCGGGATCACGAAACGCAGTTAGTTATTTTCAAACAATATTATTGTATATTTATTGCCAGAAGCTCTGCCTTTTTAGCTAACAAAAATGATCCTATAAGTCGTTTACAAGTTGTTTACAAGTCCAGCACTCCGAAAGTGCGCTTTGTTTTATCGAAGAACTGCGATAACTGTGCAAGAAACGGCTGAGCTCAGGCAACATGTACATAATCTGGGACTTCAACATCAGCTTGCGGCGAAGTGAGCGGTCAGCTGGTAAACAAAGCTTGAACGCACTTTCCGAAATCGGTATTGAGCCTCTTGTCTCGGAACCCACAAGGAATCAGTTCCTGAAAGATAATTTCGCCCGCACATAAATTCACCATGTAAGGGTGCGAGCATCCGGAAATTTTTTGTTTGGCAGGGGCTGTAATTATGCAGAAATTAGCAGATCACTAGTCATTGTGGGGCAATTATCAAATTAAAACCCTTTACAATAAAATCAAACTTATACTGTCACCATTTAGAATAAAAAAATTGTTATAAAACACATTTCTAGCTCTCACGGGAGTTCTTATATTCTAAATAATAACAATACCATGGCTAATGACAATTTTGTTCGTACTTTAGGCAACATAAAGCCGGCGCTTAAGAAAACGGTAGCAATAGGAAAACGAAGGGCTGAGCATCAGTGGTTTACCACTGGGGCGGGCCGAAAACCTTTGGGCAAGATGTCGCCCAGCCCCTCACAACACAGCGCAGCGTCGTAACTTCCATATGGTGAGAAATAGAGTGACCGTGAAGATTCCTTTGTCAAAAAAGCGTTCTGTATAGGACAATTTAAAGCGTCTAGTCGCAAATGTAACTAAAATTTGATCCTTAGTACATACGTTATGAGGTGACGAAAGCGTGTCAACATAAAGCATAATATAACGCAACTTTGCTTCCGCTACTTTGGAACTAGCCAACAAATTCAACGAAGGTTTTCATATGAACAAAACCATCCAGTTAAGTGTGCAATTCACAATATACTACCAAATTATGTGCATCGTCCGTATTTATGCCGTTAATAAAAATCCTGATCTCCTTCGCATAGTCAGTAGTTTGCGCCACATCAAAAAACCAAGGCTTGATGACATGCACATAAGTCATCTCTGAAGAAATATTGGGTATTTAAAATGTGTCATTTTGTTTCCACTGAACAACGTATATGAACATTGGTCTAGGTGAGAAAGTCTAGAGTGGGCAACCCTGGTTCCCCTCTATAAAGGTGGCTGAAAAAAAGACTTTTCAAAGTACTGCCTTATTTCGTTTCTATTTTGTTTTTCGCAATTTCTTTAAAACATATATTGGGTGTCATGGCTTCCTTTGTAAGAAAACATGACTTACGGAGTGAGCATCAATACGGGCTCACTTCCGGCGCGGGCACGCAGGTGTTTCTGCAAACGTTGTCTGGTAGTTTTCATCACAACATACATCGGCATTAGGTTTAGTTTGGGTAAAGTCTTGTTGTTGAGAAATCATTTAGGAGAGTGAACCAGTGTATAATCAGTACAAATTATGCCGTTAGCGCTTTGCATGTGTGCTATTTTTACATGTGCTTCAAAATTACCTTCGGGATCGTTCTCAAGTGAAGTCTCTTGGATCGGCACTGTGGGATAGTATCAGACTTAGGAGGGGTGTCCCGAAAGGTTCTATCTTTTCGCCTCTTCTTTTTAAATTTTATGTTAATGACCTAGCTACTGATTTTAAAACTTCGAAAGTTTATTAGTACGGTTAAGTCATCCTGCGTGTATCTGGCAACTGTGGTTACTGTGTCGCTCTCTCAAATGTTCAAGACGATGCCAGAAGGGTAGCGGATGGGTTCGAACCAAATTTTATAACAATCAACGCTGCCAAAAGTTGGCTAGTTTGTTTCAGAACTCAACAAAAAACATTGACAATTGCATGATTTATTACGACACACACACAAAATTTTGCATCTTGTACCTCTGCTCGTATTTTTTGGTCGATTCTGATATATAACTAAGTGTATATTTTGATAGCGATATTTCATAGAAAACACACATGTGTCACATACGTAAAACATCTATAAATACTGTCTGTCGGCTGTACAACTTTAAACGGTTTTTACATTTCTTTGTTCGGAACATAGTAGCTATACTTTGTGTTATAGTGTTCATCGTTTCGGCGTGTGTTTTTTCAGCTGCTCTGCAACATGGAAAAACAGAGTTAACAGTATTTTGAAAACACATACCAAGTGGGTTCTTTATAAGTCACCCATGATGGATTTGGACAGTGTATTTGGGGCAAGCAGTTTACCGACATTCCATATATTATTTAAGCAACTCGCCGTGCTAAATGATTTCGGGTGTACGAAATACCCAGCTCCCTATTGTTAAACCTATACCTGTGCGGCACATTGCTCGCCATATGACGACAAGAGTTTTTTACCGTTATTGAATGGTGGCAAGGCCATATTATGTATCTGCTGCCTTCTACGAATTGCCTTAGTAATTGTTGCCTTCAACAAGGCGGAAACATTTGCATGCTGCTATTCTAGCATTCGAAATATGCAGAAGTATGTATGTGTGTGCTGTGACAGTTTGTTATGTTGTGGTTCTCTAGTTGCTCCTTGGTGTTGAAAAAATGCCATTCATGTTGGTACAGCGCCTGTTGATATATTGTATTTTTTTGCATGTGTTTTCGTCTTCTCTGTTTCGTCTGTTGTTATTTCACTCCTTTTTTAACCGTTTTGTTTTTTCTCCTTTCTTCTACTTTTTTGTTTGCTTGGCTTTTTTACCTTCCTATTCAGTTATTACTGCCAATGAGTGCCTTTTAGAGAATTATAGGCCGTTGCTGCCGGCGACGCCAGCAGTAACAGCTTTAGTGCCTGTAGGCTTCGCGGCGCATTTTACCTTTTTATGTACTCCCTGATAATACACAATTCGAATCGGTTACTTGCTAATTTAACCTGTTTTTTTTTCACATTTTTTTGCACACAACACACACAAAAGGCAAGAAAGGCCGTAATTAAAATCTCCACTTTGTGACTTTTTGCAGAAATGTTATTCCAGCGGGTTTTTTTAGAAATGTCTCTAAAGCCCTGACACAAACCTAAAGAAAAGCATTAAAACTGTATGTTTCTCTTCTTGCAGGAAAAATAAACCAGCTTGGTTCCTATGGATGCCTTCACTGACCTAAAACACAGAAAAATTTGTTTCATTCCTTTTGCTAATTATTCATTCTTTGCTGTTTTTTAAGCAAAAGTACGAAGAGCGCTCGCTCAAAAACGCTAAAAAGTTTGTAAAAATCTCAGCTTAGCTTTCTTTTAGAAAAAAAATATTTCCACCTCTTTTGTACTAATGTCTTGACAACCCTGCTTCCAAAAAAAGAAAAAAAATGTTTCCCCCAGTTCATACGAATACCTGCTCAATCCTAGAATGAAAGACAGTAAGGCTGTCGAAGCTCGTTTCACCTTTAACAAACTCATCATTCCCGTAAGTAATGATGGTAATTTCAGCCATGACACAAAAGGAAAGGCCGTAAAATCTCTTGTTTCACCTCTTGCATAACGTATAATTCTCCCATGCTTTATCACAAATGTCTGCACAGCCCTGGCACAATTACAAGATAGGAAGTAAAAAGTTGTTTATTACTAAGGAATTTTCATTTGCGCATGCTTCTTCAGTTTTCTGCACACCCCTCACACGAAACAAACAAAAGGCAGTAAAACACTCCGCGTTTACTCTGCTTTCAAGTTTATTGCTGCTAAGCCGTATATGCGTAATTTTCATTCGGATAAAGCCGATTTACTTAGCGCCGCTAGCGCGCTCCTCCTCGTCGCCACTGATCCGTCTTTGACAACTGTTACTTCCCTGGCCACCGTATATGTTTCTTTAACGAGTTGAACAATCGACTGATAACGGCGACAGCACTGTTATCGGATCAAATTGGAGAATCAACAGAAGCTCGAATGCGGCTTAAAAAAACAGCAATTCCAACATGTAGCCATCAGCGTTGCCGCATCACATTCCACATGGTGTGGCAGCTGCGAATGTGTCCTGAATGAATCGCAACTTACCCGCTTGGTCTCCCACGGTGAGCCCATAATTCTTTACCTCAAAACGCTTCCGGGGCGTAATATTTCAAGTGTATTTCACGCATATAAGGCCGCACCAATCATTTATAGCCGATTTGTGTGTGTATGATCTGCAGGTGAAAGGAGGGACTTGCGCGCATGGTTATAGTTGCACAGCGCTGTCAATGAGATGTCTTTTGTGCTGGTTTGAGATTTAAACCCGGAAGTCTGAAGTCTGAATGTGACCTGTCAGCTGTCCTCTGTTGTCAAGGGGTTAGTTATATTATTAGGAAAACACAAATTATTAGGACAAATTATTAGGAAAACACTACTGCCTTGCTAACCAAACGCTCTTTACCTTAATCAATTAGGTGGTAACATAACTTTCACGCCATCAAGAAGTGCTTTTGGGCAGCATAATTAAATGTGTTGAAGTTACTAGGCCTTCACTATAACAATTAATACTGCCTATGCTTTTTGTTCACATGATCTGGCTCATATGTCTTTTTTTCAGTTTAGTTAACGGCGTTACCGAGCACAGCGAAACGTTGTACACACTTGTATAGTTATAAATATAGTAAATGTTTATTTGTAGCAGGTGTTTCAACTGCAATGTATTATGTTGTGAACTTGCTCGTATATCGATAGGATGTAGTTCCTTATTTGTGTTGTTCTACTAGAGCGGTTGCTTTATACTTTTTACAAATTGCGCTGTACAGGTGCTAAAAACCTATCTATCTCCATGTGCGTAAAATCCTATCTATCTCCATGTGCGTAAAATTACACACACGACTGTTAAACGGGAGAGGAACCGATTCTCGTCAGGCCATTTACCCTCTGGTCTCCGCCCCTGTAGCACACTCCATATTTTGGTATCTTCGAATGAAGAATGCAATATTGAATGAAGAAAAAATGCTGTGATTTAGCTTTCTTTAACTCTTCATTGATAGCGAAAAACTTCAATGCCCTGGCTATGCCCATTGGAGAGGGGTTATTGAGGTGTGGTTTCTCGAATAAGTACAGATATTTGCATTGAATATAGTGTATATTTATCGGCTGTTTTTGTATCACACCACTTTTTAAGTCTCGCCGCTGTACGAGCAACCACACCTGGATGTTCGTCTTCCTGCATCGCACACGGCTCCGGAGAGCACGTGGCCTGGTGACTTTTGTGGCGCGCTTATGGATGAGGCGGCCGCCTCGTCACCTATCTTTGCCTATGCCACCTATCCCTCCCCGCGGGCCGCTGCTCCATGCCAGGCACTCCGCCAGGTGGCGACACGGGTCTCGCACAAGTTTTCATTCGGTTCTCGCCTGTGTCTCCCCAGAAGGGTTGCTAGCTGGGATAGTTTAAAATACAGAAAATAAATATTCTTGGATAAAACCAGCGCCAACCCAAACTCAAAGGAAGTGAACATAGGCGGTATCAACCGTCGTTTACCGAGCAATAATTGTCAATAAAGGGCCCCCTCATTCCATCTTTTTTCACATTGTACTATCTGGCAGGGATGTAAACCTAATTTTCTCTTGCTGACATTTTATTTATGCACCGTGAATAAACTCCCCGCCAAATCATGGAAGCGTTCCAGTTACCAGAAAGGGTAGAAAAGTGTGTCAGCCAAGCTAGCGCGTGTATTCATCCTAACGAGATTGCTTAATTGCATGGGCCTTGACAGTAGCCGGTGTCTATCCAGTTGCCTGATCAGCGTGGGTTTTGTAAATTTGTTTTTCTTACGCGTCCAGTTTGTTTTATGTTTTTGTGTTAGGTGTTTTGTTTATATTCACCCGTCCTGATAATAAACTTTACTTAATAAACCAGCGCCTGTCCTTGCGTTCTACTTCCTGTGTCTTTGTTTTAATTCGCTCTGGTTTTAACCTAAATTTACCCTATCTCTCCCCTGCCGCGTACCTCTAGCCGGTATTGGGCCGCTGCTCCATGCCGGGACCTTGCAGAAAGTGGTGTGGTTTCATATCCATATCACAAAGAGTAAACTGGTTCCCCGGAACGAGCACACGAGGGAGCACCATGAAGCTTTTTCTTACACAAATTCTAACATACGCAATGAGAGGTTGTGTCCTTCTTTCCTTACATTTCAGAAAGCCTCCAGCTTCATTATAGTTCTAGCCTTGCGCGACTTAGTGCAAGCTTCGCCAATCTTTTTAAAAGCTTTTTTGCCTATGAAAAGCATTAAACCCCGATAGAGGCATTCTGGGGTTTTATGTTTAGGCAGCCAACATGCTTCTTCAGAAGCGTTTGAGCTACACCAACTACGCGATAAGAAAGCTCTTTCATAGGCGCCTACAACTTTTGCAGCAGCAATACCCGTCAGGCTTGGATGCTGTGTCATCAATAATCTGAAGCAATACCGCAAGTTGGGCTATTTGGTGCATGATATCGAAAAAACTTCAAAGCGCACAAATAGACGGGGACAACGGGGATGTACACACACACGCGCTTAACACGCAAATGCCGGTTTTATTGTTTAATGTTTGTTTATACTGTTTTATGTTCATGTATAAATTTGTGTTTTTCAATAAAGCCGGCAGTTGCGAGTTAAGCACGTGTGTGTGTACTTCCCCTTTGTCCCCGTCTATTTGTGTGCTTTGAAGTTTTTTCGATATCAGTCAATAATGCCTCGTGGCACATTCTGTGAATGCTGAAGGCATTGGTCCCGCCCCTGTGTGTCTCCGTCATTGAGAAATTCGTTATACACTGAAAAATTTACCGAACCGCGTCAGCTAAGCAAATCGGTTGCTGTAGGTAGGAACCCTTCTCAATGTTGCTGTGTTTTCGTGATCTTTATAGATCACGAAAACACAACAACATTGAGTTTGCAAATTTCACGGCCAGTGCAGCTGCGATAATTTCTTTGTAAGCAATTATATCGAAATTGTTGGAAGTTCAAGCTACCAGGGAGCAATAAATACTGATATTATGGCTTAGCGTTTGGCAGTGTCTCTTAACCTGCATTGCCGAATATTGAACATTTCGTTCCCCTACGTTTGTTATTGTTTTACTGATTCGGTGAACCTACAAGCTTGGGGTGATATCTCTTTACGTCTTTTTCTCCAGAAGGACACAGACATGAGGTCAGTACAACCAACCCAGCCCATACACAGGTTAAAACAATCTCGCGAAGGAAGTCCATGCCCCGAAACATGCACAAGCGCTTGCATTGAGCCTCACAATCATCAATTATATTTTAACGCACCCGTAAGGCACGTTCGCTCACAAGAAAACTTGCTGCGGGTCCACGCGCAGCGCTTCAATTTGTCATCAAAACCGATAGTCTTCTGCTGCTTTTCTACTCAACTGCCTCTACTGTCTCACCCACCCATCTCTATCACGCTTTCCCTCCTATTTCAGTGCAACAGTTGGAAGTTTACGCAGTTCAGTTATGTCGCATTCACGTGGCTGCGCCTTTTTGCTCAAACTGTTTTATGAGCGCTCCAGAAACCAGTGCAATGTCTGGATTACATCTTTATTTGTATTTTGTACTTAAACAATTTTGATCGCGTTTTCTCCTATTTTCTCACGTAAAATCAATCACACGCCTTTGTTTATTGAATTAACACTGCAAACACCACATATACACACACGTTCTTGCTCAAAATGCTTTAGTTCTGCTCCTACCTAAAATATCCTTATCTGCCGATTAACAAAACATTTTTTAAACTACACTGACAGACTCTCACGGTTCTGACATGGTTCTGAGAAAAGTGCACCTATTTGTCACAAGGAAATGCTTCTGGGCTCCACAGGAAGTATGAGAATGCTGAACTTGTGTTGGTTGATTGCAGAGACGCAGTCTTCTTGTGCAACACCCTGTAGCCAATACTTAGAAAAAATATCCCTCTGACGCAAACAAGCATTTGTTTTCATTGTCCTAATGCCAACGCTAAAGACCACTTTTATCTTTCTCTCTACGCCACACAACAAGAAGAATGACTCTTAAAAATCATGGTGTCCACGCTAAACCCGTACTTTGTTAGGTTGCTGAAAATATTTCTAAGCTTTAAGAAGTGTATCTGTCACAAGGGACAACCAACGATGTTTTAAAAATGTCCGGTGAGTTTTTATGTTGAGCGTTCGGATCTTTTAAATGCGTTCCTAAAGAATGCAAGCCGCGTTCTAGACGTCAACCTCTACGCTGAATCTGTATATGTGGCTCGTTGTGGCATAAACATGAAATAGACAAAACAAGTCTGAAAAATGCTTTTGATTAGCGACCGGGCTGTGATACTTTCCAACGGGGGCGTGGCCTTCAGGGCCTCTGGCATCTCTGACGTCGACTGCGCGCTGCTGTCACATCCGCTGCACGCTTTGCAATTGCAGTGGCAGCAACGGAGCTGCTCCAACTAAATTTTACGATTTACCTGTAAAACGTCTAAACTGTAAACAAAAACATACGCTCTTTGGAGATGATTACGTAAGGCGCCGAAAAATTTTCGAATCTACGCCCGCATCTATTGCGAAGTCACGCTCTAGCCTAGCCGATCCGCTGAGCGAAGAAAAATGTCGCGCACTGCGTGGGATTAACAAGCTGTGCACTCTTTACGCTTTTGCATCTGCGCCATAAAATTTCGCTGAGCTGTGCTACCACATAACCCCTCGTTGGGCTGGATGGGTGGTGGTGACTGATGAAAGTGCGCAGTGTGCTTCATAAGCGGTGGAAAAGTTCTTGCGCAAGTCCACAAAAGCACAGTCAGTCCTACCGGCACACTTCACCGCACAGCACACACACGAAAGGTATAGAAACATCCATTAAACAAACGTTGGACCAAAATTTCGCGTTAAAAACCACTTAATAGCACACACGATATACAAAAGAGAGGGGTCAGGCAAGGATTAAACTCCACTCGTGTAGTCAGCCCCCAAATGGTCGATGCCCTTGTATTCGACAGAGGTTTTGTGCGGGCGACTCTCTGACTGGCTATCGATGACTGCTGCTGCCGATCGCTTCATCACCGCGCCGACGGTGTCGCTTGCGGTCGGGTCGCTGTCCTTGAGGCGATGAAGCATTGGGTTCTGCTGGGACGGTCTTGCCTTCTCCTTTACTGCTCTGCGGAAGTTCGGTTTTAGGGCCGCATTTACGTCGTTCAGGCTAGTCGACCGGTAGCCTGGCAAGCTTTTATGAAACGGTGGCGACTGAGTAATTTCTGTTTAAAGCGGGTTGGCATCCTGGTCGTTGATTGCTCGACGAGCTGCTAAGTTCCGCGTTGCACATTCGCGACGGCGTTTCGCTCTCGAACGCTTCTGGGTCTGGAAAGTCTTTGTCTTGGGTACAGCAAGTTAGCATGCCTCCTGCTAGTGCCCAAGATCCTGTCTTTCTTTTCTGTACATTATGCCAACAGGTTCCGCACGTTCTGACAAAATGTCGCACGTCTCGACGCAGGTCTGGCCAGAAATACTCCTGCAAAACGCGATGGGCCGTCCTTCGTACACCTTAGTTCCCCGCCATGATGCTCTCATGGGCCACTCGAAGGATCGGCTCCCGCAGCTTCTTGGGAACAGCGACTTGTTTAAACACTCTTCCCGTGGAAAGCTTGTAATGACCGTACAAGACGTCATTTGATTTGACGAAATAATATTTCTGTCCTTTTCTGGAAATGAAATCCTTTCCTAGCTTGTGAAAACAACGTCGGAGAGTTGGGTCCCCATGTTGTTCCCTGGCCAGCGTTACGAATGCCTTTAAAGGTGAAGCCTTCGCCAAACTTGACTTGGCGACAGCAGACACCAACACGTCTGAGTGTATCTCTATGGCATTTGTGGTGAGGTCTGCGTTCGGGGTATCGCTGTTTATGGGCTGCCAGTCGGGAGCTGGCATGTGGGCCCCGCACGGGGCACCTTGAGCAATCTTGGTGACGGTACTGGCGATACCGCAGACCCCGAGCCCCCAAACATAAGCTGGATCCAACCGTGGCGATGTGTTTAAAGGTGGAGGGTTAGAAACCACGAACGGTGGCCGTCGGAGCCCAGGTCAAGCTCCGGCGGATGGGCTCCCTGTCTGTTCACCAGGCAGGGAGCTCCGGGACCTCTTTGGCTACCAGGGTACGGTCAAAGAAGAAAGTACCCCCGTCTCCCTGCTTTCCAATGTATCATATGGCATTTTCCAAACCCCCCCCAAACGTGATCGGCCCCCGAAAAGGTGCCGCACCGAAGCTTCATTCCCACCCTTGCCAACAATTGCATCCCAAAAGCCAGATAACTATCCGCGCTTCCTTATTGTTGAATCTCTTGACAAGTCAAATCCTATCTCCTCCCAGTCAGTGTTCCTTATCACCAAATTCCTTGAAGGCATCCTGGGCAAGTCTTTCAAAGCCAAGAAACTGAGAACCGGCAAAGTCCTGGTCGAGGTGAACACTCAAGAGCAAGCCACAAGCCTCCTTACCCAGTATCGCATGGCAGATCTGGACATCAGAGTCACACCCCACCGTAGCCTCAATAGCTCTCAGGATGTGATTTCTGAGCCAGATCTGATAAATGAGACAGAAGGCGATCTGCTCGAAGGTCTGAAAGGCGAGGGCGTGACGGCAGTGAGGCGCATCACCATGCGGTGAGATAATAAGCAAATCATGACAAAGCATATAATCTTAACATTTGACCGTTCCTCACTCCCCGAATCCATCAAAGCAGGTTTCATTCATTGTTCTGTCCGGCCGTACATCCCGAACCCGCGGCGCTGTTTCAAGTGCCAACGGTTTGGGCATGGCACCAACTCCTGTCGTGGAAAAACAACGTGTGCGAAATGTTCATCGCAAGATCATGAGACAGATAACTGCCAGGCTGAACAATTAATGTGCAGCAACTGTCATGGACCTCATGCTGCGTACTCCCGCACGTGTGAAATGTTCCAGAAAGAAAAAAAGATAATCAAAGTAAAGGTCAGGTTCGATGTTGTTCCTTGAAGATGATGATGATGATCTGCGTTGGTGCCTGATGGTGGCGGCACTTGACGACACGACGACGATGGTTGATGGAGGGTTTTCAAAAACTGTATATTTACACAGAAGATATATACAGAATATTGACAAACTGAAGATAGAGTTAACAAAGTAAGAAATAAAATGGGTTCCTAGGTCAGCTAAGACTTTGTGCACGCGGCACCCCCGTCAGCGACGGACCCTGACCTTAGAACTACCCAAGTGGTGAGATCCTCCCTAGCCTGACCTGGCTAGCCCGGCAATACGCCGGCCGTGCATAGCACATTAAACCCTGAGGATTCGACCCCGAGACCTCGTGTCTCGTGGTTTTAATGGGTTACTTAGGCCCCACCCCCGATACACGGGCCAATCAGTATCTCCTGGACACCTGATAGGATGGATTAGTAGATCCGGGCCTAAACCACGGTGGGCAACGCCCCCCGTAACCCTCAAACGCTGGTCACTCTCTCCCACCAGAAAAAACAAGGAAGAGATCACAAAAACGAACCAAGCAAATACAACAAACACTCAAACATCCGAGGAAACACGTGCAAGCGCCCGGGGCAAGCTTCTACGCACGCCGCCTCCCCTGCCCGTTCCCACGCCCGCACTTTACGCGTATAACGCCTTGTCCAAAGCTGGACCGAGAACACAAACGCGGGGTGACCCGTATCCGTTTCTCTTAACGAACGCAGCGCGCCTCTCGAGGCTCTCCGCCATTGACGGGCGATCCTCGGCAGAAACCATATGGGGCGCGCGGACCCCGCGGCGTCGCATTCCCAACGAAACATCTTCGCATCTCCTTAGTGTGCGCGCGGGCCAACAAAGACCCAACCACGGCCCCAATCGGCCGCCGACAAAGCACGGTTGACAGCCCCTTGCTCCCCGTTATCAGAAGCGCGTCGGGCCACTTTGTTTTACAACCATCCCTCTGGCTAAACGCGCGCGCAGGCGGCCCCCGAAGCGACCGCCACCGCGTCCACGCAAAAGCTCATCGAGCATCCGACCCGCGGTTTCCCACGCTCGTACTGTGCTTTGCGACTCGCCGCTCAAAACAACGCCACAGCACCGCTGAGGCTCAAGACAATTCGTCTCCACGCAGGCGGCATGATCCAAAGGCCGCCTGCTGTTGACAGGCTGGCTGCCAGAAAGCCCGTCAGGCGCCCTTCAGGGAATCGCCGCTTCCCACGCTTTCGACTTTGCAGCGTCGCTGGCGCCTGCAACCCTTACACGCCCGTCACAAGATTCACGTAGGGGCCCACTGGTCACTACGTGAATAACACAAACTAAATGCAGGCGTGCAAAGCGACAATGAAAACACTCGTGTACTGAAAACACGCTCACACGAGCATGCATGCACACAAACCCTTCGAACAAGGACACTCCCAAAATAATAAGAGTTCCAAACGAAGAAAAAAAAAATGTCCGGTGTAGCACCATGGTCGCTACACAGCGTACAGTTCGCTGTGCTCCGCTAGCGAAACACAAACACACCCGGTGCCAGTCCGCAACGTCTCGTGTCGCTGTCTTCTTCGGCAGCACGAGCAGTCATTGTTGCGACACAAAGTTCTCGATTACACAGGAGGGTTCCCCCGCCATGCACCCGCATGCGAACACTGCCGCTCCCTTAGGAACACCGCAGAAAAATGGACACCCTTCCGTCCTCGCCTAGAGCTGCCCCTTCGCGCAACTCTACCTCGAGCTCAACCTGGCCACCGAAAAGCCACAACTGACCAAAATAACCCCAGGCCACCCAAAATGAGCGCCTGACATCCGGTGGGTATTTAACCTGCGCCGGAGAAAACTCTCCGCGCCTGTGTATGAAGCGACCCCTGGCTCGACAACGCGAAACCTCGCCTGGAAGGCCCTTGCAAGCGAACAAACGCTTGCCCGCACTGAAGGTGTCGATCTCTCCATTACTGCAAGAACACCTCAGCTCGCTTGCCCGTTCACGCGATCTTACCGGCGTGACACGATGCTCAATTTCAAGCGGCTTGTGCCCTTGCTCCGCCGAGCCCTGTACGCGCCTCTCGTCTGCTTGCTGCAGAACCATGCCCGAGGGGCATTTTGGACATACCCGCGCGTCCTGCTCGACCCTGTCGCTCTGCTTCTCTCGCGGAACCGCGACAGCTGGCTCCTCCCGACACTCCCTGTCGTCGAGATCATCTCGCGGGCGGAGCGCTACCGAAGCACACCGTCTGCCCACCGCGTCGCTCTGCGAGCGGTGATGGCGATAACTACGCTTCGCGGCCTCAGATACGGCGACCGCGCCGTTAGTCTGCCCCTTCTGCTCGATTACCTGGATTACAGCCTCACGGTGGTGTATGTCTACACCCTCGCTTGCGTACTCCTGAGATTGCCCGTGGTCTGGATTTACTGACCGGCCCGAGCCAGCATCGGGCGGCGACACCTGAAGCCGTGGTGCTACTGCACCAACTGCGACGCATTCGCATCCCACCTCTGCCGCTGGGACAGCAACAGCCGCTGCTCCGTTGGCACTCGGCAGGCAATGCTGCGTCGCCTCACCCTTCACTGTTACGGCCTCGTCGGCCGGCCCCGGCTCCTGAGCATTCGCCAACTGACCTGAAGGCTCCGCTCCCGGGATCGCAATCCCACACCGGCGTGAGACCAGACACTCGCGTGCGGTCTCTCTATACTTTTCGTGGTCTGAATAAACTGACCACCCCGCGGCGGGGTCGGGCGGCGGCTCGTGAACCCCTGCGGCGGCCGCAACGGGTGCGACGCACGCGCGTCCCCCCGCCTCTGACACGGCCGCCTTATCGGTGCTCGGCTGACAATGCGGCGTCGCCTCACACAGCTTTTGTTCAGCCGCTCCCCGCCGCGGCAACTGCCGGGCTCTTTCGCGCTGTTCCATTAGCTCGAGCTCCCGCTCTAATTCCCTAATGTTCTCCCGAACAGCCCTGAGCTCTGCTTCCCACGCTTTCGACTGAGCGATTATTGCTCGCCATGATTAGCTATACGAACTAAATCGTAGTTTACACTAATTCATGCCCTGACAAAACGGCAGTGATCGCACACGGGTGAAGGCAAAAGGGACTCACCCCACGACGCGCTGAGACAGACGCCGTCGTCTTCCAGGTGGCCCCTCTCCGCTGCTGCTCCTCACCGCAAGATCACGGCGTTCAGTCAGTGTCCGCAGTCACACACCTGATGCGCTGCTTCCCCAGTAGTCGCTGCGACGCCGACGCTATGTCGACGCCTTCGTTGCTCCTGCTGGTCCCCGGCAAGCCGTCAACTCGCCGTCCCGCTGTCTGCACAGGCTTCCGGTAGACGATGTCTTCCGCCAGTTACAGATGCGCCCCTTACTTGTTGCTCTTCAGTCGTCGCCCTCCTTGTCGTCGCGCCTCGCAGATCCTGTCGACTGCGCCAGTAAAGGTTCTAGTAGGTTCGTTGTTCTTCTTGATGTTGTTGAAGATGATGATGATGATCTGCGTTGGTGCCTGATGGTGGCGGCACTTGACGACACGACGACGATGGTTGATGGAGGGTTTTCAAAAACTGTATATTTACACAGAAGATATATACAGAATATTGACAAACTGAAGATAGAGTTAACAAAGTAAGAAATAAAATGGGTTCCTAGGTCAGCTAAGACTTTGTGCACGCGGCACCCCCGTCAGCGACGGACCCTGACCTTAGAACTACCCAAGTGGTGAGATCCTCCCTAGCCTGACCTGGCTAGCCCGGCAATACGCCGGCCGTGCATAGCACATTAAACCCTGAGGATTCGACCCCGAGACCTCGTGTCTCGTGGTTTTAATGGGTTACTTAGGCCCCACCCCCGATACACGGGCCAATCAGTATCTCCTGGACACCTGATAGGATGGATTAGTAGATCCGGGCCTAAACCACGGTGGGCAACGCCCCCCGTAACCCTCAAACGCTGGTCACTCTCTCCCACCAGAAAAAACAAGGAAGAGATCACAAAAACGAACCAAGCAAATACAACAAACACTCAAACATCCGAGGAAACACGTGCAAGCGCCCGGGGCAAGCTTCTACGCACGCCGCCTCCCCTGCCCGTTCCCACGCCCGCACTTTACGCGTATAACGCCTTGTCCAAAGCTGGACCGAGAACACAAACGCGGGGTGACCCGTATCCGTTTCTCTTAACGAACGCAGCGCGCCTCTCGAGGCTCTCCGCCATTGACGGGCGATCCTCGGCAGAAACCATATGGGGCGCGCGGACCCCGCGGCGTCGCATTCCCAACGAAACATCTTCGCATCTCCTTAGTGTGCGCGCGGGCCAACAAAGACCCAACCACGGCCCCAATCGGCCGCCGACAAAGCACGGTTGACAGCCCCTTGCTCCCCGTTATCAGAAGCGCGTCGGGCCACTTTGTTTTACAACCATCCCTCTGGCTAAACGCGCGCGCAGGCGGCCCCCGAAGCGACCGCCACCGCGTCCACGCAAAAGCTCATCGAGCATCCGACCCGCGGTTTCCCACGCTCGTACTGTGCTTTGCGACTCGCCGCTCAAAACAACGCCACAGCACCGCTGAGGCTCAAGACAATTCGTCTCCACGCAGGCGGCATGATCCAAAGGCCGCCTGCTGTTGACAGGCTGGCTGCCAGAAAGCCCTTCAGGCGCCCTTCAGGGAATCGCCGCTTCCCACGCTTTCGACTTTGCAGCGTCGCTGGCGCCTGCAACCCTTACAATCAACATCAAGGTAACAGAAAACATCACTTTCCCAGAGGCGCGGAAGAGGTTCGCCTCTTTCCCTCTGGGGAGGTACGCCGACGCAGCTCGCCGGGGGGCGGAGCGGCGTCTGGTTTCTGCGGGGACCCAGTACCGCGAGTCGGACTTGGTCCCGCGTCCGCCCCCCCCCCCCCCCTGGGTTGCCTCAGGCAGCCCAACCCGCCTCCCCACCGCTCGCTGAGCCAGCAGCGGCTGTGGGGGCAACCACGTCTGGTGGAAGCGATGTTGCACCCTCCACTTCCACTCCAGCGTCCCAAGCCACAGGCGAGGGCGCAGAGGAGATGGACTTGGGGGAGCCAGCGGCAGCTCCCACCGCACCGCCTGCGAAATCCGAGGCGTTCCTGAATCCCTCGGTGGTTGCGGGCAAGGAAAAGCGCGCCCCAAAGGGTTCGCGGTCCAAGGAGCCTGATCCCTCAGGCGCTCCGAGGACATCCGAGGATGAAATGGACGTCGGTCCGTTCTTGTCTGCGGTGCACCGCAAGGAACGCGTCCCGACGCCAAAGCCTCCCGACAAGCCAAAAAAGACGAAAGTCACAGCCGCGAAAGACGACACATAAACAACACAGTCCAGTAGCTACGAACACTTCATAATGGGAAGAGAGAACATAGTACAATGGAACTGCAGAGGCCTTCTGAATAATCTTGACGACGTGTATGAGATTCTGCATAGCAATCAGCCAAGTGTAATGTGTGTTCAGGAAACACATTTGAATTCTAAACACACAAATTTCTTGAATAGTTACCTGGTATACAGGAAAGACAGGGATGGCTGCACACACTCTTCTGGCGGTGTGGCCATAATCGTCCGGAAATCATTAGCATGCCACCCTGTCACTTTAAACACTATCCTTGAGGCTGTAGCAATACGCTTAATAATATTTAATAGGTTGATAACGGTATGCTCCATATACATTCCTCCTGATGTTACACTTTTGAGTTCTGACTTCGTGGCGCTGGTTGACCAGCTGCCCGAACCATACATTCTAACAGGCGACCCTAATGCTCACAATTCTCTTTGGGGCTCTTCTCGTACGGATGCCCGAGGTCGCCTGATAGAGAGGTTTCTTACATCCTCTGGAGCATGCCTTTTCAACAATAAACAGCTTACATACCATAACATAGGTCACAACACATACTCACATCTTGACCTGGCTATTGGCTCTGCAATTCTCTTTCCATGTCTTGAGTGGGGTGTGGGCACAGACCCATATGGTAGTGACCATTTCCCCACTTCATTAACGTATATAGGTACAGGCCCGAGCAGTCCATCTTCCCATAAAAGGTTTAATGAAGCAAGAGCTAACTGGAATACATTTACAGAGACATCCAAACTACACCACACATTCATAAGACACCTACACGTTGAAGAAGCTACCCAACTGCTCACGGCGCACATCCTCGACGCCGCCGAAAAGTCCATTCCCCACGCCTCTGGTGCCCCGCGCAACCAGCGGAGGCCGTGGTGGAATGAGGACTGCAGGCGGGCGCGAGAGGCCCAGAACAAGGCGTGGGGTGTCCTTCGTCGGTACCCCGAGTCGGGTAACCTCATTTTGTTCAAACGGGCCAAGGCGTTAGGAAAACGTGTGCGCCGTGAGGCAAAACGAGAGAGTTGGCACACCTTCTTGACATCCATTAATTCATACACAGACACACACAAAGTCTGGACACGTATACGCAATCTCAAAGGACAACAGACACACAGCCTGCCCCTGGTTAGCACAACAGGGGACACACTGGAAGACCAGGCTAACACACTTGCACAACACTTCGAACACGTGTCTAGTTCAGCACACTACACAAACACTTTCATGAAACACAAAACATCTGCAGAAAAAAAGCCCTTACACGACAAAGACAAATCAAAAACTTCTTACAACTCTGAATTCACTCTCTATGAGTTGAGGGCTGCCCTGAGCACGTGCAAACCTTCAGCTCCAGGCGCAGATAAGATTACATACACCATGATACAGCACCTACACACAGACACTCTTGAAACACTCTTACACCTATATAATAAAATATGGCTTTCGGGGCACATCCCACGCTCTTGGAGGGAGGCCATAGTAGTGGCTGTCCTAAAGGAAGGGAAGGACCCTTCCTCTCCTGCCAGTTATCGCCCCATTGCCCTGACAAGCTCCCTGTGTAAGCTCTTCGAGAAGATGATAAACAGGAGACTTGTGTACTTCTTAGAGTACAATGGTCTTCTCGAGAGCTGCCAGGCAGGCTTCAGGGAGGGGCGATCTACCAACGACCAACTGGTTGCATTAGAGTCTTATATCAAAGATGCTTTCCTCCACAAGCAGTACTGTATGACAGTCTTCTTTGATCTTGAAAAGGCGTACGATACTGCTTGCCGGTATGGCATCCTTAGCGACTTGAAGTCCTTTGGCATGTCGGGTAACATTATGAACACGCTTGCCAGTTACCTGTCTGAAAGAACGTTTCGCGTGCGAGTTGGAACTGCACTCTCTAGGGTTCATGTGCAGGAAAACGGCGTGCCACAAGGTGGAGTTTTAAGTTGCACCCTTTTTATTGTAAAAATGAATTCTCTTCAGAAGGCATTGCCACCGTCGATTTCATGTTCTATTTATGTAGACGACGTACAATTATCTTTTAAGTCTTGTAACTTGTCTGTCTGCGAGCGGCAAGTCCAGCTTGGTGTGAACAAGCTTGCCGGCTGGGCAGATAGCAACGGTTTTAAATTTAATCCGGGAAAGTGCACTTGTATTCTGTTTTCCAGGAGGCGTGGTATCCGGCCGGATCCTGACATTCAACTCAATGGTGTCTTGATTCCTGTCAAAAAGCAACACAAGTGTTTAGGGATAACCTTTGACGAAAAGCTTACATTCATTTCACACGTAAAACAGCTAAAACATAAATGCCGAAAAACAATGAATATCCTTAAGGTTCTGTCGCACACCTCTTTTGGTGCTGACAAACAACTTCTTTTATGTGTTTTTACCAGCTGGATAAGTTCACGATTGGACTATGGTAGTGTTGTTTATGGGTCAGCAAGTAAAACATCCCTGAAAATGCTGGACCCTGTGCTTCATCTAGGGCTCCGCTTGGCGTGTGGCGCCTTCCGGACTAGTCCAGTTGAAAGCCTGTATGTCGAGTGCAACAAATGGAACCTACAACGTCAGCGAGCATACACAGACCTTCTTTATGCTTTTAAAATTTCATCCATGCCTCACCATCCTTTTAAATCAGTTTTTTATGATAGATCCATGAGTGAACTCCTTTTAAATCGACCATCGTTCTCTGCGCCCTTCTCTTACAGAGTTAGAGAGGAAGCGTGAGAGCTTTCTGTCTCCTTTTCAGACACCATACAAAGTTCTCAGATTTTATAGCACTATGGCACCTCCGCCCTGTATCATGCGACACATCGTTCGCACAGGCAGATAAAAACCGAGCTCCCACATGTGCAGTTCTGCAGCACTTCTTGTATTTGCAGCAGAAGTACCAATGTTCTGAATTTTATACGGACGCCTCTAAAACTTCCACCTCGGTGTCCTGCGCGGCGCATGGGCCCGGCCTTGGTGTCACGAGAACTCTTAACAGTAATACAAGTATCTTTACGGCAGAGGCTTATGGTGTACTTCTGGTTGTTAATCATATCCTTCAAAGCCACATCCCACAATCCATTATATATACAGATTCTCTCAGTGTTGTGCGGGCGTTGTCGTCAACAAAGTCTTCAAAAAATCACGTTATAAATTTAATAGTCAAGGGTATTATGTCTGTGTATGTACGCAAATTTGAACTTGTTCTTTGCTGGGTCCCTGGCCACTGTGGTATAGCCGGGAACGAAGAAGCGGACCGAATGGCTGCTGCTGCTACACTCTTGAATACAGTAGACATAACCACATTACCCTACACCGACGTGAAACCACACATCAGACAACAACTTCGCAAAACATGGCAAACACACTGGTGTGAACAGACAGACAACAAGTTACACGTAATAAAACCTCACTTGGGACCGTACACCTCCGTCACACGGAACAGATACATAGAAGTCGCCTTGGCTGGATTACGGATAGGGCACACGCACGCAACGCACTCGCACCTACTAACTGGATCTCCAAGACCTCTGTGCAGCAGGTGCGGAGAGGCCCTATCCGTGATCCACATCCTCATACAATGTAAGGCACTCGACATTACACGACGAAAACACTTCCCACAACTACACACACGACATATTCCACCACACCCGTCATACTTCTTAGGAGACGAAGCCCTGTTTTCAATCAAACGCGTTTTCGAGTTTCTCACCGACGTAAAATTTTTACGTCTCATTTCTTATCATGCATGTTGACAACCTGGCCCTCTACACCAGTCATTTTCATTACGTTGTGTTTTACTTTGTTTATTTTTACTGAAATGTTCTTTTACTTCCATGCCACTTTCATGTAATCACTTTTGTTTGGCGCTCTTTGCCCTTAGTCGGCCTTGCGCCATTAAACTCTAAACATCATCATCATCAGCTGGCATGTGGGGTTCCCTCACACCAGGAATGTTTCCGAGCACGAGATCGTAGATCAGTTGATCCTCGCAAGCGGCGATAACCTCGCCCACAAAGTACGGGATATGCACGCAGACTTAGGCTTCGAGGAACTTCTCGACTTTTCCGTCCAAGAACAGTACTTGGGTAGCTCTTCCCTTTAGCTGGTTTTCTGCGACCAAGTCTCGCTGGACAAGAATGGTATTGCTCCCACTGTCTTTCAAAATGGTGACGGGCTTTCCGAATAGTCTTCCTTTGACTACCGGCATTCCTTTCTCCAGGCAAGAATGCTGTTTTACAATGCCACAAGAATACTTGAAATTAGAATTATCCTCGCACTTGGCGAGGTCGATGCTCTGTTGTTGAGCTACCCGAAGTTCAGTGAGGGCACAAGCAGCAACGTGGTTTGTTTCACTCCCTCTCTTCCTGCAGTGCTGAGTGTGATGCCCGAGGCGACCACAAGTAGCGCATCTCTCCGGTTCCTTCAAAGGGTTACGGCATTCTTCGGCACGGTGGCCTGGGTGATTGCACAAAAAGCATTTCGATGGCGCCTACTTCTGTGAGTCGGTTGCCACGTTATCTGTATCGCGGTCGTCTTCGGACACCCTCCCAAGGTTTGAGAGTTTTTGCGCCTCTAGGAAACGATCTGTAATCTCGGCCAGGTCATTCAGAGTTTTTCACTCTCGCTCCTTCAGGAAGATGACGAGCTTGGGATGGTAGCAGCAGATGAACTGTTCTCCGATCATTTGATCAAGGAGGGCCTGGAATGTATTTTTGCACATTCGCCATCTCGTTCTAGTGATCAAAATAACCCGTAAGCTTTGCCGCTAGTTGTTTCCCGGTTTCTCCATTCTCAGCCCTCGCCTTCCTGAACTTTTCTTGGTAACCTTGGGCTGTGAACCGAAACCGCTGCAGCAACGCCCGTTTGATCTTGACGTAATCAAGGGACTCTTCGGCGGTCATACGGCCTATGATAGTAAGAGCCTCCCAGCTCAAGCACATGCTTACAGCTACGGCCCATTTGTCCTGAGGCCACTGCTGTCCGATTTCTTTGCAGGTACGCGTGCAGGTACGCGTGCAGGTACGCGTGCAGGTGCTCAAACCTTTGCAGGTACGCGTGCAGGTCGTCGCGTTTCTCATCGAATGGAGGAAGAAGTTTCTGCGGGTTAATCGCAGGCGGAGTTACAACAACTTCCCCTCCCGCGGCGACATTTGGTTGGCTGGTACCACCACTCTCTTGGAGTCCGATCTTTAGCAGTAGCAACTCCTTCTCCTTTCTGCAGCATCTTTCGCTATTTCAGTGGTTCTCGGCTGGTTTCTCTCTCCGCGGCTCTAGCGGGGCGTTGCTCAGCCCGTTCGCTCTCTATCCACGCCCTAAGCTCTTGTCCCGAGAGTCCCAGCTGAGTCCCCATTGCCATTAACTTCTCAAGATCCATGCTGTGGCAGCTAACGTTACAAGCACACTCGTGGCTCACTGACTCCTTGCAGCGGATGTTAAGAAATCCTGGCAGCCTCGCCATTTTTTGTAATGAACGGGCCCAGGATTGGCGTGAAAGTAACGGGTAAGTGGCCAGTGCGTATGCAAGTAAACGTTGGTTTATACATGACACGAAAGAAGCAGAAGGTAGGGCACGAAAGCAAGTACGCCAGACGAAACATATCAGCGTTAAAAAAGGCAAGAGGCTAACGGAAATGTCCGCAATAAAGAAAGCAAACGTCCGACGGGGTTTTGTCGTAGCCCCTAGAGGTGTCGAAGTCCCGATGCGTGCGGAGTCGACGAGGACGTCACGGCGAGGCTGGCTCGATGACCGGTTCTAGGCCCCGTCGTAACCAGGTGCGGGACGTCGGGCAGGCGTCGTCTGCCTTTCCGATGAGTCACGGATCGAGGGCGTAGCAGCGGCTGTGAGCGGAGGGTTCTACCTCCAGGTGAATCCGGACCCACGCTGTCTCGCCCAGCGCGTCACCAGCGCCAGGTACGGCCAGCCCACGGGATGTCGGGATCAGCGGCGGATGGCTCTCGGGAACGGAAGCGGTTACGCTCCGGTTCTTCCCCGAAACGATCACAGGGTCGCGCTCTCAAGCCCAGCGCGTCACAGGCGTCCCCTGATCACCGGCCTGGTTCGATTTTTTTGCACGCCCTCGTTGCAGCCGCGCGCTCGGTCTCCTCTTCCTGGTCCTTCACGGGTACTTCATCACAGTATGCCCTATGGCCGGGTTATGAAGACTGACACTCATTGATTTTTTCTGGTTCCTGAGTAATCTATTTATCTAATTTGGGTTATACCTTGCGCCACATATTTTCTGTCTGCGTGTTAAAGACTAGATTGTAGGGTAGCGCAGATGTTTTCATTCGTATAAGTTACGGTCATCTTAGATGATGCATCTAACATCAGGGTTACTTCAAAATCTTGTTTCCTTGATCATTTCCTACGATGTTCCATTGGCGTGATACCCAACAGAGGGGTATTTCGAGTGATTTCGTTTGCGCTAATAACATCTCTTTGAGAAGATAATCGGACTCGGTTTCTCAGAACTTTTAGAAGCAAAAGTTTCACTAGTACTGAGAACAAGTGAATCTTACGGGGTATGTACTTTACGGAAAATAAATGTTTTGAATGAACCACAATGCGGTTTTTAGCAATGAATATGAAATGGGCTTTAGGTACAGTTTTAATAGCTAAAAAGTTTCAGTAATGTGCCGGAAACACTGCTGTAGCTGCGGATAAGAGGAATCTTTGTAGAAATCAAAAGCTTATAATTTGGTTAGGTACAAAAATATCGCCTAAACTGTCACCTGCGCGCCGTTGTTTTCAGGATGTCTACACGTGACAAATACCACAAGATATAGTACTGACTCAATGCAGGAACAACGTCAGCAAAGCCGGTTTTATGCATCAACAAAGGCCAGCAGGAGGCATGTGCAAAGTGCACTCACAGAGGTTTGAGTTAGGTGTTCGCGTTTAAAAAAATCTTAACATCATGGCTGACTACAGTATTGTTGCAATGCGCAGACAAGAACTTCGCAGTGTCTTAACAGACCCCTTAATTGGCTTACACATGGATGCATAAAACGGGATGACCGGCAAGCACCATTGCCTAGACGTAGACTCTATTGATGAACAGGGTTTATTCTTTTTAATACTGTTTTTTAAGCGGAATGAAAAACAAGGCGTCCATATTCGATGCATGAATCAAACGTTTACTGTGTAAGATCAATGGGCACTTAGGGTCAGTACTCCATGGCCGGTGTGAAACAACCTTCGGATCCCTGACTGCATATAAACATTTTCCTATAAGCCTGATCAGGTAAGTTATGAAGAGACCGTTCGCACCAACCACAACCCCTAGAAATGTATGCTGTATGTTTGCAGCTATGGATGTTTGATTGAGTGTGCTAAAAGGATCTCGGTAGTACCATGCTTTGTTCAAAAACTTACGGGTGCCTATGCCTGGATGGAAACAATAGCTATTTTTGAAGGACAACTTTGTATGATTGCAGCTATTTGTGTCTGCCTCTAACAAACAACCATGTCACATTACTTAAAGGCAATGTGAAGATCGTTACATATAGTTAGTATTCAGTCCAGCAATGCATTGTAGTTGCAAGACGTTGTACGTTAAAACAGCAATAGTGTAGCTTGTGGACCAGCCAGTGGCATCCCGTTTTCTACAAACTTCTTACTGAATTGGACAAATCCAGCCATAACCTGAACAATTAGCTCCAAATAGCAGTCTACCAAACGGTTCAGCATGTTTTCACAAACAACAATGCGCCACATATCACCATATTACTCATAACAGCCGCATTTGTCGTAAGCGGTATTGACGTCCAACAGGCCGATAAAACATGATTCATTTGTACAAATGCATCGCTGGAGAGACACCAAGAACCACAAGTATGTGTTCTGTGGATGTACAAGAGCGAAAACATTGCTCGCCCAATGTTTGTTATACCGTGTTACTCAAAGAAATATCTTAGGGGACGAATAATTATTACTTTCTCATGCTCTATAATTACCGGGTCAAAGCTACCAGTTTAAAACTGGTTGCAAGGTCGTGGTCGTTTATTTTTGACGCACTTTATTGGCTTCATTCTACACTTTTGTAAACTGCCCTTGTGGCAGCCCTTTTTCCATAAACGCAAAAGTGCTTGACGTATGTCAAAGTTATTAATCAATCAATTATAATATGTCAAAGATCAATAATCAATCTATACGTTATTCTGTTTAAACCAGGATCACTTTTACAAAAATGGTAAGCACATTGGCTTGTCCCTGCATAACGAAAAGTCTATTACACCCTACACGAGACTATCATTTCTTGGGTAACATCGTGCGTTCCTCTGACTTCTTATGTTCTACAAAATGAAGGACAAAGCCAGCAAAACCCGATACATACGGAGAATGCTTGCTCAGTGCGTTCGCTTGGACTTCTTTTGTTTCTAAACCTGTGGTGGCAAGAGCGAGTGTAACCGTGTTGTAATCATGGAGCGCTTTTTTTCATCTTTTTTTTCTTTGTTCGTGCATGACGTGATTTATGACACACACGTATTACCGCTTTGTATTTCCCCAACACAAAAATTGGCATGTATTGCGAAAATACAATCGGGAAAAATTGTGCACTTCGCACGCCTTCCACCGAAGTGCTGCCAAGCCAAGAACATTATGAGGAAAAGATTTGGAACTGAGGTTTAGTGCAGCTCTGAAAAAAACGGTAGTCAGAGTTGCCGTAGCTTTATGAAAAGCAAGGTGGTCTATAAGCTTATAGTGAAGCACATGGAGTTCCTTTGTTATTCTGATATTCGACTTTTCATTGAGCTCATGTGAGCACAGTGTGTAAGGCTGATTGCAAATAGGTTTCTGTGTACAGGTTGTTAAGGACGTTCCACTCAATTATTGCAAACCGAAGTGGAGAGGTTATGGCGAGATTTGTGCATGGGCACATGCTATTGGTTTGTGTTATAGTCTCTAGGTATTTGTTGCTAAGAATGTCTGCCGCTAATGATAAACCAAGCTTTTTCATAAGGCACTTTCAAATATCACTGTCTGCGGACTTCACCGAGTCGGTGGTTAAACTTCTAGTAACCAAATCCACGATGGGGATCTGGGAGACGATCACTAACTGTTTCACACTCCATACTTCAAAGCTGCGGTCTAGAGGTGTGTGCAACGAGCACACTGTTCCACGCGTATAAAAGATCATGCAGAGTATATCTGTAGCCTTTAAATTACCTGGTTTAGGCGCGTACTAGCAAGGGGGCGACTATTCAACTACAATCAATACACCACATAGGACAGCAACCTTGCAGTCTTACGGTGTTATGTTTTCTAAATACGGAATAATAAAACAAACAGATAACTAAGGCTTTAATCTTGTTTCATGGAGACACATGTTACTTTTGAGAGTTGTGAGTCACCCTGAAAGATACATTGTGAATTTTTCAAATGTCCTCTGCAGTTGCACAAAACAACGGTATCAGCAACTATGAGCTATGATAAACCAAAGACTGAGGTTATGCTGCGCTGCCATACTCAATTGCTTAGGACGCCTTTGCAATATTTGCGACCACAGGTTAATTTTATCTGGTGCTAACAAAATAGGTTCAGGAAAGTCCTCGGCCCATGGGTTAAACCTTTTTTGAGAAAACTTGCATCACAGAGAGGCTGGTTGTCGCCGTGAAAACTGTGGGCCTGGTTTGAGCATCAGGGATGCCACGGCGATCTCTGACGCTTGCTTTGTAAGAGCTGAAGTTGCCGTAGCAACTTGCACGAAACGTGGAGTTGTTTGGATGAGGCTTCGCTAAAAGAGTTTCAAATAGACCTCTTCCTAATGTTTCGAAACACGGGGAGCGTCCCAGTGTTTCCAAACAGTCGGAAAACTGGCGTTTGTAAGAAACCGTATTTGTCGTGCTTCCAAACGCGTAACGTGAAGGCGGATTTCAGAGGTGTTTTAAATAGGTGTGGCCAAAAACTTTACACAGTGCGCGCTTTGACTTTCCACGTCTGCTTGACGAGTCATGGCTAAATATCTGGCAGTTGTACCACCGGCAGGAGCCGTGTACGAACATAACGAAGGTGCGTTGCCTCAACTGCTTAAGAAATTGACATATTCTATAGAGAATTGCTTGCCAGCTATATGGATCTCGTTTTTTGAGCACTCACGATATTCTGACCATCAAACTTCTCAAGATTCCTTTGCTCAGAAAATTTTAAGCAATTTTTGTTTAAAAAAACGGGATTGAGTAGCCTAGTTGGCATTCCGTCACCCACATTTCAACGCAAAAAAAAGAGTAGCACTAGGAAAGACACAACACAAGATCGCTAAAAAAGGAGAAAGAAATTAGGTGAAATTTATCGCAGTGCAACACACCGATCTACAAATTATTATCTTGAGGTTTCTGGCGTTCGTGTCTGTAATGTTACTAGTGCAACCACAAGGTATTCATTACAGCGGTCTGGTGTTGTGTCTTTCCTAGTCCCTGTTTATTTTTGTATTGAAGTGTTGATAAAAGAATACACCTCAATTCGCGTTCATATATCGCCGCAGTGTTACTCTCACACGGTTGTAACCAAAAGCAGACCGTTTGGGCAGTTTGGCACGCTGCTGCAGTTCTTCTTGCTTCCGAAAAGAGGTCCCAAGTTTTAACCTCTTCCAGACCACCGAAGCCTGGCGATAAAAAATATGAACTAGCCCAATGTATGTTTCGCGGCATTACTTCCTTTAAGATTACATCGCCCGATGCTAAAATAAAACGTCAGTCTGAACAAGCAAAATAAAATCAGTCTTCTCGCAAACGAACGCTTTAGGGGAATCCAATGAATGACTTCAGGCCACGTGCGTCCCCGTGATGTTCAGGAATCAAGTTCGGGGATCACGTCGTAGATATGTTTTTAAACCCGTCGAAGAATCGAGTAGGGTGCGAAATACCATCACAGAAGCTGTTCACTGAGTCCACGTCGTGGAATTGGAGTCCAAAGTGTGTGGTACTGGGTGTTTCAGTGCCGGAGGTCGTAGCGTCCCGCATGCACCAGCTGCTCGGTCGTTGTACGAGCTCGAGCGAGTTGGCGAGCCTCCTCCGCACGCTGAAAATATCCTTGGAAGTCGGCGTTGAGCCCTTCGGCATCTACATGCGGAAGCATGACGTCAACCATCGTATTCGACCATCTTCGCCCGAATAATGTCATCTGCGTAGTTTTCTGGATAGCCGTGTTGCTCGCAAACGTGACATACCGAAGGTCTCCGTCCCAAGTATTATGTTCACCTTCGGCCAACATAGGCAGCATATTTTCGATTGTTTTCTTCATAACTTCTGTTAGTCCATTTGTTTGGGATACCATCATTGTTCTGTGATTCGTGCTGCTGTAGCTCTACAGCAAACGCCGATCCGCGATCAGTGATTCGGACTTCAGGTGCTGCATGTCGCAGCACAAGTTTGGTAATGACAAACTCCGCCACTGCTTCCAAAATTTTGCACGTAGAAAGAAGAAAACGTGGCGCAAGCTAGACGTGGAAAAAGAAAACGAGGTACAATATATACAGGCACCTGTATATGTCTTTCTTTGTTTTCTTCGTACACGTCTAGTTTGCGCCACGTTTTCTTCTTTCTTAAAGTATGTACTAACTAGCTTAGAAACAATTTTTGTAACTCTTCTCTTAGGTCTGTGGAGTTAAAATAATTACCAATCGTGCAGGGCGGAAATTGTTCTTTACGAGGACGGAGGTTTTCAGGCTGAACGCTGGTAAGGTGCGTTCGGAACGACGACGTTTTGTACTTCGAGATAGTCAATCATGATGCGTAAGTCGGGGCCAGCGCGTTGCTGGGAGGCGAGTTTGTTCCCGGTCAACACTCCAAAGAACGGGTGGTCTTTATCGGAGTTTTGTGGTGGGGTGTCGATGGCGGTGAGGGAAAGGCAGTCGGTGTCGGAGTGTTTCCTGCCGGATTTTTAGGCAATTTTGACGCTGAAATCTTGCAGGCGCAAGCTCCACCGCCCAAGATGGCTAGAGGGGTTGTTTATATTGGGCCGCTAACGCTGCGCATGTTGCTCTGTCACTACCTTGAAAGGCCTACGGTACAAATATGGTTGGATGTTTGAAGTGGCACTATAATTGCGAGGCACTCTTTCTCAGAGGCTGAGTAGTTTTTCTCATCCTTCGGCAGACCACGCCTGACAAAGGCGATTACTTTTTCGCAACCGCTTTGCTTTTCGACGAGGACAGCACCCAAGTCTATATCAGTGGGTTCATGTGCATTCCCGTTTCGGCGTTTTCGTCGAAATGAGCAATCACGGGTAGGTTTTGCAGCTGTTGGAGCTTGTGGAAGGGTTTTTTGGACGTTTTCCAAGCTGAAAAAGGAATATCGTTTGTCGCGCATTGGAGTGGCTCCGCAATGCATGCGAAGTTTTTGATGAAGTGCCGGTGATATGCGCACCGGCCGAGAAATATTCAAATGACGTTCTTGTTCGATCTTGCGAAGTTCGCTATGGCTGAAGTTTTCGTCGGGTAAGGCAGACTTGCCCCAATACCTTCAGTTCCTCGGTCGCGAGGCGGCTCTTTTCTGGCTTCAGCCTTAACCCTTACGTTTGAATAGCCTCGACTACAGACTACAACCTTTCACGTTGTTCGTAGAAAGTTCGAGCAAATACCACAACGTAGTCGAGATATACGAGACAGATGTACCACTTCAGGACAGTCAGCATGGCATCCATGATTCTTTAAAACGTTACTGGTGCCGTGTACAGCCCGTACGGCATCATCTTGAACTCGGAAAGGCCGTCCAGGGTTATGTATTCAGTCTTCTCTCGGTCTCTCTGGTCAACTTCAATTTGCAAGTAGCCTGCCTTTACATCCATCGATAATGGCTGTATAACGTCGTCGCTCGGCATGAGTTCAATATTAGTCAGGATGGCTTTTTGCTCGTGCGTTGACACACGCTAAGGTGGCGGTCGGATAGGGCGGGCTTCATCTTCGGTTATTATTGGATGGTTCCCTAAGGGTCTCTGATATAATTTTGAGCTTGACGGAAAACACTCGCTGTAGCGACGCACGAAATCCAGAAATTTGTTCTGTATTCCTTGCGGTTGCTCCGGACTGAAGTCGATGGAATGCTTAAGCTCGGAGGTATCTTCGGCGGCGAGTTCAAAGTCGGCAACCGCGATCACGTCACTTGTTGTTAAGCATTTCTTCGAATAACGCAATTGCAACGCCCTTGTTTAAATGCTGGTAGATAATGAATGGAAGCATAATATTGTCCCTGTAGGAGAAAGTGTACGACCACTGAATCTTACCGGTACTCACCTTCGGGGCAGAAACTCGGAGGCTTGCTAAGAGGGTTCAGCTTAAATTGAGGACATCTCAGCGATCACTGGAACGGAAGATGATAGGTGTGACTTTAACGAAAAAGCAACGAGCGGAGTGGGTCAGGGAACAAACGCGTGTTAAGGATTTAGTAGAAATTAACAGGAACAAATGGATGTGGGCAGGACATGTTGTGCGAAGGCAAAATACCCGTTGGTCATAAAAAGCCACGTAGTGAATTCCTAGAGAATGCAAGCGTGGCAGCGGGGGACAAAAAGTTAGATGGGCACATGAGATCAAAAAGTTAGCGGGAATACATTTGTAGCAAAAAGCACAACACCGGGATAGTTGGAGAATATTGGTAGCAGCCTTTATCCTGCAGTGGACGTAGGTAAGTCGGTGATGATGGCGATGATGATGATGATACATAGGTAAATTTAGTTACGAAAATGTGGGATGGGTGTAGCTAAAAAGCGCAGTGTTTCTTGCAACACAGCCACCCTTGTCGTGATGCAACCTTTGGTCACTCTTTACGACAGCGTCGACGTCAGGAGGGGTATTTTCACAGTAAACGGTGATCATCAACCTTACGAGGCATACCTTATAGCAGACGGTGTTATTCGTTGGGTTGCTGAGTAATCGAGTTATCAGAGTAAACATTACCTACCTAATCTCTTGGTCACTTATTGTACCATTGTCCGTAAAAACGTTTATTCCAATAATTACGTCGTGGGAGCAGTTAGGCGAAATGACGAACACGGCAAGGTAAGTGGTGCCGTTTTTGATGACGCGCGATGTGGACGTTCCACTTGGCGTTACGAGATGGCCTGCTGGTTTGCGTATGTGCGGACCATTTATTCTGGTCGAACGTTTCTCCAGGTTAGACGGAATTGATTCGCTCATTACTGAAGAGTGTGCTCCCGTGTGTATTAGGGCTACGACATTAAAGCCGTCGATGATCAACTGGACATCTGACGCCGCCTTTCTCGGCAAACCGGGTGCGTCGGGCCGTCGTATCTCGGCTTCTGCGACTTGTTAATCGGGCCCAAACGTGCCGCCGTTGCTGTCGTCTTCTCAATGGCAGGCTCGGTTATGTGGGGTACGACTCGCGCCATGTTGCTGTCACCGTGTTCGGGAGTCACGTCAGGGTTTGGTCGGAATGTCGTAGATCTTCGTGTTCGTGTTCAGCGAATCTTTGGGCCACAGGATAGTTTTCATTTTTTTGCCCGGCGTGCAACTTTACTTCCAGAAGTTGCTGCTTTTAGTTTCCCCTACGTGGGATTGGGGAACCCCCACACGAAGTTTGCGTTGCTTCGACGGCTTGGCGATAAATACGGGTAGGGCAACAGCTAGCGGGTGGAGCGCGCTGGACCACGGTTGGTGTTGGACAGGTATTTTTCGATTTGTCGTCGACGCACCACGGCCTGTGAGGGGGCGTGCGCGTCGACGAAGAACCCTCGCAATTCGATCCTCTTTCAGGAACACCGACCGTAGATGTGGATGTCCTTTCCGCAGTAGAAGCAGTGAGAGTTATTATAGGGCGTTCGCCACATGTCGGTCTTCCTTGGGTCGGGGTGGTTCACCGCAGGTGTTGGGGACAGTGGCAGGGGATGAGGTTTCGGAGCCTCGTGACGATTGGGTGCAGGTGGGAGAGGGCGACGGAAAGCAGCCGCGTAAACCATGGGTTGCGGCTCGCGGTGGACTTCCGGCGCGGTTGAAGTTCCCAAGGCTTGCTGCACTTCTTCCCGTATGACGTGGGTAACGAAAGTGACTTGGGGTTGCGGTGGAGTTGGGAGAATTTACCCCAGCTCGGCCCTTACTACTGCACGGATAGCGTCGCTTAGGCTATCGGCCGGAATCCACAGGCTGCGACGTAGTTGGCATTTGCTGCGCCAACAAAGTTGCGGTCATACCGCTCAGCACTAAGTTCGAGTGCCTTCTCAATTGTGCGGGTTTCGGCTAAGGAAAGCCAACAATGGCCAAGGAAAGACGGAGGCTCTCTGGGTTGCTGGAACACGAGGGCGGAATCGGAAGCGTTTGTTATGGTGCGTGCGTTGATCGTGGTGGTTTTCACAACGTTTTTTTTCCCAAAATAATGCGGAAGCCGTTGAGTCTTTATGAAGACTGCTGTTGACGGCTCACACGAGATGGGCTTGCTTGTCGGCTTGACGATGTCTTAAGGTGCATGCGCCCAGCCCCACCACCAGATGTCACCACGACAAAGACGCATGTGTGTTGAATAAAAAACAAATATTGTATTTAAGAGAACTTGTTCTCCCCTAACAACTCAAGGAAGCAGAAGCCGCAAAGCAGCCGTCAACAAAGTGACGCACGTGGGCGAGTGTCGGGTAATCAGATACAGCGGCGTCTGCTCAGTGCCCATTGATATTTTGGTTCGGGTGTTTCTCCAACTATCGAATTACATCCAGAACACTGTAGATCAAACAAGATTATTCTAGGCTGTAGACCTTATTTGGAAACGCTCTCCACACCAAAAAAGGTAACACGTTCGGTATATCAATAATGCATGGAACACGAGCTTCTCTTGGCACATAGATAACACAGACCGGTGCAGCCACGCGGTGAAAACAAAAAATAAAGAAATAATCACAATGCATGGTTACCGGCAATATTGCGACCTAATATGATACGAACGAATAAACTGTGATGATAATAACACGGTGTAACCAATTTCTTCCACTAAGCAAGTGTTTTTTGTAGCCTATCCAATATTGTTTCGCGATAAAATTTACATATACTTAGCTGAACTTGGGATATTAGATTTCTTTTCAAGTTCTTGGACAATCCCAACTAATGAAACATCGGTAGTGTAAACGCTTAAAAATCTTAAAAATTACAAAGCAGCTTCCAAATATTCTTTGACGTCTTTGTGCTTTTTAAGAAATGTTAGTAATATTGCCTTTTTTTAGTTTAACATTTTCGTTAGTTTGCTAAATTAGAAAGCAAAACAGAGAAAAATTTTGTGGTCGTCATTATAGCTTCAATCATGTGAACAGTTTCAGAAACTGCGGTTGTAATAGGTGCAACTTACTCTCGAATGCTGGAAACATTGTAACCAATTGCTTACTCGTCGTCACAGGATAATTTTATACAAGCGTTTTACCCCGATCTGAAAGTCCGTAATTTAGTTTGTCCCACATGCATAATTTGGTCGTCACTAGTGACTATATGAAATAAGATTTTTGTTTAACATTTTTTACTAATTCAGTTATTTGAACGGGTCACCAACATATTTCACAACCATGTGGGTGTTACCCTTACGTCTAGGGCAACCTAGGGCGTTACCCTTACTTCTTATTTGAAAATAACACATTTCATTATATCCCATTATTAATTAATTGTAATATTTCATCAGTGATTAGGTTGCGTGAGAGCGTGCTAGATTTTGTGAGAAAAAGTTGTTAGGTTTATTTTTTTTATTTTTATTTTTATTTAGGTTACTTGTTTCTTGTTATGTAATATTTATTGTTGTTATTTATTATTATTTATCTATTTATTTATTTATTTTTCAGGCAACACCACCTTCGTTGAGTAGGCTCAGGGCAGATTGACTCCCCCGGAGCAACAGTGGTCGGTCCATGTGTCGGCCACTCTTAGTCATCATCACCATCATCATCACCACCAGCATATCTACGCCCATTGCAGGGTAAAGGCCTCTCCCATTATTCTCCAATTGCCTCGGTCCTGTGCCAACTGTGACCAGTTTATCCCCGCAAACTTCTTGATCTCATCTGCCCATCTAACTTTCTGCCGCCCCCTGCAACGCTTGCCTTCTCTAGGGATCCACTCTGTTACCCTCAATGACCAGCGGTTATCTTGCCTTCGCATTACATGCCCTGCCCACGTCCATTTCTTCTTCTGAATTTCTACTAATATGTCTTTAACACCAGTTTGCTCCCTCACCCACTCCGCTCTTTTCTTGTCCCTTAATGTTACACCTATCATTTTCCGCTCCATTGCCCGCTGAGTCGTTCTCAATTTAAGTTGAACCCTCTTAGTGAGCCTCCTAGTTGAGCCTTCCCACGTTTTTTCCCTTAGTTTATGCCCCTCGTAGATTTTAAGAACCTGCGTTGGAGGTTCTTAAGGACATTTTGAGGACAGACAAAGGCATGAGGTTGTCACCCTTGGTTAGGAGGACATTCAGAGATAAATATGCAGGCAGTGCAAAGTCAACAGGAGCACTAAGTGAACCAGCCTTTCTTGAAACGCAAATTCCACGTTGAAGCACTGCAGATTTGGCCATCAGGCCAATTCTTTTGGTATGAATGGTGAGTTTAGGATGTCTAAAGTTGTGCACCAGTGATTTTTAACGAGTGAAAACCTGTTATTTTTCTGTTTGCTAGCCTTTTGCAGTCCGTTGTAAAACGCAATACAGCCGTCTGCTGTCGGGGTACACTGAATCTGGTACACTGGTTGGGGTACACTGGGGTAAAACGATCTGGAATCCAGAAGGTCTGTGATGAACATAGTGCTGCACCCTAGCACAAGAACAAAAAACTTGAAAAAAGTTCACTCATCCCTCAAGATATGGTGCATCATGTACACAAAATATGAGGGTTCATCGCAGGGAGAAAAACCGCGAAATTTAGCCTTGGGCACTCAAGTCCCGGTGCCGGACAATTCCCACCGGATTAAAAAAAATCCGCGTATTGATGGAATTGCACAGAGGGGCTTGGGGTGCGGCCTGACCCCGGCGACCATTGCCGGCAATGCACTCCCTCACCAGAGCAGGATTGGCAACCCTGGTGTAGTAACGGCCACAACCTCCCATAAATATGCCACTCTTAGTATCAAGTTTTAAAAACTGTTAGTTCCAGTAAAAACTTGATTCTAGTGGAAAGAGGAATTGCCCTTGTTTGATGGTATTTTCCTTACCAGTGCATCCAAACAACCTCGTAAAAATAAAACTGGGTGAGCCAGCAGGGCCGGCATTAATCATTCAATCAATCAATTATTCAAAGTAAGAATGTACGAATGAATGAATCAATCGATCAATGAAACGTATTCCAGAATTGAGCTGGAAAAGCTCCCAGGTATCTGCTTCACCAGTGTCCGGATCCCCCGAGGTCATCACAAGGCATGTAGGCGACGAAACTGAATGACACATCAAGTTATGCGGCAAACATACTGACACTAAGGTTGTACGAAGCACTTACATTGCAAGAAAACATGTTGAAACTGATAATTATTATACACGAGAAAATAAACACCACATTCTATTTAACGAACAGGACAGCACAGGTCTCAATCTGTAGTGTCTTGCCCGGTCACAAAGCACTCGTCCATACTCGTAAATGTGAAATAATCAGGGAAGCTTCATGTATTTAGAATGTAAAGAAGATTATACTGAAGCATTTGTAATACAATTTAATCTACACGAAAGCGCAGGTCTCAATTAGTACTGTCTTGCAAGTCACAAAGCATTCGCGCAGACTCGTAAATGTGAAATGATCACTGCAGCTGCATAAATTTAAAAAGAATTGACTATTATACTGAAATATTTGTAATTTATGTCTTCTTCGGAGTAGGGTATGATCTATAAATGTGTGTTTCGTGCGGGAAACGGATAAGGGCATTGCATTAAAACTTGAAACGCAAGATCACAGCAATGATATGTTTCAGACTACATACAGTTGACTGTATGTAGACTCGCTGTGTGTAGTCTCGCTGATACCGTGTTAACTCGCTGTTTAAGAGTTCAAATTCCTGCTTTTTTTAGAAGTTCTGTGGGCGAATGAGTTGCTCTGTATTCGTTATAATAAACCTAATAGCCTTCCTCTGCACCATTTCGAGTCTTTGTATAGGTGTGTTAGTGTGAGGAAACCAGGTTACGTTTACGTATTCCAAAGTTGGTTTTACAAATGTATTATAAGCGAGTAGTTTTGTTTCTGGTGGTGCCTTCTTTAGTCATCTCGGATAAAACCAGCGGGAATTCCGACGAAGACAGAAGGAAGTAACCACAAGGGCAGCCGTCTTCTCAGAAAAAAGAGTCGGCGTAAGGCACCTGATGTAACATTGGCGACATGCGAATCTCATCAAGAGTCATGTGTTAAAGTTACGCCCAGATATTTCTGTTGATTTAAGACTGTAAAGGGAGTGTTATTACCAATGTAGCAAAACATTGATATCTGGTGTTTTCTGGTTATTCTAAAAGAGGTGATTTTGTTGTGTTCAGAGTCATCTGCCAGTCGGAGGACCAATCGGACACTGTAAGGCACTGTTAAGCAATAGATGGTCTTGGGGGGAATAAACACAGCCAACAAAAATTGGGCGAGGAGCATAAATTAGCTAAAAGAACACTAGCTTGACTCCATTCACTTCTTGAAGGGCTACAAAAGGGATATCGCGTTTTATTAAAATGGCCACACTACCGCCTTGGGACGGTCGATCTTTGCATACTATTGCATAGGTAGGAAGTGCCATCTGAAAATTTTTGATATCTTTTGTTAGCCAAGTTTCAGTGAGCACAAAAAAGTTGGGCTCGATGCTTAGCGCCAAACATTCTAACGATGTAATTTGTTCATGATGCTACGGGTGTGCACATTTACAAAAGTTATTTCTTTAGCGGTGGTGCGCGACGTGGACGTTGGGATCGCGTTGCTATTTCCTCGTTTTTTTTTTTCTCTTGAGATGCTCGGGACCTCGTGCTGACTAGCACAACAACGTTTGTTTCTTCATCCCACCGATATAAGTCGTCATATACCGAAGTTTGTCGTAAAGCAAGGATACTTTATCCTCAGATTCTTTCTGTGGTTTTCCAACTTTCACAACATTTTCCGAAAACCACGTACCCTAGTAGAAAAATCCTCTCCAATCAAAAAATTTGTTTTTTTAGCTTCTGGCAGTTCTTTAGGATCAAATTCTGGTCTCGGAAGTCCAGTAGTTAGAGAATAACTGGTCTCAGTTTTTTCCGTCAGGTTTTCAAATTCTGTGAATGCGTTCGATGTAAACCAGCTCAACTTTCAAAATTTCTTTTACAACTTTCTAATTGACATCTTTTTCTATTGTGTCAGCTGCGTAAGTTAAGAAATTAAAGGGAGTTTATCATTCACCAAAACCCCTAAGAACTTGTGCTGCTTGTTCACAGGAATTGAAATGCCATTGATAGTAATTTTAGAGTCCGGATGGATCCCACGCTTCCTGGAGAACACCACGCATGAGCTGCTTCCTAGATTGAGCTTGAAACCATTCTTGTATGCGCAGCCGGAAAGTTTTTTGACACCGACCTGAACTTGACGTTCACAGATTGATATGTACTATATTTAAAAGATATCTGGACATCATCTACATACATAGAATAATAGATTTTTGGCGGTAATGCCTTCCCAAGAGAGTTCACCTTGAACATCAACAATTGAGAGCACACTATGATTTGTAACGTGAAAGGTTCTCGCTGACAGATAACTAACCAGGTTCTTTTACATTTAATCCGCGACACTGAATGACTTGAGGTAACTAAGAAGGCCGTGAGGCCAATCGATGATGTCATAGGGCTCCTCGATGATAAAAAACAGCGTAATGCACGAAGTCTTTATTTGTATATGATTCAAGAGCCACGAGGTGCTTATTCACGGATCGCCCCGCGCTGAAGCCAGCCTGGCAGCTCTCGAGGAGAACATTGTACTCAGGAAAGTACACGAGCCTCCCCCCCTTTTATCCCCTTCTCCAGAAGCTTACACAGGCAGCTGGTAAGGGCAATGGGAGGATTGCGGGAGGTGGAGAGTCATTCCCCTCCTTCAGGAATGCTACAACTATGGCCCCCTCTAAAACCTTAGATTGTGCCGCTAAAGTCATATTTTATAAAATCAACAGCGTTTGACGTATACCTGCGTGGAAGTGCACTATCATGGTGTATGTCAAGTTCACTGCAGCTGGAGCTGAAGGATTCCAAGTACTAACAGCCATATTCAGTTCATGAAGCAAAAACGCGAAGGTATAAGGAGTGTTCGAATTGTTTTTGCCACGTCGTGGTCTCTTTCCGCCACATGTTTTGTGCCCAAAACGGCCATTAGCTCATGAAGTGAAAACTCCGAGTTATAAGAGGATTTTGACTTGTTGCTATCAAGTAGACTTCTTTTGGCCCTACAGTTTGCGTTTCACGAAACCGTTAGTGTAGTGTGCAGAGCTGGACCCATGTTGCAAGTGTTGTGCAAGTGTGTTAGTCTGATCTTCCAGCGTGTCTACAGTTGCACTCACGAGTGGAAGGCTCTGTGTGTCTTTTCCTTTCAATTGCCATAATTGGGTCCATACTTTGCGTGTGTCCGTGCATGAAATTATTAATATTATGAACAGGCGCAAATTGTGTTTTTTTGCCTAATGGCACACACGCTTTCCAATGGGCTTCCCCCTTTTGAAGGACATTAGGTTATCGGACTTGGCGTACCCGTGAAGTACACCGACGCCTCGTTCCTGGCCTCTCGTGCTCGCCTATTCCTCATTTCAATAGGGCATTGTTTGCTTGCCGAGGAAACCGCAGGCTTCAGGAATGGGCTTTTCGGAGGCATCGAGGTTGTGCGCTGTGAGCAGATTGGTCACCTCCTCTACGTGTAGGTGTTTTATGGATATGAAGTGTAGTTTATATGTTTCTGTGAACGTACTCCAGTTCGCTCATCCCTCGCTGAACATTTCAAGGAAAGGGAAGGATTTGTAGCTTTGCCTATGCATGTCAATTTGGTGGGGAAGTGGTCAATACTGTATGTATTTCTGTCCACATGCCACTCCAGAAATAGGAAAATAAGATCGGAGCCAATCGCCAAGTAAAGACGGGGATAACTCGTTCCGCCTGCGCAATATAATGAAACTGAGATATTGTTAAAAATGCATGTTCCCACTGATGTTATAAAATTTCAAATAGGTGGCCTTGGACATCTGTGCTGGAAGAGCTCAAGAAAGAATTGTGTTTATTGAGGTCGCTTTTCACTATGTACGCTTCAGGAAGTTAATCTATCAGTGCCTCAAAATCAGTGCTCGATAGTTGGTAATCAGCAGGGATGTAGAGGGAACATACCTTAGTTAACCTACCAAAAAGTATTGCTCGAATCGAGATAGCTTCCAGCATGATGTTTAGGTGGATGGTGCGATATGCTAAGCATTTTCGGGCCACTTTGGCCCCAGCACCTGAAGATTAGGTGCAACTGGGCCTTTCTTTTCGCAATATCATGTAGATATTTAAAAATTATGTTTATTACTTTGGTGTGTTTTCTGACGACATAAAACCTGGCAAACGAATATGAAGTATCGCATACACATCATCAAGAATTTTAATCAGGCCTTTTCAATCCCACTCAATGATGTTTTCTGTTAAGAATGACTGGAATGAGTGTGCATGTTTATGTGTTGCCTTTCATGGCTTTTACTCTAGGAGGGGTCTTTTTGGGTGTTTCTGTTCACTTCGATGTCTGTTCACTTCGACGACGCGCAAATGTCCTCAGCAGCCTCCACTGTACTAGAGTCTTGGAAAGAAGGGGCAGGAGCGGCAACGGTCCAGCTCTGAACAGTTGCCACCAAAACCGCTGTGGGCTCAGCTAGCCGTCTGGTGACTGGTTGCGCTGCCTGAGGGAGCCAGGCATGGTGGGGGCGGGACAAGGGCGGACTCGCTGAACCGGGTCCCTGTGTAAACTCCACCCCGCTCCGCCCCTGACGAGTTGCATCGGCGTACTTCCCCAGATTGAAAGAGACGAACGTCTTAAGCACGTCTGGGAAGGTAATGTTTTCTGTGACCGTAAAGTTTAATATTTTTTTTACCACTTGAACTTCTGCACTTCGTGGAGTGAGCGGCATTTGGGTCTCTGTCGTTTGCATATGTGAGGTTGCCAGAATTGCAATTGTCGGTGGTGTGGGCCTGTGCAACGCATTTTTCACAGGTAGTTTTGCCCCGGCAAGAGGTTGCGCTGTGCACAAACCGCTGGTAAATGAAGCAGATGCGAGGGTTTGGTCTGTATGGGCGAATGAGCATCGAATAAAGCCTGCATTTATATATTTTGCGACCGCTGCGGGGGTTTTGTTTTCTCGGTGATGGCGTAAGAGTTGCGCCTTTTTATGCAGTCAGTTATCTTCGCGCTGGCTTTTTCCGTCATGGCTGAGTACTCAAGCATTCAGTAGTCGACACGTCTTCATTGCTGCATTGCATAACTTCTGCATACCCGCAGATATCCTCGGGAACAACTTCAAAACAGTAGTTTTCCTGCACGTGCTCCTCCTAATGAATGTTTCCATCTCCATGAGACTGCAGTTGGCATTTCGATGGACCTTTGCGCTTCTCGTCAGAAAAGGTAAACAAAAGGTAATTGCAGTTAGAATGGTGGTTTGGGCTTGTTGGGGCATACAGAAATTTAAAACAGCGCAAAAAGACAAAACAGCGCCTTTTGTCGTCGTTTCCTTGTCCCGTCTTTTGCGCTGTTTCGAATTTCAATTAATTTCAGGCTCCAAAGTCAGGAAGCGTTGTGCCATAACCAATTACGAACGTTTTGTCGTTCAGAACTGTGGTAGCACAACATAACTCTAGTTATAAAGTCGCTCCCCACCTACTTTCACGAGGACTGAGGTGGCTATTCGCTGCGGTTGAATGGTGCTCCTTCAACGTATCACAGAAGCATAAAAATGCCCAGGAAAGGAGCGAAAAATAGCATTCAAGCTTCTGCAACTGTTTACTACCGGGCTCCACCAACACGCGAAAACAACAAAAAAAAAAGTGACGCGAAGTGCGGTAGTCGGTCTCCCTCTTTCTGGCTTAATGAAAGATTAATGTTCCAAAAAAGGAACATTTGCACAAACCTCTTGTAACCGAAAGCGAGAGTGTCTTGATAATTTCTTATAATACTAACAGAGTAATCCCTTTCTCTGGATATTTTGGTTCTGTTTGGCGTATTGCAACATTACATTTTCAAGCAAAATTTCGCCACAAGTATGTGGAGGTATAGAAGCGCAAAATATTCCTTTTATGAGCATTTATTCAAAGCCTCTAAATGGGCTGTTAACAAAAGTAATTGTACTGTTTTCCAGAAACATCAGTGAGTATGCGAAAAAATATAGAAATTCTGTATATTATGAAAAAAAATCAAGTTTTGCGTGTTCCAATTTTGGAACAATGGCAAGTAAAAGGTGTAACAAATTCTGAGCTCTATGCTGTGCGCCTGGTTTCCAAGACGCATGCACGTGTTTCTTATGCCTAGGCGCATTGACGTATTTGCACACAGCGATCGTTTTTTTTTCCAATTGCGGCCAAACCTTGTCGTACACGTACACAGCTCTGCTCAAAAATGTGGTTAATATGCTTCTTGCACATGAGCATGCTTTTATTGTGATGCTGCCTGCTTATCTGCAGTAATTTTGCGCAGTATCTTGCGTACCATAGTCGTGAACGTTTTCGGAAGCTCCGTCTTGAATAATTTCCAGGACATCTTGGCACGTCCGTAGTTCTCGAACCGAACGAGTGCGGAGTCTTAGAGATAGAAGAGGGCTTGCCTAAGTGTTTGTCATTGTCAAATTGGTTACCCAGTGCCCGTCTTGAAATCTTCCAGCGCGTGTTTATAATCTTAGAGCTTCTGGGGTTGCTGCTGAACTACATGATGGCTGCCAGCCTTGGTCATCGTGGATGCGTTGTTCATGGTGGTTGTCGTGAAGTCTTGCTCCTTCAATGTTTTATCTACGCGTCAGTGATGAAAAGCCCGCTCGCAGGTTCTCCTTTCATATATGCAGTGGTGATTGGACTATCCACAGTGCCAATAACTAGAAAAAAAAAGCTTGGGACCGAACAAACATATATTCTTAAAAAACACTAAACACAATAAAATACACGCCATTAAAACCGAAATTTATTAACACCTCAAACTAACTAACACATAGATAACCGTATGGCATACCAAACGTTATAAAATTACAAAGAGAAGTCCCCACCAAAAGTTCAGGGTGATGAGGTGTTGTCCGCAGGTTGTCGTGGGTGTTGGTAACGATGCGAGGCGAGGCATCGCGGGGCTACGATTACCGCGTCGCGCTCGACGGAACGTCGACAACGAACGTGCACCGTTGTCCTCGTAGACAGCGATTTGCTTTTGCACTGGCTCACGATGGGGCTCTCTGCCGCAGCGGCAGGTGGGCAACCATGCACTGGTTGCCGCCGACGGGCAGCAGGGGGCGGGTCGTCCAACAGCTCAGCACACCAGCGTTGCGCGCCTCCGCAAGTCAGCATTTGCACCCCGGCTCTAGGATTCCGAGGGGCCTGTCACGTAGACCCCTGTCTTGCTCTGGACCAGAAAACCCAACCAGCTTCGAGTCTTCCACCTGGACGTCCTGCTTCTTTGACCAACTTGTTCCACTCAACCCGGCGTTCTCTTCTGTTCCAGCCTGGCCTCCCTTGCTACCTGCTTGTGGCTGCTCCTATTGGCCCACTTCAGCCGGTCGGGTGGCTTGCCACTTATTTTTTCTCGGCGAATTCACACTAAGGCCAATCCTCGTAGCCGGCACTTCCGCTGCAAGTAATACATGACTATGTTCCCGCCACGTTGTCATCGTCGTCGTCGTTAGAACGGGAGCCTCACCTCACACATAGCCGCCGTTTGAAACGTTTTTTTGTAAAAGAATTGCGTTTGGTTGATGGTGAAGGAAACATACGCCTGTACGATAGTCTCGGTGTACCCAGTTTACAGCACCATAACACATCCGCGGAGATCCATCACGCGCACTCAAGGTCTGTCGTACATGACCGTGCACATAAAATTTCACATAAGTCCTCACACGAGCTCTCAAAAAAACAGCCCAAGCACCTGTTTCGAGTGGCGGGTCAATACACCAGTGCACACTACACTTGATTGTTAGTTTTTCTCCTTAGCCTTACTTGTCGGTTATCGGCCACAAGAGGTTCATGTTATCCGGTCCTTCGTTCTCATACCGCTTAATATACTCGATTATGAGTGAATATTCTTCACGAGTGAAACTCCAGCGAAGAACTAGACTTTTAAGGTGTTTAGAGCTAGCGGGGTACCTGAAAGGTTGATGATTCATTTGGACAAAAAACGTTGTTCTGTACAAGATGTTAGATTTCTCCGTGTCCCAAGGTAGGGTAACCATTCTCATTCGATGGCCGAGGACCTGGTTTCACCAGGTAGAAGTTGCCGGCTGGAGTAAAAAACCGGGTGCAGCATACTGTGATGCACTTGCATAGGCACAGTTTCTATACAAATTTCAGATGCCTCAGTGTGCAATGCAAACGCCTTTTTGATGGGTTCAGCTCTAATGACGGGTCTAAAAGACAAGGCGTCCTTCAAACTCATGAACGCTCGCGCCCGTTGGGAAGTCAACTGGAACTTGTTTTTCTCATTCTTTCAGATTGTTAGGATCAGAAGCTGGGCTTGCTCTGCGTAATGTGAGCTGAGGTATTCATTATAACCGGCGAGTCTAAACACAACCGCACGGGCTTTTTGTTTCTGTCCGCGGAGACGCAACGATTTGCGTGACCACACCTTTCACAGGTTGTATCTTGCCTTCCCCCAAACTATATCCCACAAAAGTTCCGGAGTTGGCGCCCAACTTACATTTTTGTGGTTTAATCGTTTTACCAGCAGGACCGCATCTTTGGAACAGTTCCTGAAGAATCGTAAGATGTTCTTGACTAAAGCTTGGGATTGGGCTAGTTGGTTTGACATCTCAGGGGGAAAAACAGTGCAAAGACGGGGCCTAACCGACGAAACGAGAGTACAAGCGCTGACTAACAACTGGGGTGCTTTATTGCGTTCTGCAATTTATACACGAAAAAAAAATTACGTCACAACCCTAGGAAAGGGTTGTGACGTCACTTGGCTGTAGGCAGTGGAATACTACATCGAAATACTTAAATGGGGTTAAGGCTGTTGTTAGCAGCTTTGCAGAAGACGAGAGTGTCGCAGTGAGTAGGGCCCAGGTGTTTCAACATGATGGTACACTTCCATGTGACTTGGCCAATTTACGTGCTCATTTCACGTTCTTTGCAACGGGCACCACGCTGCATCAAAATATTTAGCTGATTTTGGACGCCCAGGACAGGTTCGCTTGGGCTCCCGGGGGACCCGTTGCTGACAAGTCTATAGAGAAGCTTAAGTCTGTCTAGAACAGAAATCCGGATTTTGTACCTTGAAGGAACTGTCTGAGGTTTTGAGTGGCGGACATACCGCGGTTTCCAGGTGGAATCAAAGCATCCAACGTGCCGAAGTACATGTACGCTCCGATAACTTCAGTGGATGTGGAGCGTTCTTTTTCTGCGTACAAGGAGATATTTATTGACAGAAGGCATAACTTCAAGCCAGAAAACTTTGAGATGATGTTTGTTTGCCACTGCTTCCACGGCTTACGCAGTGTTGCGTCACCCTACATATTTTCAAATCGCGACCCGTGAGTTTTTTAGTAACAAAATAAAATTGCATTTTCGAAATCCCGATGTTTGTGTCCTGTGCTTACTCAAAGCCGAAAAATTGCAGTGAAACACGCCACCTGAGTAAATATTTTTCGAGCCTATATATGCCTATGAGGAATTACTTAGCGTCTATATATGCCTAAATTACAATTTTCAGCGCCTGCAATAGGCGCCGAAAACTCGTTTTTTTTTGCCTAAACATCCACTATCCACTAATTATTATCGAAAAGTTCATGCAATCATGTAGGTAGGGCGATGAAAGTTTAGTTGGCCCGTTTTTTTAAATAGGCGCTTATATTTACGTGAAGACCACCTCTACAGCGAGGTTATGCGCCCTAGGGGACACATAATTAGGAGGAAATGATTGATTTATCTGTCCTAATTAACTAAAATTGAATAAATAACTTTTTAGCGTCCGCAGTAACCAGGCATGTTTGTAATGGAAAGTTAGATGCAATCGTGTTTCTACGCAGTTTCAATTGGCAAAATTCTTCTAGCGCACTCGTAGTCCGAGATATCAAACGGCGAAATTTATTTGCTGTTCGCATGATTGCGCATGCTAGAAGTCAAGACCGGCGCATGTCTCCTCCCTTTTGTCGGTGCTTCGATGGCAGTTCCGTGTACTGCAGGCTGCCATAACGCCAGCCAATAATTAATGGGTGCCAGTTTCTCTTTTTCCTGTGCCGCTACAGCGTTCTTATTCTAAATACCGTACACTGCAGGCACATCACAAAACGAAGGAGATTTGCGCCGGTGCAGACTGTCTTGCATGCGTAATCATGCGAACAGCAATTAAACTTCGCCGTTGAATATCTCGGACTACAGATGAGCTAAAATATTTCTGCCAATTTAAACTGCGTAAAAACATGATTTCCTCTAAATTTCCAATACAAACAACCCTGGTTACTGTAGCCACTAAAAAGCGAATTATTCAATTTTCGTTAATTCGCATCCGACATCAATAATTACGTCCTATTTATGCGTCCCCCTGGGCGCATAACCTCACTGTAGAGGTCGTCTCATCATAGATCTAAGCGCCTATTTTTAAACAAACCTGTTAACTTAACTTTTATCACCCTCTTTAAAAAGATACCGTTTTCAAGCTTTTTGGCGCCACGATTCTAGGAATTCTAAAAGTACTTTCCATTTTAGCCACAACCGTGTGGCCGACAGTTTATTCAGGGGACGAAGAAAGACAATTCATGGCTTCCGAGTTCATACTACGCAATGGAGACCATGGTCGCACTTATCTTCTACTGACCCACTCTTTGTCTACCCCACCCGAAAAGGGTCATCGGGGACTCGACACAGCAGCACTGGTGAAAGCGCGCATGGCAAACATCATGACACCTACCAGGTGTACTTGGACTGTGGTAGATGTCAGCTATATAAAGTACACCTGCTGAAAGCTGCAAAGTAACCTTTACCTGAGGAACCTTTACGGTCATGCGTCCACAAAGGTTACCAAAATATAGGTTACTTTTGTACCCTATAAATTATAGGTTACGAAAATTCGATGATGTGCACCTGTATTAAGGGTTACCCAGCTTAGAGTGTAGTGTCCACACGAATACGAGTTCTTGAATGCAAGCGGTGGCAGGCACTAAAAAAATAAATATTAAAACATACCTATGCATTCAAGCATACCTATGCTCCCCTACATTTCGGCATTTAACTCTTGCTCTTGTAAGAAAGCATCCCCGAATTATTCAAAAATTATAATCGCTTTGTGGGTAAACAATGTCTGCATACCCTTAACACAAAAGACACAGCAGTAAAATCTCTTCCTTAGTTCATTCTCAGGAAATATATGTCCCTGCTATTGTATTACTAAACCTGTGGCGTCAACGGCCAAAACACAACAAAAGCAGTAAAACGTTCCACTGTTCGTCCTCTGGCAGTATTACTCTTTGTGCCTGTTGTCAAGAACGTAGGCACAGCATTTCCACAAACGATAGTGCCGTAAAACGGCGTTACCGAGCACAGCGAAACGTTGTACACATTTGTATATTTATAAATATAGTAAATGTTTATTTGTATCGGGTGTTTCAGCTGCATTGTAATATGTTTTGAACTTACTCGTATATCGATAGGATGTAATTGCTTATTTATGTTGTTCTACTAGAGCTGTTGCTTTATACTTTTTAACAAATTGCGCGGTACAGGTGCTAAAATCCTATCTATCTCCATATGCGTCAAAATACACACGCGACTGTTGAACGGGAGAGGGAGCGATTGTCGTCAGGCCATTTACCCTCTGGTCTCCTCCCCTGTAGCACACTCCATATTTTGGTATCTTCGAAACAAGGATGCAATATTGAATGAAGAAAAAATGCTGTGATTTAGCTTTCTTTACTTCCTCATTGATAGCGGAAAACTTCAGTGCCCTGGCTAGGCCCATTGGCGAGGGGATTGAGGTGTGGTTTTTTGATTAAAGACAGATATTTGCATTGAATATAGTGTTTATTTATCGGCTGTTTTCGTATCACACCATTTTTAAGTCTCGCCGCTGTACGAGCAAGAACACCTGGATGTTCGTCTTCCTGCATCGCACACGGCTCCGCGGAGCACGTGGCCTCGTGACTTTTGTGGCGCGCTTATGGATGAGGCGGCCGCCTCGTCACCTATCTTTGCCTATGCCACCTATCCCTCCCCGCGGGCCGCTGCTCCATGCCAGGCACTCCGCCAGGTGGCGACACGGGTCTCGCACACGTTTTCATTCGGTCCTCGCCTATGTCTCCCCAGAAGGGTTGCTAGCTGGGCTAGTTTAGAATACAGAAAATAAATATTCTTGGATAAAACTAGCGCCAACCCGAACTCAAAGGAAGTGAACATAGGCGGTATCAACCGTCGTTTACCGAGCAATAATTGTCAATAAAGGGCCCCCTCATTCCATCTTTTTTCACATTGTACTATCTGGCAGGGATGTAAACCTAATTTTCTCTTGCTGACATTTTTTTCATGCACCGTGAATACACTCCCCGCCAAATCATGGAAGCGTTGCAGTTACCACAAAGGGTAGAAAAGTGTGTCAGCCAAGCTAGCGCGTGTCTTCATCCTAACGAGATTGCTTAATTGCATGGGCCTTGACAGTAGCCGGTGTCTATCTAGTTTCCTGGTCACCGTGGGTTTTGTAAATTTGTTTTTCTCATGCGTCAAGTTTTTGTATGGTTTAGTGTTAGGTGTTGATATTCACCCTTCCTGATAATAAACTTTAGTTAATAAACCAGCGCCTGTCCTTGCGTTCTTCTTCCTGTGTCTTTGTTTTAATTCGCGCGGGTTTTATCCTACAATTACCCCATCTCTCCCCTGCCGCGTATCTCTCCCCAGTATTGGGCCGCTGCTTCGTGCCGGGACCTTGCAGAAAGTGGTGTGGTTTCGTATCTATATCTCAAAGACAAAACTGGTTCCCTTGAACCAGCACACGAGGAAGCACCATTAAGCTTTTCCTTACATAAATTCTAACATACGCAATGAAAGGTTGTGTCCTTCTTTGCTTACATATCAGAAAGCCTCGAGATTCATTGTGGTTCAAGCCTCGCGCGACTTAGTGCAAGCTTCGCCAATCTTTTTAGAAGCTTTTTTGCCTATGAAAAGCATTAAACCCCGATAGAGGCATTCTGGGGTTTTATGTTTAGGCAGCCAACTTGCGTCTTCAGAAGCGTTTGAGCTGCACCAACTACGCGATAAGAAAGCTCTTTCATAGACGCCTACAACTTTTGCAGCAGCAATACCCGTCAGGTATCCTTGGATGCTGTGTCATCAATAATCTGAAGCAATACCGCAAGTTGGGCTATTTGGTGCATGATATCGAAAAAACTTCAAAGCGCACATATAGACGGGGCAACGGGGAGGTACACACACACGCGCTTAACTCGCAACTGCCGGTTTTATTGTTTAATGTTTGTTTATACTGTTTTGTGTTCATGTATAAATTTGTGTTTTTCAATAAAACCGGCAGTTGCGAGTTAAGCGCGCGTGTGTGTACCTCCCCTTTGTCCCCGTCTATTTGTGTGCTTTGAAGTTTTTTCGATATCAGTCAATAATGCCTCGCGGCACATTCTGTGTATGCTGAACGCATTGGTTCCGCCCCTGTGTGTCTCCGTCACTGAGAAATTCGTTATATACTGAAGAATTTTACCCAACCGCGTCAGTTAAGCAAAGCGGTTGCAGTAGGTATGAGCCCTACTCAATGTTGCTGTGTTTGAAATTTCACGGCCAGTGCAGCTGTGATAATTTCTTTGTAAAAAATTATATCGAAATTGTTGAAAGTTCAAGCCATTAGGGAGCAATAAATACTGATATTATGGCTTAGCGTTAGGGAGTGTCTCTCAACCTGCATTGCCGAATATTGAACATTTCTTTCCCCTGCGTTTGTTATTGTTTTACTGCTTCGGTGAACCTATAAGCTTAGGGTGATATCTCTTTACGTCTTTTTCCCCAGAAGGACACAGACATGAGGTCAGTACAACCAACCCAGCCCATAAACAGGTTAAAACAATCTCGCGAAGGAAGTCCATGCCCCGAAACAGGCACAAGCGCTTGCAGTGAGCCTCACAATACTCAATTATATTTTAACGCGCCCGTAAGGCACGTTCGCTCACAAGAAAACTTGCTGCGGGTCCACGCGCAGCGCTTCAATTTGTCATCTAAACCGATAGTCTTCTGCTGCTTTTCTACTCAACTGCCTCTATTGTCTCACCCACCCATCTCTACCACGCTTTCCCTACTATTTCAGTGCAACAGTTGGAAGTTTACGCAGTTCAGTTATGTCGCATTCACGTGGCTGCGAATTTGTGCTCAAACTGTTTCTAATGAGCGGTCCAGAAACCAGTGCAATATCTGGATTACAGCTTTATTTGTATTTTGTACTTAAACCATTTTGATCGCGTTTTCTCCTATTTTCTCATGTAAAATCAATCACACACCTATGTGTATTGAATTAACACTGCAAACACCCTATATACACACACGTTCTTGCTCAAAAAGCGTTATCTCTGCTCCTACCTAAAATATCCTTATCTGCCGATTAACAAAACATTTTTTAAACTACACCCACAGACTCTCCCGGTTCTGACATGGTTCTGTGAAACGTGCACTTATTTGTCACAAAGAAATGTTTCTAGGCTCCACAGGAAGTATGAGAATGCTGAACTTGTGTTGGTTGATTGCAGAGACGCAGTCTTCTTGTGCAACACCCTGTAGCCAATACTTCGAAAAAATATCCCTCTGACGCAAACAAGCATTTGTTTTCATTGTCCTAATGCCAACGCTAAAGACCACTTTTATCTTTCTCTCTACGCCACACAACAAGAAGAATGACTGTTAAAAATCATGTTGTCAACGCTAAACCCGTAGTTTATTAGGTTGCTGAAAATATTTCTAAGCTTAAAGAAGTGTATCTGTCACAAGGGACAACCGACGATGTTTTAAAAATGACCGGTGAGTTTTTATGTTGAGCGTTCGGATCTTTTAAATGCTTTCCTAAAGAAAGCAAGCCGCGTTCTAGACATCAACCTCTAGACTGAATCTGTATATGTGGCGCGTTGTGGCATAGACATGGAATAGACAAAACAAGTCTGAAAAATGCTTTTGATTAGCGACCGGGCTGCGATATTACGTTTCGTCTACTTTCCAACGGGGGCGTGGCCTTCGAGGCCGCTGGCATCTCTGACGTCGTCTGCCCGCTGCCGTCACGTCCGCAGCACGCTTTGCAGTTGCAGTGACAGCAACGGAGCTACTCCAACTAAATTTTACGATTTACCTGTGAAACTTCTAAACTGTAAACAAAAACATACGCTCTTTGTAGATGATTACGTAAGGCGCCGAAACATTTTTGAATCTCCGCCCGCATCTATTGCGAAGTCACGCTCTAGGCTAGCCGATCTGTTGAGTGAAGAAAAATATCGCGCACTGCATGCGATGAACAGGCTGTGCTACTCTTTACGCTTTTGCATCTGCGCCGTAAAGTTTCGCTGAGCTGTGCTACCACATAACCCCTCGTTGGGCTGGATGGGTGGTGGTGACTGATGAAAGTGCGCAGTGTGCTTCATAAGCGGTGGAAAAGTTCTTGCCCACAGTCCCCAAGAGCACAGTCAGTCCTACCGGCACACTTCACCGCACAGCACACGCACGAAGGGTACAGAAACATCCATTAAACAAACGTTGGACCAAAATTTCGCGTTGAAAACGACTCAATAGCACACACAATATACAAAAGAGAGGGGGAGAGGCGAGGATTAAACTCCACTCTTGTAGTCAGCCCCCGAATGGTCTATGCCCTTGTATTCGCCCGAGGATTCGTGCGGACCACCCTCTGACGGGCTATCGAAGACTGCTACTGCCGATCGCTTCATCACCACGCCGACGGTGTCGCTTGCGGTCGGGTCGCTGCGCTTGAGGCGATGAAGCTTTGGGTTCTGCTGGGACGGTCTTGCCTTCTCCTTTGACTGCTCTGCGGAAGTTCGGTTTTCGGGAAATATTTACGTCTTTCAGGCTAGTCGACCGGTAGCCGGGCAAGCCTTTATGAAACGGTGGCGACTGAGTAATTGCTGTGTTTAACGCGGGTTGGCATCCTGGTCGTTGATTCCTCGACTTGCTGCTAAGTGCCGCGTTGCACATGCGCGATGGCGTTTCGCTCTCGAACGCTTCTGGGTCTGGAAAGTCTTTGTCTTGGTTACAGCAAGTTAGCATGCCTCCTGCTAGTGCCCAAGATCCTGTCTTTCTTTTCTGTACATTATGCCAACACGTTCCGCACGTTCTGACAAAATGTCGCACGTCTCGACGCAGGTCTGGCCAGAAATACTCCTGCAAAACGCGATCGGTCGTCCTTCGTACACCTTGGTGCCCCGCCATGATGATCTCATGAGCCACTCGAAGGATCGGCTCCCGCAGCTTCTTGGGAACAACGACTTGTTTAAACACTCGGCCCGTGGAAAGCTTGTAATGAGCGTACAAGACGTCATTTGTTTTGACGAAAGAATATTTCTGTCCTTTTCTGGAAAAAAAAATCCTTTCCTAGCTTGCGAAAACAACGTCGGAGAGTTGGGTTCCCTTGTTGTTCCCTGGCCTGCATTTCGGATACCTTTAAAGGTGAAGCCTTCGCCGAACTTGACTTCTTGACAGCAGACACCAACACGTCTGAGTGTATCTCTATGGCATTTGTGGTGAGGTCTGCGTTCGGGGTATGGCTGTTTTTGGGCTGCCAGTCGGGAGCTGGCCTGTGGGGTTCCCTCACACCAGGAATGTTTTCGAGCACGAGATCGTAGATCAGTTGATCCACCCAAGCGGCGACAACCTCGCCCACAAAGTGCGGGGTTTGCACGCAGACTTTCGCTTCGGGGAACTAATCGACTGTTCCGTCCAAGAACAGTACTTGGGTAGCTCTTCCCGTTAGCTCGTTTTCTGCGACCAAGTCTCGCCGGACAAGAACGGTATTGCTCACAGTGTCTCTCAATATGGTGACGGGCTGTCCGAATGTCTTCCTTTGACTACCGGCATTCCTTTCTCCAATGGCAAGAATGCTGTTTTACAATGCCACAAGAATACTTGAAACTAGAATTATCCTCGCACTTGCCGAGGTCGATGCTCTGTTGTTGAGCTACCCGGAGCTCAGTGAGGGCACAAGCAGCAACGTGCTTTGTTTCACTCCCTCTCTTCCTGCAGTGCTGAGTGTTATGCCCGAGGCGACCACAAGTAGAGCTTCTCTCCGGTTCCTTCAAAGGGTTACGGCATTCTTGGGCACGGTGGCCTGGGCGATTGCACAAAAAGCATTTCGATGGCGCTTGCTTCTGTGAGTCGGTTGCCACGTTATCTGTATCGCGGTCGTCTTCGGACACCTTCCCAAGGTTCGAGAGGTTTTGCGCCTCTAGAAAACGATCTGTAACCTCGGCCAGGTCATTCAGAGTTTTACACTCTCGCTCCTTCAGGAAGAAGACGAGCTTGGGATGGCAGCAGTGGATGAATTGTTCTCCGATCATTTGATCAAGAAGTGCCTCGAATGTTTTTTTGCACATTCGCCATCTCGATCCAGTGATCAAAATAACCCGAAAGCCTTGCCGCTAGTTGTTTCCCGGTTTCTCCATTCTCAGCCCTCGCCTTCCTGAACTTTTCTTGGTAACCTTGGGCTGTGGACCGAAACCGCTGCAGCAACACCCGTTTGACCTTGACGTAATCAAGGGACTCTTCGGCGGTCATACGCCCTTGATATTAAGAGTCTCCCCGCTCAAGCACATGCTTACATCTACGGCCCATTTGTCCCGAAGCCACTGCTGTCCAGTTTCCACAAGCTCAAACCTTTGCAGGTACGCGTGCAGGTCGTCGCGTTTCTCATCGAATGGAGGAAGACGTTTCTGCGGGTTAATCGCAGGCGGAGTTGCAACAACTTCCCCTCCCGCGGCGACATTTGGTTGGCTGGTACCACCACTCTCTTGGAGTCGGATCTTTAGCAGTAGCAACTCCTCCTTTCTGCAGCATCTTTTGCTCTTTCAGCGGTTTCTCGGCTGGCTTCTCTCTCGGCGGCTCTAGCGGCGCGTTGCTCAGCCCGTTCTCTCTCTATCCACGCCCTAAGCTCTTGTCCCGAGAGTCCCAGCTGAGTCCCCATTGCCATTAACTTCTCAAGATCCATGCTGTGGCAGCTAACGTTACAAGCACACTCGTGGCTCACTGACTCTTTGCAGCGGATGTTAAGAAATACTGGCAGGCTCGCCATTTTTTGTAATGAATGGGCCCAGGATTGGCGTGAAAGTCACGAGTCAGTGGCCAGTGCGTGCGCAAGTAAACGTTGCTTTATGCATGACACGAAAGAAGCAGAAGGTAGGGCATGAAAGCAAGTACGCGAGACGAAACATATCAGCATTAAAAAAGGCAAGAGGCTAACGGAAATGTCCGCAATAAAGAAAGCACACGCCCTACGGGGTGTTCTCGTAGCCCCAAGAGGTGTCAAAGTCCCGATGCGTGCGGAGTCGATGAGGACGTCACGGTGAGGCTGGCTCGATGACCGGTTCCAGGGGCCCGTCGTAACCAGGCGCGGGATGTCGTGCAGGCGTCGGCGACCTTTCCGATGAGTCACGGCTCGAGGGCGTAGCAGCGGGTGTGAGCGGAGGGTTATACCCCCAGGTGAATCCGGACAGCGCTCTCTCGCCCAGCGCGTCACCAGCTCCAGACACGGCCAGCCCACCGGTTGTCGGGATCAGCGGCGGACGGCTCTCGGGACCGGCAGCGGTTACGCTCCGGGTCTTCCCCGAAACGATCACAGGGCCGCGCTCTCAAGCCCAGCGCGTCACAGGCGTCCCCTGATCACCGGCCTGGTTCGATTTTTTTGCACGCACTCGTTGCACCCGCGCGCTCGGTCTCCTCTTCCTCGTCGTCCACGGGTACTTCATCACAGTATGCCCTATCGCCGGGTTATGAAGACTGACACTCATTGATCTTTTCTGGTTCCTGAGTAATCTATTTATCTAATTTGGGATATACCTTGCGCCACTAATTTTCTGTCTGCGTGCTAAAGCCTCGTATTGTAGGGTAGCGCAGATGTTTTCATTGGTATAAGTTAAGGTCATCTTAGGTGATGCATCTAACATCAAGGTTACTTCAAACTCTTGTCGCCTTGATCATTTACTACTATGTCCCTGTGGCGTGATACCCAACAGAGGGGTATTTCAAGTGATTTCGTTTGCGCTAATAGCATCTGTTTGAGAAGATAATCGGACTCGGTTTCTCAGAACTTTTAGAAGCAAAAGTTTGCACTCGGACTGAGAAGAAGTGAATCTTACGGGGTATGTACTTTGCGGTAAAAAAAGCTTTTGAATGCACCACAATGCGGTTTTTAGCAGTGATTATGAAATGGGCTTTAGGTACAGTTTTAATAGCTAAAACGTTTCAGTAATGTGCAGGAAACACGGCTGTAGCTGCGGACAAGAGGAATCTCTGTAGAAATCAAACGCTTATAATTTGGTTAGGTACAAAAATATCGCCTAAACTGTCACCTCCGCGCCGTTGTTTCCAGGATGTCTAGACAGGACAAATACCAGAAGATATAGTACCCACTCGATGCAGGAACAACGTCAGCAAAGCCGGTTTTTATGCATCAACAAAGGCCAGCAGGAGGCATGTGCAAAGTGCACTCACAGAGGCTTGAATTAGGTGTTCGCGTTTAAAAAAATCTTAAGATCATGGCTGATTAGAGTGTTGTTGCAATGCGGAGACAAGAACTTCGCGGTGTCTTAACAGACCCCTCAATTGGCTTACACATGCATGCATAAAACTGATTGACCTGCAAGCACCATTGCCTAGACGTAGACTATATTGATGAACAGGGTTAAATCTTTTTATTACTGTTTTTTAAGCGGAATGAAAAACAAGGCGTCCATAGTCGATGCATAAATCAAACGTTTACTGTGTAAGATCAATGGGCACTTAGGGTCAGTACTCCATGGCCGGTGTGAAACAACCTTCGGATCCCTGACTGCATATAAACATTTTCCTATAAGCCTGATCAGGTAAGTTATGAAGAGACCGTTCGCACCAACCACAACCCCTAGAAATGTATGCTGTATGTTTGCAGCTATGGATGTTTGATTGAGTGTGCTAAAAGGATCTCGGTAGTACCATGCTTTGTTCAAAAACTTACGGGTGCCTATGCCTGGATGGAAACAATAGCTATTTTTGAAGGACAACTTTGTATGATTGCAGCTATTTGTGTCTGCCTCTAACAAACAACCATGTAACATTACTTAAAGGCAATGTGAAGATCGTTACATATAGTGAGTATTCAGTCCAGCAATGCATTGTAGTTGCAAGACGTTGTACGTTAAAACAGCAATAGTGTAGCTTGTGGACCAGCCAGTGGCATCCCGTTTTCTACAAACTTCTTACTGAATTGGACAAATCCAGCCATAACCTGAACAATTAGCTCCAAATACCAGTCTACCAAACGGTTCAGCATGTTTTCACAAACACCAATGCGCCACATATCACCATATTACTCATAACAGCCGCATTTGTCGTAAGCGTTATTGACGTCCAAAAAGCCGATAAAACATGATTCATTTGTACAAATGCATCGCTGGAGAGACACCAGGAACAGCAAGTATGTCTTCTGTCGATGTACAAGAGCGAACACATTGCTCGCCCAATGTTTGTTATACCGTGTTACTCAAAGTAATATCTTAGGGGACGAATTATAATACTTTCTCATGCTCTATAATTACCCGTTCAAAGCTACCAGTTTAAAACTGGTTGCAAGGGCATGGTCGTTTATTTTTGACGCACTTTATTGACTTCATTCTACACTTTTGTAAACTGCCCTTGTGGCAGCCCTTTTTCCATAAACGCAAAAGTGCTTGACGTATGTCACAGTAAAGGTGACTAATCAATCTATACGTTATTCTGTTTAAACCAGGATCACTTTTACAAAAATTGTAAGCACGTTGGTTTGTCCCTGCATAAAAAAAAGTGAATTACACCCTGCATGAGACTACCATTTCTTGGGTAACATCGTGTGTTCCTCTGACTTCTTATGTTCTAGAAAAAGAATGCAACAGCCAGCAAAACCCGATACATACGGAGAATGCTTGCTCAATGCGTTCGCTTGGAATTCTTTTGTTTCTAAACCTGTGGTGGCAAGAGCGAGTGTAACCGTGTTGTAATCATGGAGAGCTTTTTTTCCCTCTTTTTTTCTTTGTTCGTGCATGACGTGATTTATGACACACACGTATTAGCGCTTTGTATTTCCGCAACACAAAAATCGGCATGGCATTGGGCGATAGTTTCACCGAAGTGCAGCCAAGAACATTATGAGGAAAAGATTTGGAATTCAGGTTTAGTGCAGCTCTGAATATAACGGTAGTCAGAGTTGCTGTAGCTTTATCAAAAGCAAGGTGGTCTATAAGCCTATAGTGAAGCACACAGAGTTCCTTTGTTATTTTGATTGTCGACCTTTCTTTCAACTCGTGTGAGCACAGAGTGTAAGGCTGATTGCAAATAGGTTACTGTTTACAGGTGGATAATGACGTTCCACTCAATTATTGCAAACCGAAGTGGAGAGGTTATGACGCCGTAATAACTGTGGGCCTGGTTTGAGCATCAGGGATGCCACGGCGATCTCTGACGCTTGCTTTGTAAGAGCTGAAGTTGCCGTACCAACTTGCACGAAACGTGGAGTTGTTTGAATGAGGCTTCGCTAAAAGAGTTTTAAATAGACCTCTTCCTGAATGTTTCGAAACACGGGGAGCGTCCCCGTGTTTTGAAACAGTCGGAAAACTGGTGTTTGTAATAAACCGTATTTGGCGTGCTTCCAAAGGCGTAAAGTTTTCTTTGAATTTTAAAGCAATGGCTTTGTTAGCATTTTTTTCGGAAGAGTACACGGCGTGGTCTCCTTTGCTATTCATAGCGTGAAGGCGGATTTCAGAGGTGTTTTACATAGGTGTGGCAAAAAACTTTACACAATGCGCGCTTTGACTTTCCACGGCTGCTTGACGAGTCATGGCTAAATATCTGGCAGTTGTACCACCGGCAGGAGTGGTGTACGAACATACACGAAGGTGCGTTGCCTCAACTGCTTAAGAAATTGACATATTCTATAGAGAATTGGTTGCCAGCTATATGGATCTCGTTTTTTGAGCACTCACGATACTCTGACCATCAAACTTCTCAAGATTCCTTTGCTCAGAAAATTTTTAAGCAATTTTTATTTAAAAAAACGGGATTGAGTAGCCTAGTTTGCATTCCGTCACCCACATTTCAACGCAAAAAAAGAGTAGCACTAGGAAAGACACAACACAAGATCGCTAAAAAAGGAGAAAGAAACGAGGTGAAATTTATCGCAGTGCAACACACCGATCAACAAATTATTATCTTGAGGTTTCTGGCGTTCGTGTCTGTAATGTTACTAGTGCAACCACAAGGTATTCAATACAGCGGTCTGGTGTTGTGTCTTTCCTAGTCCCGGTTTATTTTTGTATTGAAGTGTTGATAAAAGAATACACATCAATTCGCGTTCATTGATCGGTGCAGTGTTACTCTCACGCGGTTGTAACCAAAAGCAGACCGTTTGGGCAGTTTGCACACTGCTGCAGTTCTCCTTGCTTCCGAAAAGAGGTCCCAAGTTTAAACCTCTTCCAGACCACCGAAGCCTGGCGATAAAAAAATATGAACTAGCCCCATGTATGTTTCGCGGCATTACTCCCTTTAAGATTACATCGCCCGATGCTAAAATGTAACGTCAGTCTGAACAAGCAAAATAAAATCAGTCTTCTCACGTACGAAGGCTTTCGGGGTAACCAATGAATGACTTCAGGCCACGTGCGTCCCCGTGAAGTTCAGGAATCAACTTCGGGGATCACGTCGTAGATATGTTTTCAAACCCGTCGTAGAATCCGGTAGGGTGCGAAATACCATCGCAGAAGCTTTTCACTGAGTCCACGTCGTGGAATTGGAGTCCAAAGTGTTTGGTACTGGGTGTTTCAGTGCCGGAGGTCGTAGCGTCCGGCATGCACCAGCTGCTCGGTCGTTATACGAGCTCGAGCGAGTTGGCGAGCATCCTCCGCACGCTGAAAACACCCTTGGAAATCGGCGTTGAGCCCTTCGTCTTCTACATGCGGAAGCATGGCGTCAACCATCGTATTCGACCATCTTCCCCCGAATAATGTCATCTGCGTAGTTTTCTTGTTAGCCATGTTGCTCGCAAACGTGACATACCGAAGGTCTCCGTCCCAAGTATTATGTTCACCTTCGGCCAACATAAGCATATCTCCGATTGTTTTCTTCAGAATTTTTGTTAGTCCATTTGTTTGGGATACCATCGTTGTTCTGTGATTCGTGCTGCTGTAGCTCAACAAGAAACACCGTTCCGCGATCAGTGATACGGAATTCAGGTTCTCCATGTCGCAGCACAATTTGGGTTATGACAAACTCCGCCACTGCTTCCAAAATTTTGTACTTAGAAAGAAGAAAACGTGGCGCAAGCTAGAGGTGGAAAAAGAAAACGAAGTACAATATATACAGGCACCTGTATATGTCTTTCGTTGTTTTTTTCGTACACGTCTAGTTTGCGCCACGTTTTCTTCTTTCTTAAAGTATGTACTAACTAGCTTACAAACAATTTTTGTAACTCTTCTCTTAGGTCTGTGGAGATAAAATAATTAGCAATCGTGCGGGGCGGAAATTCTTCTTTTCGAGGACCGAGGGTTTAAGGCTGAACGCTGGTAACGTGCGTTCGGCAAGACGACGTTTTGTACTTCGAGATAGTCAATTATGATGCGTAAGTCTTAAGTCTGGGCCAGCACATTGCTGGGAGGCGAGTTTGTTCCCCGTCAGCACTCCAAAGAACGGGCGGTCTTTATCGGAGTTTTGTGGTGGGGTGTCGATGGCGGTGAGGGAAAGGCAGTCGGCGTCGGAGTATTTCCTGCCAGATTTTTAGGCAATTTTGACGCTGAAATCTTGCAGGCGCCAGCTCCACCGCTAACGACGGCCAGAGGGGTTGTTTATATTGGGCTGCTAACGCTGCGCATGTTGGTCTGTCACTACCTTGAATGGCTACGGTACACATATGGTTGAAAGTTTGAAATGGCCCTATAATTGCGAGGCACTCTTTTTCAGAGGCTGAGTAGTTTTTCCCAACCTTCGGCAGACCACGCCTGACAAATGCGATTACTTTTTCGCAACCGCTTTGCTTTTCGAAGAGGAGGGCACCCAAGTCTATATCAGTGGGTCCATGTGCATTCCCGTTTCGGCGTTTTCGTCGAAATGAGCGATCACGGGTAGGTTTTGCAGCTGTTGGAGCTTGTGGAAGGGTTTTTTGGTCGTTTTCCAAGCTGCTAAAGTGATATGGTTTGTCGAGAATTGGAGTGGCTCCACAATGCATGCAAAGTTTTCGATGAAGTGCCGGTGATATGCGCCCCGGCCGAGAAATATTCAAATGACGTTCTTGTTCGATCTCGCGAAGTTCGCTATGGCTGAAGTTTTCATCGGGTAAGGCAGACTCTCAAGGCGTTGACGACATGCCCCAACAACTTCAGTTCCTCGGTCGCGAGGCGGCTCTTTTCTGGATCCAGCCTTAACCCTTACGATCGAATAGCCTCGACTACAGACTACAACCTTGCGCGTTGTTCGTAGAAAGTTCAAGCAAATACCACAACGTAGTCGAGATATACGAGACAGATGTACCACTTCAGGACAGTGTGCATGGCATCCATGACTCTTTAAAACATTACTGGTGCCGTGTACAGCCCATACGGCATCATCTTGAACTCGGAAAGGCCGTCCAGGGTTATGAATTCAGTCTTCTCTCGGTCTCTCTCGTCAACTTCAATTTGCGACTAGCCTGCCTTTACATCCATCGATGATGGCTGTATAATGTCGTCGCTCGGCATGTCTTTACATTCGTCAGGATGGCTTTTTGCTCGTGCGGTGACACACGCAAAGGTGGCGGTCGGGTAGGGCGGGCTTCATCTTCGGTTATTATTTGGTGCTTCCCCAAGGGTCTCTGATATAAGTTTGAGCTGGACGAAAAACACTCGCTGTAGCGACGCACGAAATCCAGAAATTTGTTCTGTTTTCCTTGCGGTTGCTCCGGACTGAAGTCGAAGGAATGCTGAAGCTCGGAGGTATCCTCGGCGGCGAGTTCAAAGTCGGCGACCGTGATCACGTCACTTGTTGTTAAGCATTTCTTCGAAGAACGCAATTGCAACGCCCTTGTTTAAATGCTGGTAGATAATGAATGGAAGCCTAATATTGTCCCTGTAGGAGAAAGTGTACGACCACTGAATCTTACCGGTGCTCAGCTTCGGGGCAGAAACTCGGAGGCTTACTGGGAGGGTTCAGCTTAAATTGAGGACATCTCAGCGATCAATGGAACGGAAGATGATAGGTGTAACTTTAACGAAAAAGCAATGAGCGGAGTGGGTCAGGGAACAAACGCGTGTGAAGGACATAGCAGAAATTAACAGGAACAAATGGATGTGGGCAGGACATGTTGTGCGAAGGCAAAATAACCGTTGGTCATAAAAAGCAACGGAGTGAATTCCTAGAGAGCGTGGCAAGCGTGGCAGCGGGCGGCAAAAAGTTAGATGGGCAGATGATATCAACAAGTTAGCGGGAATACATTTGTAGCAAAAAGCACAAGACCGGGATAGTTGGAGATTATTGGTAGCAGCCTTTATCCTGCAGTGGACGTAGGTAAATTGGTGATGATGGTGATAATGATCATGATGATAATACATCGGTAAACTTAGTTACGAAAACGTGGGATGGGTGTACCTAAAAACCGCAGTGTTTCTTGCAACACAGCCAACGTTGTCGTAATGCAACCTTTGGTCACTCTTTACGATAGCGTCGACGTCAGGAGGGGTATTTTCACAGTAGACGGTGATCATCAACCTTACGACCAAACCTTATAGCAGACGGTGTTACTCGTTGGGTTGCTGAGTAATCGAGTTATCAGAGTAAAAATTACCGACCTAATCTCTTGGTCACTTATTGTACCATTGTCCGTAAAAAAGCGTATTCCAATAATTACGTCGCGGGAGCAGTTCGGTGAAATGACGAACACGGCAAGGTAAGTGGTGCCGTTTATGGTGACGCGCGATGTGGACGTTCCACTTGCCGTTACGTGATGGCCTGCTGGTTTGCGTATGTGCGGATCATTTATTCTGGTCGTACGTTTCTCCAGGTTAGACGGAATTGATCCGCTCATTACTAAATAGTGTGCCCCCGTGTGTATTAGAGCTACTACAATAAAGCCGTGGATGATCAACTAGACGTCTGACGCCACTTTTCTCAGCAATCCGGGTGCGTCGGGGCGTCGTATCTCGGCTTCTGCGACTTGTTAATCGGGCCCAAACGTGCCGCCGTTGCTGTCGTCTTCTCAATGACAGGCTCGGTTATGTGGGGTACGACTCGCGCCATGTTGCTGTCACCGTGTTCGGGAGTCACGTCAGGGTTTGGTCGGCACGTCGTAGATCTTCGTGTTCGGCGAATCTTTGGGCCACAGGATAGTTTTCATTTTTTTGCCCGTCGTGCAACTTTACTTCCAGAAGTTGCTGCTTTTATTTTCCCCTAAGTGGGATTGGGGAACCCCCACACGAAGTTTGCGTTGCTTCGACGGCTTGGCGATAAATACGGGTAGGGCAACAGCTACCGGGTGGAGCGCGCTGAACCACGGTTGGTGTTGGACAGGTATTTTTCGATTTGTCGTCGACGCACCACGGCCTGTGAGGGGGCGTGCGCGTCGACGAAAAACCCTCGCAAACCGATCCTCTTTCAGGGACACTGACGGTAGATCTGGATGTCCTTTCCGCAGTAGAAGCAGTGAGAGTGATTATAGGGCGTTCGCCACATGTCGGTCTTCGTTGGGTCGGGGTGTTGCACAGCAGGTATTGGGGACAGTGGCAGGGGATGACGTTTCGGAGTCTCGTGACGATTGGGTGCAGGTGGGAGAGGGCGACCGAAAGCAGCCGCGTAAACCATGGCTTGAGGCTCGCGGTGGACTTCCGGCACCGTTGAAGTTCCCAGGGCTTGCTGCACTTCTTCCCTTATGACGTGGGTAACGAAAGTGACTTTGGGTTGCGGTGGAGTTGGGAGAATTTTCCCCAGCTCCTCCCTTTTACTGCGCGGATAGCGTCGCTTAGGCTATCGGCCGGAATCCACAGGCTGCGACGTAGTTCGCATTTGCTGCGCCAACAAAGTTGCGGTCATACCGCTCAGCACTAAGTTCGAGTGCCTTCTCAATTGTGCGGGTTTCGGCTAAGGAAACCCAACAATGACCAAGGAAAGACGGGGGCTCCCTGGGTTGCTGGAACACGAGGGCGGAATCGGAAGCCTTTGTTATGGTGCGTGCCTTGATCGTGGTGGTTTTCACAACGTTTTCTTTCTTAAATTAATGCGGAAGCCGTTGAAACTCTTTATGAAGACTGCTGTCGACGGCTCACACGAGTTGGGCTTGCTTGTCGGCTTGACGATGTCTTAAGGTGCATGCGCCCAGCCCCACCACCAGATGTCACCACGACAAAGACGCATGTGTGTTGAATAAAAAACAAATATTGTACTGGAGCGAACTTGTTCTCCCCTAACAACTCAAGGAAGCGAAAAGCCGCGAAGCAGCCGTCAACAAATTGACGCACGTGGGCGAGTGTCGGGTAATCAGATACAGCGGCGTGTGCTCAGTGCCCGTTGATGTTTTGGTATGGGTGTTTCTCCAACTATCGAATTACATCCAGAACACTGTAGATCAAACAAGATTATTCTAGGCTGTTGACCTTATTTCAAAACGCTCTCCACAACAAAAAAGGTAACACGTTCGGCATACCAATAATGCATGGAACACGCGCTTCTCTTGGCACATAGATAAAACAGACCGGTGCAACCGCGCGGTGAAAAACAACATAAAGAAATAATCACAATGCATGGTTTCCGGCAATATTGCGACCTAATATCATACGAACGAATAAACAGTGATGATAATAATACGGTGTAACCAATTTCTTCCACTAAACAAGTGTTTTTTGTAGCCTATTCAATATTATTTCGCGATAAAATTTACATAAACTTGGCTGAACTTGGGATATTCGATTTCTTTTCAAGTTCTTGGACAATCCCAACTAATGAAATATCGGCAGTGTACACGCATTAAAATCTTAGAAAAAACAAAGCAGCTTCCAAATATTCTTTGACGTCTTTGTGCTTTTTAAGAAATGTTAGTAATATTCAACTTTTTTTAATTTTACATTTTCGTTATTTTGCTAAATTAAAAAGCAAAACAGAAGAAAAGTATTGTGGTCGTAATTATTGCTTTAATCATGTTAACAGTTTCAGAAACTGGGGTTGTAATAGGTGCACTTACTGTCGAATGCTGGAAATATTGTAACCAATTGCTTACTTGTCTTCACAGGATAATTTTAGAGAAGCGTTTTACCCCGATCTGAAAGTCCGTAATTTAGTTTGTCCCGCATGCATAATTTGGTCTTCACTAGTGACTATATGAAATAAGATTTTTGTTGAACATTTTTTAATAAATCAGTTATTTGAGCGGGTCACCATCATATTTCACAACCATGTGGGTGTTACCCTTACGTCTAGGGCAACCTAGGGCGTTACCCTTACTTCTTATTTGAAAATAACACATTTCAATATATGCCATTAGTAATTATTCGTAATATTTTATCAGTGATTAGGTTACGGGAGAGCGTGCTAGACTTTATGAGAAAAAGTTGTTAGGTTTATTTTTTTATTTTTTTTTATTTAGGTTACTTGTTTTTTGTTATTAAATATTTTTTTATTTATTTACGTTTATCTATTTATTTATTTATTTTTCAGGCAACTCCACCTTGGGTGAGTAGGCTCAGGGCAGATTGACTCCACCGGAGCAACAGTGGTCGGTCCATGTTCGGCCACTCTTAGTCATCATCATCATCACCACCAGCCTATCTACGTCCACTGCAGGGCAAAGGCCTCTCCCATTATTCTCCAATTACCTCGGTCCTGTGCCAACTGTGACCAATTTATCCCCGCAAACTTCTTGATTTTATCTGCCCACCTAACTTTCTGCCGTTCCCTGCAACGCTTGCCTTCTCTAGGGATCCACTCTGTTATCCTTAATGACCAGCGGTTATCTTGCCTTCGCATTACATGCCTTACCCACGTTCATTTCTTCTTAATTTCTACTAATATGTCTTTAACACCAGTTTGCTCCCTGACCCACTCCGCTCTCTTCTTGTCCCTTAATGTTACAGCTATCATTTTCCGCACCATTGCCCGCTGAGTCGTTCTCAATTTAAGTTGAACCCTCTTAGTAATCCTCCAAGTTGAGCCTTCCCACTTTTCTTCCTTTGTTTATGGCCCCTCGTAGATTTTACGATCCTGCGTTAGAAATTTTGAGGACAGACAAAGGCATGAGGTTGTCACCCTTGGTTAGGGGGACATTCAGAGATAAATATGCAGGCAGTGCAAAGTCAACCGGAGCACTAAGTGAACCAGCCTTTCCAGAAACGCAACTTCCGCGTTGAAGCATTGCAGATTTGGCCATGAGGCCAATTCTTTTGGTATGAATGGTGAGTTTAGGATGCCTAAATTTGTGCACCAGTGATTTTTAACGAGTGAAAAGCCTGTTATTTTTCTGTTTGTTAGCCTTTTGCAGTCCGTTGTAAAACGCAATACAGCCGTCTGCTGTCGGGGTACACTGAATCTGGTACACTGGTCGGGGTACACTGGGGTAGAACGATCTGAAATCCAGAAGGCCTGTGAAGAACATAGTGCTGCACCCTAGCGCAAGAACAAAAAACTTGAACAAAGTTCACTCATCCCTCAAGATATGGTGCATCATGTACACAAAATATAAGGGTTTATCGCAGGGAGAAAAACTGCGAAATTTACCCTTGGGCAGCCAAGTCCCGGTGCCGGACAATTCCCACCGGATTAAAAAAAAATTAGCGTATTGATGGAATTGCGCAAAGTGGCTTGGGGTGCGGCCTGACCCCGGCGACCATTGCCGGTAATGCACTTCCTCACCACAGCAGGATTGCCCACCCAGGTGTAGTTACGGCCACAACCTCCCATGAATACGCCACTCTTAGTATCAAGTTTTAAAAACTGTTAGTTCCAGTAACAACTTGATTCTAGTGGAAAGAAGAATTGCCCTTGTTTGATGGTATTTTCCTCACCAGCGCATCCAAATAACGTCGTAAAAATAAAACTGGGTGAGCCAGCAGGGCCGGCATGAATCAATCAATCAATCAATTATTCAATGAAAGAATATACGAATGAATGAATCAATCGATCAATGAAACATATTCCGGAATTGAGCTGGAAAAGCTCTCAGGTGTCTGCTTCACCAGTGTCCGGGTCCCCCGAGGTCATCACAAGGCATGTAGGCGACGAAACGGAATGACACATCAAGTTATGCGGCAAACATACTGACACTAAGGTTGAACGAAGCACTTACATTGCAAGAAAACATGTTGAAACTGATAATTAATATACACCAGAAAATAAACACGATATTCAATTCAATGAACAGGACAGCACAGGTCTCAATCTGTAGTGTCCGGCCCGGTCACAAAGCACTCGTCCATACTCGTAAATGTTAAATAATCAGGGAAGCTTCATGTATTTAGAATGTATAGAAGATTATACTGAAGCATTTGTAATACAATTAAACGAACACGACAGCGCAGGTCTCAATTAGTAGTCTTGCAAGTCACAAAGCATTCGCGCAGACTCGTAAATGTGAATTGATCACGGCAGCTGCATATATTTAAAAAGAATGAACTATTATACTGAAATATTTGTAATTTATGTCTTCTTCGGAGTCGGGTATGATCTATAAATGTGTGTTTTGTGCGTGAAACGGCTGAGGGCATTGCAATATAACTTGAGACGCAAGATCACAGCAATGATAAATTTAAGACTACATACAGTTGACTGTATGTAGACTCGCTGTATGTAGTCCCGCTGTATGTATTCTCGCTGATACTGTATTAACTCGCTGTTTAAGAGTTAATATTCCTGCTTTTTTAGAAGTTCTGTGGGCGAATCAGTTGTCCTGTATTGGTTATAAGTAAATGTAATAGCCTTCCTCTACACCATTTCGAGTCTTTGTATAGGTGTGTTAGTGTGAGGAAACCAGGTTACGTTTGCGTATTCCAAAGTTGGTTTTACAAATGTATTAAAAGCGAGTAGTTTGGTTTCTGGTGGTGCCTGCTTTAGTCGTCTTGGATAAAATCAGCGCGAATTCTGACGAAGACAGAAGGAAGTAACCACAAGGACTGCCGTCTTATCAGAAAAAAGAGTCGGCGTAAGGCACCTGATGTAACATTGGCGACATGCGAATCCCATCAAGGGTCATGGGTTAAAGTTACGCCCAGATATTTCTGTTGATTCACGACTGTAAAGGGAGTGTTATTAATGGTGTAGCAAAACATTGATATCTGGTGTTTTCTGGTTATTCTTAAGAGGTGATTTTGTTGTGTTCAGAGTCATCTGCCAGTTGGAGGACCAATCGGACACTGTTTGTAAGGCACTGTTAAGCAATAGATGGTCTTTGGGGGAATTGATTTCTAGCTAAATAATACAATCATCCGCAAATCGCCCTATGTTAACTCTAATATTTTTAGTTAGGTCATTGACGAATACTAAAAATAAGAAAGGCGTCAAAACACTACCTTGGGGTACACTCGAGGTGACTTTGTCTATGGATGACCTTTCTTGATGAATTCAAACATATTGTGATCGGTTAGAAAAGTAGTCTTTTATCCAGTCACTGATTGCGCCTTTTCCTATGGTTGCTTCTAGTTTCTTTAAAAGTTTTGTGTTAGGTACCCGGTCTAATGCTTTCGAGAAATCAAGCAATAAATGGTCTGTTTGTTTCGGGTGGTCTACGCTTAAGGAGAAGTCATGAATCAATTCAAGAAGTTGGCTGACGGTTGACGTACCTTGACGAAAACTATGCTGATATGATGACAAAATGGGCTCATGGGAAACAAAAGGTATGGGTTTCAGGATAATATATTCAGGAAATTTACATGCGGTGCTTGTCAGAAAAATCGGTCGGAAGTTGGAGGCATCTGCTTCACTGCCACTTTTGTGTACAGGGATTACTTTGGCCATTCTTCATCGGGCGGGTTGCAAGCTAGTTGACAAAGATTTGTTAAAAATTATATACAAATATTTGGCCATCCATTCAGCGTAATTTTTGAGAAATACACTAGGTATATTGTCGGGTCCGGCCCATTTTTTAGTATCAAGCATTAATAAAAGGTTGCGAAAACCGGCTTCAGACACTGTAAGTGGGGAAGTTGCTGATTCAAAGGAATGCTTATGTCAGGACAGATTCCGTTATCTTCAGTAAAGACTGACTTAAAATGGTCATTAAACAAGTTGGCTTTCATTTTATAATCATCAGGGGAAGCAATGTTGAAGTCACATTTTTTATGGTTGAGGTAATTAAAAAAATTTTGGGGAGATGTTTTCAAAAACATAGGGAGCGTATGGCTAAAATACATAGATTTGGCTGATTTTATTTTTGTTTTCAACGCGTTAGCGCTAAGCTAAGATTGTTTCTAAGTTTAGGGTCACGTTTACCCTTATGCTGTTTTTAAGGCTCTTCACTTTGTGTTTCGCATGAATAATGCCTCGTGTTATCTATAGAATTTGTACTTTAGTTTGTTTCTTTTTAGTTGGCACATAGTTATCAATACAATGTGACACGATAGCCTTACATGTTTCCTGCAGTGTTTCTATATCTGTGTTTATGTCGTTTCCAATGTGCTCAAACGAGCAAGCTCAAAAAAAAAGATGGTCTGTAACACTGATATCGTCAGCATTGTTGGAATCGGGATAAGTAACAAAAGATTTCATTTGGGTATGGGTGTATGACGTAGAAACAGTGCACAAAATGATACTGTGACTTCACATCCCATCCAAAATGGCAACGTTAGCTTTGTCCGGTGGAAAATGTTCGCTTAAAAATACCAGATATAGATGCTTGAACACCTTTTTTGTACGTCTGTAGGTTGAGGGACCATTTGGGAAAGGTTAAACGTTAAGATCTTGTCGATAAGTATGTCGGAACTCGGGGAGTGACGCTGCATGGTCTGCCATTTTATATCAGCTAGATTAAAATCACCAAGTAGCACAAGGTTCGCCCCTAGAACGTGCTGCTGCATTTAGCCGTAATGCGATTGCAGGGTATCACATTCGGATGAGGGACAGCTATAGACACAGCCAACAAAAATTGGGCGAGGAGCATAAATTAGCTAACAGAACATTGGCTTGACTCCAATCACTTTTGGAAGGGCTACAAAAGGGATATCGCGTTTTATTAGATAGCCACACTACCGCCTTGGGACGGTAGATCTTTGCGTAATATTGCATAGTTAGGAAGTGCCATCTCAAAATCTTTGATATCTTTTGTTAGCCAAGTTTCAGTGGGCGCTAAAAAGTTGGGCTCGATGCTTAGCGCCAAATATTCAAACGATGTAATTTGTTCATGATGCTACGGGTGTGCACATTTACAAAAGCTATTTCTTTAGTGGTGGTGCGCGACGTGGACGTTGGGATCGCGTTGCTATTTCATCGTTTTTTTTTCTCTCGAAATGCTCGGGACCTCGTGCTGACTAGCACAACGATGTTTGTTTTTTTATCCCACCGACATAAGTCGTCATTTACCCGTAGTTTGTCGTAAAGCAAGGATACTTTATCTTCAGATTCTTTCCGTGGTTTTCCAACTTTCACAACTTTTTCCGAAAACCACGTACCCTAGTAGAAAAATCCTCTCCAATCGAAAAATTTGTATCTTTTAGCTTCTGGATGTTCTTTAGGATCGGATTCTGGTCTCGGAAGTCCAGTAGTTTAAGGATAACTGGTCTCACGTTTTTTCCGTCAGGTTTTCCATTTCTGTGAATGCGTTCGATGTCAGCCAGCTCAACTTTCAAAATTTCTTTAACAACTTTCTAATTTACAGCTTTTTCTATTGTGTCAGCTGCTTAAGTTAAGAAACTTAAGGGAGTTTATCATCCACCAACACCCCTAGAAACTTGTGCTGCTTGTTCACAGGAATTGAAATGCCATTGATAGTATTTTAGAGTCCGGATGGATCCCACACTTCCTGGAAAACACCACGCATGAGCTCCTTCCTAGATTGAGCTTGAAACCATTCTTGTATGCGCAGCCGGAAAGTTTTTTGACACCGACCAGAACTTGACGTTCACAGATTGATATGTACATTATTTAAAAAATATCTGGACATCATCTACATACATAGAATAAACGATTTTAGGCCGCAATGCCTTCCCAAGAGAGTTCACCTTAACAAAAAAAGAGTGCGGCTCAAAACTTCACGCTTGGGACATGCCGTTTTCTTGAACATCAACCTTTCAGAGCGCACTATGATTTGTAACGTGAAAGGTTCTCGCCCACAGATAACTAACCAGGTACTTTTAAATTTAATCCGCGACACTGAGTGACTTGAGCTAACTAAGAAGGCCGTAACGCCAATCGATGATGTCATAGGGCTCCTCGGTGATAAAAAACAGTGTAGTGCACGAAGTATTTATTTGTATATGATTCAAGAGCCACGAGGTGCTCATTCACGGACCGCCCCGCGCTGAAGCCAGCCTGGCAGCTCTCGAGGAGAACATTGTACTCAGGAAAGTACAGGAGCCCCCCCCCCCCTTTTATCCACTTCTCCAGAAGCTTACACAGGCAGCTGGTAAGGGCAATGGGAGGATTGCGGGAGGTGGAGAGTCATTCCCCTCCTTCAGGAATGCTACAACTATGGCCCCCTCTAAGACCTTAGATTGTGCCGCTAAAGCCATATTTTATTGTATAAAATCGACAGCGTTTGACGTATACCTGCGTGCAAGTGCAGTATCATGGTGTATGTCAAGTTCACTGCAGCTGGAGCTGAAGGATTCCAAGTACTAACAGCCATATTCAGTTCATGAAGCAAAAACCCGAAGGTATAAGGAGTGTTCGAATTGTTTTTGCCACGTCGTGGTCTCTTTCCGCCACATGTTTTGTGCCCAAAACGGCCATTAGCACATGAAGCGAAAACTTCGAGTTAGAAGAGGAGGTTGACTTGTTGCTATCAAGTAGACTTCTTTTGGCCCTATAGTTTGCGTTTCATGAAACCGTTAGCGTAGTGTGCAGAGCTGGACCCATGTTGCAAGTGTTGTGCAAGTGTGTTAGCCTGATCTTCCAGCGTGTCCACAGTTGTACTCACGAGTGGAAGGCTGTGTGTGTCTTTTCCTTTCAATTGTCATAATTGGGTCCATAATTTGCGTGTATCTGTGCATGAATTTATTCATATTATGAACGGGCGAAAATTGTGTTTTTTTGCCTAATGGCACACACGCTTTCCAATGGGCTTTGCCCTTTTGAAGAACATTAGGTTATCGGACTTAGCGTACCCGTGAAGTACACCGACGCCTTGTTCCTGGCCTCTCGTGCTCGCCTAAGTCCTCATTTCACTAGGGCATTGTTTGCTTGCCGAGGAAACCGGAGGCTTCAGGAATGGACTTTTCGGAGGCGTCGAGGTTGTGCGCTGGGAGCAGATTGGTCACCTCTTCTACGTGTGGGTGTTTTATGAATATGAAGTGTAGTTTATATCTTTCTGTGAGCGTACTCCCGTTCGCTCGTCCCTCACAGAACATTTCAAGGAAAGGGAAGGGTTTGTAGCTTTGCCTATGCATGTCAATTTGGTGGGGCAGTGGTCAATACTGTATGTGTTTCTGTCCACATGCCACTCCAGAAATAGGAAAATAAGTGCGGAGCCAATCAACAAGTAAAGACGGGGATAACTCGTTTTGCCTGCGCGATAATACGAAACCAAGATTTTGTTAAAAATGCAGGCTCCCACTGATGTTATAAAATTTCAAATAGGTGGCCTTGGACATCAGTGCTGGAAGAGCCCAAGAAAGAATTGGGTTTATTGAGGTCGCTTTTCACTATGTACGCTTCAGGTAGTTTATCTATCAGTCCTCAAAATCAGTGCTTGATAGTTGGTAATCAGCAGGGATGCAGAGGGAACATACCTTAGTTAACCTACCAAAACGTATTGCTCGATTCGAGATAGCTTCCAGCATGGTGTTTAGGTGGATGGTGCGACATCCTAAAAATTTTTGGGCCACTATGGCCACAGCACCTGAAGATTAGGTGCAACTGGGCCTTTCTTTTCCCAACATCATATAGATATTCAAATAATTATGTTTATTACTTAGGTATGTTTTCTTACGACATAAAACTTGGCTAATGAATATGAAGTATCTCATACACATCATCAAGATTTTTATAAGGCCTCTTCAATTCTACTGAATTATGTTTTCTGTTATGAATGACTGGAATGTGTGTGCATGTTTATGTGTTGTCTTTCATGGCTTGTACTCTAGGAGAGGGCTTTTTGGGTCTTTCTGTTCACTTGGACGTCGGAGGCCGCTCCTTGCGCTGCGTTGCAGGCAGGAATGGCACGACGTCCATTTCGTCGTCTGATGTCTGGGGTTGCCCGACGATCTGTGCTGCTTGAATTCGGCAACTGTTCTGGTGGCTTTTGTGTGAAGCGTCACCACCACTGGCGTCCAGTGAGTGCCGGTTGGCCCAGGTGGTGTGACAAACGGGGTAGCCGATGCGGGGGCCCCCGCGGACATGTCCTCAGCAGCGTCTATTGTACTAGAGTGTTGAAAAGAAGGGGCAGGAGCGGCATCGGTACAGCTCTGAACAGTTGCCGCCAAAACCGCTGTGGGCTCAGCTAGCCGTCTGGTGACTGGTTGCGCTGCCTTAGGGAGCCCAGGCGCGGTGGGGGCGGGACAAGGGCAGACTCGCTGAACCGGGTCCCTCTGTAAACTCCACCCCGCTCCGCCCCTGACGAGTTCCATCGGCGTACTTCCCCAGATTGAAAGAGATGAACCTCTTCCGCACGTCGGGGAAGGTCATGTTTTCTGAGACTGTAAAGTTCATTATTTTTTTTTTCTACTTGAATTTCTGCACTTCCCGGAGTGAGCGGCATGTGGGCCACTGTCGTTTGCGCATGTGAGGTGGCCAGAATTGCAATTCTCGGTGGTGTGGTCCTGTGCGACGCATTTTTTACAGGTACTTTTGCCCCGCCAAGAGGTTGCGTTGTGCACAAATCACTGGTAAATAAAGCAGAGGCGCAGGTTCGGTCTGTATGGGCGAATGGAGCATCAGATAAAGCCTGCATTTATACATTTTGCGACCGCTGCGGGGGTTTTGTTTTCTTGGTGATGGCGTAAGAGTTACGCCTTTTTATGCAGTCAGTTATCTTCGCGCTGGCTTTTTCCGTCATGGCTGAGTACTCAAGCATTCAGTAGTCGACACGTCTTCATTGCTGCATTGCATAACTTCTGCACACCCGCAGATATCCTCGGGAACAACTTCTAAATAGTAGTTTTCCTGCACGTGCTCGTCGTAATCAATATTTCCATCTTCATAAGACTGCAGTTGGCATTTTGATGCACCTTTGCGCTTCTCGTCAGGAAAGGTAAACAAAAGGCAATTGCAGTTGGAATGGTGGTTTGGGCTTGTTGGGGCATACTGAAATTTAAAACAGCGCAAAAAGACAAAACAGCGCCTTTTGTCGTCGTTTACTTGTCCCGTCTTTTTGCGCAGTTTCGAATTTCAGATAATTTCAGCCTCCAAAGTCAGGAAGCGTTGTGCCATAACCAATTACGAAGGTTTTGTCGTTCAGAAATGTGGTAGCACAACAGAACACTAGTTATAAGGTCCCTCCCCACTTACGTTCACGAGGACTGAGGTGGCTATTCGCTGCGGTTGAATGATGCTCCTTCAACGTATCATAGAAGCATAAAAAATGCCCAGGAAAGGCACGAAAAATAGCATTCAAGCTTCTGCAACTGTTAACTACAGGGCTAGACCGACACGTGAAAACAAAAAAAAGTGACGCGAAGTGCGGTAGTCGGTCTCCCTCTTTCTGGCTCAATAAAACACCAATGTTCCAAAAAAGGAACATTTGCACAAAACCCTTGTAACCGAAAGCGAGAGTGTCTTGATAATTTTTGCTATTTCTCAGAGTAATCCCTTTTTTGTATATTTTGGTTGTGTTTTGCATATTGCAACATTACATTTTCAAGCAAAATTTCGCCACAAGTATGTGGAGGTATAGAAGCAGAAAATATTCCTTTTGTAAGCAACATAATTGTAAGGTTTTCCAGAAACATCAGTGCGTATGCGAAAAAAATATAGAAATTCCGTATATTATGAAAGAAATAAAAAATCAATTTTTGCGTGTTCCAATTTTTGAACATTGGCATATAAAACGTGTAACAAATTCTGAGCTTTATGCTGTGCGCCTGATTTCCAAGACGCATGCATGCTGTTTCTTATGCCTAGGCGCTTTGATGTATTTGCACACAGCGATCGTTTTTTTGCCCATGGCGGCCAAACCTTGTCGTACACGTACACAGCTGTGCTCAAAGAAGTGCTTAATATGCTTCTTGCACATGAACATGCTTTTATTGTGATACTGCCTGCTTATCTGCAGCAATTTTGCGCAGTACCTTGCGTACCAGAGTCGTGAACGTTTTCGGAAGCTCCGTCTTGAATAATTCCCAGGACATCTCGGCACGTCCGTAGTTCTCGAACCGAAAGAGTGTGGAGTCTCAGAGATAGAAGAGCGCTTGCCTAAGTGTTCGTCATTGTCAAATTGGTTACCCAGTGTCCGTCTTGAAATCTTCCAGCGCGTATTTATGATCTCAGAGCTTCTGGGGTTGCTGCTGAACTACAGGATGGCTGCCAGCCTTGGTCGTCGTGGATGCATTGTTCATAATGGTTGTCGCAAAGTCTTGCCCCTTCAATTTTTTATCTAGTGGTCTGTGATGAAAAGCCCGCTCGCAGGTTCTCCTTTCATTTATGCAGTGGTGATTGGACTATCAACATTGCCAATAACTAGAAAAAAAACTTTGGGGACCGAACAAATATATATTCTTAAAAAACACGGCACACAATAAAATACACGCCATTAAAACCGAAATTTATTAACACCTCAAATTAACTAACACATAGATAACGGTACGGGATACCAAACCTAATGAAAGTACAAAGACAAGTCCCCACCAAAGGTTCAGGCTGATGAGGTGTTGTCTGCAGGTCGTCGTGGGTGTTGGTAACTATGCGAGGCGAGGCATCGCGGCGCTACGATTACCGCGTCACGCTCGACGGAACGTCGACAAGGAACGTGCACCGTTGCCCTCGTAGACAGCGATTTGCTTTGCACTGGCTCACGATGAGGCTCTCTGCCGCAGCGGCAGGTGGGCAACCGTGCACTGGTTGCCGCCGACGGGCAGCAGGCGGCGCGTCTTCCAACAGCTGAGCACACCAGCGTCGCGCCTCCGCAAGTCAGCATGTGCACCCCGGCTCTAGGATTCCGACGGGCCTGTCACGTAGACCCATGTCTTGCTCTGGACCAGAAAAGCCAACGAGCTTCGAGTCTTCCACCTGGACGTCCTGCTTCTTTGACCAACTTGTTCCACTCAACCCGGCGTTCTCTTCTGTTCAGCCTGGCCTCCCCAGCTACTTGCTTGTGGCTGCTCCAATTGGCCCACTTCAGCCGGTCGGGTGGCTTGCCACTTATTTTTTCTCGGCGAACTCACACTAAGGGCAATCCCCGGAGGCGGCACTTCCGCTGCAAGTAATACATGAGTATGTTCCGGCCACGTTGTCATCGTCGTCGTCGTTACAACGGGAGCCTCACCTCACACATAGCCGCCGTTTGAAACGTTTTTTTGTAAAAAAACTGCGTTTGGTTGGAGGTGAACGAAACATACGCCTGTACGATAGTCTCGGTGCACCCAGTATACAGCACCATAACACATCCACGGAGATCCATCACGCGCACTCAACGTCTGTCGTGCATGTCCGCGCACATACAATTTCACATGAGTCCTCACACGAGCTCTCAAAAAAACAACCCAAGCACCCGTTTTGAGTGGCGGGTCAATACACCAGTGTACACTAGACTTGATTGTTAGTTTTTGTCCTTAGCCTTACTTGTCGGTTATCGGCCACAAGAGATTCATGTTATCCGGTCCTTCGTTCTGATACCGCATAATTTACTCGACTATGAGTTAATATTCTTGACGAGTTAAACTCCAGCGAAGAACTAGACTGTTAAGGTGTGTTTAGAGCTAGCGCGGTACGTGAAATGTTGATGATTCATTTGGACAACAAACGTTGTTCAGTACAAGATGTTAAATTTCTACGCGTCCCAATGTAGGGTAACCATTCTCATTCGATGGCCGAGGAGCCGGTTTCACCAGGTAGGAGTTGTCGGCTTGAGTAAAAAACCGGGTGCAGCATACTGTAATCAACTTGCTTAGGCACAGTTTCTATACAAATTTCAGATGCCTCAGTGTGCAATACAAACGTCTTTTGGATGCCTTCAGCACTAATGACGGGTCTAAAAGACAAGGCGTTCTTCAAACTCTTGAACGCTCGCGCCGGTTGGGGAGTCTACTGGACCTTGTTTTTCTCATTCTTTCGGATCGTAAGGATAAAACGCTGGGCTTGCTCTGCGTAATGTGAGCTGAGGTATCCATTATAACCGGCGAGTCTAAACACAACCGCCCGGGCTTTTTTGTTTCTGTCCGCGGAAATGCAACAATTTGCGTGACCACGCCTTTCACAAGTTGTATATTGCCTTCCCCCAAACGATATCCCACAAAAGTTCCGGAGTTGGCGCCCAACTTACATTTTTGTGGTTTAATCGTTTTACAAGCAAGACGGCATCTTTGGAACAGTTCCTGAAGAATCGTAAGATGTTCTTCCCTGTTATCTGTTGCAACGAGGATGTCAACTATGTAATGAATGCATTCTTCATGCCCTGTAACAACCGTATCATGAGACGTGTAAAAATTTCCGAGGCTGTTTTGGTGCCGAATGGCATGTACGTAAACTGGTAATGACGAGAACGCGTCGTGAATGCCGTCTTTCATGATGAAGCCTGTTCAAAGACACCTGCGGGTATCCTTTGGTCAGGTGGAACTTTGAAAAGAAATTCTTTGTCCCAACCTTCGCAAATATTATGCCTGTCCTTGCGATAGCTTTTAATCTGCTACAAGGATGACTTTGATGTAAGGAAACTATGCATACTCGACAGATGTTGTCTGGGCTTTTCATCGTTACTACTGTCAGTTCGAGGCTTAAATGACGTTGAATTTGGGCATGTCATCCCTATTTTCAAAGATATCTTGCACCTTGAACCGTAGAGGATAATGCGGAGGGTTGATGGGAGTTGCGGCAGTTAAATCCAACTGGCATCTAGAAGATTCTTTTCCCTGGAGGTTCTCCGAAAATATACTGAAAACCATGAAGGAGGTCATGCAATAGTCCCCTCTGGTCTCCGTGTGAATTGTCCCGAAGTTTCACAGACTCAAAGCCAAGGTTGTCGGAAGCGTTGTAGTCAAGAATCCTGAATTCTGATTCTGCTTCCTCCACCAAGAGTTATGATGAGGTCCGCAACGCGGTCTCAGGTATTCGCTTTTTGTAGCGCTTGAGCTTGTGTGTGTTCCGGGTTTTTACAATGACCAAGGTCAAACCAGTATTCGAAAGGATTTCTTTCCACGGACTTTGAATGGTCTCTTCCTTCAAGTAGAATCAAGGCTTGAATGCCAACTTTAATCTCGCGTGTTTTATACCGTCGATTGTACCACCTATTCTGGGAATAAAGCAACTTCTATCGCACCAATTTGGACGTCTTTAGAAGTCGTTCACGGAGGTCTAAGGAACAGCTGGCCAAGTACCGATACCATGCCCCCTCTTGGACCAGTCTCCGCAGAATCTGTTTCAAGGTGCCGTTGAAAATCTGAACAATGGGTTTCATTGCTCATATGATGGTATGACGTAGTGCTAATATCTTTGACGGAACACATCTGGTTTAATTCCACCATCAACTTTGAATTGAAGTACCAGAACTAATCAGTCAGGAGCTCTCTGGGAATGCCTTACCTCGAGAACATTTCAATTATACCTTCGGCCACTGTGGCCGAGTCAAAATCTGGTTGTGCGATCGCATCCGGATATCGCATAGGTACGTTGACCAACGTGTGAATGTATCCGTTTCCTTTTGATGACTTCGGCTTATGGGAAAAATGATATCGACCGCTACTCCTTCAAACAGCGCGTCGATCAACGGTATGCTCAAAAGTGGTATCTTCAGGATCCTTCCTTTCATAAATGTGATTTGGCAAAGATCGCATGATCGGACATGTGTTTGCACGTTTCCTTTTACTCCAGGGGAATAAAAGGTGTCACCAGGCGCGCTAACGTTGTCTTGAAGCTCACGTGTGCAGACAGTGAACTCTCATGCCCCAAGCTCAGTATTTGAAAACGAAACGACTTTACGACTGCAACCTGTTGAACTACGTTGCCTGTTGATATTTCGTACTACCTCCACAGAAATTCGTTCTGGAAGAAAAGCGTGTGAACTCCCGCTCGTTTGCCGGCTGCAGGCTTTCCACCTTGTCCGGGAATATCGGCAGGGTCGTGCCTTTTTGTTGTTCATGGAGAAGTACGTGCGATGTCACGTGACGATGTTCAAGTTCATTGTTGGGAATTGACCACGTGTCGCTGTTCCTCTCATCCCAGTGATGGCTTGTGGGAATGGTATGGCAGCCAAGTGACCGCTTTTCTTTGCCGGCTGTAATAGGCTTGCGCTTTTTCTCCTCGCGGTATCAGGATCTGCGGCACGGCGTGCTCCCCAAATATTGGCCTGGTCACATCATAAATCGGGGTATCCATACACCATCAATTACCGTTCCTCAGAAATAAGGCAATACCAACTCCACAAATGCCTCTCTTTCCTTGATACTCCCCCCATTTGTTAGAAGCGGCGTAGTTTTTATCCCTAATCGCCGAATAGGTAACCAGCGACCGACGAACCATCAAGCTATGACTTCCGGTGTCCTTCAACACAGAACCTACCTTTCCGAAGAGCTCCTCTACTGTCAAAGTTAGATGAGGCAGCGTCACGTTCTTCTGTACAGCGCGGATAGCTCTTGTCCGTCGCTGCCTCTCTCAAGAGGGAGGACCACCAGGAGGGATCTCGGATCTGTCCTTTGAAGAGAGGGATATGAAAATCGTCGGTGACCAACAAAAAGATATTGGATCCTTGCTGTGAGTTAGTAAAGGGGAAGTTCTGACGTCATGACCCACACGGCGGTATACAGAACAGTGTGGTTGCTTCGACCTTAAGCAGCAGTCTCGAGATTTGTACCCCGTTTTGTCACATCGGAAGGACCATGTGGTTCTCGCTCCGTTCGTTATGTTTCACACCTCTTTTGACGACCCTGCGTCCTGCTGTCTTTTAAACCGCAGCTGATTGTCTCGATGCTAGGCTTCAATGAAACTATCGGCTGCTTCTGTCACCTCCAACAGTTTTTTGAAATCTCTCTGTCGAAGTAATACAGGTCTTTCTCGCGCCACGTTTATTGTATTGGTATGTTGCGGCCACCTTGTCGTCGTCATCGTCATTACAACGGGAGACTCAGCTCACATAGTACAAGCTCAGGCTATAGTCCTTGCTTGTGGCAGCTGGCGGAGTTTTGCTTTTACGAAGTAAAGGTAGTTTACAGTACAGTGTATGTATACTGTACCTCCTACAAATGTCACGTACCCAACGAACTCGAATGTTTAATCAAGAAACAAAGATTTTTGGAAAGAACTTCTGCCCCGCCTAACTTAAAGAAAACACGAGCGACACAGAAGCAGTCATCAAAGTTACGTGCGCCGTGTGGCATCTGCAAATTCAATGCCGCGGCATCACTTCGCGAGCATTTATCTGTCGGCGTGATTCTTTTTGAAACGAACAAATTACACCGAGAACGCTAGAGTGTTTCAGAATATTGTTCAACTCTGGTAACGAGCTGAAAAATGCACTTCCTATGAATTGAGATAACCCATACAGAAACAAAAACAAAAGAATAAAATACGTCCAAAGGTTGACACACATAAAACGAAGCCTTGCGCAGGTGGCCGGTAATAAAGTACCAACACAGCGAACCTAATGCTTGCTTCGCGGAAATATTAGTAACTGCCTCCGTCGCATGAATGTAGGCACGCCCTCACACAAATGTACTCCGTTTATCTCCGCGCATACTTTTTACCCCCGCCTGTTTTTTACGAACACCTATGCAGCTCTAAAAAATGAGGCAGTAAAAACTTCTCCGTTCCTGTTCTTGAAGAATAATTGCACCCAACTCTTTTTACGAATGTCGAATATGTATGAAAAGAATATATAGAACAAGCATAGTGTGCTGGAATATATAGGCCCGAAAATAGGACAAGAAAAACATATAAAATTGCTCCTTCTTCTTTTTGTAGAATAAATATTTCTCCGTATCTCACGAATGTATGCACAGTGCTCACAAAAAAGGAAACACTCTATATGAACTTTTGCCAGTGGCTGTTCTTGCAGAATTATTATCCCGCAGTTTTTGTGCAAATGTGTACATAACCCTCACACAAAACAAACGAAAGCAAGTAAAAATTTGGTTTCTTTTGAACGAAATTTGGGATTCCCGCTTTAATGAATGTGTTCAGAACAGCGAAAAAAAGAAGACGAGAGTTTATAAAACTTGCAGCGTGACTTTCAGCGTCTCTCATTCCGCCTGTTTTGGCAAATATCAGCACAGCACTCACTCCAAACATAAGAAAGCAGTAAAATACATCATCCGATATTTTTTCTTGCAGAGTTACCAATATCACCTGTTGCTTACAAATTTTTGCATGCCCGTCACACAAACTCCTGCAGTCCACTTCTTGAAGAAATTGCACCAGTTTTTTTCGAAGAGTGCGAGTAAAAACTCGACGGTTCCTTTTCTTCTAGACGAATATTTCGTGCATGTTTATTACGAATCTCCCTTACAAATGTATTTAGGCTCTCTCAAAACCGCGGGGGAGACAATACAAACTTCTTCCTTTCTGCTATTGCAAATTTATAATCCTTGCCTGTTTGTTTAGAATGCCTGCACAACCCCCACACAAATGACAAGGTTGCAAACTGATCCGTTGTTCTTTTTTTAAGAGTAATATATTCCGGCCATTTTTTTACATCTTCAGAGTAATCGAACAAAAGCCAACAAAAGCAGTGAAACTCGCACGTTACTCTTCTTCCTGTAATACTCTGAGAAAGAAAAAGACAACGCAGCTGTCTTCAGCGAAACAGAATTTTATTAGAGAGAACTTGTGCTCCCCTAACAACTCAAACAATACACAGGCGGCGAAGCAGCCGTCAACAAGGGACGTGCGTAGGTGAGTGTCGGGGAGTCGAACGCCGCGGCGTCGGGAATGCGAGAATTTATCGTTGTCGCGAGTCGTCCTCAAACTGTCGATTTCATCCAGAACACTGTACATCAAAAAAGCACATTCAAGGCTGTAGACTTTAGTTGGAAACGCACTCTCCCTATCAAAAGAGATAACACGTGCGGCATCGAAATAAAGAATGAAACAACGGCTTCACTTGCCACACGGAGAACACAGATAACACAGCCCGGCGCGGCCGGTCGGCAAAAACAACACAAACGAACCCAATGCATGGTGTGCAGCAATACTGGTCCCGGCTCCTATTAAATAATATCAACACAGCAATAACACATAACCCAACAAAGTAAAAACCACCTTTGTGGTTCTTATAGCGGAAATAATATTCCCGCCTTTTACCTGCGATTTTCACTACATTCCTCGCAAAGAAAAAAACAAGAAAGGCTGTTGAAAATCCTCTGTTTATCTACCTACAAAAATTTATTTCCTACAGTATCTACGAAGGTTTGCATAGTGCCGTCACAAAAAGGCAAGAAATATTGTAAGTGGAGCCTCCTCTGCTTGACTTGCAGACATATCATTGTCACCTTTTTGATACAAATACCTCCACATCTCTTCCACAAAAAGCAACACTGTAAAACACATCCTTTCCGTTCCTGAGAAATGGTATTTCGGATGTTTTAAATGTCTCCACGACCCTGACACAAAAAAATTGTAAAAAAAGTCTTCAGTCCACTCCTTGCAGCGTTATCACTTCCCCGCGTTTATAATAATGTCGGCACAGCCCTCATACAAAAGACGAAAAAAGAGAAAAGACGAAAAGGCTATTTCGTGCTAGTGTTACCATACTGCTCTCTAACCGGCAACAAATTTGTTTAATATTTACGAGTGTTCCTTTTCTAAGTTCAAATAATGTTCATGTTTTACTGACCGAAGTATATGCAATCGCACACGAAAACAGGAAAGCCAGAATGAAAGCGCCTCATCATTTTTATTGTGGAAAAAATAATTTGCCCCGTTCCTTTCCAACGTCTGCACAGCCCTCACTCAAAAGACAAGAAAGAGAGAAAAAATTCAGGCTGTTTTGCAGAAACATAATTCTGCCTTTGTGTTACGAATGGCTACTCAGACATTAGCCAACACATAAAACAATAAAAACTTCTCTATTACTTTTTTTTTGCGCGACAAATACCACACCGGCTCCTTTCGAAATGATACACAGAAATACCCCAAGAGTATTATTACCATACAGAACTTCTTCGCCCCTCTTCTTGACTGTTTGTCAGAAATAGCTGTGTTGCGGAAGTCACTGCCCCTCACATATACACCACCATCTACGGCAGCAGGGAACAAGTCATTCAGAGGACCACGGGAAATCTTCAGCGTGCCCTGATTTTGTGCCTGCTTGTGTACCAAGTAAATTACGAAGCTTATCTCTGAATTTTTCCAGGTGCCCTTTTTATGCCGCAAATTTTAGATCGCATTGAAGTTTTGTCCAAAGGGCAGATTGAAGTCGGACTACAAACTTGTTATTGCTGCATAAAAAAATAATTTGTCGTGGGGATCACAACTCCAGTGAAATTACAAAAAAAACTTAAGACGAATGTGTAAAGATAGATTCGTAAAGACGAATGGATTCCGAGTGCAATATTACATACTTTGATTGAGACGGAGAATGTAGCGAATACAGCCTTAAGCACTGATTTGTATGAAACAGTGATTTTGTAATATATGTTCTTTCTACTTTCCCACATTCCGGGTTTTTCTGTGCTGAACCATGAAAATAACGCTGTACTAGGAAAGTGCACATCTGAGAACCATGTCTTAAATTTAGCTCAAATTTTGATTCTTCTAAAATTGTTCAATGCCAGCATTCAAACAATTCAAAATACTTTGCATACATCGATGCAAATATTGAGGTAAAGATACCGTATATTTGGCCATGTTTATGAAGCTGTTTACACAACAATTATAAATAGGCGTTACAACAATTTATGACTAATCTGATTTTACCTAAAAATCTACAGCAAATTAATAAATTTGAAATACTCAATAAAGGAGGACACTTATAATAGGGTGGTTCGCAGCTTTGATTTTTAATAACACACAGGTGTTTAATAATAATATTGGTAAATGTTCAAGACTACTCATGCCAAACTTCTGAAAATGTGATCCTGTAAGTGTGCAAACATGTGTGCATGTACCGAAATTCTTTTTTGATAATCATGACCTACATTGCAACTTGGGAATTTTTGGCTTAAGGTTATGTTATCACAACTTTCGCGTCAATTTAGTTTGCTACCAATTGCATATTTCTACAAAAGCTCGGTTTCCCTTAAGCTTCGTTTCCCTAAAGCCTAATTTTGGTTAACTAAAGCTCAAATTCATGCCCACAATTTATAAAAAACTATCAGGCATATTTGATGATCTTCCTTACACGGCACAAAGCTGACGCAAACATCAAATTTAGTTATGCCAGTTCATAAGACCTAAGCGTTGACGATTTTCGTGATGATTTTTGAGTGACAACATGAGTAATGTGTAGAGACCGGAATTTTAGGGGAAATCACTTTCTTATTTCACTTCGTATCGAGCCTATTTAACATATAAGCATGAACTAAGGGAAGAGGATCATTTGAGGCACTAGTTGATTGTGCGTACACGTGCGTTTTTTTAATTCGTGCCTATACAAGCTTTTAATGACCTCTAAATGTCTTTTTTGCTGTCGAGTGCAGATTTTCCATAAATAAATAGTACATCGTGATGAAAAATGGAAGATCTCTTGTTAGACCAATGGGAATGCATGAGCATCTTGTCCCTCTCCATGGCTAACTTGAGGCTTCACTCGATGCTCATGCCTTTCTCTTCAGACATCGGCTACGCAGAGTTGCTTAAACCCCCCTCAGTAAATGGTATACCCGCAAGAACATCATCATTATTATCTTCATCCTACACTATGCCAACCATGCTAGTGTTCTCACAGCCTCAGCGGTCACGTTTTCTCTCTGTAGCAGCGGCTTTGGCTGCAGGTATTTTCTTTTGTAGTCTACCAGTATCGCCATTAGTCGCGGTCTTTTTCATTTCTTCCTCCTTTGCCACGCTGAACTGCATGCATGCTCGATCATTATACAACGCGTACAATCAGTGGCGGGAGTCACAGAGACAGAAAGTTCCATTTCAGCAGCCCACAAGAACAACACTGCATCAAGCCATTCCTCTGCGCAACCAGCCGTCGACATCAAGACCATCATTCCTGGCAGGAAGGCTTGCTCACAGGAAAAAAAGTGAATTCAGCGCAGACGTATGCCAAGAACTAGTTGCTGCTAACATACCTTGGGCGAAGGTAGAAAACAACACTTTCAAGAATTTCTTGCAAAAGTACCTCAAACAATATGTACCATCAGGGTCGACTGTACGAGAAAACGCTACAAGAATTGAGAAGAGAAATCATTGAATTCAATATGTGGATTTCTGTTAACGCGACGACAGATGCGACCGGATGAGTACTCGGTCACTTTGTAATCGGAAAGCTCGACGTAAAAGAAAGAACTCCGTTCCTGGACTGCTCAAAAGAGACAGAAAGAAACTACCGGCGAGACCATCGCCCGCTTCGTGAACTCGTCCTTGAAGCTTCTGTGCCCCTCCGGAGCCCCCGACGACGAGTACTGCTGCTCTACAAAGATGCAGCAGCTTATATGCATAAAGCTGGATCACGTCTCTACGTTTTTATCCATATTTATTGGACGTCACTTGTCTTGCTCACCAGATTAATCGGGTGTGTGAAGAGCTACGAAAGTCGTTCAGTGTGGTCAACGAACAGATAGCAGCAGGGTAGGCGGTGTTCCTGAAGGCTCCTTCCCGCGTTCGTGCTTTCAGGGAGCAGTTGCCGGGTGTACCACTTCAACATGAGCCTGTTGTTACCCGCTGGGAAACTTGGCTGTAGGTAGTGGAATACTACATCAAAACACTTAAATGGGGTTAAGGCTGTTGTTAGCTGCTTTGCAGAAGACGAGAGTGTCGCAGTGAGTAGGGCCCAGGTGTTTCAACATGATGGTACACTTCCATGTGACTTGGCCAATTTACGTGCACATTTCACGTTCTTTGCAACGGGCACCACGCTGCATCAAAATATTTAGCTGATTTTGGACGCCCAGGACAGGTTCGCTAGTGCTCCCGGGGGACCCGTTGCTGGCAAGGCTATAGAGCAGCTTAAGTCTGTCTTGGACAGAAATCCGGATTTTGTACCTTAAAAGAACTGTCTGAGGTTTAGAGTGGCGGACATACGGGATTCCAGATGGAATCAAAGCATCCAACGTGCCGAAGTCCATGTACGCTCCGATAACTTCAGTGGATGTGGAGCGTTCTTTTTCTGCGTACAAGGAGATATTTATTGACAGAAGGCACAACTTCAAGCCAGAAAACCTTGAGATGATGTTTGTTTGCCACTGCTTCCACGGCTTACGCACAGTGTTGCGCACCCTACATATTTTCAAATCGCGACCCGTGAGTTTTTTATGAAGAAAATGAAATTGCATTTTCGAAATCCCGATGTTTGTGCCCTGTGTTTACTCAAAGCCGAAAAATTGCAGTAAAACACGCCACCTGAGTAAATATTATTGGAGCCTATATATGCCTATAAGGTATTACTTAGCGCCCAGATATGTCTAAATTACAATTTCAATTATGTCGCCTTCACGTGGCTGCGCCTTTTTGCTCAAACTGTTTTTTATGAGCGCTCCAGAAACCAGTGCAATGTCTGGATTACAGCTTTATTTGTATTTTGTACTTAAACAATTTTGATCGCGTTTTCTCCTATTTTCTCACGTAAAATCAAGCACACGCCTTTGTTTATTGAATTAACACTGCAAACACCACACATAAACACACGTTCTTGGTCAAAATGCTTTAGCTCTGCTCCTACCTAAAATATCCTTATCTGCCGATTAACAAAACATTTTTTAAACTACACCCACAGACTCTCACGGTTCTGACATGGTTCTGTGAAACGTGCACTTATTTGTCACAAAGAAATGCTTCTAGGCTCCACAGGAAGTATGAGAATGCTGAACTTGTGTTGGTTGATTGCAGAGACGCAGTCTTCTTGTGCAACACCCTGTAGCCAATACTTCGAAAAATATACCTCTGACGCAAACCAGCATTTGTTTTCATTGTCCTAATGCCAACGCTAAAGACCACATTTATCTTTCTCTCTACGCCACACAACAAGAAGAATGACTGTTAAAAATCATGGTGTCAACGCTAAACCCGTAGTTTGTTAGGTTTCTGAAAATATTTCTAAGCTTTGAGAAGTGTATCTGTCACAAGGGACAACCGACGATGTTTTAAAAATGACCGGTGAGTTTTTATGTTGAGCGTTCGGATCTTTTAAATGCTTTCCTAACGAAAGCAAGCCGCGTTCTAGACGTCAACCTCTACGCTGAATCTGTATATGTGGCTCGTTGGGGCATAAACATGGAATAGACAAAACAAGTCTGAAAAATGCTTTTGATTACCGACCGGGCTGTGATGCTTTCCAACGGGGGGGTGGCCTTCGGGGCCTCTGGCATCTCTGACGTCAACTGCGCGCTGCCGTCACATCCGCTTCACGCTTTGCAATTGCAGTGGCAGCAACGGAGCTGCTACAACTAAATTTTACGATTTACCTCTAAAACTTCTAAACTGTAAACAAAAACATACGCTCTTTAAAGATGATTACGTAGGGCGCCGAAAACTTTTCGAATCTACGCCCGCATCTATTGCGAATTCACGCTCTAGCCTAGCCGATCCGCTGAGCGAAGAAAAATGTCGCGCACTGAGTGGGATTAACAAGCTGTGCTACTCTTTACGCTTTTGCATCTGCGCCATAAAGTTTCGCTGAGCTGTGCTACCACATAACCCCTCGTTGGGCTGGATGGGTGGTGGTGACTGATGAAAGTGCGCAGTGTGCTTCATAAGCGGTGGAAAAGTTCTTGCGCAAGTCCACAAGAGCACAGTCAGTCCTACCGGCACACTTCACCGCACAGCACACGCGCGAAAGGTATAGAAACATCCATTAAACAAACGTTGGACCAAAATTTCGCGTTAAAAACCACTGAATAGCACACACGATATACAAAAGAGAGGGGTCAGGCAAGGATTAAACTCCACTCGTGTAGTCAGCCCCCAAATGGTCGATGCCCTTGTATTCGACAGAGGTTTCGAGCGGGCGACCCTCTGACTGGCTATCGATGACTGCTGCTGCCGATCGCTTCATCACCGCGCCGACGGTGTCGCTTGCGGTCGGGTCGCTGCCCTTGAGGCGATGAAGCATTGGGTTCTGCTGGGACGGTCTTGCCTTCTCCTTTACTGCTCTGCGGAAGTTCGGTTTTGGGGCCGCATTTACGTCTTTCAGGCTAGTCGACCGGTAGCCGCGCAAGCTTTTATGAAACGGTGGCGACTGAGTAATTGCTGTGTTTAAAGCGGGTTGGCATCCTGGTCGTTGATTGCTCGACGATCTGCTAACTTCCGCGTTGCACATGCGCGACGGCGTTTCGCTCTCGAACGCTTCTGGGTCTGGAAAGTCTTTGTCTTGGGTACAGCAAGTTAGCATGCCTCCTGCTAGTGCCCAAGATCCTGTCTTTCTTTTCTGTACATTATGCCAACAGGTTCCGCACGTTCTGACAAAATGTCGCACGTCTCGACGCAGGTCTGGCCAGAAATACTCCTGCAAAACGCGATGGGTCGTCCTTCGTACACCTTGGTTCCCCGCCATGATGCTCTCATGGGCCACTCGAAGGATCGGCTCCCGAAGCTTCTTGGGAACAGCGACTTGTTTAAACACTCTGCCCGTGGAAAGCTTGTAATGACCGTACAAGACGTCATTTGATTTGACGAAAGAATATTTCTGTCCTTTTCTGGAAATGAAATCCTTTCCTAGCTTGTGAAAACAACGTCGGAGAGTTGGGTCCCCTGGCCAGCGTTTCGGATACCTTTAAAGGTGAAGCCTTCGCCGAACTTGACTTGGCGACAGCAGACACCAACACGTCTGAGTGTATCTCTATGGCATTTGTGGTGAGGTCTGCGTTCGGGGTATCGCTGTTTATGGGCTGCCAGTCGGGATCTGGCATGTGGGGTTGCCTCACACCAGGAATGTTTCCGAGAACGAGATCGTAGATCAGGTGATCATCGCAAGCGGCGATAACCTCGCCCACAAAGTACGGGGTATGCACGCAGACTTAGGCTTCGGGGAACTTCTCGACTGTTCCGTCCAAGAACAGTACTTGGGTAGCTCTTCCCGTTAGCTGGTGTTCAGCGACCAAGTCTCACTGGACAAGAATGGCATTGCTCCCAGTGTCTATCAAAATGGTGACGGGCTTTCCGAATAGTCTTCCTTTGACTACCGGCATTCCTTTCTCCAGGCAAGAATGCTGTTTTACAATGCCAGAAGAATACTTGAAATTAGAATTATCCTCGCACTTGGCGAGGTCGATGCTCTGTTGTTGAGCTACCCGGAGTTCAGTGAGGGCACAAGCAGCAACGTGGTTTGTTTCACTTCCTCTCTTCGTGCCGTGTTGAGTGTTATGCCCGAGGCGACCACAAGTAGCGCATCTCTCCGGTTCCTTCAAAGGGTTACGGCATTCTTGGGCACGGTGGCCTCGGCAATTGCACAAAAAGCATTTCGATGGCGCTTGCTTTTGTGAGTCGGTTGCTACGTTATTTTTATCGCGGTCGTCTTCGGACACCTTCCCAAGGTTCGAGAGGTTTTGCGCCTCTAGGAAACGATCTGTAACCTCGGCCAGGTCATTCAGAGTTTTACACTATCGCTCCTTCAGGAAGATGACGAGCTTGGGATGGCAGCAGCGGATGAACTGTTCTCCGATCATTTGATCAAGAAGTGCCTCGAATGTTTTTTTGCACATTCACCATCTCGATCCAGTGATCAAAATAACCCGTAAGCCTTGCAGCTAGTTGTTTTCCAGTTTCTCCATTCTCAGCCCTCGCCTTCCTGAACTTTTCTTGGTAACCTTGGGCTGTGAACCGAAACCGCTGCAGCAACGCCCGTTTGACCTTGACGTAATCAAGAGACTCTTCGGCGGTTCGGCGGTCATACGGCCTATGATAGTAAGAGCCTCCCCGCTCAAGCACATGCTTACAGCTACGGCCCATTTTTCCTGAGGCCACTGCTGTCCGGTTTCCACGCGCTGAAACCTTTGCAGGTACGCGTGCAGGTCATCGCGTTTCTCATCGAATGGAGGAAGAAGTTTCTGCGGGTTAATCGCAGGTGGAGTTGCAACAACTTCCCCTCCCGCGGCGACATTTGGTTGGCTGGTACCACCACTCTCTTGGAGTCGGATCTTTAGCAGTAACAACTCCTTCTCCTTTCTGCAGCATCTTTCGCTCTTTCAGCGGTTTCTCGGCTGGCTTCTCTCTCGGCGGCTCTAGCGGCGCGTTGCTCAGCTCGTTCGCTCTCTATCCACGCCCTAAGCTCTTGTCCCGAGAGTCCCAGCTGAGTCCCCATTGTCATTAAGTTCTCAAGATCCATGCTTTGGCAGCTAACGTTACAAGCACACTCGTGGCTCACTGACTCCTTGCAGCGGATGTTAAGAAATCCTGGCAGGCTCGCCATTTTTTGTAATGAATGGGCCCATTATTGGCGTGAAAGTAACGAGTCAGTGGCCAGTGCGTGCGCAAGTAAACGTTCTTTATGAATGACACAAAAGAAGCAGAAGGTAGGGCACGAAATCAAGTACGCGAGACGAAACATATCAGCGTTAAAAAAGGCAAGAGGCTAACGGAAATGTCCGCAATAAAGAAAGCAAACGTCCTACGGGATTTTGTCGTAGCCCCTAGAGGTGTCAAAGTCCCGATGCGTGCGGAGTCAACGAGGACGTCACGGCGAGGCTGGCTCGATGACCTGTTCTAGGCCTTGTCGTAACCAGGCGCGGGACGTCCGATCGGCATCGTCCACCTTTCCGATGAGTCACGGCTCGAGGGCGTATCAGCGGGTGTGATACGAGGGTTCTACCGCCAGGTGAATCCGGACCCGCGCACTCTCGCCCAGCGCATCACCAGCTCCAGGCACGGCCAGCCCACGGGTTGTCGGGATCAGCGGCGGACGGCTCTCGGGAACGGCAGCGGTTACGCTCCGGGTCTTCCCCGAAACGATCACAGGGCCGCGCTCTCAAGCCCAGCGCGTCACAGGCGTCCCCTGATCACCGCCCTGGTTGGATTTTTTGCACGCACTCGTTGCACCCTCGCGCTCGGTCTCCTCTTCTTCGTCGTCCACGGGTAGTTCATCACAGTATGGCCTATCGCCGGGTTACGAAGACTGACACTAATGATGTTTTCTGGTTCCTTAGTAATCTATTTATCTAATTTGGGTTATACCTTGCGCCACATATTTTCTGTCTGCGTGTAAAGCCTAGTATTGTAGGGTAGCGCAGATGTTTTCCTTCGTAAGAGTTAAGGTCATCTTAGGGGATGCATTTAACATCAAGGTTACTTCAAACTCTTGTCTCCTTGATCATTTTATACTACGTCCCAGTGGCGTGATACCCAACACAGTGGTATTTCGAGTGATTTCGTTTGCGCTAATAACATCTGTTTGAGAAGATAATCGCACTCGGTTTCTCAGAACTTTTAGAAGCAAAAATTTCACTAGCACTGAGAACAAGTGAATCTTACGGGGTATGTACTTTACGGAAAATAAATCTTTTGAATTCACCAGAATGCCGTTTTTAACAATAAATATGAAATGGGCTTTAGGTACAGTTTTAATAGCTAAAAAGTTTCAGTAATGTGCCGGAAACACTGCTGTAGCTGCGGACAAGAGGAATCTCTGTAGAAATCAAACGCTTATAATTTTGTTAGATACAAAAATATCGCCTAAACTGTCACCTCCGCGCCATTGTTTTCAGGATGTGTACAAAGGACAAATACCAAAAGTTATAGTACCGACTCAATGCAGGGACAACGTCAGCAAAGCCGGTTTTTTATGCATCAACAAAGGCCAGCAGGAGGCATGTGCAAAGTGCACTCACAGAGGCTTGAATTAGGTGTTCGCGTCTAAACAAATCTTAAGATCATGGCTGATTAGAGTGTTGTTGCAATGCGGAGACAAGAACTTCGCGGTGTCTTAACAGACCCCTCAATTGGCTTACACATGCATGCATAAAACTGATTGACCTGCAAGCATAATTGCCTAGACGTAGACTATATTGATGAACAGGGTTAAATCTTCTTAATACTGTTATTTAGGCGGAATGAAAAACGAGGCGTCCATAGTCGATGCATGAATCAAACGTTTACTGTGTAAGATCAATGGGCACTAAGGGTCAGTACTCCATGGCCGGTGTGAAACAACCTTCGGATCCCTGACTGCATAGAAACATTTTCCTCTAAGGCTGATGAGGCAAGTTATGAAGGGACCGTTCGCACCAACCACAACCCCTAGAAGGGTGTGCTGTATGTTTGCAGCTATGGATGTTTCATTGAGTGTGCTAAAAGGATCTCGGTAGTACCATGCTTTGTTCAAAAACTTACGCGTGCCTACGCCTGGATGGAAACAATATCTATTTTTGAAGGACAACTTTGTATGTTGGCAGGTATTTGTGTCTGCCTCTAACAAACAACCATGTAACATTATTTAAAGGCAATGTGAAGATCGTCAACATATAGTGAGTATTCAGTCCAGCAATGCATTGTAGTTGCGAGAAGTTGTACGTTAAAACAGCAATATTGCAGCTTGTGGACCAGCCAGTGGCATCCCGTTTTCTACAAAATTCTTACTGAATTGGACAAATCCAGCCATAACCTGAAACATTCGCACCAAATAGCAGTCTACCAAACGGTTCAGCATGTTTTCACAAACACTGATGCGCCACATATCACCATATTACTCATATCAGCCGCATGTGTCGTAAGCGTTATTGACGTCCAACAAGCCGATAAAACATGATTCATTTGTACAAATGCATCGCTGAAGAGACACCAGAAACCACAAGTATGTGTTCTGTGGATGTACAAGAGCGAAAACATCTCTCCCAATGTTTGTTATACCGTGTTACTCAAAGAAATATCTTAGGGGACGAATAATTATTACTTTCTCATGCTCTATAATTACCCGGTCAAAGCAACCATATTAAAACTGGTTGCAAGGTCGTGGTCGTTTATTTTTGACGCACTTTATTGGCTTCATTCTACACTTTTGTAAACTGCCCTTGTGGCAGCCCTTTTTCCATAAACGCAAAGGTGCTTAACGTATGTCACAGTAAAGGTGACTAATCAATCTATACATTATTCTGTTTAAACCAGAATCACTTTTACAAAAATCGTAAGCACATTGGTTTGTCCCTGCATAAAAAAAAGTCAATTACACCCTACACGAGACTATCATTTCTTGGGTAACATCGTGTGTTCCTCTGACTTCTTATGTTCTGCAAAATGAATGCAACAGCCAGAAAAACCCGATACATACGGAGAATGCTTGCTCAGTGCGTTCGCTTGGACTTCTTTTGTTTCTAAACCTGTGGTGGCAAGAGCGAGTGTAACCGTGTTGTAATCATGGAGAGCTTTTTTTTCATCTTTTTTTCTTTGTTCGTGCATGACGTGATTTTTGACACATACGTATTACCGCTTTGTATTTCCCCAACACAAAAATTGGCATGTATTGCGGAAATACAATCGGGGAAAATTGTGCACTTCGCACGCCTTCGTCAAACCACGACTCCGTGCCCACAATAATTTGCGGTTCAACAGTACCAACAAAAGACGTAAATTCGACTACTTTAGTTTTATTACTACGGTAGTTTAGGATACGAATACATAGAACACCCGGAAAAACAGAAGGCTTACCGCTCCGCTTTTTTTATTTTGGGCACACAGCCCGTCATTTCCTTCCTGTTGATAGCGTGGTCGACTTAAGTTTTCGGACAGGCACCGGTTCATTTTTTGCACTGTCCCAGGTAAAAATTTTGCCGTCAATGACCAGCTTGTTGTAGTTGAGTTAGGCGCGGCTGTTCTTATTCTGCTTCGTTTCCTTCGCGTATTTCCTGAGCTTCCGCCTTTTTTCCTGTACTGCTTGGCTAAAATCCTCGGAAACACTGCACTCCGTGACTTTAAGTTTGGTGGCATTGTGCTATATGCTTTCTCACATTTCCCAGCTAGTAAAGCATGTCACAATAGGCCGAGTCTTTCAGTTTTTATACGCACCTATGCGGTGCGCCGGCTCTATAGAAATATCTTTCAGACCGAGTACATCTTTGCAAACATCGCAAACCAATTTTTCCCACGTTTCCTATGTTTGCTTTACAGTTACGTCCGGCAATCCACAAAACACAAAATTTGACCGGACACCTCAGTTTTCAAGGTCCTCTAACTTTGCCCATATCGCCTTTTCTCTTTGCTAAGTGCGTGTAATTCGATCTTCAGTGCCCCCACCCCTCGCATGAATGCCATGACGTTGATTTTCTAGTTCTCTTTTTCAATTCTATGCTCTACAGCTTAGCCAAGATTTGTGCCTTTCCATCTTGCATATCTTCAAGCATTTTTTTCAATTCTTGCTATTTGTTCTTGTTCAGCCATAGTCATAGGACCCAGGTTTAACTCAACATCTTCTGACAAGAGTAGCAAATATTTCATGACAAGCAGAGAGACGTAACTGCAAAATGACAGAGCTCCTACTCACATTTGTGGAACAAAACGCACAAAACAAGCACGAACGTCGCGCTTGTCGATGGGGCACGACACTTGGACTAGCATCACACTGCTACAACTATACCATTTTACGTGAGCTAAATAACTCACCTGGTACATGATATAGCGCGAGTGCGGGCCGAAAAAAGTGTCGTGCCCCAGTCGACGTTCGCTAGGCAGCGCCTTTTTATAGTCATGAACCAGATCCGGAAGTTCAGCTCGATGGTTGGCCATCTGTCGGTCGCGAAAGTAAAGAAGGGATGCTTGCGGGAAGTCCGGTTGCTTGTGAAGATGACCGCTGCGCTCCAGTAGAATCGCCGCTATCACTGGCCACGGCTCAAACGCAGGAACGGCCGGCGTCCCGGCGCAGCTCGCCGCAGCAGCAACGAATCCAATCAGCACCTGGTACAACATATACAGCGAGTGCGGGCGGAAAAAAGTGTCGTCCCCCGCACTCACGCTATATTATGTACAGTCTTTGTAAAATTTTTTGGGCCACGGCGACCGTGGTCGGAGCGGGCGCGAGGCCGAGCAGGGACGCTGAGCTTGCCGCTGTCGGCGGGTTGCGCGGATAAAGAGAGCGGGGGGAAACTTTTGCTCTTGCTTTTGTAGTATTTCCGGCGCGACAAGTGCTGCGCAAAGGGCCTGGTCTTAAGCGAAGTGCGCCTACTCTGAGAAACCGCAGCAGCAGTACAACGAAAGGAAACGCGGAAGTTCCCCTCACTTTCTTTAGCCGCGTAACCAGCCGACAGCGGCAAAAGAAGCGCGCCTGATCGGCCACGCGCCTGCTCAGGCCACGGTCGCCGTGGCCCGCAAAATTTTGACAAACACTGTACCAGGTGCTGATATAGCGTGTATATATTTCCGCAGCATTTTGAAATGAATGCATGATAGGCCTCCCTCGCTGGAGTTTTGGTGACATGCAGCGCCCCTAGTGGCCGACGCCTCTAGGTAGTACAAAAGCAGGCGACCCTCGCCGCCCTCCATGCGTTTTCAATTACTAGGCAGAGTGACACTTGGATTGTACTTAGTTTAATTGCTTTGTGGCGCGTTTAAATGACTACATCCTGTATGAAATATCCCCTAAATAAGTTGTAGAGGCTAAAAAAAAATATTATCCGCTAAAACAAGCCGATTTATCAGCTTTCTTTTCAGCGAACTGTCGCGGTCGTCGCGGCGTGGGACATTATCGCCAGGTCGGGTGGGTGTCATGAGTGAAAGAAGACGAAAACAAAGAAGACACAAGGCACGCGGCTCGAAGGTCATCGAAACCGGCTACGGCGCCGAAGGCTCGCGACCCCGGCACGAGCTTGCGCCAGCGACCAGCCAATGAGACGCGGCCAGCGAGAGCAGCTGGCGGGAGAAGCGGCGGAAGAAGGACACCGAGAGAGAGCACAGGGAGGCTTGAGGGTGGAGCCAGACCGGGATGCGCGGCGGTAGGGCGACCGGACCTGTGTCATGCCCCAAGAGGTCCTCCTCAACTGCAACCTCCAGAACTTCACCACCGCAAGAAATTCGTCTCGCCGTGCGGTGGCAGGAGACCGCGACGCCCCAAGAGAGCTGCGTTCCCCACAACGGTGCAACGGGAGCTCGGTGCGCGCGCGATCACCCCGGCATTGACACGCCAACTCGACCTTTCAACACCGAAGCATCACGACGGCGCCTCCGCAACGAGAGGTGGGGCAACTCCGTTCAGCAGCGGACACGGGTTAAGGACTTTTCATTACCGTGCTTTGCCCTCGCCCGTCATTACCGGACTTTGACTTTTCCCCTTATGCTTGAACTTATTACCGTGTTCTATACAACTTTGTTGCCGTTCCCCAGTGTTTAAAAGTTCCCCATCATTCTTTAGTTTCCCTACTTCGCTATGTATTTCCTTTGGGGTATTGGGTATAACACCATAAACTAGTCTCGTTTTCAAAGCTTCCTCTTGTATTTATTATTGTCCACCGAACCTGACAGTGGGTTAACTGCCTGACGACGACTACTGTTCTTTCTTCTGGCATGCGGTCGATAAAGGAAAGTTCACGAGTAGCATAAACACGGAACGCTGCTTACCCTATAACCTGAAGTAACTGCAAAAGGTTGCTTCAGCGGGAGCATGCAAGCGAACGCAACAATTGCGCAGCCGACTCAGCTGACACTGCTGGCCTGGCACCGCCATGAAAACGAGTGGAAATTTTGTTTTGTATTTTCGCAAATAAATGATCCTTGCGTAACTTTTTACACAGCACAATTCACGAACGGCAGGATACATGTATACTAGCGAGTAGGCGAGGCATTGCGTCAAATAAACAAATTAAGCGCTATAAAGGACGCAAAACAATCACCAAATCGCACGCCCGCTGCCTGCAGAATTATGTACGCCTTTATTTGCATAACATAAGATTACACAGCCGCATACATGGCGCGCGGCCCCCAATATTTACATGCGATCATCACAGACTCTGTTGGTTATCTTCGTCGCTAACAATCTGAACGCCGACACGCCAGTTTTGTCCTCAAATGGAGTTAGACATCTAGACAAGAACAGAAAATTGGTCGCTTCGAGTTTAATTGTCCCCCATGTTCACATTCCGCCATATTATTGCCAAATATTATTGGCGATTCGCTGATTTTTTTCTCTTTGCATTTAAAGCCCCCCTCTCCTCCCACGCGATTTGCCGTCCAGACCTCCGCCGTGTCAGCTGATGCAACTCGATCGGCCCTACACTTCGAAACGTTGCTGGCCCTCATTTTAGCCTATTAAGTGCAAATATGGAATATATGATGCAAGAGCGTAATAAGTAAAGTGAGTGTAAACAAGGAAAGCAAGCGGCCTCTTTGTTCGCCCGACCACTTTGTTTTACGGTTACTAATATCGGAATCGCAAAACAGATTTGACGCTTCTTACGCTCGCTCAATTTTGTCACTGAGACACGCAACAAAACGGCAATATAACACTGCGCCATGTATTCGGAACGGCGACGCAAACGACCACAATTTAATGACAGCGCACGCATAGTGCGCAGGTACGCAAAACACTCTGAAAAAAAAAAAGGTCGGCGCACTTACTAACAGAACACTAACCAGTTACTTGTCCCAGTATTGACTAGGTAGTTAGTTGCTTTTATAACTGGTCATGCATGACCTAGTAAAAAACTACGCGTGACAATGTGGATCTGCTGAGTGCGCAGCGCGACATGGACACATTCATCACGCACATATCACACGTGGACAATCAACAACTGAATCGAGCAAGAAAGTCAACGGGATGCACGAGGAGAGCGAGTATTACTTAGTTACCTTAGAAATACATCTGATCTTCTAGCTTTTATAGCCAGCAGCGAAAAGCCCCGAGGGAGTCGGTGGGCTGGTCATAAAAATAAAATATTTTAGTGATAATTTCAGAATTATGCAGTTTATTGTGAGCATATACAAGACTGCATGGGGATTTGCAAAAACGTTTTAATCCTGATTTGGTGTGGAAAAAAAAGCTGCAGTTATTATGTTCAATAATTCATACAATTTGTTACTTCCGTGAATGTTAGTATCAAACCAGCAGCAGTAACTAAGTACACGGTCTAGACTAGTAACGCTTCCACACTTAGTGGTAGGAACTACGTACCGTATTTTAGGGTAGTAAACTGCCTAAAAAGGTAGTAAATACAGCCGTTACTACCCTTTTACGAGCTTTTTTGTTAAGAGTGAAGAGCGGCGCACCGCAGCAGGAGGCCGAGCGGTCCGCCGGACTCGGTGGCTTTTAAAGCGCCATCATCGCCGATTGCGTCACTCTTCTTGTTTACAGCAAAGCTGTAAATGGCTAGGATCAAGCAGATCGTCTCCGGTCCACAGCGATGTACACAGGAATCGCTAGCAAGCGTAGCGCCACGTTGCGGAGCCCACTGAAATCCCCGGAATCGTGAAACTGCGCGCCACACCCCGGGGCCATGGAAAAAATCAAACAACATAAAATGGTCCTAGGGCCTTCATAGAGCATGCGCCGTAATAACCATACCTGCGCTATAAAAAATTTCAACTAACGATTCCTGTGTGTTTTGTAGCGTAAGCTACACTGGCCGAGGTTGAGTAGTTCCGCGTGTTCCGTGAAGGACCGTTCTGCGGAAGCGCCAGCGGCATTGGATTGGATTCGATTCAATTGAATTGGCTTGGCTTGGATTGGCTTGGTTTAAATTGGGTTGGATTGGATTGGATTAAAGTGAATTGGGTTGGATTGTGTTGCGTCATAGCTGCGGCAGACGCACTGGCACCGGCGCGTGCCCAGGTGTGCACCTCAATTGCGCAGTAGCCAAGTCTGACGCTGCGTCGGAGCCGCTTGATAGCCGTTTCACGTGGCTCATGAAGAGCCATGCTGAGCATGCGCGAGGAGCAGTCGCTGCACAGGACTGTACTTTCAGATAACAACCAGGAACAATGCTCAATCGCAAATTTTAAACAAACGTGTTTAGCTTCATGCACCCCTTGCACTACAATCCAGTCAAACCTCACGTTGAGGCTCGGCACCGCAGCTTTGCTGGCCATCCCTCTTCACGGAGTGGAAGGGCTCTGAATTTTGGATCGGCTGTTGTTAAAAAGTCCTTGTCACCTAGAGTAGTAAGTAGTTTAAACTAAAAATTTCACCTCACATTTTACTTCATACGACCATCAATCGGTGAACCTGCGAGTGGCAGAGCGATGACACCATCCCGGCACTCTTGTCGGCGCTGTATTTAGTGCTTCAAAGCTTTTTCCCCTAATTCCAACTTGATCGCCGTAAGAGATAGGACCCGTCGGGGATGGGCTGCTGACCATGTCGCAAAACAATTGGGAGCATCGAGCTCATTTTGCTTCTGTCAACACGGGATCCTATGGGACCCGCAAAGCTTTGTACTACCCGGAAGTACTGCCCGGAAGCCGCTTGCGGAGCGCCCCCTTGTCAGCGCAGGAGGCCTACATAATAGAGTTTACCAGAGAGCGGCCTGGACTGAATCTAGCACGCAGTATTACCTGAGATCCGCCATGATGCCACAAGGCGCACTCGTAGATCCGCCTGGTACACTCTAAGAAATCGGGGGAGTAGTTGAACAGTCCAACAGTCATTGCACTCCTGCAAGCGTTGGCGCGCTGCCCTCGAAAGCTGCGGGGAGTTGGTTGCAATGTTCGCTCCAATGAGGAGGAAGAGCAAAGCTGACAGCGTACTCTTCTCGTGCGCGCGGAGTGCAGCCCCAGTTCCGCTCCCGCACCAGTGAAGAGTAAAGCTGTACATGATCTCCTCTCTCCAGTACGAAGAGAAAAATAGCAATTTCATTCTGTCCAGTGCGGGAGTAAGCATGGAGATGCACTCCTACCATTTACGCACACCAACTCATCACCGATGTTTTATTTGCATACTAGCGGTACTAGCGGTAGTACCCGGCGGTGCCCGGGTGGGCCATTATATTAGGCACACCAATTGGTATTTGTTAGTCGCCATATTATGCTGCTTCATTGGGAAGTGGTACACACTCGGGAGCGCCTGCCTGCTGTCAGTACATAGGCTCCTACTTCAGGCGCATCGTGGTAATGTGAAACTGGTACTCCTGTTTTACTCCAACTCTCACCTGCTCCTACTGGAGACGCGTACTTGCCGAAGGTGTCAACAGATGGCGACCGCTAAGCGAACGCAGGAAAACTCAAATGAATTTTACGTCAAATAGATGCAGATTAAAAAATCTCGCTGGCCTTCTAATTCGCATCTTAGGACAAAATCCCGAAAGTGGTTTTCGGGCAATTAAATGGGCAGCATTCTCAAGAAAAAACTAATGGGAGATATCAACTGGCCGGGTGAATATTTGTGAAAGTTTAAAATCACCGTGTTTTCCCGAAATCCCGCTTGCCTCTATTGGGAGCGTGTCATTGAAAAATGTTGTATAACAGTGTTGAGATAAGCGTGTAAGTTGCCTATCTCAACAAAAACCAGTTCGATATCTCCGATGGCGGGCGGTAAAAAAATTAATATGTGCAAACAATTTTACCGTTTTTCACTCTCTCCATGGTGGAATTTTTAAAATTTTAAGAAATATTGACCTCCAACACCGTAATCAGAACGTGCCCTTGCAATCTGTAGCCGTTTGAAAGAGCAGTTTGGCTAGACGGGCCTTTTTGGCTCATCAGCCGTGTAAGTTGTAAAAAACAATTTGACCCCTTTAGCGGCGTCGCAGAGCGAAATCCTTAAAAAAGGTCTTGTGCATTTGTATGAGTAACATATTCTAGCAAAAATCAGTTGGATTACTGAATCGGTGAAAGATTCATTTGAGAATCTTTAGGAACACCGTTTTAGATCCGGAATGCGGAATCACCTCGCCGGTGTAGGTTAGGGCGAAATCCAAAAACTACTTTTTAGGTATTCTTGAGGGCTACCTAAATCGGCAAAAAGCGCTTCGATATGTGAATGGGTGACCGAGAAAATCGCGAATTCGCAAAACCACAATTTCGCCCTTTTCTACGGTTCGGGGGGCAATTTCTGGAAAACCCGCCTTAGTGAGCACCTACTCAATGACGCAAATAAACTCGCGAAATTTCAAGTCTCTAGGTCTAACAGTTTTGGCTGGGCGTTGATGAGTACGTCAGTCAGTCAGTCAGTCGGGCACTTCTTTTTATAGGTATAGATGACACCGGCTCCTACTGGAGGCGCGTAGTTGCACAAGATGCCTACAGATGGCGAGCGCTATGCGAACGTGGGAACACTCAAGGGGATTTTACGTGCAAAGGCATGCAAATTGAAAAATCTCGCTGTCCTTCTTGTCCGCATGTTAAGGAAAATCCTGAAATTGGTTTTTGGGCAATTAAATGGGCAGCATTTTCAAGAAAAAACGAATCATAGATATCAACTGGCTGCGTAGTTATTTGCGAATATGTAACAACACAGTCCTTTCCAGAAATCCTGCTTGCCGCTATTGGGAGGGTGTCATTGAAAAATGTTGTATAACAGTGTTGAGATAAGTGTGTAAGTTGCCTATCTCAACAAAAACCAGTTCTATATCTCCGATGGCGGGCGGTAAAAATTAATCTGCGAAAAACTATTTTACCGCTTTTCACTGTCTCCATGGTGGAATTTTTAAAATTTTAAGAAATATTGACCTCCAAAACCGTAATCAGAATGTGCCCTTGCAATCTATTGCCTTTGAAAAAGCAGTTTCGCTAGACGTGTACATAACTTGTCAGGCCTTTTTGGCTCATCAGCCGTGTAATTTCTAAAAAATAAATTTACCCCTTTAGCGGCGTCGCAGAGCGAAATCCTTAAAAATGGTTCTGTGCATTTGTATGAGTAACATATCTAGCAAAAATCAGTTGGATTACTGAATCGGTGAAAGATTTATTCGAGAATATTTAGGAACACCGTTTTGTTCCGGAATGCGGTATCACCTCGCTGGTGTAGGTTAGGGCGAATCCCAAAAACTACTTTTTAGGTATTCTTAAGGGCTACTTATATCAGCAAAAAGCGCTTATATATGTGGATGGGTGATCGACAAAATTATGAATACGCGAAACCACGATTTCGCCCTCTTCTTCGGCTAGGAGGGCAATTTCTGAAAAAACCCGCCTTAGTGAGCACCTACTCAATGACGCAAATAAACGCGTGAAATTTCCAGTCTCTAGGTCTAACAGTTTTGGCTGGGCGTTGATGAGTCAGTCAGTCAGTCATTCGGGCACTTCTCTTTATAGGTAGAGATAAAGCATTTGTGTAAAAAGCGCCCGGGTACTTCCGCCGCGCATTCTAAACGTGCACGAATATGAATTTGTGTAACGATTGCTCGCAGCGTTCAGTGGCATGAATGGACCAAGCTTAACAAAACTAAAAAAACGCATGTCTCGATTTGGTTTTCTTTCTTTGTTTCGTTTTTTTCCTCTGTCATGGCTTAGTTATCGACATTTAAAAGGTTGGCAGACTATCCATCATAAAAGGTGCGCTCTATAGAGGAAAGAATACTGCGCGCCGATTTCCGCGATTACGCCGATTACACTGAGGGCGTCCCAGCGGCGGCGTGGCGGTGGACGCCCTGTCTCCGTAGTTCAGCCCGATGAAGATACGGCGTACTACCGCGGTGAATTTTCCGCCACGCGATCCCGCGTCTACGGTGAAAACCGACACAGGCGGTGCACCCGCAAGGACCGGACGAGCGACGACTGATGGCGCCAGACCGTTATGTCCCGCCAGTGTAGAACACAGGGCTGCGCTTCGTAAACAATGTGCTACGCACCTAGTGGACTTTCAAACAGACGCTTCATCCAACATGGGAAGTTTGACTTGCCCTTATCGTCATACTTGCTTGAACACAGTACGACGCGTGCTCGCATCGATTAGGAGAAACTAGGTTTGAGAAATAAAGGTGTATTATTGAGGAAACTGAGGTTACAGTGGATCAGGACAGAAGATCACGGGAGAAAACGTCTGACGCGGTGCGCAGGCGCGGAGCGACTCTCCTAGGCGAACAGCACACACACGCCCCACGCAAGACTCCAAAGCTCTCCCCGCACGGGGCACCTTGAGTAATCTTGGTGACGGTACTGGCGATACGGCGGACCCCGAGCCCCCCAACATAAGCTGTGTCCTACCGTGGTGATGTGTTTTTAAGGTGAAGGGTAGAAACCTCTAACGGTGTCCGTCGGAGCCGTGGTCAAGCTCCGGCCGATGGGCTCCCTAACTGTCTACCAGGCAGGGAGCTCCGGGACCTCTTTGACTACCAGGGTAAGGTCAAAGGAGAGAGTGCCCCCGTCTCCGTGCTTTTCAATGTATCATATGGCATTTTCTAACCCCCCCCCGACGTGATCGGCCCCCGTAAAGGGGCCGCACCGAAGTTTCTTTTCCTCCACTGCAATCGATCTCTCCGCTAAAGCCTGATAATTTCTCGCGGTTTTTGATCATGACATCTGTTGACAAGACAAAGCCCATCACTTCCCAGTCTGTGTTTCTAATCTCCAAGTTTCTTGAAAGCCTTATCGGAAAGTCGTACAAGGCTAAGAAACTCACAACGGGAGAGGTTTAGATAGAAGTAGAAAACAAACAACAATCCTCTAACCTCCTCAAGCAAACGCGCATGGTAAATGTTGACCTCAAGATCACGCCCCATCGCAGACTCAATAGCTGCCAGGGCGTGATCTCTGATCGGGATGTAATGAATGAGACTGAAGCAGATCTGCTCGAGGGCCTCCGAGATCAGAGCCTGACAGCAGTGAGGCGAATCACCATACGCCGAAATGATGAAATAATTCCAACCAAGCACATAATCTTGACACTTGACCGCTCTAACCTTCCTGAGTCGGTCAACGCAGGCTTCTTGAGATGTCCAATCAACACTACGTGCCGAACCCACGCCGCTGTTTCAAGTGTCAGCGGTTTGGGCACGGCACAACGTCTTGTCGTGGTAAATTGACGTGCGCAAAATGTGCAGCACATGATCATCAAACTGACAATTGTAAATACGAGAACTTCACCTGTGCCAACTGCCAGGGACCACACGTTGCCTATTCTAGGAGCTGTGAAAAGTTCAAAGAAGAAAAACAGATCATTGCCTTGAAAGTCAACGAAAACATCACCTTCCCAGAGGCACGGAAGAGGTTCGCCTCCTTCCCTCTGGGCAGGTACGCCGACGCAGCTCGCCGGGGGGCGGAGCGGCGTCTGGTTTCGGCGGGGACCCAGTACCGCGAGTCGGACTTGGTCCCGCCACCGCCCCCCGCTGGGTTGCCTATGGCAGCCCAATCCGCCTCCGCATCGCTCGCTCACCCAGCAGCGGCTGTGGTGGCAACGTCTGTTGGGGATGCCGATGCATCCACTGCTTCCTTTCCACCGGCCCAAAGCACACGCAAGGCCACGGAGATGGAGACGCAGGCAGTCGCAGCGACCCCCTCTTCCGCCTCACTGCCTGCGCCATCTGTGGTGCTCCCCACGCCTTCGGCACTGGCAGCGCAGGCGAAGAACACCCGAAAGGGTTCAACGTCAAGGGGGCCCAGTCCGCTGGGCACCCCTTTGCCTTCAGATGACGACATGGACGTCGAGCCCTTCCGGCTTTCATCGCAGCGAAAGGAACGGGCTGCGACGTCCAGGTCAGTAGAGAAGGCCAGAAAACCCCTTCCAAGAGTCCAAGCCCCGAAAGACCCTACATAAATAGTCACACTCCAGTAGCTCTGAACACATAATAATGGGAAGAGAAAACATAATACAATAGAACTGCAGAGACCTTCTGAATATTCTTGACGATGTATACGAAATACTGCATGCTTATCAGCCAAGTGTAATGTGTGTTCAGGAAACACATTTGAATTCTAAACACACAAATTTCTTGAACACTTACTTGATATACAGAAAGGACAGGGATGGCTGCATGCACTCTTCTGGGGGTGTGGCCATAATTTCCCGGAAATCTTTAGCATGCCACCCTGTCACTCTGAACACTGTCCTTGAGGCTGTGGCAATTCGAACAATAATATTTAATAGGTTGATAACGGTATGCTCCATATACATTCCTCCTGAGGTTTCACTTTCAAGCTCTGACTTTGAGGCGCTGGTTTACCAGCTGCCCGAACCATACATACTGACAGGCGACCTTAATGCCCACAACTCTCTTTGGGGCTCTTCTCGCACGGATGCCCGAGGTCGCCTGATAGAGAAATTCCTTACATCTTCAGGAGCATGCCTTTTCAACAATAAACAGCCTACATACCATAACATAGGACACAACACATACTCAACTCTTGACTTGGCGATTGGCTCCGCAGTTCTCTTTCCTCTTCTCGAGTGGGGTGTGGGCACTTACCCATACGGTAGTGACCACTTTCCCACCTCGCTAACGTATATAGGTAAAGGCCCATGCAGTCCATCTTCCCACAACAGGTTCAATGAAGCAAGAGCTAACTGGAATACATTTACACAGACATCCAAACTACACCAAACATTCATAGGACACCTACAGGTTGAAGGAGCTACCCAACTGCTCACGGCGTACATCCTCGACGCCGACGAAAGGTCTATTCCCCACGCCTCTGGTGCCCCGCGCAACCAGCGGAGGCCCTGGTGGAATGGGGACTGTAGGCGGGCGCGAGAGGCCCAAAACAAGGCGTGGGGTATCCTTCGTCGGTACCCCACGTCGGGAAACCTCCTCTTGTTCAAACGGGTCAAGGCATTAGGAAAACGTGTGCGCCATGAGGCAAAACGAAAGAGTTGGCGCACATTCATAACATCAATAAACTCCTACACAGACACAAGGAAAGTATGGACACGAATACGCAAACTCAAGGGACAGCAAACACACAGCCTGCCTCTGGTCAGCACTACAGGGGACACACTCGAAGACCATTCTGACACACTCGCACAACACTTCCAACACGTTTCTAGTTCAGCACACTACACAAACACTTTCATGAAACACAAACAAACGGCCGAAAAGAAGCCTATACTAGATAACAATAGGTCAACATCTTCTTATAACTCAGTTTTCACTGCATGAGCTGAGGGCTGCTTTGAGCAAGTGTAAACCCTCAGCTCCAGGCCCAGACAACATCACATACACAATGATACAACACCTGCACGCAGACACTCTTCTAACACTCTTACACCTGTATAACAAGATTTGGCTTTCGGGGCACATTCCAAACTCTTGGAAGGAGGCTATAGTTGTAGCTTTCCTGAAGGAGGGAAAGTACCCGTCGCCCCCCTCAAGTTACCGTCCTATTGCCGTGACGAGCTGCCTGTGCAAGTTCTTCGAGAAGATGATAAATCGCAGGCTCGTGTACTTCCTTGAGTACAACGGTCTTCTCGAGAGCTGCCAGGCAGGCTTCAGGGCAGGGCGATCCACGAATGATAAACTCGTAGCTCTTGAATCGTAGATTAAGGATGCCTTCGTGCATAAACAGTATTGCGTAACTGTGTTTTTCGACCTTGAAAAGGCCTACGACACCACTGGGCGCTACGGGATCCTCAGTGCCCTGAAGTCATTTGGTGTCTCGGGTAACATGTTAAACACTCTTGTCAGTTACCTGTCAGAAAGAACGTTTCGAGTGAGAGTCGGTGGTGCACTGTCAAGGGTTCACGTGCAAGAAAATGGCGTGCCACAAGGTGGTGTGTTAAGCTGCACTCTCTTCATAGTAAAAATGAACTCTCTTGGTAAGGCACTGCCACACACAATCTCTTATTCCATGTTTGTGGATGACGTCCAGATATCCTATAAATCATGTAATATGTCAATCTGCGAACGTCAAGTCCAGCTTGGTGTCAGGAAACTTGCCGGCTGGGCAGACAAGAATGGGTTTAAATTGAATCCTGCAAAAAGCTCCTGCGTTGTGTTCTCCAGGAAGCGCGGGTCCATCCGGACCCAGACATTACTCTTAATGGCGTGTCCCTTCCTGTGAACAAGGAGCACAAGTTCTTAGGTGTGGTGTTTGATCACAAACTCACATTCATTCCCCACAGCAAGGAACTTAAAAATAAATGTCTCAAAACAATGAATATACTTAAGGTTCTCTCCCACCAATCCTATGGTTCCGACAAAGAACTCTTGCTTCGCTTGTATACTGCTTTGGTTGGGTCTCGTTTGGACTATGGCAGTGTGGTGTATGGGTCGGCGACTAACACAGCCTTGCGAATTCTTGACCCAGTTCTACACCTGGGCCTTCGTCTTTCGTCGGGTGCTTTTCGCACTAGCCCTGCTGAGAGTCTTTATGTTGAGTGTAATAACTGGAGGCTTGAGAACCAACGAACATACATGGACTTGCTTTATGCTGTTAAAATTTCATCGCTGAGTAATCATCCTTTTTATCCTGTCTTTAACGATACATCCACATATCTGCTATTTGTAAATCGCCCATCCGTTCCTCTGCCCTTTTCACTTAGAGTGAAAGAGCGAGCCTCGGATCTCAGTGCTTCATTTTTAGATGTGTACAGGTCATCCTTTTCAAACAGTTTATCGCCTTGGCACGTTCGTCCTGTGTCGTGCGATCTTTCTTTTATGAAACTTGAGAAAAATGGGTACCGCGAGTTGCAATACCGCAGCACTTTCTGTCTGTGCAGTTTAACCCTGTAATGCCCAACCAATGAAAACAATCGATAAAAATTGTAATGCTTTGTTACATTGTAGTTTCTGACTGAAACAATTAAAAAACGCGAAAAAATGTTTTTTCTCCTACGGTTTCAAAATTACATAGTGTATTATAAACTCATAAAGAGTAAGCATATATATGTATATATATATATATATATATATATATATATATATATATATATATATATATATATATATATATATATATATATATATATATATATATATATATATATATTAATATATATATATATATATATATATATATACCTACATTGATAATGTAGGTAGATAATGTATCATACACCCATTGAATGTAGGTGCAGACCAACCGGGAGCGCTTACGACGGAGGAATCCATCTTGCAAACTGCATTTGGGACTCAATGCGGTGAGTTATCGAGCTATAGATTTTTGAAAACCCTTAGGGGGTATCAGAAATGATACTAGTGGGCATTTCTTGGCTTTAGAAAGGCCCAGGGGCGAGTAGAAAAATCCGAAAGATGGCGTATCTTATATGATACATTGGGCATTACAGGGTTAAATACCCACTTTCAGAATTTTACAGTGACGCGTCTAAAACCTCCACCATGGTCTCCTGCGCTGCTCATGGTCCAGATTTTAGTGCAGCCAGAACCATGAGCGTCCACACAACAATTTTTTTCAGCAGAAGCATATGGAATTTTACTGATTGTACGACACATACTTGAAAATCATATTCCAAAGTCTATCATCTACACAGATTCCTTGAGTGTTGTTCGCGCACACTCATCACATACACACACCAAAAACTACATAGTTAATCTTGTATTTAACACTATCATGTCTGTGTATGCGCAGAAGCATCAGCTGCTCCTCTGCTGGGTCTCAGGACACGCTGGGATCGCTGGAAACGAGTTGGCAGACGAGAGGGCAGCTGCTGCTGCACTCAGGAACACTGTAGACATAACAACCGTACCATATCCAGACCTCAAGCCACACATAAGACAACACTTGCAGAGAACATGGCAAACACACTGGAGTGAACAGACAGACAACAAGTTACACGTTATAAAACCACGCTTGGGCCCATACACCACTGACACACGCAACAGACACACAGAAGTCGCCTTGGGTAGGCTGCGGATAGGGCACACCCATGCAACGCACTCGTATCTGCTGACGGGATCTTCTAGACCCCAGTGCAGCAGGTGCGGAGAGGCCCTATCCGTAGTGCACATACTAATCACATGCAAGGCACTTCACACAACACGACACAAACACTTCAGAGAACTCTACAGACAACATATTCCCCTACATCCATCGTTTTTCCTAGGTGATGATGCCATTGTTTCCGTGAAACGTGGGTTTGAGTATTTGTCCGACGTCAAGTTTTTAAACCTCAGTTCCTATCACACATCATGAACTCTGGCCCTATACACCAGCCATGCTCATTGTCGTTTTGTGATTTTACTTTTGTTTTTGCTGATTTTACTTAGTGTTTAAGGTTTCACCCCTATCATCGACTATTGTTTTGGCGCTCTTTGCCCCAGTTGGCCTAGCGCCATAAACATCCAACCATCACCAACTCCATAGCTCTCACTCGTTGGTATAAACATCAGGCCGCGTTCGCTGCGACTGTGGCGGCATCAGGTGTTTCATGCTCCGGGCTCGGCCCCTCGGCAGGCCGCCGGTGTCTGTTTTCGTTTTCGCCTCTCGGCGCCAGCATTATCCGCGCGAGAATTATCCGAAGCTTCGGAGACGGCTTGCACAACATGGGGAGTTAGACCTGCCCTTATCGTCATACTTCCTTGCATGCAGTGCGACGCGTGCTCGCTAACTGCTAACTGCTTGCATGCCTGTGCGTCAGCGTTAGATCACGAACACGTAAGCAAGCGATATATTAGTTCGTTCGTGCGTGAGTGCGTGCGTGCGTGGAACTAGTTTTTATTTCGGACGGACATCACAGCTGCGGTGGCGCAGAGGCCGATACCGGAACTATGTGCACTGTGTAGCGATGCGCGCGCTTTGGCCGGACTGCATTCGCGGCCGTCGCAGGCTTCGCGCCTTAAGCCTGGGATCTTTCGCAGCTATGGCGACCTTGGATTTATCTACCGGACGAAGAAACGCCGGCGGGAACTGGAGGTAAGCCATTAGTTAACCCCGTATTCTTGTTTTGTGTATTTAACGAAGCAGAGTTGCTCTCTAACTTCGGTCCGCGGAAGTGGTTAGCCCTAACGTTTTCGTGACTCATTTTGACCGTTGCTTACATTTGAAGGGCGTCTTTTGTACCCGTGTGCAAACAGCGTCGAGTCTTGTACCATTTCAATCCCTTTGATTTGTGAAGTGTTGGTATCCTAGCCGAATGTTTTCGCAGGTAAGGAGCACGGTCGCGCGAGTAGTCGCAGCGCTACCCTGTATTCTTAGCTCGGCGGCTAGGGTTAGAGTGGCTGCCGTGCAGTAGCTGTGGCTACCTGCGCGGCTCCAAAGAATTGCGTACAATAGGCTGAGTGATAGGAGCGCGTCTAGCGCGTGGCAGTCACTAAAAAACAATAATTTTAGTGACCGTCCCGCGTACAGCAGCAGACTGAAATGCTGTCCAGACATGTTTTTTTGCGTTTTGATTGAGGGCAGTATGGACGGAGACGGCACTGTTCGGGGCGTACGCCCCGCACTTTTAATGGGTAACAACATGCGTCTAAGCCGATGAGCGACGCGAAAAACCTTACTCATTGGGTACGGCAAGCAGGTATTGTGAATGACAGAGACGAAATTTTTTTACACAGGCCACTGACGGCGGCAACTGCGGCAGGCGACGGGCCGTCGCGGGCTTATACCGGCCAGAAGCAGCCAACAAGCGAGCGGTAGCAACGACGACGAATGGCATTGGCAGCAATGCATTATTTTTTTTTGTTTGTCGCTGTCGCCCACACTATTTGTTGTACCCATTACGTTACTTTTTTCGCGTAGGTTGAAGCCGTCGCTGCAGGTGGTGAATGTTCGAACGTTCTGATTGTTCAATAATGACCCTATTGGTTCTCATCAAATATTGTGATCTGCAGCGTGCATGCAACAAAGCGTACTCTAGAATGAAGAAAACAGTAGCTATATGACCCATTAGCAACTTTTCCATGCTGTACTTGTGGACGTATGTACTTGTGAACGCTGTACTTGTGGCCGTACGTTGCAGTCGGCTGACGGCAAAATCCAATGGCAATCAATCCGGGATTATAACCTTACAAAAGGAGTTATCTGTACTTAAATTTTGTGCAATGTTTTTATATTGATCGATAGCGGGGTAAACAATAGAAGCTATGCACACGTAAGCACAAATGGGTTTGGGGCGCATTGCGTAGGCAGACAGCTGTAGGGCGCGCTGTCTGACATGACATTGGCCAAGTGGAACAATGAGCGTGGCTGCATCCAAGGTCCCCGCACATTCGCATGTAGACTGGTGACTGCGCCAAGCAGTATTGCATTCCAATACGGGTTCAATGCGTTCTCTCCGCGCAAAAACTGATCTATCACGTCGTCAAACTCGTCAATTTTTTTTTTATTGTAGAACTTATCTTTGCTGTCCCCCTCTTTCTGCCTATGTAGAAACCACGGAAAGACAGTGCTTGCCCGAAGATTTTTTTTTTTTTGAGGGAGAGATCCCCGAGGCGTCAGCAGGAGTGGCCGTCGCCTTCAAGACACTTCTCACATCCTTGGACATCGTGGATAGGTTTACATTGCTGCTGTCTGTGTTTTGGCTGTTCAGTGTGTAATGCTCTTCAAAGGGGAGGCTCACCTTCTTGCTACTGTAGACGTTACTTCGGCTCAAGCACGGTGCCCTGGTCGGTACTGTTCTGAAGGCCGTCAACAATATTATGAAGCAGTCAGCTCGAATGTGTTTATTTTTAATAGCAAGTTATGCCTTTTTTAAACCTTACTAGCGCATCCTCATTTGAGAACCACCAGCCTAAAAACCCCAGTAGGAATGTTTCTGGTGGTTTCCTATTATCTATATCTATATCTATAACACATATCTGTTGCAAAGTTCCCGTGTCAATGGCTGTGTATCTTTGTGTTGATCGCACTTTGTAATGCCTTAATAGTAATCCACGCTGAATAGTTTTAGTCCAAGATTTTTGTTTCGCAAAATTTATTTGTAAATGTTTTTGATGTGTCCTAAATGAGAGCAGGCTTTCCAGTCCATGTGAAGCACTCACTGATGTACCAAGGTCATTTTATGTTAATACTGTTAACTATCTCCCACTGCTGCATTGCTACTGACGCTTTTCGTGCTAATGCCAGTACGTTTTTATTTGTGCGTGTTAATGTCATTTTTATTGTCTTAATTTAATGATTTAATGTTTGTATTTCAGTGTTATCAATTGCTTTGGTGCGTTTTTATTTGTGAATTTTTCTTCGATGTATCTTAAATAGGTGCTACGTCGCCTGTGTGCACAGTGCATGTGAAGTAGGAACCGTTTTTATGCTGTGATATTTTAATTCCAATTAAATTGCTTTTTGTGTGAAATTGCAGAATGAACCGATTGTTGTGGTATTTTCTTGGAAAATAAAGTCTGAGCTTATTTTTTCTTCTTTTTCATGTTTAAAATAGCTTGTCCTGTTTTGTTTGCTTGTAATTGCCTATAGTACTATCGTGGGGAAGCTGGGGGGGCGGGGGGAGGGCTACTAGCTGGCGGAGCAAAAACACGCTGCCTCGCGGGGAATAGCAGAACCCTCTTGAGGCGTAACGAGATGCTTTCCAAGAGAGAGTAGTAGTGCCCTTCTGCAGTATCCGGGAACGCCGCAGCCAATAGAGCTAATTCCCTCCTAAAGGGAGTGACGGAACGCTGCCTTGGAGATGGCATTGCAATTCCTAAAAAGGGTTCAAGTACTCCGCTTCGAAAGCAGCAAAAAAATCTCCGGAGGAATGTTTCGCCTCTCGCTTGGCCGCCACGCGCTATTCCTCGGAAGATAAGTCCAATGCTTCCAAAGGGAGTGAAATATTCGACAAAAGTTTTTACTCCTAGACAGAGTTCCCAGCACTCCTCGACTGCTTAGAGTGTAGCGAGTGGGGATTGCGCCGCACTGCTGCCGTATCGGTTCTCTTGCGGGCGCGCCGACCGACTACGAGAACAGGGCATCGTCTCGGGTCAGCCGTACTCGCATTTCACGCACCCGATGGAGTCGACCGAGGGCCTGCTGCATCGTCGCGACCAAAAAAGCAGCCGTTGTATCATTACCCAACTCACTAGCCGACGTATATCCCCTTGCGTCGATCAGCACCAGAACTCTTCGAATGTGCTTTCTTTGCCTCTCAAACTCACAAAAGCTTCATCTTCTATCTTGGTCGATACTCGTAATAGTAATAATTCTTGCTTGAGCAACGAATTATGCTGATTACTCACTTGACGCCGCAATTAAAAGGCCTGCTGAAGAGAGACGGCCGGATTCACGGGTGTCATGACTTTAATGTTACGTGGAGAAGTTTGGCGCCGTGGCGAGCACTAACACTCGTCGCGGAAGTGCGCTAGATGCAGCGTTGGCTAGAGCGGGGTGTTGTCAGGCGGTTTTGCTAAACATAGTGCACACTTGTTTATTGTAAAATTAGGTATCCATATCCTGTTTTCCGTTACGACAAGTTGAATCAGAATCCGGGGAAGGTATATTCTTAAAGCAGTCTGCTTTTAAGAGCACTGAGAACGGCACAACAAATATATTGTGACTTTTGCGTGGGTAGGACTGATCGTTTGAAAACCACAAATGAGAACTAACCAGCACTGCAGCATTTATTTATTTATTTATTTATTTATTTATTTATTTATTTATTTATTTCAATACCTTCAATGCCCAGAGGGCGTTACAGAAGGGAGCGGTTAAGTTTACAAAACAATAGTACACGGGGAGATTAGTGAAGTTACACTATAAATGCGGCTTGCATATATAAAATAATATTGTTTCCAGAAATTATACAAAAGCAACAGCAACATACAGGCTCAAACAATGAATGAAATACAAAGCGAGCATGTGAACTAATGTAATGCAATTAAAACCCGCTTATAAAATAACATCAGCGTATGAGACCAAAATACCAGCAGAAGAAAATACAAAACCAACATACGAACACACGCAACATAAACCCATCTACAAAATAGAAATCAGTATAAAAGATAGACAGACCTAATACATGTTCGATAAATATACAATGCACGCGTGTAAACAACAAGAAGTAAATAAAAGTTTAATGAGAACGAAAGTAGCGTTCGGCGGCCGTTCGAAATGCGCGCGCATCGATGATTGTGGCGATTGAGGTTGGCAGGTTGTGGTATTGTTTCGATGTTTTGGGGATGAAGGAATGAAAAAATACATTTGTATTGCAATGCGGCACTTCAACCTTGTAGGGAAGATTAGTATGTGGTGATATATATATGATGGACTACTTACCAGTTCATTTTTTTTAATTGGGTTAGAGTGGTGGATTTTGTGAAATAGTTTCAATCGAGCTGCTTTTCTCCGCAAAGAAGGATCGGGTATATTAAGGGTGAGTTTCATAGATTTTACACTTGACATGCGACAGTAGTTGGCCAAGATAAAACGTGCGCTGCGGTTTTGAACGGATGATAAAGCGTTAGTAAGATAATCGATTCCAGGGTCCCATATTGCGCAGTCATATTCTTCCTTTGGACGAATTAGTGTTTTGTAAAGTATCAATTTCAGGTTACAAGGGGCAGCAGATCAGTTACGTCGGAGTTACCAAAGGGTCCCATTAGCATTGTTAATTATGTAATTAACGTGCCTTTCCCAAGATAAGTTGTGAGTTATGTGGACTCCTCGATATTTATATGTTTTAGTCTCTTCAAGTTTGCGGCCTTCAATAGTGTGAATGGAAGCTTCAGGTGGGTTCAGACACCAGGATATTCTCATTGTTTTGCATTTTTAATGTTTAGACGCATTTTATATTTATTATACCAGTTATACCCTTTGTTTAGATCACACTGTAGCAGTGACGAATCAGAATTTGAAGAAATGGTTCGATACAGTACACAATCATCCGCAAACAATCTGATGGAAGAGTTAATTGAGCTGGGTAGATAATTGATATAAATTAGAAAGAGAAAGGGGCCGAGTACGGATCCCTGAGGCACGCTTGATGTGACTGAGCAGAAAGAAGAGTAAAATTATTAGCGGTTACAAATTGTGTTCTATTAGACCGAAACTTTTCAATCCAGGCTACAATATTAGGGTCCAGATTTACCTTTCGAAGCTTCATGCAAAGTAACTGATGAGAAACAAGATGGAATGCTTTGGAGAAGTCCAAGAATATGCATTCAACAAAAGGTCCGTTATCTAGAGCAGAGAAAAGGTCATGAGTGAGAGAATTGAGCTGGATCTCGCAAGAAAATGATTACCTAAAGCCATGTTGGTGTGAAAAAAAAAAGACTTGTTTTCCAGAAACTTAACCAGGTGGGAATAAATTATATATACGAAAATCTTGCATGGGATGCAAGTTAATGAATTCGGGCGGTAATTTATTGGGTTGTGCGTGTCACCGGAATTGAATAAGTGGACCACCTTGCCAATCATCCAATCGTCAGGTAAGGTGTTCGAGGTTAATGACTGGGTGAAAATCTGAGCAAGAATTATGGGCGAATATACTTCGGTGCTTTTAAGAAATTTTGAATTTATTTCATCTACTCCCGATGACGATGATAATTTTATATTCCTGATGAGTGGTATTATTCCATTCCGGTGAATAACAAATGGTTCCATTGGTGGAGAATCGACCGCTCCAATCGGACACAAGTCAGTATTTGGGGATGGTTGAGTGAAGACCTTTTTAAACACATCATTTAAAACAAAACAACTTTTGGAATGATGGATGACGGCACCATTTTTATTAACTAAAAAGACGGCGTTGTTTTTGTGGCGCCAATTTTATTCCAGAATTTTTTGGTATTTTCAACAAGTAGCAAGGGAAGTGTACCATTGAAGAAAACGCGCTTTGCTTTTTTAACTGCATCATTGAAAACATTATTAATTTTGCAGTACGTAGCCCATGCATCAGGGCGGTTGCACTTGTGGGCTTTGCGAATTAGTCGCTTCTTTCTCTTTAAAATGCGCTTGAGGGACATATTAAACCAATAGGCACGGTGTTTACAAGACACGACGCGCGAGGGAATATACTTTTTTATCAAAGAGTGAATTTTATCTTCAAAAAGGGCCGAGTTAGTATTTAGTGTACATTCATAAAATTGGACCCTGAAATTATCTATGAAGGCTCCAAGCTCAATGTTAATAGCGGCAAAGTCGGCCTTCCGATAATCCCTAATGCGCTTTGCTTTACTGGCGGTTTGTTTAGTATCTGTGTTTACCGGGAAGTGAATAAAACAATGGTCACTAAGACCTGGCGTTAGAAGGAGCGAGGGGACGAGATCTGGTGAAGTGGTTAAAACTAGATCAAGTACATTAGCGCTTGATTGGGAAGTTCGTGTCGGTTGGGTTACAAGCTGTGAAAAATGAAAAGTGGTGCACAAGTCAAGAAATTCTGTTGCTTCACGGGAGGAACAAGAAATGCTCGAGAAACTTTCTGACCAATTTATTTGAGGGTAATTTAAGACGCCTTAAAGAAAGATTGGACAGTTTGGGAATCTGAAAAAAATAGTGTTTAGTACGACATGAAGATCACTGCAAAATGATTTAAACTGCGTAGACTGGTCAATAGAAGTACATTTGTTTTATAAAGTTGTTACCGATGCGTTTTTATTACAGGAATGCACTGCCATAGAATACTGTTTTCGACTAGTCATGAAAAAGAAAGCAAAAACAGCAATGATGTTAAATCCGCAAAAATCGGTGTAATTTTGCAGCACATATTGTTGTAGGCACTCTAGAGAATAGCAATATATTATGTAAAAAGCCACGCTGCAAAAAGTTATTCTCAGTTGAGGTTGGAATATTGTGTGTACAAAAGTAACAGACCACTATTAGGAAAAGAAATATTTTTATACCTCTAAGGTATTACGACAGGAAAGATAGTAAAGGAACACTGCGAAATAAAATTCCTAATTATCGAAAAGGGTAAAATACAATTCTGTATACTTATCGAGGTAAATCATCCGCAAGGCAACCTTTAAATATGCAATAAAGGGAATGGTAATAAAGGGTCGACAAAAGAGCCTAAAAGAAAACTTATGTCTTAGAGCTGCGGACCCACCATTTAAAATTTAAACCGGAGTTTGTTATTCCAGTTCAACCCCTAGAAGAAGCCTGTTTTCTTTTCAATGTGTCGAACCGAAAATACGTTCCGGTGGGCTAACGTTCGTGTTTGGCTAAATGTGTTTCGTTCCGGTTCAACTAATGGCAACCCGAAGCGCTTCGCGACCGATTGTTAAGCTTTCAACAGTCCGCCGACTGACTCGGTGAGGCAAGTTATATTAATATAGAACCTAAAAAAATATGTTGAAATTTAATGTGCCCATTCAAACTGAATACAATTCTGGTGAATTTAAAATACAGCCTTTTCTCAATACGCGTAGCGCAATTTTAAGATCAACCGTAAGGTATTTGGCCAAATATTTACCAAAAGCATAGGAACTTGTGACGACCTCAGTAAGGCTTGTTGGGCTAGTTGGTATCGCTAGTAGTACATGGTTGGAAAAGCGCTTTTTTTCTAAACAAGGGACAAACGTAGAGCAAAAAAAACCGGACAGAAAGAATCAGGCGCTACTAACAACTGAAGTTTATTCAACAAAGAACAAGGGAATATAAAGATGATCCTCCACTTATGCCAACACTGTGCGCGTGCGTCAAATTTTTTTTTTATTTGGGCCGGAGATACTCCTTTTCTTTCTCTAGCAAGGTAATGGAAGGGGAGATAACCCACTCTCCTTCTATTCCCGATGTCATGCAAAGTGCCTCCCAAATTTCTCTGGTTATTTTATCATTTGTTTTGAACAACACTTCGGTATCATTGAATGCCGGAGCACATTTGACTGCCAGAGCGCTTTTACAGTCGGAGCAGTGGAATGAGAGATTACCCGAAATGGTCTTCTGCTCACATAGCGCGCGGTGCTCCTTGAGCCGCTAATTAGGGCAACGTCCTTTTTGCCCTATATATGCCCTCGTGCACGAAAGCGGGTTTTTGTAAACAACACCCATGAAACAGACAACAAACTTGCGCTTGTGCGCTACACCACAGCTGCGCTCACCAGTCATTCCTCTGCTCTGGCTACCTACCTTTTTGTCGACCAAATTGCAGAACTTCGAAAGTTTCTACGGTGCGGAAAAAACCACCAGAACCTCGTGTCTCGCGGCAACTTTTTTTAACCGATGAGACAATCCATGAATGTACTGGATCACCACAGAACGTTTGTCCTATGTTTTCCCCTTGACCTGCCTTCCTTTATATCTACCGAAATGATCGTTTGCGCCACCGAACCTATCGAAGATTGTGGGTAGCCGCTATTTCTGAGCCTCTCAGCTTGGTGATCTAGGCTTTCCGGAATAGCATGGAATCAAGACTTGTTTATCGCCGGCGTTGGACAAGCTTTGGCTATACCACGCTTTACGAGCTTGCTCTGTGCCGAATCAAAAGGCAAAAGCTGCTACTCACCCCTGGTGTTTTAGCACCAACACATGTGTCTTAGTTCAATATTTAACTGCAAATCTAAGAACTGAAGGACGTTATTTGCCGGCAACTCAAAGGTAAAGTCTAGCCCTTCATGTGCCGCTTTAAACTTTCCCAAGATGTCCTGTACGATACTTTAATTGGCGCTTCCGGGAACCATACACACCAAGAAATCATCAACGTATATAAAACATTTCACTATGCCAAAGCTACCAAAGCTTTTTTCTAGCTCTGGGTTTCCCCGAGCCAAATAAATGTCATATAGGAAGGGGGCAATGCAGGAGCCGATGCTTATTTGTGCTCTCTGGGAAAATACCGTCCCCCAAATTCAATGTATAAGGACTCGAGGTAGATGCTCAGAAGACCGAGGAAATCTCTGGTACTCTTTCCACATTTATTTTGGAACTTAACACATCCATAAGCATCAATGCCTTGCTCAACCGCTTCCAAAGCTGAGGCATGCGGCACGCTGTAGAAAAGGTCCGACACATCCACACAGAAACACGACACAGGCATCCATTTCTTTAGAAAAAGCATCACGTCGTCGAACTTCTTGATTAGGAACGGGTCTTCTGCAGGAAGTCTTGCCAACTGTCTTTGCAGGAACTTGCCCAAGGCGTTCTGCCACGTTCCCTTGTCTACGGCGATATTCCTGAAGGGCTGTAGCTCTTTGTGTGTGTTAATGCTGAAGAAAGGTTTCAACCACAGGGCTTTTCTTCCTTTAATGCTCTTCGCCACGCCTTCCAATCAAATATCATCACAAAACTTGACTGCATTCCTCTTCAACGCCTTTAGTTACTCCAAGAGTCTGGGAGTATGTCACTCCGCTTGACATACTCCCAGACTCTTGGCGACTAAAACTAAAGATGCTCCCTTTGCTTAGAAATATGAACGCCTCACATGACGAGGGTCACCGAAAAGCACGGGTTCAAGCGCTAAACACCACCCTCGGTGGGGAACATGTAGGTATGTACACAGACGCCTCCAAACGTCGAGGGCAGCAATGTGCCATCACCGTGGCTACCTCCAGAACCAACCTCCTTGTGTGTACCTCGCTTAGGACCCAAGAAATGACGGCAGCAGAAGAGGCAGCCATGACCTTGGCTCTCACTGAACCAGGGGTTCGGAGGGTAGTCACCGATTCCCAGCAAGCCTACTGGAATTACCAGTCGGGTTGGGTGTCCTGACCTGCACTGCGCGTGCTAAAAAACACTCCCCAAACGGTTCCATTCAGCTCATCTGGACACCCCATCACGCTTCAATGAAGGGCAACAAATACGCCCACCCAACAAGCCTGTGCTTTTTTTAGCTCCCTTGATATGGAGCTGCACGAGGAGAGTCACCCGCTTGTCACGTTCAGGTAGATAACCCAGCATTATCGCCTTCTTAGACAGACCGTACCTTCGCCTTACCCTGACCTTTCCAGAGAACAATAAACTACCCTACGGCTCATACAATCCGGAATCCTTCCCACAGCCTACGCGTATTCACTTAATGCATCCCAATCGCTACGACGCTAAATGTAAATTTTGCTCAGAAGTAGGAACACTGCGCCCCGTAATCGGGGTGTGCGACTTTACCCTGAGTACCCTCCTCTCTTTCCGTCAACTACCCAAGAAGAGCAATGGGAGATGCTGCTGTCCAGGCCCTCTCTACCTACCCAGCTTCAGCGGGTGGACAGAAAACAGGCCACGCGGAATGCATATGGGCCCCACAGAAGAAGGAATCACTCCCCAGGGATACACTCTGAGCCGTTCAGAAATTTGAACAGAAGTATTTCTTCCTCCTTGTCCTCCTTCTCTCCCGCAAATCTCGTGGCCTCCGTCCGCGGCGCCGAGACGGAGAAGTGAGATCGTCGTCAGATGGAGCTTACTTTAATTTTATAAAAAAAGTTTTCACTCTTGTGCTACACCAATAGAACTCAAGCAAACATCATTCGTGCATTGATTTAACGGTACCAAGAATATCTCTTTGAAGTAATAAATGGTGTGGTTAAGTGCATGTCCCTTCTCTCTGGTTTTACTGTTTGTATAGCGATGTGAGTGAGTTAAAGTGATGTCGCTTGGGGAATCGTTATGGGTGCCGTTTACAGCTTTGCTTTCCAACCATATTCACGGGGTGGATTGGCGCTAATTTTTATTTACGTTGATGATTACTTGGTGTGTATGGTTCCCGGAAGCGCCAATTAAAGTATCGTAGAGGACATCTTGGGAAAGTTTAAAGCGGCACATTAGGGGCTAGACTTTACCTTTGAGTTGCCGGCAAAACACGTCCTTCAGTACTTAGATTTGAAGTTAAATATTTAACTAAGACACACGTGTTGGTGCTACCATACTAGGGGTCAGAAGCAGCTTTTTCCTTTGAATTTGGCAAACAGCAAGCTGGTAAAGCGTGGTATAGCGAGAGCTTGTCTAAAGAAGACGATAAAGAAGTCCTGTTTGCTTGCTACTGCAGAAAGCCTAGACAACCAGGCTAAGACGCTCACAAATAGCGGCTACCGACAATCTTTCATAGGTGCTGTGGCGGAAACGATCCTTTTGGTAGATTTTAAAGAAGGCAGGATCACCACAGGACAAACGTCCTGTGGTGATCCAGTACATTCATGGATTGTCTCATCGGTTAAAAACAAGTTGCCGCGAGACACGAGGTTCAGGTGGTTTTTGCCGCACCGCAGAAACTTTCGAAGTTGTGCAATTTGGTCGATAAAAAGATAGGTAGCCAGAGCAGAGGAATGACTGGTGAGCGCAGCTCTGGTGCAGCGCACATGCGCAAGTTTGTTGACTGTTGCATGGGTGTTGTCTACAAAATGCCACTTTTGTGCACGAGGGCATATATAGGGCAAACAGGACGTTGCCTTAATGAGCCGCGCAAGGAGCACCGCGCGTTATGTAAGCAGAAGACCATTTCGGGTAACCTCTCATTGCACTGCTCCGACTCTAAAAGTGATCCGGCAGTCACATGCGCTCCGGCATTCAATGATACCGAGGTCCTGTTCAAATCAAATGATCAAAACACCAGACAAATTTGGGAGGCATTTTGGATGACATCGGGAATAGATGGAGAGTGTGTTAGCTCCCCTTACATTACCTTGCTATAGAAAGAAAAGGAGTATTTTCGGTACAAATAAACAAAGAAATCTGACGCTTGCGCAGTGTTGGCATAAGTGGTGGATCATCTATATATTTCCTCCTTCTTTGTTGAATAACTTCAATTGTTAGTAGCACCTCATTCGTTCTGTCTGGTTTTTTTTTTTCGCTCTACGTTTGTCTTTTGTATTACAAAAAAGCGCTTTTCCAAGCTTGTGACGACTTACCGGCTACTTTCCTGCAAAGCCGCAATGTTACCGAGGGACTACGTTGAACCAAAAACGGTCAATACTGTCCGTGGAATAAACCTAGTCCCGCTCACGTTGTATGGTTGCTGAAATGGCATTCCACTTGGGGAATGGCCCATCAAGCTCATAGTTAAACGCCCAGAAATATGCCTGGGTACCTTATAGTTTGCCCGTAAAGTAGCAGGAGAAGCGCTTAATCGAAGCAGTGCTCTTGTAATGGGCACACAGAAAGAGAGCAGCTGGCCAACAACACGAACCTCTACTGAAACGATAGCGTGGCCTAATTGTTCAGCGCCGATTCTTATAGGCGCTCACAAAGAGAGGGAAGAAAAGAAGAAAAGGCGTATGTTCGCCTCCAGTCCTGCATGTACCCACACGCCGTCACTTGGCAGGATATTTTAACAGAACGTGCAGTTGGGCGAGTTGGTACATACTCGATTTCTGTTTCTGTTGGGCAAGTTGGGCGAGTTGGTACATACTTCTGTTAAGCGAGTTGGTACATACCTAATTATTACATACTTTTTTCTGATGTTCGCCAGATGACCGTGATGTGTGTAATTTTCTCGCTTTCCTTTCTTTTTCTTCAGTGCATGCGTGCTATTTATATGTTTGTGCTTTTCGAAATTACCTCAGTTGTTAGTAGCGCCTGTCACGTTTGCCACCATCCTTGTCTTTTTTGCGCTAAACCTTCCATTTGGCACGATATACCATCCCTCCCTCCTAGTCACCTAGACCATATCGGTGCGCTGGACGACGCTGGCAGGAAGAACGTCTATACACGCGGGTCTCGGCCACGGCTGGTCTTGCCCAAGACATGGTGGGTACAAAAGAGAAACACCAGGCTTCCGCATGCCCAGGCTCCGAAATTGGCATTCCCGGAAGGGAAACGAAGCTATTGTCCCGCCTGTTGGAGTTATTGGCTCACAGGCCATTGACACATGGTTCCGATGGCATCGACGGATACTTCCGTCGGACGTGTTGGCCCGTACATGACGTTACGCCGACGCTGTAGCACGCGAGTGGCCAAAGCCTTAGGACCTTGGCGAATGTTTCTTCAGTAGACAGAATTACCGCACAGAAAGATTTGTTCCGGAGACCGCCGCTTGCATGCTACGTTCATCCCATCGGGGTGAAGTTTGGCAGGCCGGCGTGCAGCGCCTTACCCAGCATAAGCGCTGCATGGGTCTCGCTTGACTCTGTGGGTGGGGTAAAGAAGCTTGCTTGACAAAGAAGCGAGACACCTTTTACGCTGTAAGAACCAGACCTAATTATCTCAGTGCCCATTTCAGCTTACGAACATTGCATAATAGTCTCCCATGACGTGAGGTTGCTAGGGGATAGTGTAAATGTACTCAATGCCATTGAACTTAAGGAAAGACTGCATGTTCTGGTCGCTAAGCGCCATGCAATTATCTGAAACACCCAACTCTGTCAGTCCGTATGCTACAAACTTAATATGCAGCTTCTAGATCGCCACAGATGGTTGCATTGCCGCCATTACTACTGCGAAGCAGTATATTCCTCGCCTCTAGCCCCCCCCCCCCCCTCCGCCTCCCCAATTGTCTTTCCGGTGTAGCCGATGTACACGGTGACGCCGCAGTGTTCCTCCTCGCCACTGCCGACCCCACTTTCACAACTGTTACAAACTCGCCATCAGCGAAGCCTCTTTCGCAACCTGCGCAATCCGCTGATAACGGTAATAGCACCGTCATCAGGTGTTACCAGAGACACTTGCCCGCTTTGAACGCCGCCGTGAACCCATTCTTTTTCAGCGTGAAAGCTTTTCCCTGCGACATTTTCGCCAGTGTATTTCACGCCTAATCACTGCCTAATACCAGTTGCTGGTTTATGCGTGCACTGCTTTGTGGGCGAAGCAGAGGGGGTGCATGCACAGCTAGTCTTCATGCTTGTATACCGACGATATGCACGTTGCGTTGGCGGGTGATTTAAGCGGGTGTCTCCCAGCTCAGTGCTACGTGTCAGCTATCCTCAATCGTCGGCTGGTTTGGGTTACTTTGTTATACAGACAGTGAGATGCCTACGGTGCGGGATGGAAACGGACAGCCACATGATTGTCGTGGAGTTTTTTCAGCACGAGTCCTTCTAGGATATATCGCCCTATAAACAGACGCGTGTTGTTCGCTCGGATTAGGAACAGCAAGAATTGAAGAAACATCTGCCGGAACAGATGCGCGAATGGGGGCGAAAACAAACAAAAAAAAAGCCGCTGCAGCCGCCGTCTCCACCGCAAGGTTCAGATCGGCTTGTAGCTAGGAATCTCTCCTTAATATACAGCAACGTCGACGTGAGCGAATATTTCGAGTTCCGCTTGAAGGGCTCTTAAAGCGAGAATTTTGGCGCTGCCTTTGACTTCTAAGCACGGGCACGTAACTGGTTACTGGTTACGAGTAAAGAGCGGAGCGGGTGTGTGGGGAGAAGGGGCGTGCACACTAAGATGTAAGTTTCATTCTCTCATTGGGCCTCCTCGATTTACCAGTCCTGGATTGTCCGCGAGCCATCCGAAGATTGCCTCTGGACGGGAAGTCTCTTAGGAATCTATTGTAAAATCAGCGCCGGATTGCATATCCGGATGTCTGCAGACAATCCGCACTCATAATCGGGGAGGGCTGCTTACGGTATTTTCGTTGTGCTGGCGGAATGTTAAACGTGTACGTCCACCGCCAAATGCGAAATTTCCGGTGTCCTCAGTGGTCGAGTGGATTAGGGTGGTTTGTTGCACAGAAAGTAAGATGACTACGATGCGGTAGGGAAACAGACAGATTCATGTTTGTCCATTAAAATAAATCTCATGTCCTTCCTAAATTAATCGGGCTAAGTTGTAATTGCGACATCTCAAATTCCAAAAAACGTGCTTCGTTTCGTGCAATTTGGGAATGGCACCCAGCTTCGCAGGACATCCACCTTCAGAGATTGGAAGGGCACTATTTTTTCTACCTCAGCCCAGTTCGGGAAAGCATCAACTACCACAAGAAAAATGGCACCTTTCACAAGACCCGTAAAATCGATATGCACTCGGCTCCATGGTCGCTCCGATTTCGTCGAGAAATGCGTAAGCACTTTCGGCTGCCTTTCTTGTCTCTCCTGGCACGTTTTTCCGTGCCGCCGTAATTCTCCGATGCACGCATCTATCCTAGGCCACCAAACGTTACGTCGCGGAAGTTTTCATCGCCTTATATGGGGTGATTATCATTCATCAAGATGACAACACGTCTCTTTCAGCACCTCAGAAATTAACACGCGGCTTCCTCAAACGCCCAAAATCACGATGCACTAACATTTTGTTGGGTCGTATCTCGTATGCACCGTCGTTTTACCTTAACCCTTCTATGGGCATGCCGTCAACGATCCATTTCCTCACTTCGCATCACCCATTGTCTCGCGACGTGAGCGAGCGACTTTTGCGGCTGTGACTGTCGGTTACTCCGCGGCTTAAAAAGCAACACGTCGCCTGATGCTTCTGCCTCCAACAAAACTGCTTTAACCGGTAGCCGGTAACTGGTGTCTCTAGAGATAACGAGTTTGTGTGTCTCTAATAAATACCTCGCTCTGCTACCGTTTTTTAAGCAAAGCTTTTTACCTCTACGCCCCAAGGGTTCTTTCGCGACCGTTGGTGTCACCAGAAAATACCAGCGAACAAATAAAAGAATTTACTGGCACCGCCGGGAATCGAACCCAGAACTACTAGACTAACAAAGCGTGAGCCCGTTGTCTTACCGATTTAGCTACGAGCCCACGCGAATATGGGAAAGACAGGTGGTGTACTCAACAAGCACATCTACGGGTTTACCCCCTGCGTTCTCTCTGAATGCCACGTGAAAGCGTCACGCGGCCACTCACGCCCGTCTAGCGGCCCTGTGCGCACCTTGCTCATGTGCAAAGAGTTACAAAAATTAAAGGGAGCTCACACCAATGCATGGCATCTCACTTCTAGTACGCCATTGTGATAAAGCCTGTGGCCTCCAGTGTTCACGTAAAAAATCACAGCTCCTTTTCGTCCGCCCTCACGCCAAATCAAGGAATACATTCAAATATTCCTTGATGGCCAGGCCATCACTCCAAGCCCCAGCATCAAGAGCCTGGGCCTACATCTCGTGACTAACACCAAGAATGACGTCTCCTTGCAGCGCCTCAAAAACAGCATTGATCAAAACATAAACATGATCAGGCGAGTTGCCACCAAGAAGCGCGGCCTAAAGGAATCCGGTACCTTTCGATTAATTGAAGCTTTTGTCCTCTCTAGAGTCACTTACGTCAACCCCATGTCTTCTTCTCGACAAGGAAGGCATAGAGATGCTTTATATAATGATTAGAAAGGCGGTCGAGCAGGTCATTGGTCTTCTTATGAGTGCGTCCAAAGAGAGGCTGCTTAGCACGGGGCTCCACAACACGGTGAAAGAGCTGAGAGAAGGCCATCTCTCAAACCAGAAGGTCAGACTCAGAACTGCGGTGGGTAACCGCATGCTTCACCAGATTGGCTGCGCAGCCCAGAATGTCACTCCGCTTGACGTACTCCCAAACTCTTGGCGACTAAAACTAAAGATGCTCCCTTTGCGTACAAATATGAACCCCTCACGTGACCATGGTCACCGAAAAGCACGAGCTCAAGCGCTAAACACCACCCTCGGTGGGGATCATGCAGTTATCTACACAGACGCTCCAAATATCGAGGGCAGGAATACGCCATCATCGTGGCTACCTCCAGAACCAACCTTCTTACGTGTACCTCGCTTAGGACCCAAGAAATGACGGCAGCAGACGAGGCAGCCATCACTTTGGCTCTCACTCAACCAGGGGTTCGGAGGGTAGTCACCGATTTCCAGCAAGCCTACTGGAATTACCAGTCCGGGTGGGTGTCCTACATGCACTGCGCGTGGTAAAAAACCACTCCCAAAACGGTTCCATTCAGCTCATCTGGACACCCCCTCACGCTTCAATGGAGGACAACAAATACGCCCACCCAACAAGCCTGCCCTTTTACCTCCCGTGCTATGGAGCTGCACGAGGACAGTCACCCGCTTGTCACGTTCAGGGAGATAACCCAGAATTATCGCCTTCTGAGACAGACCGTACCTTCGCCTTACCCTGACCTTTCCAGAGAACAACAAACTACCCTACGACTCATAACATACGGGCTCCTTCCCACAGCCTACGCGTCTTCACTTAATGCATCCGAATCGCTACGACGCTGAATGTAAATTTTGCTCAGAAGTAGGAACACTCCGCCCCGTAATCGGGGTGTGCAATTTTAGCTACGAGCACCCTCCTCTCTTTCCGTCAACTACCCAACAAGAGAAATGGGAGATGCTGCTGTCCAGGCCCTCTATACCTACCTAGCTTCAGCGGGTGGACAGAACACAGGCCGCGAGGACTGCATATGGGCCCCACAGAAGAAGGAATAACTCCCCAGGGCTGCACCCTGGGTCATTCAGAAATCTGAACATATGTATTCGTTCCTCCTCCTCCTCCTTCTCTACCGCAAATCTCGTCGCCTTTGTCCGCGGCGCAGAGAAGGATAAGTCAGATCGTCTAACACCGGGTTGGAGCTTACTTTAATTTTATAAAAAAAGATTCCACTGCGCTACACCAATACAACTCAACCAAACATCGTTCATGCATCATGCATTGATTTAACCTTACCAAGAATATCTCTTTGGAGTAATAAATGGCGTGGTTAAGTGCATTTAACTTCTTTCTGGTTTTACTATTTGTATAGCGATGTGAGTGAATTAAACTGACGTCGCTTGGGTAATCGTTATGGGTGCCGTTTACAGCTACGAGAAGGCAAGTTAGTAGCTCAATAATATAAACGACGGCTGCAGGAAATATACAAAAACGCTATGTGCAATATTCCTTGCGCGGCCAATGTGAAGCCAACCAGCAGTAAAAAATAAATGTTAAATTCAGAGATGTCATTTTTCCACACGTATGCTCAGTTGTAACTCACCAACCCTATGTAGAATGCGGAACGATAACAAATTGTGTTTCAGTCTCTCTTGAGCCGTAACCAACTGCCAGTAGAAGAGGCGATTCCGGAACTTTAGATGAGGACATTTTATTACTAAAAGAAGCAGCGGAGCCTAGTGTGCAACATTTCTGGTATACGTGAGCACGTTAAACAAAAAATGTTTTATTGTAATTTAGATTTAAAAAGTCAGAAAAACTGCGTTTGAATGACGATAAGAACCGATCGCTAATGACCCAGCAAAAACAATGCTGAAGAAAACAATGTAGAAATATCTGGGCGTACGGACAAGCAAAAATTACATTTATCGAAATACGAGCTATGACCGATTAGGATTGGATGGAAAAAGAAACGCTTCAAATCAAAACGTATTGTACTCAGGGAATACAACAGCTCGCGAGAAGAAAGATTACAGGAAGGGCGCATTGACTACTTGAACACACTTTCGGAAATGTGCTACTATGTTAAATCGCCTTTTCTATCGATAACAGAAGTGAACAAGAGCATGGTAGGTGGAATTGCATTAAAGCGTCGAGTAAAACAACAGATGCAGCGGAGGACAGAGACAAGGGGTGGGCCTACTTATGGGTACCAAAATCAAAACGGTAAGTGTAATTCATTGAACGCCCAAGAACAGTGGATAACACAAAATGACAGACCAAGACGTTCAGCTATTTAAAATTTGAGAAAGCTGGAAGGCGTACTGTAACATATATGTAGTATAAAGGCTTAGGGGAAGCGATGAAACATAGTGATAAAATTACAGACAATACACTCATAAAAGTGTGCACGTAAAAGAGTCATGGGTATGTGCAGAAGCCCAACCATCACATCCGGAGGAAAACTATTTCAAAGAAAGGGATGGTGTGTTTTCATTTCGAAGCCCGCATTGGGTGCCCATTAAAAAACTAAAATAGGCCAGCAGGTACAGGAGTAATTGTGTGGTGGTTGTGAAAGTGTACCAGAAAGCGAGCTATATACTGCAATAAAATGCATAGGCATGCGCCAGTAGCCGGTGTGGGAGTCATCCAGCTTGCGGAAGAAAGCGGGATTGAGCTTAAATTAACCTGAATTAGAGATCAGTAGAGGATAGGGAAGTACAGCAAGAATCTTGGTGCATGAAATGCAAAAACCTGAAAAGGCGTGCATACAAAATGCGGAACATAGGACTGAAATAACAAAAGCTAGACATTTGAATTTTTGCACCAAAGCATTAGCAGTCAATCCGCTGTGAGTTATCACCCTGTTACAAAGGGAAAGCCACCAAACACGATGACCGTCATAATTACCGTCGGCCTTAGAGAGCATTATCGAATTTTATTTCAGGAGCCGTTTCTATATTTTCACAGTTTTGTTGCCTAAACTGAGACTTCACGCAGTTTTGTGATGTTCGAAGTACATGAACGTACGACCAGCCGAACGTTTTTTTGCGGAGACCGCATATATTGGCCCACGTAGACAAAAAATATGCACCACTCTGTGTAACGACGACGATGGTTGAAGGCGAAAGATTCTCGTTATAGATTTTAAAGTAAAGCTTTTAACCTCTACCCACGAAGGGTACTGCCGCGACCATCGGCGTCCACAGTAAGCTCCCGGGAACAAATAGAACAAACTGCTAACTCCACAAGGAATCGCACCTGGGACGAATAGAGAAGTGGAGCGAGAGCCCGTTGTCTTACTAATTTAGATGCGAGAACATGCGAGAGACGGCGAGACAGACTCCGCACTGCCCGAGTACAGCTGCCGGTTTACGCCTGGCGTTTTTACTGAATGCCCCGTTATTGCAACACGGCGACTATCAAGCCACTGCGCTCCGCTCCCGCAACGTCAAGCAGCCATCTGCGCGTGTTGCCCATGGGCTAGGACTTTTAAAAACTAAAGGAAGCTCACCCACAGGCATGGCGTCTTACTTCTCTCCGCCTCTGCCGCCGATCTCGTCCCCTCCGTCGGCAGCCGCAGCGACGGAGAAGTCAAATGGTCTCACACCGTGTTTGAGCTACCTTTTTGTACGATTCACCAAAGCAACTCCACCAACCACCATTCATGAATCATGCATTCATTTACCTTAGCAAGGAATGTCTCTTTGATGTCAGAAAGGGTGTGGCTAACTATATTTCACTTTTCTCTGGTTCTACCATTTGTAGAGCCACGTGTGTGTATTTACATGGCGTCGCGAGGGTAATCGTTGTAGCTGTCGTTTAGATCGTCGCCTTCCAACCACGTCACATGGTGGATTGGCGTGCTTTTTTTACTTCACCAATCTCGCACTGCGGCTTTGTGCCCCTCTTTTTCCAGACTACCTCCAGCAACTCTCAGGTATGCACTGTGTTGGCTAAACATTGGGGCTGGGATGAGCAGTTGGGTTGGTACCGGCTCGTTGGCGTTATCTTTTAGCAATAAAACTGAAGCAATCAGATAAACGTCGGCCTTATAACTTTCCGGACCGACGTTAGACTCGGGCGACTGGAAGCGTTTTTTCTTTCATATTACCAAAAATTATTTATCTTCATCGTCAGAAAAAGTTCGCTTTCCTGCAGGGCGTATTGGTCCAAAGCGGCGTCAGTAAGATCACCAAAGATCCCCTGAAGAGGACGCTCGCACTGAACTTACCCAGACTGCAAGAAATCTCGGTTTAAAAGCCGTGCGTCTTTATTGGGAGGGTAAAATCAAGAGCTTCACAAAATCAGACATGTTAAATATATTATAAAACACAAAATTTCACCTACCTTGAAGAATGGTTATCAGTTGTTGATTTGAAAAGAAATAAATTTTGCCCCTTTTAAAATGTGGAACTTCAGAGAGGCCGTCATACGTCTTGTGCTGACTTACTCATAGGCAACGGTTTGTATGAAAAAATGTGAGCCACAATATTGTTAGGTTTTTCTTTCATTATAGCGGTAGCAATGTCTGTTTTTCCACTTGACACATTAGTCCTATCTGGCTATGATGTTGATTTGCTTCTTCTCGATTTAAGGGCTATTGTTTAGAAGCACCATACTGTGAGAATTTGTGGGTGCTTAGACCTAGAAAAGTATCATTACGCTGTAGATTTAGGCACAAAGGTGTACGATACATGTGTTCATAAAAACCTAATCTGGACACGTTTTCTTCAAAAGTATTTGATTCGTATGAATTCCTTTAAAATTTTTTTCCAGTGATTTACACTGATTTTGAGATTAATTTAGGAAAACAGGGTTTTTTCAGTATTCTGGACACAATTAAACATAAATTAAGACGTTTTAACTAATAAAACATACATTCATTGGCAATTGACAACCCCCCTGCCAAGCATTTATTTGTTTTTATCCTCAAGGGAAGACTGGTCCGGTGGTGTGTTCCTGCGTTCTATTTTTCTTTTTTTCCAGATTTCTAACTAAACATCGAAAAACATTGGGCATGTTCTCTACTATCTATTCTAATGAAGGGCTCCAGAATAAAAAAATAGATTGCAGGAAAATAAGTCTTCCGAGGGTCAGCTGAAAAAGTATAGCCAACTGTTTCTGTCCGGTCTTTTGTATGACATCAGGAGGCAATGAACGTTGTGAAAAGCATATTAATACCATTACAACTGTGTCAACTGCTTTGGATTTCCTTTACCAAAAATGAAAATACCGTGCAAATTGCTGACACTGCTTAAAACATCAGCATACTTTCGCCCACCTAGCTAGAGTTCGGTGTGTCTATGCTTCCACTCTGCTGCACACTCTGGTAATCTCATGTTTACTCTTATAAATTTATGCACAAAAAAATTCTACAACGTATTTTATTCAGCCCATTTTTCGGTAAAACAGAGTACGGTATCTTTTGTGAACACGGGCATTTTGCTCCTAATAGTATTGTTCATAACGGTAGTGATACTGGCATAACCAACATTTTATCTCTCTGCGTGACATCAGTGGAGAATATAAATTGACGCGGGGAAGTTATTCCACAGCAGCACTGATACATCTCCGCTTTCGTAGATTGTGTAGGCTGCTTGATAAGTTTGTTTGCACGGTCTTATTCAGGGCGCACGCTGACGCCAAATATTGTTTTGACGGAAATTGAAAAAGAGATCCACCGTAAACAGGAAATAGGCTTTTAGTCGGCGCCATTTCGCTTTATTTAACTTTGTAAACCACGCCTGAACACCAAACGTTTAAAAATTATTCTGCCTTGCCAATTCTACTCCCAGTTGAGGTTAATTTGTCTATGCAAACAGAATGAACAAATGGCTGAACGAAAAGCTAAAATTAGGCCGCCGTGAAGGAATGAAAATGAGAAAGGGTATCATGGAGAGGTTATGAATCTATTCTCTAATCAATAAAGCGCCGAAATTTAAGTGTTTGGTTTTTTGTAATAGTAAATGAGCTGATCGGTAGAGGGTTAATGTACGATAAATAAATGGCCGATGAAGAATACGATGTTTATGCACCGACGATGCACAGGAGATGAGGCGCGGCGTGGTGAAAGGCATTCAATGAATTTTGACTACCTGGGAATTTGTATCCTGTGCCAAAAATTCAAACACGGAGGTGTTTTTAGCCTTGCGACTACATCAAAAAGCGGCCACTGCGTCGCAAATGAAACCCGTGTCTTTGGAAGTACGAGCGCTACATCTCATCCACGTAGCCACTGAGCAATAAATACAAAGCATACAAAAGAAAAACAACGGGCTGCAAGAACATTTTTTTCTCTTCGAGATTCTCCCCCGCTATTGAACAACTTTTTGAGAAGCATGTTAACACAGCTCTACCCTCTAATCAAGTCTATCCTTGAAGCCTCGATAAAACATTCGAACTCAGCCAAGGATGAGTACCTCTATCGCGTGCTTGCGCAATAAAAATGTTTGAATATGAGCCCGTAGCAAGGGTAAAGTGATGATAAATAACCCGCCGCGGTTCCTTACTCGCTATGTCACTGTGCCGGTGAGCCCGAGGACAGGGGTTCGATTCCGGGCTGAGGACCCGCTTTTTTGATATAGGCGGAAAGCAAAAACGCCCTCGTGTGGGCGATTTTGGCGCAGCCAACAATCCCCAGCTGGTCAAACTTATTCGACAGCGCTCCACTACGGCACGCCTCATGGCGTGTGTAGCATCGGCGTGTTAAACTCTACAGTTAATCAAATCAGTCAGAAGATAAATTTCAAGTGTGAGGTCAGTTGGGTAGAAGCCACCGCACGGGAAGGTACGGAAGTGAAAACTCCTAATCGAACGCGCATCTCATTGCGAGGATCCGAAGTGGAAGGGCGATTGCACCAGAAATTGCACACGCTTTCGGCGCAAAAAGTACGGTATACATGACAAGCATCGCCTTCACACTACACCATGAATGTCCACTACATATTCTTGCTAATCCCACCGAGCAGTGTTTGAATTGCGGGTTGCATTGTGCGTTCACTGCGGACTCTTCTTCAAAAGCAAGTGTGCTACCGAAAATATTGTTTTGATGTTCTATAACATCTAACGCTTTGTGGCTATGGTTGGCTTATCCTACTGAATTATGTATTTTGAAGACAGCGTGTTTCCTGTTCAGTTTGCAAAAGCCGTCGTCTGGTTTCCCGCTTTGTGCTTTTCCACCGGCCACTACATTTTTCCCCTATTTCTCTTGTGTAAAAATTTTGAACGCGCAAGAACCTCGTGTTTACTGTGATAAATGCATTTTCGCAGAAATCCTGCCAGACATTACGCGTCTTTTCTTCTCAACGATTGCTGGGGCGTCTTTAAAAGGCGGAAACAAAATACCACCGTAATTTAGTTCATTGCTAGGGCTAATAGCGCTTCCCTGGTTTCTGTGGTTTTCCTCAAGCCACCCATGTAACGTACTATTTTACTAGCGTAACAATACAAGCACATTGGGAAGCTGAGCCTTTGTTGTTTCCAAATCAATTTCACAGGATCCGTGAACGAAAATACTCACCCTATTAGGAGTGTTTGACACGCGAGGTTAGCAAGAAAAAAAACCCTAGTTTACCATCCTTAGAAGTCCCTCGCCTCCGTCCTCTTTCCTGCGTTGCTGTACCTGCTAAATATTTCAGTCACCATACGTATCGCGCAGCAATGAAAGAAGCGTAAGAACAGAGTTTTTATAGGTACCAACCCGTTTTCGGCGGACCGATGCACGGAAGTAGTTGTCATTTACACACGTTTGCCGCGGCGTGCTAAAAATGTAAAAAAATACAAACCTAGTTAGTCTTTGTGTGAAAGGCTTCATTTCTATCTCGTTTCTGTACTTCTCGTGCTGCTGTCCGTTCTATTTACCATTTCTAAGGCGTGCACTTAGGAAGACTCAGAAGCTGAACCTTTGTCGTCACCAACTCATTTCACCGGGACTAGTGCAAGAAAGTATTTGTCTTTATACAGTTAAACATGCACGTAACAAAGTTGACAAATGTTTCCAAGTTTTCTGTGCATGCAGGGTTTTGTTAAATGCAGGTTTGAGTAAAGGCTCGGGGGAATGAAGCAGAAGCGAAGCCACAATGCTAGACATCTGTAAAGGGGAACTCAACTTCATAGAGTTATTTTACAGCGAAAAACTGGGTGACTTCCTCCAGCCGCTTTCGCACGAGCTTTGGCATTACACGGCGCTCCAAACTAAGGTGACTGGCCCCTATATTGGCAAACGTAACCTAAGCATTAGGTTTGCCTTTTGACACTTTCGGTGCTTTTACTCGTTTTTAAACCAATCGTGCGCTGAAAGAGCGCCTTTTTGCGAACTTGATGCGTTTTACCGAACTTATAATGGCCGATAGGGTGGTAGCTGGAGTACTGTAAAAGATGGTGGCTTTCTTCTTTTTATGCGACGGAGACAGCATTTAAATTGTGAACTCCTCATGAACAGACAAGTTTTCGTTTTGGGCCGGCAGAACTGACTTCTGAGGAACCGGTACGCCAGCTAGCAGTCAAGACACTCGACTCATTGCTGACAGGACTCCCTAGCATCTCAAAATTTTGTATCTAACCAAAGCCAAACGCACACGTAGAAACGCACGGTAGTTTGCCTTGCGGGCTAAAAAAATGAAGTGCACCTAACCTTGCTACCTGGTGTGGTATCCACGCTACAGAAACAAGAACACCAGCCACTCCGTTTATGATTATTACGCCGAATTTTGTTTTTAGGTGACACAAGACGTATTTTTGTACTGGCTCCTAAAGTATTGCAAACAATCGTTAAATTAGCTCATTTGTCTGGAAAATAGTTAAGTACAATTAAAAAGGCGATGACTTACCAGCTTGGCGAGTTGGAAACATCAAGGTTTACCACCGCAATTATTCAACAAATACAGGTCGCAAACACATGGGTTTCGAATGAGGTGGCAATGAGGACTTCAAAAAAAATTGTAAAACCCAGTAATTACTTACAGAGAGATTCGTTGCATTCAGGTTTAGGAGTATTATCGATGTTTGCAGTGGCGTATTTGAAACACAGAATGAGAAGTATGACCGTAGTGCACCTTCGTGAAAGGAAGGGCCTTCGCCTAAGACTTTTTATGTGCTTCTCCGTTGCTGCCATTTTAAATAATACTTATGCGAGGTAAAAATATAGGAAGGGTGACAAGTTTTATAGCTTTCTAGTTTTTAGACTGATTTCGTTGCACTCGGGCAAGAAAGGACGCCTCATTTATTCACAACGTTTGTGGGGCGCGTGTAAAGAACAACAACGATCTTAGTTTAGGTTATCGTGAAAGCGCTTGTGCCCGTTCTTGTGTATGTGATTCTCAATCTGCAGGTTATCTGCGTGGAAAAGCCCCCACCTTCATTCATGTTCCTGTTGTTTTTCTCGGCGCTGATCTTTTACCATTTGTATTGCATAATATACGAACGGCGAGAAGGTGAAACTTTATTGTCTCCAACGCATTTTCTCTTGAGTCGTGGAACAAAGTATTATGTTTTTGGTGGGTGTGGATAAAGAGAAAGGAAAGTAATAGTAATACCACTTCTTCACTTCGTGCGAGAGCCCTCATCCCCTTCTGGTTTAATCTTCTCCTCCCACTGCCCAATTTATGTATGTGGCGTAACAATGCAGGAAAGTGAAATAATAAATTTTTCATTCTCCAACTCATTTTAATGGTATTCGGGGAGCAAAGTAGGCTCTTATTAATGTTTGCGAAGAGCTATTTAAAACACAACAGAATATACCACAATATTTTGGAATCGCACGGGGGCCCTTTATTCCATCGTCTTTTTGTGCTTCTTCACCGGCCATCCAATTTTTTTCTTCGGCAATATATTACAGGAAAATTGAGAAGCTGAACGCTTGTAGTTCCAAACAAATTTTGTAGTGATTTTTGAAAGAAAGCACGCGTAGTTTACTCTTAAAAGTTTCGGAGGCGTTTTCGTATGAAATTGAAATGTACAACCCTACGTAATCTGCCTGCGAGGCCCCTCATCTCCATCCTCGGTTTTGTGCTCCTTCTCATTCTTTCCATTTTATTTACTATTTCTTAAATGTTCCAATATAGGAAGCGTGAGACACTGAACAATTATTGTTGCCAAAACATATTCGAGGGACTCGGGCTCGAAAGCACGCCTCTTTGCTTCTCAACGTTTGCTGTGAAATCTTGAAACAACATGAAAATACGACACTTCTCTATTTGAGTGGGAGGGCCTTCATTTCCGTACTGGTTTCTCTGCTCTTCTCCTTGCTGCCGATTTTTTTAGCATTTCCCGTGCATGCCAATGCAGGATCGCTGAGAAGCTGAGCTTTTATAGTTGCCTATTCACTTAGCGATATTCGTGGAATAATTTACTCGCTTTTTTGTCAACATTTGCCGATCGGTGTTTGTCACCCTAATACAGCCTTATTTTTCTTCGCGCAAAGACCCACTTCTTCCTTGTTTCTCTGTTTTCCCACCTTCGGCCTCTTTTATTCACGAGTTTTATACGAGTAATAGAGGTAGGGTGGTACCTCAACTGTAACATTTGCCCGCAATTTTTTGCTGGAGCGGACGCGTTCTGCATTCTCGACATTGGCCGCGGCTTGCTTAGGAGACAGAAAAACGCGGCTCTGGTTTAGCTTCGTGTAATGACCCTATTCTCCATTATCGTTTCTGTGCTTGTCCACCTGTTTCTTATTTTATACACTATTTCTTTGGCGGGACAATTTACGAAGGGTGATAAAAAGAATTTTGGTGTACGATACCCGATTCAGCGGGTATCGTACAAGAGGCTCTGCTTTTTTATTCGCAATTTTTTATTGTGCTTATATACCCGAACGAAACTGTCTGCTTTAAATTTAGGCGAAATACCTCGTCTCCATCGTTGTTTCGGTGCTTCTTAACCCCCGCCAAATTTATTTACCATTTCAATGCCATCAATCTGCACAAAGGGAGAGAAAATGGTATTTTTATTCTCGATGTTTTACGGCGTGTTTAAAACAAGAAAGAACACAGCTTATCTTTTTGTTAGTGCGAGAAAACTCTCCTCAGCCCTGGTTTCCCTGCTGCCCTCGCATCCACCCACATTACTGGCCTGGCCCAACAAAACAGAAAATTTAGGAAGCTGAACCTGTCTAGTTGCGAATTTTCGAGGCGCATGCGCAATAACTCACGCGTAGTATAAGCAAAGGCTGCCAAGACTTGTTGAAAGACCAAAACAGCGACCTCATGAAAGGTTCCTCGCCCCCGAACTTTTTCCTCTGTTTCCCTTCGTCCCGCAGTTTCAATTAGAATTTCGAGAAGCATTGCGACTTAGCAAGTTGTGGGAAGCAGAATTTTTATTGTTTCCCACCAATTTTCGCAGAGCTCTTCCAAAAAAGTACTCGTATTTCATACGCAACGTTTTGCTCATATTTACCATTTCTTTACGGTAACACTATAAGATGAGTGAGAAGCTGAACTTGTATCGTCAGCAAATTATTTACAGGGAGTCATGCAAGAAGTACGCGTCTTAATATTGTCAATGCTTTTCAATGTGTCTTTAACATGCAGAAAGGGAAATACGTCCCTATTTTACTTCTTGCGAGGGCCCTCGTCTTGTCCTTGTTTCTGTTCTTTTATACCTGCCGCACATGTTTTACCGTTTTTTTAGCGTAACAATAGAAAGAGTAGGAACCTGAACTTTTATAGTTGCCAAATATTTATCGTGTGACTCACGCAAAGAAGTATGTCTTTTATTCTAAACATTTTCTGCGCTGTTTTTGAACGACAGCACCATAAAGCATATGCTATCTTCATGCGAAAGCGCTCGCCTCAATCCTCGTTTCTGTGGTTCTCCACAAGAAATTTTGTTAGCATTTCTATGGCATCGCAATTCACGAAGAGGGAGATGCTGTATTTTATTGCCTGTAACTTGTGCTCTCTAGAATCGTGTTAAAATGAACGAGTCTTTTATCTGCAACGTAGCCCCGGTGGGCATAAAAGAGATGAAAAATGCGACCGTAGTTTGGTTTCGTGCGAAGGCCATCGCCTCTTTCCTTGTTCCAATGATTCTCCGGCTGCCCGTTTTTACCCTTTGATTGCCATGCAACACACAAAAATGAGAAGCTAAACTTTTATATTCTAAATGTTTGGCGCATCTTGCTTAAACGACCGAGATGTGACTGTACTTTACCTTCGTGTGAGGGCCCTCGCCTGTGTCCTCCTTCCATGACATGACTTGTCCGCCTGCGCCCATTTTATATACTATCTGCGACACGTTTACAATTTCTGACATTTTATACACCAATTGTAGAAGTGTGAAACGCTGAACCTCTATCGTCCACAACTCATTTTCGCAAACTCATGATGTAAGTACGCGTCTTTATATTGTCAATGCTTCCCTGGGTGTCCTTAAAACACAGAAAGAGAAATACAATGAACTCTCCATAAACGGGACTTCAAGGAACAGGAATAAATAGTATCATTTAGCAAGTTTTATTCACTAAGAGAGGTGCAAAAGTGCCAATTCATGTTTGTTCACACTGTTAAGGAAAATTAATGAAACTCGAACCACTAGTACGTGAATGTGACTAACTGGTTTTCAAAAAGCAAGAAGAGTTCAGGGCACAACATTCACAGAGCCCGCATGGCAAGAAAAAATCGTTGTTTCCTAAAAAAGCAGAAAAATGCATAAAAAAACCGCTTTCAAGGTGAGGACTGGTGTCCTTTCTTTTCTAACACAACCTTGAGGTCTGCACGCCTCAGGCCTCTAATCCTCGAGTGCTTACATGCCACCCCATTCGGAAGAAGGCAAAGCGTTCATAAAGCACCAATAGCTCCACGGTGACACCAACGGCGAGGCAGGAGCTACGCCTTTCACCTTAGCTGATTTGAATCGAGTCCGAAGAAGTAGAACAGGAACTGTGTTGCAGTATTCGTCTCGCTAAGCAGGCTGACTACTAGACAGGTGAGGTACACAAGATCAATGAGGCTAAAAAAAAGAAAAGAAACACTAAACAGCCGGAACAGGAAAAAGCTGTTAGATTGGAAAGAAGTACCGTTTTCGGTTCCGTTTACACGGTGAGGCGGAAATTTTAGACCCGATTACCGAACGTGTTTTTTTACTTTAACATAGTGCAGAACCAATCAACTTAGAGGTGGCAGTTTTAATAAATCGGCAATTCCCTTTAAGCGATTTCCATTTATCGAGATTATGCTGCACGTGCTTACTTTAACTTTGATCGTGCGAGGGCCCTCGTCTTGTCTTTGTTTACTGCTCCTCCACCTGCCTCGCATTTGTTTTTGCCCTTTCTATAGGGAATGAATATATGAAGGGTGGGTAGCTGAACTTATACGTTGGCCAACATTTTTTCGTGGGATTCGTGCCAGAAGGTATGTCTTTTATTTTAAACTTTTTCTGTGCATTGTTTAGAAGGCCGGACGAAAAACCCTAGGTTATCTTCATGCGACGGCGCTGGCCTCCATCCTCGTTTCTGTGGTTCTCCACAACCAAATTTATTTAACATTTTATAAGCATAGCAATACATGAAGAGCGAGAATCTGTACTTTTCCTGTCTCTAACTCGTGTTCTCTGGGCTAGCGCAACAAAGAACGCGTCTTTTATAAGCAACGTTTGCCACGGCGGTCATAAAAACAGTAAAAAATACGACCCTAGTTTGTCTTCGTACGAGGACCCTCGCCTCTGTCTTTGTTTCTATGCTTCTCCTGCTGCCCGATTTTGCAATTTAAATGGCATACAACGCACAACAAATGAGAACCTGAACTTGCATTATTCGCAATGTTTTCGCAGCGTGTTTGAAGGACAGAGATGACCCCAGTTTACACTATGTGAGCGCCGTCACCTGTCCACTCGTTTCGCAACTCCGCCTGCACCCATTTTTATACAATTTCTGAGACGTAAATTTATAACAAGCGTGAAAACCCTACCTTTTCTAGTTGCCAAGGCAATTTCACAGAACTTGTGGAAGAAAACACGAGCCTAAATGAAAAACTACGGTTCAAGGTAAACTTCTTGCGAGGGCCCTCGTGTGCATCCTCGTTTGGTGCTTCTCCCAATTACGCCGATTTTACATATTCTTGCTACAGTGTAACAATATAGGAAGTTCGTAAGCTGAACATTCCATATTGCGAACCAGTTTTTGTCGGACTCGTGCAGGGAAACTTGAGGAGAGCGTTTGTTTTCTGCGTTTGCTGTGGTTTGTTGAGACTACTGAAAAAACATTTTACCCCAATCTAGGCTCTGAAGGCGGTTGGAAAGAAGAGCGGTAAACTACACCAATAATTGCCCACGCTACGTCACTTGAATTAGTACACTTGGCTCTACACAGAGATAAAGCGGAGATTTTGCTAGCTTATTTCTAGGATTCACTGAGTCGGCTTATCGAAAGTAGCAGCGTCTTCCACGACTGCGGTAAAGGAGCGGACGCCGCCCCTGTAGCCGTAGGTAAGAGGAAAGGTAAATTAGAGGAGCGTGCATTGAATAGTGAGACCGCGGAACGTAGCTATCCCGATGTGCTAGCTCGTGGCTAAATGAACACAGCGAAGCAAGCGCAGACGCCGACAGAATTCGCCATGTAGGCTTAGGGATTCCCATTTATACCAATTTAAACCTGTTAGTTTAGAACTTTTGAGTGTGACATTGTAAACCCATGACGGGGACAGAAGAAGTGACAGTGACACAGGTCGAGCGCTGCCATTGACACTGTCCCTTCTTCTGTGTCTGTCGTGGGCCCTCTTTTACCATCAAAGTGGCATACCAAGAAGCCAAACTATCTGTTTTGAGTAAGTTTGAGAATTGCGAGAAAGCTGAGGAAACGGTTATATTCACAGTTTATCAAAAGCAGTTGCTCATTTCCCCTTTCCCTCTTAACCTTCCCCTCTTCCCTTTCCCTGTTAAAACACAATGATAATGGTATTCAACAATTAAAAAAAACGGAGTCCCCGTCGCGGCAAGCAGTTCACAAAATGTAGCGGTATTTAGCGCTTGTCGGTATGGGGTCACTACGTTGTGTTTTCCCGGCTTCCAAACCAGTACTTAACGTATCTTTGGCGTACGAAGCCTTAATTCCGTCGGGTCCGGGTTACCCAGGAGGAGCTGTGGAACACGTAGTGAAGACGTGTGAGGTAACCGCGCTATGCACTTGAAGTTGCGGCAAAAGATGCTTAAAACAACTGTCGCTAACGCTGATGACAAATACGAGGTAATGAATCCCTCCGTCACGCCAACCGGTTTGACCATGGTGCGGTAAGCATTGAATGCTGGGGTATAGCGCCCATTCGTCGCACCATTTATATTTCGCACCATATGTAAAAGACATTAATTTATTTTTTCTTATTACCTGCAGCGCCGACAAGGCATCACAGCAGGGGGTTTATTCAAATAGACGAATACAATTTATCACGAGTGGGAAAAAGACACGACGGTGAGTGACACTAGTCAGCGCAATAACGCGTCAAATGCACAAGCTACGTCACCATTGAAAAGAGAAAAAAGAATAAAATTCAAAAGTGTGACAAGAACGCGTAGAAAAGAGCATCAGAGTGTGGAATATTACCTGGCATTTATTCCATTTACCAATGAAATGGGTAAAAAAGAGCCCTCTTAAACATCAGCACGGCAGCCGATTTCACGATTTTTTCACGTATGGTAGCGCCACATAGATACAAAGTAAGGGGGTAGTAAAAAAAATTTAGGGTCAATATCAGCCTTTCTGAAATAACTACGGTACAGTATTTCCAGTTTGCGATGCAACCGACGCTTACTTATAGTTTCCAAGCACAACCCTGTTTTAATGATGTTATGCTAGTGTAAAACCGCATTTTTAGTTGCAAATCAGACCACGCGATTCTGGACGCGGTCCAGTAGTGCCCATAAATTATCGAATCGTGATTCCTAAACAGCGCAGGCTTACTCCGCAATAGATCTTACGTTGGTGATATATAAAAGTTCCTTAGGTTTTAAAGGAGCATTACTGAAGTTGTACTTTAAAAACTTGAGCGTGCGGGAGACTGCAAAAGTCCTTTTTCATGTTTAAAGCACCAAAAAATACTACCCTAGTTAGCTTCATACGAGAGGGCTGAAGTCCTAGCTCATGGCTATACATCTACCGCTGCCGCCCATTTTTGCTACCGCTGCCGCCCATGGCTATACATCTACCGCTGCTGCCCATTTGCCTTTTTATGGCGTTACAATAAACGCCGGGTGAAAACCTAAAATTATATGGTTGTTAACCTATTTTAGTAAAATTTATGCAAGAAAGTACGCAACCTTTATTGGAAACCTTTGCCGCAGCATGTCTAAAGGCAGACAAAAATATAACCCTTGTTTGCGTTTGCACCAGGGCCCTCGCCCCCATCGTTTGTTTGCTTCTCGTACCTCGCACTTTACCTTTCTCTGCGGTAACAACATGCTGAACATCTATAATCATCAATTATTTTTCGGGGTACTCTTGGAAGAAAGTACGTATCTTTATTCTAAAGGCTCGCAGAGCGTGTTGTAAACAGAAAGAAAAACACGACCCAACATTATCCCTGTTCAACGGACACCATCTCCTTCCTGTGTTGTGAAATTTTTGCCTGGCAATAATTTTATTCACTATTTATACGGCCTAATTATATAGGAACGATGGTAAGATTAACGTTGATATTTGCCCAACTAAAGTTTGAAAATGCGTGCGAGGAAGTATGCGTTTTTATTTGCATGTTTTGCTTCAGCCTTTCTATTACACAAAAAAAGACGACCCTAGTTTTCTTCGCACGAGGGACCCCGTCTACGTCCCCAGTTTTGCGCTTTTTCATGTGCCGGCCATTATGTTTATTACTTCTCAGTCGTTGCAAAAAAGGAAAGGTTACAAGCGCAATAACAAAGTGACCTATACGTTTTCACGTGACTCGTGCAGAATTTTACGGCTCTTTCTCAAGTGTTCCTAGGGCATCCATAAATGACTGAAAGATCAATATGACTCTAGAAAGCAAATACTGCTCTAGCTATCGCCACCGTCATCGTTTCTGTGCTTCTCCACTAGCTGCCTTTTATTTAAAGATATTATAGCGTAACAAGATAGGAAGGCTAAGAAAGAAAACTTTTGAGGTACCAGCCTACTTTCGGAGTGCTGAAGCAATAAAGAACACTTCTTTTATTCGCAGTTTTGCTACACAATATAAAAACAGACAGAAAAAATATGACCCGTGTTTGTCTTCGTGCAAGGGCCTCGGTATGAGTACTTGTTTCAGTGCTTCACACCTTGCTGCCCATTTTATTCACTATTTCTATGCCGAAATACTTTACGAAGAAAGAGAAGTTCAACGGTTATAGTGTACAGCCTATTTTGTCAGAACTCAAGAAAGAAAGTGTGCATTTTTTATTCCCAATGTTTCCTGCACACTCTGCAGAAGCCAGAAATAAAAAAAAACACCCTAGGTGACCTCCGTGCGAGAGCCCTCACCTTCATCCTCGTTTTTGTGGTTCCCATCCGCAACCCATTTTATTTATCTTTTCTACTGCGTAACAATATACGAAAGCGGAGGGCTAACGTTTTATCATCGTCGAACAATTTTCTCGATACTCGTTCCTGAAATTACGCGTCAATCATTCGCAACATTTGCCACGCTATGTTTTAAAGACCGAAAAATTAACACAGTAATTTGTATTCGTGCGACGGTCCTCTTATCTGTCTTAGTCTCTAGGCTTCTGTGCCTGCTTTCCAGTTTCTATTCTATATCTATTGGATAACGATATACCAAAGGAGACAGGCGGAACTTTTAACATGTCCGTTTCTTTATAGTGGGACTCGTGCAAGATTGTAAAAGAATGCTTAAAAGACACAGCCAGAAACACTTCCCTAGTTTATCTTCGTGCAAGGCCCTGGTCCTAAATTTCCTTTCGTTGTGGCTCCACCTGCCGCTGAGTTCATTTATAATTAGATGGCCTAACAACCTAGCAATCGGGAGAAGCCGAAGTTTGTATTTGTCACACCATCTTTTAGGTGTCGTTCAACAAAGCACGTGGTGTTTGTCAACGTTTCCCACGCCGTGTTTTAAAGACAAAAGTGCTACCCTAGTTGAGCTTCGTGTGAGACTCCTCAACTCCAATCGCGTGTTTGTCTATATCGACTGCCGCCCTTTTTTATGGCGTAGCAGTGTCCGAAGGGTGAGAATCGAACCTTCACGGTGGCCAACCCATTTTTATGGAAGTGGGGCAAGAAATGCCCAAACTTGTTTTTCAAAGCAGCTTGTTTAAAAGATAAAAAAATTACGATCCCTGATTGGTCTTCATGCCAGGGCCAATGTATCCGTTCACGTTTCTGTTCTGTAGTGCCCACCCTTTTACTTACCATTGCTTAGCCATAAGAGTACACCAATAGTTTGTGGCTGAACCTTTTTACTCAGCAGACCATTTTCCGGGAAGTGGTGCTAGAAATTACGAGTTTTTGTATTGTCAATATTTGCTGTGGCGTGTTTAAAACACAAGAAAAACAATACGACCCTAGTTTATTAGCTTGCGAGTCACAAGTCTCCGCCCTGGTTTCAGTGCTTCTCTATCGGCCATTTCCATGGTGTAACATTATAGGGTGACTGTGAATCTGGGCTTTTATATTTCTCAACCTGTATCAAGTGACCCATTAGGAAGTTACGTGTCTTTTATCCTCACCTTTTGCCGCAGCGTGTTTAAAAGACACGACAGAATTGACCCTAGTTTGTCATTGTTCAAAAGCCTCGTCTTCATCTTTCCCGTGTTTGACCCCTGGTGTCCACTTAGTTACTATTTCTTTGGCTTTGCAACTTCGCAAGTAAGAAGGTGAACTTTATTATCAAACCCATTATCACCGGACTTGTCCAAGGAATTAGGCGTCTTTTATTCTCAACTTTTTTACTGGCGCGTGTCATTACAAAAAATATTGTAGGGCCCAGTTTCCCTACTTCCACATCTTGCAAGGGCCATCGTCTCCCTCTTCCATTATGCGCTTCTCCCCCTGCTACCCTATTTATTTACCATTTCTATGGCTTCACAATATAGGGAGACTGAGAATCTGTACTTAAATAGTTGCCATCCCATTTCCGCGTTATTCGTCCGAGAAGGAACGCGTCTTTTATTCTGAAAACTTGCTGTGCAATCCTTAATACAGAAAAAAATACGGCATTAGTTTGTATGCGATAGCCTCGTCTGCGTTCTCGGCTCTGCACTTTCCCATCCCGGCCCAGTTTATTTGCAAATTCTTGGTCGTTAAATTGTAGGAAGCGTAAGAAGCTGAAATTTAAAATGGCTGATTTATTTTTGCGGGTTTCATACAAGAAGTTATGCGTCTTTTTTTCTCAACGTTCCCTGGGGCATCTGACAAAGACAGGAGGACGAATAATACCCTAGTTTATTTGTTGCGAGCGCATTTATCTCCGTCCTTGTTGATGTGCTTCATTATCTGCGTCCATCATATTTACCATTTTTAAGGCGTAAAAACATAAAGAAGCTTGAAATGTAGACTTTTGTTGCTGCCAACAGATTTTGGAAGTCCATGTGTGATACATTATCTATCGCTTATTTCCCCCATTCGCCATCGCGTGTTTAAAAACAAGAATAAAAATACAACCCCAGTTTATCATCGTGCAAGGGCCTTTCCTTCAGTGCCCTTTTCTATCGTTCTCCTCCCGGCAACCATTTCTCTAGCCTTTGGATGGCGTAAGAATATAAGAAGTGTGAGAAACTGAACTTTTGTTGTTGCTAAGAATTTTATTTGGAGTCATACAAAGGACTCGTCGTATTTCAATGTTTTCAGGGCGTGTTTAAAAGAGAGAAAGAAAAATTCAACCTATTGTCTTCCTTTGAGGGCCCTCGGCTCTCCCTTCTTTTCAGTGCTTTTCTATCGGACACCCGTTTACCATTTCGATGGCATATTAGGAAGTGCGAGAAGTAGAACTTTTGTATTCGCCAACCCATTTTTGTGGTATTCATGTAAGACCTTACGGTAATTTCCTCTTAATTCCCCCGCCACTATTAGGAGACCGAAAAAATAGGACGCTAGTTTCCGCCCTTGGGTCTGTGCTTGTACCCCTGCCAGCAATTTGGTAGCCCTTTTTTTTTTGGCGTAACAATATAGGCTGGCTGAGAACCTCACCTTTTATGGTTCCTAACCCAATTTTGGGAAATTGCGCGTTTTTTATTGTCAAGCTTTGCCGTAGCGTGCTTAAAAGACACAAGAATACGACCCTAGTGTGTGTTTCTGCAAGGGCCCACGTTTCGGACCTCGTATGTGTGCTTCTCGTGCCTCGCACTTTATCTACAATTGCCTTCGCGTAACTATATAGGAAGGGTGAGAAGCTGATTCTATATAGTCATGAAACCATATCTAGGGGACTTGTGCAAGAACATACCTGTCTTTTAATCGGAAGGGTTGCTTAGCGCATTGAAAACAGAAAGAAAAACACGACGCTAGTTTATATTTGAGGAAGGCCATCGTCTGCTCTCTCGTTTCTGTGTTTCTTCTCCCGCCGGCCATTCATTTACAATTTAATGTGACAACAATGGAGAAAGACTGGGAAGCTAAACGTGTAGAGTTGTAAACCCTTTTTCGCATTACTCGTGCAAGAATATCTGGTTTTTTCTCGGAACTTTGGATGCAGCAGGTTTACACGACAAGTAAAATGCGACCCTAAATTGTGTTTGTGCATAGCGTCCCTTTGCTCATTTCTGTGCTATTCCTATCACCCATTTTGTTTTCTGTTTTGGTGGCATAACTCCAAAGGAAGAGAAAGAACTAGAGCTCCAATATTTGCCGGCCTATGTTTGCGGTACTTATGCAAGAAAGTAAACGTTTTTTATTATGTTCGCACTTGCGCGTTGAAAAGGCAGAAAAAATATTACTCTAGCTTGTCTTTGCGTGAGTGTCACCATATCCTTCCTCTTTGGTGTACTTCTCCTGCGCCTATTTTATGTACCTTTTCTATGGCATTACAATAAACAGTGTTGTGAACTTTCATATTTGTGAACCCACTTTTACTATATTTCGGGAAATAGGAACGCCACTTTTATTCCCAGGGTTTTCGCCGCCGTGTTTGAAAATCGAATAGAAAATCGACTAGAGAATAGAAAATAGAAATGTCCATCTAGTTTCGGTGCTTATTCTTAACACAATTTTATTTACTTTTCATCTGGTGTCTGAATATTGAAACAGTAAGAAGCCCAACTTTTATAGTTGCCAATCCTCTTTTTTGCTCCTGAGGCAAGAAAGTATGCGTCTTGTATTCTCAACGTTCTCCCCAGTGAGTTGAAAACAAAAATACGACTTTAGCTTTTCTTCGTCCTCACCTCTGCGCTTCTCCTCCTTGCCACAACATTTATTTTTTTACTATAGTTTACCATTAAAAGAAGGGTGAGTAGGTAAACTGCTATGGTTACCCACCCGTTACCAACGTACTCAGCCAGCTATAACCTGAAAAATTCGCTCCAAATTGCAGTCTACCAAACGGTTCAGCATGTTTTCACAAACACCGATGCGCCACATATCACCATATTACTTATAACAGCCGCATTTGTCGTAAGCGTTATTGACGTCCAACAATCCGATAAAACATGATTCATTTGTACAAATGCATCGCTGGAGAGACACCAGGAACAGCAAGTATGTCTTCTGTCGATGTACAAGAGCGAACACATTGCTCGCCCAATGTTTGTTATACCGTGTTACTCAAAGAAATATCTTAGGGGACGAATTATAATACTTTCTTATGCCCTATAATTACCCGGTCAAAGCTACCAGTTTAAAACTGGTTGCAAGGGCGGGGTCGTTTATTTTTGACGCACTTCATTGGCTTCATTCTACACTTTTGTAAACTGCCCTTGTGGCAGCCCTTTTTCCATAAACGCAAAAGTGCTTGACGTATGTCACAGTAAAGGTGACTAATCAATCTATACGTTATTCTGTTTAAACCAGGATCAGTTTTACAAAAATGGCAAGCACGTTGGTTTGTCCCTGCATAAAAAAAAGTCAATTACACCCTACATGAGACTACCATTTCTTGGGTAACATCGTGTGTTCCTCTTACTTCTTATGTTCTAGAAAATGAATGCAACAGCCAGCAAAACCCGATACACACGGAGAATGATTGCTCAATACGTTCGCTTGGACTTCTTTTGTTTTTAAACCTGTGGTGGCAAGAGCGAGTGTAACCGTGTTGTAATCATGGAGAGCTTTTTTTTTTCATCTTTTTTTCTTTGTTTGTGCATGACGTGATTTATGACACACACGTATTACCGCTTTGTATTTCCGCAACACAAAAATTGGCATGGCATTGGGCGATAGTTCCACCGAAGTGCAGCCAAGAACAATTTGAGGAAAAGATTTGGAATTGAGCTTTAGTGCAGCTCTGAATATAACGGTAGTCAGAGTTGCTGTAGCTTTATCAAAAGCAAGGTGGTCTATAAGCATATAGTGAAGCACACAGAGTTCCTTTTGTTATTTTGATTGTCGACCTTTCTTTGAACTCGTGTGAGGACAGAGTGTAAGGCTGATTGCAAATAGGTTACTGTTTACAGGTTGGTAAGGACGTTTCACTCAATTATTGCGTACCGAAGTGGAGAGGTTATGACGCCGTGAAAACTGTGGGCCTGGTTTGAGCATCACGGATGCCACGGCGATCTCTGACGCTTGCTTTGTAAGAGCTGAAGTTGCCGCACCAACTTGCACGAAACGTGGAGTTGTTTGAATGAGGCTTCGCTAAAAGAGTTTTAAATATACCTCTTCTTGAATGTTTCGAAACACGGGGAGCGTCCCCGTGTTTTGAAACAGTCGAAAAAATGGTGTTTGTAAGAAACCGTATTTGGGGTGCTTCCAAAGGCGTAAAGTTTTCTTTGAATTTTAAAGCAATGACTTTGTTAGCATTTTTTCGGAAGAATACACGGCGTGGTCTCCTTTGCTATTCATAGCGTGAAGGCGGATTTCACAGGTGTTTTAAATAGGTTTGGCAAAAAACTTTACACAATGCTCGCTTTGACTTTCCACGGCTGATTGACGAGTCATGGCTAAATATCTGGCAGTTGTACCACCGGCAGGAGTGGTGTACGAACATACACGAAGGTGCGTTGCCTCAACTGCTTCAGAAATTGACATATTCTATAGAGAATTGCTTGCCAGCTATATGGATCTCGTTTTTTGAGCACTCATGATATTCTGACCATCAAACTTCTCAAGATTCCTTTGCTCAGGAAATTTTAAGCAATTTTTATTAACAAAACGGGATTGAGTAGCCTAGTTGGCATTCCGTCATCCACATTCCAACTCAAAATAAGAGTGGCACTAGGAAAGACACAACACAAGATCGCTAAAAAAGGAGAAAGAAATGAGGTGAAATTTATCGCAGTGCAACACACCGATCAACAAATTAATATCTTGAGGTTTCTGGCGTTCGTGTCTGTAATGTTACTAGTGCAACCACAAGGTATTCAATACAGCAATCTGGTGTTGTGTCTTTCCTAGTCCCTGTTTATTTTTGTATTGAAGTGTTGATAAAAGAATACACTTCAATTCGCGTTCATAGATCGGCGCAGTGTTACTCTCACACGGTTGTAACCAAAAGCAGACCGTTTGGGCGAGTTTGCACGCTGCTGCAGTTCTCCTTGCTTCCGAAAAGAGGTCCCAACTTTTAAGCTCTTCCAGACCGCAGAAGCCTGGCGATAAAACAATATGAACTAGCCCAATGTATGTTTCGCGGCATTACTCCCTTTAAGATTACATCGCCCGATGCTAAAATATAACGTCAGTCCGAACAAGCAAAATAAAATCAGTCTTCTCGCGTGCGAAGGCTTTAGGGGTATCCAATGAATGACTTCAGGCCACGTGCGTCCCCGTGAAGTTCAGGAATCAACTTCGGGGATCACGTCGTAGTTATGTTTTCAAACCCGTCGTAGAATCCGGTAGGGTGCGAAATACCATCGCAGAAGCTTTTCACTGAGTCTTCGTCGTGGAATTGGAGTCCAAAGTGCGTGGTACTGGGTGTTTCAGGGCCGGAGGTCATAGCATCCGGCATGCACCAGCTGCTTGGTCGTTATATGAGCTCGAGTGAGTTGGCGAGCCTCCTCCGCACGCTAAAAATACCCTTGGAAGCCGGCCTTGAGCCCTTCGTCTTCTACACGCGGAAGCATTGCGTCAACCATCGTATCCGACCATCTTCGCCCGAATAATGTCATCTGCATAGTTTTCTGGATAGCCATGTTGCTCGCAAACGTGACATACAGAAGGTCGCCGGCCCAAGTATTATGTTCACCTTCGGCCAACATAGGCAGCATATCACCGATTGTTTTTTTCAGAACTTCTGTTAGTCCATTTGTTTGGGATACCATCTTTGTTCTGTGAATCGTGCTGCTGTAGCTCAACAACAAACACCGTTCCGCGATCAGTGATTCGGACTTCAGGTGCTCCATGTCGCAGCACAAGTTGGGTTATTGCAAACTCCGCCACTGCTTCCAAAATTTTGTACGTAGAAAGAAGAAAACGTGGCGCAAGCTAGAGGTGGAAAAAGAAAACGAAGTACAATATATACAGGCACCTGTATATGTCTTTCGTTGTTTTTTTCGTACACGTCTAGTTTGCGCCACGTTTTCTTCTTTCTTAAAGTATGTACTAACTAGCTTAGAAACAATTTTTGTAACTCTTCTCGAGGTCTGTGGAGATAAAATAATTAGCAAACGTGCGGGGCGGAAATTCTTCTTTTCGAGGACCGGGGGTTTCAGGCTGAACGCTGGTAACTTGCGTTCGGCACGACGACGTTTTGTACTTCGAGATAGTCAATTATGATGCGTAAGTCTGGGCCAGTACGTTGCTGGGAGGCGAGTTTGTTCCCGGTCAGCACTCCAAAGAACGGGCGGTCTTTATCGGAGTTTTGTGGTGGGGTGTCGATGGCGGTGAGGGAAAGGCAGTCGGCGTCGGAGTGTTTCCTGGCAGATTTTTAGGCAATTTTGACGCTGAAATCTTGATCTTGCAGGCGCCAGCTCCACCGCCCAAGACGGCCAGAGGGGTTGTTTATATTGGGCTGCTAACGCTGCGCATGTTGGTCTGTCACTACCTTGAATGGCCTACGGTACACATATGGTTGGAAGTTTGAAATGGCACTATAATTGCGAGGCACTCTTTCTCAGAGGCTGAGTAGTTTTTCTCATCCTTCGGCAGACCACGCCTGACAAATGCGATTACTTTTTCGCAACCGCTTTGCTTTTCGACGAGGACGGCACCCAAGTCTATATGAGTGGGTCCATGTGCATTCCCGTTTCGGCGTTTTCGTCGAAATGAGCGATCACGGGCAGGTTTTGCAGCTTTTGGAGCTTGTGGGAGGTTTTTTCGGTCGTTTTCCAAGCTGAAAAAGTGATATCGTTTGTCGAGAATTGGAGTGGCTCCGCAATGCATGCGAAGTTTTCGATGAAGTGCCGGTGATATGCGCACCGGCCGAGAAATATTCAAATGACGTTCTTGTTCCATCTTGCGAAGTTCGCTATGGCTGAAGTTTTCATCGGGTAAGGCAGACTCCCATGGCGTTGACGACATGCCCCAACAACTTCAGTTCCTCAGTCGCAAGGCGGCTCTTTTCTGGCTACAGCCTTTACCCTTGCGATCGAATAGCCTCGACTACAGACTACAACCTTGCGCGTTGTTCATAGAAAGTTCAAGCAAATACCACAACGTAGTCGAGATATACGAGACAGGTGTACCACTTCAGGACAGTGAGCATGGCATCCATGACTCTTTAAAACGTTACTGGTGCCGTGTACAGCCCATACGGCATCATCTTGAACTCGGAAATGCCGTCCAAGGTTATGAATTCAGTCTTCTCTCGGTCTCTCTCGTCAACTTCAATTTGCGAGTAGCCTGCCTTTACATCCATCGATGATGGCTGTATAATGTCGTCGTTCGGCATGTCTTTACATTCGTCAGGATGGCTTTTTGCTCGTGCGGTGACACACGCAAAGGTGGCGGTCGGGTAGGGCGGGCTTCATCTTCGGTTATTATTCGGTGCTTCCCCAAGGGTCCCTGATATAAGTTTGAGCTGGACGAAAAACACTCGCTGTAGCGACGCACGAAATCCAGAAATTTGTTCTGTTTTCCTTGCGGTTGCTCCGGACTGAAGTCGAAGGAATGCTGAAGCTCGGAGGTATCCTCGGCGGCGAGTTCAAAGTCCGCGACCGTGATAACGTCACTTGTTGTTAAGCATTTCTTCGAAGAACGCAATTGCAACGCCCTTGTTTAAATGCTGGTAGGTAATGAATGGAAGCCTAATATTGTCCCTGTAGGAGAAAGTGTACGACCACTGAATCTTACCGGTGCTCACCTTCGGGGCAGAAACTCGGAGGCTTACTAAGAGGGTTCAGCTTAAATTGAGGAAATCTCAGCTATCACTGGAACGGAAGATGATAGGTGTAACTTTAACGAAAAAGCAACGAGCGGAGTGGGTCAGGGAACAAACGCGTGTGAAGGACATCGTACAAATTAACAGGAACAAATGGATGTGGGCAGGACATGTTGTGCGAAGGCAAAATAACCGTTGGTCATAAAAAGCAACGGAGTGAATTCCTAGAGAATGCAAGCGTGGCAGCGGGCGGCAAAAAGTTAGATGGGCAGATGATATCAACAAGTTAGCGGGAATACATTTGTAGCAAAAAGCACAAGACCGGGATAGTTGGAGATTATTGGTAGCAGCCTTTATCCTGCAGTGGACGTAGGTAAATTGGTGATGATGGTGATAATGATCATGATGATAATACATCGGTAAACTTAGTTACGAAAACGTGGGATGGGTGTACCTAAAAACCGCAGTGTTTCTTGCAACACAGCCACCGTTGTCGTAATGCAACCTTTGGTCACGCTTTACGATAGCGTCGACGTCAGGAGGGGTATTTTCACAGTAGTCGGTGATCATCAACCTTACGAGCAAACCTTATAGCAGACGGCGTTATTCGTTGGGTTGATGAGTAATCGAGTTATCAGAGTAAAAATTACCGACCTAATCTCTTGGTCACTTATTGTACCATTGTCCGTAAAAAAGTGTATTCCAATAATTACGTCGCGGGAGCAGTTAGGTGAAATGACGAACACGGCAAGGTAAGTGGTGCCGTTTATGGTGACGCGCGATGTGGACGTTCCACTTGGCGTTACGAGATGGCCTGCTGCTTTGCGTATGTTAAAATCATTTATTATGATCGTACGTTTCTCCAGGTTAGACGGAATTGATCCGCTCATTACTGAGTAGTGTTCTCCCGTGTGTATTAGGGCTACTACATTAAAGCCGTGGATGATCAACTAGACGTCTGACGCCGCCTTTCTCAGCAATCAGGGTGCGTCGGGGCGTCGTATCTCGGCTTCTGCGACTTGTTAATCGGGCCCAAACGTGTCGCCGTTGCTGTCGTCTTCTCAATGAGGGGCTCGGTTATGTGGGGTACGACTCGCGCCATGTTGCTGTCACCGTGTTCGGTAGTCACGTCAGGGTTTGGTCGGCATGTCGTAGATCTTCGTGTTCCGTGAATCTTTGGGTGACAGGATAGTTTTCATTTTTTTGCCCGTCGTGCAACTTTACTTCCAGAAGTTGCTGCTTTTAGTTTCCCCTACGTGGGATTGGGGAGCCCCCACAGGAAGTTTGCGTTGCTTCGACGGCTTGGCGATAAATACGGGTAGGGCAACAGCTAGCGGGTGGAGCGCGCTGGACCACTGTTGGTGTTGGACAGGTATTTTTCGATTTGTCGTTGACGCACCACGGCCTGTGAGGGGGCGTGCGGGTCGACGAAGAACCCTCGCAAACCGATCCTCTTTCAGGGACACCGACGGTAGATGTGGATGCAGTGAGAGTGATTATAGGGCGTTCGCCACATGTCGGTCTTCCTTGGGTCGGGGTGTTGCACCACAGGGGTTGGGGACAGTGGCAAGGGATGACGTTTCGCAGCCTCGTGACGATTGGGTGCAGGTGGGAGAGGGCGACGGAAAGCAGCCGCGTAAACCATGGCTTGAGGCTCGCGGTGGACTTCCGGCGCCGTTGAAGTTCCCAGGACTTGCTGCACTTCTTCCTTTATGACGTGGGTAACGAAAGTGACTTCGGGTTGCGGTGGAGTTGGGAGAATTTTCCACAGCTCCTCCCTTACTACTGCGCGGATAGCGTCGCTTAGGCTATCGGCCGGAATCCACAGGCTGCGACCTAGTTCGCATTTGCTGCGCCAACAAAGTTGCGGTCATACCGCTCAGCACTAAGTTCGAGTGCCTTCTCAATTGTGCGGATTTCGGCTAAGGAAAGCCAACAATGACCAAGGAAAGACGGGGGCTCCCTGGGTTGCTGAAACGCGAGGGCGGAATCGGAAGCCTTTGTTATGGTGCGTGCGTTGATCGTGGTGGTTTTCACAACGTTTTCTTTCTTAAATTAATGCAGAAGCCGTTGAAACTCTCTATGAAGGCTGCTGTCGACGGCTCACACGAGTTGGGCTTGCTTGTCGGCTTGACCATGTCTTAGGGTGCATGTGCCCAGCACCACCACCACATGTCACCACGACAAAGACGCATGTGTGTTGAATAAAAAACAAATATTGTATTGGAGCGAACTTGTTCTCCCCTAACAACTAGAAGGAAGCGAGAAGCCGCGAAGCAGCCGTCAACAAAGTGACGCACGTGGGCGAGTGTCGGGTAATCAGATACAGCGGCGTCTGCTCAGTGCCCATTGATATTTTGGTTCGGGTGTTTCTCCAACTATCGAATTACATCCAGAACACTGTAGATAAAACAAGATTATTCTAGGCTGTTGACCTTATTTCGAAACGCTCTCCACACCAAAAAAGGTAACACGTTCGGCATACCAATAATGCATGGAACACGAGCTTCTCTTGGCACATAGATAACACAGACCGGTGCAGCCGCGCGGTGAAAACAAAACATAAAGAAATAATCGCAATGCATGGTTGCCGGCAATATTGCGACCTAATATCATACGAACGAATAAACAGTGATGATAATAATACGGTGTGACCGATTTCTTCCACTAAACAAGTGTTTTTGGTAACCTATTCAATATTGTTTCGCGATAAAATTTACATATACTTGGCTGAACTTGGGATATTTGATTTCTTTTCAAGTTCTTGGACAATCCCAACTAATGAAACATCGGCAGTATACACGCATAAAAATCTTAGAAATTACAAAGCAGCTTCCACATATTCTTTGACGTCTTTGTGCTTTTTAAGAAATGTTAGTAATATTCCAATTTTTTTAATTTTACATTTTCGTTATTTTGCTAAATTAGAAAGCAAAACAGAGGAAAAGTTTTGTGGTCGTAATTATAGCCTCAATCATGTGAACAGTTTCAGAAACTGGGGTTGTAATAGGTGCAACTTACTATCGGATGCTGGAAATATTGTAACCAATTGCTTACTTGTCTTCACAGGATAATATTAGAGACGCGTTTTACCCCGATCTGAAAGTCCGTAATTTAGTTTGTCCCACATGCATAATTTGGTCTTCACTAGTGACTATATGAAATAAGATTTTTGTTTAACATTTTTTAAATAAATCAGTTATTTGAGCGGGTCACCAACATAATTCACAACCATGTGGGTGTTACCCTTACGTCTAGGGCAACCTAGGGCGTTACCCTTACTTCTTATTTGAAAATAACACATTTCGATATATGTCATTAATAATTATTTGTAATATTTCATCAGTGATTAGGTTGCGTGAGAGCGGGCTAGATTTTGTGAGAAAAAATTGTTAGGTTTAATTTTTTTATTTTTCTTTTTGATTTAGGTTACTTGTTTTTTGTTATTTAATTTTTTTATTTATGTATGTTTATCTATTTATTTATTTATTTTTCACGCAACACCACCTTGGGTGAGTAGGCTCAGGGCAGATTGACTCCACCGGAGCAACAGTGGTCGGTCCATGTTCGGCCTCTCTTAGTCATCATCAAAATCATTACCAGCCTATCTACGCCCACTGCAGGGCATACGCCTCTCCCATTATTCTCCAATTACCTTGGTCCTGTGCCAACTGTGACCAATTTATCCCCGCAAACTTCTTGATTTCATCTGCCCATCTAACTTTCTGCCACCCCCTGCAACGCTTGCCTTCTCTAGGGATCCACTCTGTTACCCTTAATGACCAGCGGTTATCTTGCCTTCGCATTACATGCCCTACCCACGTCCATTTCTTCTTCTTAATTTTGACTAATATGTTTTTAACACCAGTTTGCTCCCCGACCCACTCCGCTCTCTTCTTGTCCCTTAATGTTACAGCTATCATTTTCCGCACCATTGCCCGCTGAGTCGTTCTCAATTTAAGTTGAACCCTCTTAGTGAGCCTCCAAGTTGAGCCTTCCCACTTTTCTTCCTTTGTTTATGGCCCCTCGTAGATTTTAAGAACCTGCGTTAGAAATTTTGAGGACAGACAAAGGCATGAGGTTGTCACCCTTGGTTAGGGGGACATTCAGAGATAAATAATCAGGCAGTGCAAATTCAACCGGAGCACTAAGTGAACCAGCCTTTCTAGAAACGCAACTGCCACGTTGAAGCACTGCAGATTTGGGCATGAGGCCAATTCTTTTGGTATGAATGGTGAGTTTAGGATGTCTAAATTTATGCACCAGTGATTTTTAACGAGTGAAAAGCCTGTTATTTTTCTGTTTGTTAGCCTTTTGCAGTCCGTTGTAAAACGCAATACAGCCGTCTGCTGTCGGGGTACACTGAATCTGGTGCACTGGTCGGGGTACACTGGGGTAAAACGATCTGTAATCCAGAAGGCCTGTGAAGAACATAGTGCTGCACCCTAGCGCAAGAACAAAAAACTTGAACAAAGTTCACTCATCCCTCAAGATATGGTGCATCATGTACACAAAATATAAGGGTTTCTCGCAGGGAGAAAAACCGCGAAATTTAACCTTGGGCACCCAAGTCCCGGTGCCGGACAGTTCCCACTGGATTAAAAAAAATTAGCGTATTGATAGAATTGCACAAAGGGGCTTGGGGTGCGGCCTGACCCCGGCGACCATTGCCGGTAATGCACTTCCTCACCACAGCAGGATTGGCCACCCTTGTGTAGTAACGGCCACAACCTCCCATGAATACGCCACTCTTAGTATCAAGTTTTAAAAACTGTTAGTTCCAGTAACAACTTGATTCTAGTGGAAAGAAGAATTGCCCTTGTTTGATGGTATTTTCGTCACCAGTGCATCCAAACAACGTCGTAAAAATAAAACTGGGTGAGAAAACAGGGCCGGCATGAATCAATCAATCAATCAATTATTCAATGAAAGAATGTACGAATGAATGAATCAATCGATCAATGAAACGTATTCCTGAATTGAGCTGGAAAAGCTCTCAGGTGTCTGCTTCACCAGTTTCCGGGTCCCCCGAGGTCATCACAAGGCATGTAGGCGCCGAAACGGAATGACACATCAAGTTATGCGGCAAACATACTGACACTAAGGTTGAACGAAGCACTTACATTGCAAGAAAACATGTTGAAACTGATAATTAATATACACGAGAAAATAAACACGATATTCAATTTAACGAACAGGACAGCACAGGTCTCAATCTGTAGTGTCTGGCCCGGTCACAAAGCACTCGTCTATACCCGTAAATGTTAAATAATCAGGGAAGCTTCATGTATTTAGAATGTATAGAAGATTATACTGAGGCATTTGTAATACAATTTAACGAACACGACAGCGCAGGTCTCAATTAGTACTGTCTTGCAAGTCACAAAGCATTCGCGCAGACTCGTAAATGTGAATTGATCACGGCAGCTGCATATATTTAAAAAGAATGAACTATTATACTGAAATATTTGTAATTTATGTCTTCTTCGGAGTCGGGTATGATCTATAAATGTGTGTTTCGTGCGTGAAACGGATGAGGGCATTGAAATATAACTTGAAACGCCAGATCACAGCAATGATATATTTCAGACTACATACAGTTGCCTGTATGTAGACTCGCTGTATGTAGTCCCGCTGTATGTAGTCTCGCTGATACTGTATTAACTCGCTGTTTAAGAGTTAATATTACTGCTTTTTTTAGGAGTTCTGTGGGTGAATCAGTTGTCCTGTATTTGTTATAAGTAAAGCTAAGTGCCTTCCTCTGCACCATTTCGAGTCTTTGTATAGGTGTGTCAGTGTGAGGAAACCAGGTTACGTTTGCGTATTCCAAAGTTGGTTTTACAAATGTATTAAAAGCGAGTAGTTTTGTTTCTGGTGGTGCCTGCTTTAGTCGTCTTAGATAAAATCAGCGCGAATTCTGACGAAGACAGAAGGAAGTAACCACAAGGACAGCCGTCTTCTCAGAAAAAAGAGTCGGCGTAAGGCACCTGATGTAACATTGGCGACATGCGAATCCCATCGAGGGTGATGTGTTAAAGTTACGCCCAGATATTTCTGTTGATTCACGACTGTAAAGGGAGTGTTATTAACGGTGTAGCAAAATATTGATATCTGGTGTTTTCTGGTTATTCTTAAAAGAGGTGATTTTGTTGTATTCAGAGTCATCTGCCAGTAGAAGGACCAATCGGACACTGTTTGTAAGGCACTGTTAAGCAATAGATGGTCTTGGGGGGAATTGATTTCTTGCTAAATAATACAATCGCCCACAAATCGCCCAATGTTAACTCTAATATTTTAGTTAGGTAATTGATGAATACTAAAAATAAGAGAGGCGTCAAAACACTACCTTGGGGTACACTAGAGGTGGCTTTGGCTATGAATGACCTTTCTTGATGAATTTAAACATATTGTGATCGGTTAGAAAAGTAGCCTTTTATCCAGTCACTGATTGCGCCTTTTCCTATGGTTGCTTGTAGTTTCTTTAAAACTTTTGTGTTAGGTACCCGGTCTAATGCTTTCGAGAAATCAAGCTATAAATGGTCTGTTTGTTTCGGGTGGTCTACGCTTAAGGAGAAGTCATGAATCAATTCAAGAAGTTGGCTGACGGTTGACGTACCTTGACGAAAACTATGCTGATATGGGGACAAAATGGGCTCATGGGAAACAAAAGTATGGGTTTCAGGATAATATATTAAGGTAATTTACATGCGGTGCTTGTCAGGAAAATCGGTCGGAAGTTGGAGGCATCTTCTTCGCTGCCACTTTTGTGTACAGGGATTACTTTGGCCATTTTCTACCGGGCGGGTTGCAAGCTAGTTGACAAAGATTTGTTAAAAATTATGTACAAATATTTGGCCATCCATTCAGCGTAATTTTTGAGAAATACATTAGGTATATTGTCGGGTCCGGGCTGCTTTTTAGTATCAAGCATTAACAAAAGGTTGCGAAAACCGGCTTCAGACACTGTAAGTGGGGAAGTTGCTGACTCAAAGGAATGCTTATGTCAGGCCAGATTCCGTTATCTTCAGTAAAGACTGACTTAAAATGGTAGTTAAACAAGTTGGCTTTCATTTTATAATCATCAGGGAAGCAATGTGGAAGTCACAATTTTTATGGTTGAGGTAATTCCAAAATTTTTGGGGAGATGTTTCCAAAAACATAGGGAGCATATAGCTATAATACATAGATTTGGCTGATTTTATTTTTGTTTTCATACTCGTTAGCGCTAAGCTAAGATTGTTTCTAAGTTTAGGGTCACGTTTACCCTTAAGCTGTTTTTAAGGCTCTTCACTTTGTGTTTCGCATGAATAATGCCTCGTGTTATCTATAGAATTTGCATTTTAGTTTGTTTCTTTTTAGTTGGCACATAGTTATCAATACAATGTGACACGATAGCCTTAAAGTTTTCCTGCAGTGTTTCTATATCTGTGTTTATGTCGTTTCCTAGGTGTTCAAACGAGGCATGCTCAAAAAAAGATGGTCTGTAACACTGATATCGTCAGCATTGTTAGAATCGGGATAAGTAACAAAAGATTTGAGTTGGGTATGGGTGTATGACGTAGAAACAGTGCACAAAATATTACACTGACATCACATCCCATCCAAAATGGCAACTTTAGCTTTGTCCGGTGGAAAATGTTCGCTTAAAAATACCAGATATAGATGCTTGAACACCTTTTTTGTACGTCTGTAGGTTGAGCGACCATTTGGGAAAGGTTAAACGTTAAGATCTTGTCGATAAGTACGTCGGAACTCGTGGAGTGACGCTGCATGGTCTGCCAATTTATATCAGCTAGATTAAAATCACCAAGTAGCACAAGGTTAGGCCCTAGAACGTCCAGGTGTATGTAACCGTTATGCGATTGCAGGGTATCACATTCGGATGAGGGACAGCGATAAACACAGCCAACAAAAATTGGGCGAGGAGCATAAATTAGCTAACAGAACACTGGCTTGACTCCAATCACTTTTGGAAGGGCTACAAAAGGGATATCGCGTTTTATTAGAATGGCCACACTACCGCCTTGGGACGGTCGATCTTTGCATACTATTGCATAGTTAGGAAGTGCCATCTCAAAATCTTTGTTATCTGTTGTTAGCCAAGTTTCAGTGAGCGCTAAAACGTTGGGCTCGATGCTTAGCGCTAAAGATTCAAACCATGTAATCTGTTCATGATGCTACGGGTGTGCACATTTACAAAAGTTTTTTCTTTAGTGGTAGTGCGCGACGTGGACATTGGGATCGCGTTGCTATTTCCTCGTTTTTTTCCTCTTTACATGCTCGGGACCTCGTGCTGACTAGCACAACAACGTTTGTTTCTTCATCCCACCAATATAAGTCGTCATTTACCCGTAGTTTGTCGTAAAGCAAGGATACTTTATCTTCGGATTCTTTACGTGGTTTTCCAACTTTCACAACTTTTTCCGAAAACTACGTACCCTAGTAGAAAAATCCTCTCCAATCGAAAAATTTGTTTCTTTTAGCTTCTGGCAGTTCTTTAGGATCAGATTCTGGTCTCGGAAGTCCAGTAGTTTAAGGATAACTGGTCTCACTTTTTTTCCGTCAGGTTTTCCATTTCTGTGAATGCGCTCGATGTCAACCAGCTCAACTTTCAAAATTTCTTTACAACTTTCTAATTTACAGCTTTTTCTATTGTGTCAGCTGCTTAAGTTAAGAAATTAAAGGGTGTTTATCATCCACCAAAACCCCTAAGAACTTGTGCTGCTTGTACACAGGCATTGAAATGCCATTGATAGTAATTTTAGAGTCCGTATGGATCCCACGCTTCCTGGAGAACACCACGCATGAGCTCCTTTCTAGATTGAGCATGAAAACATTCTTGTATGCGCAGCCGGAACGTTTTTTGACACCGACCTGAACTTGACGTTCACAGATTGATATGTACATTATTTAAAAGATATCTGGACACCATCTACATACATAGAATAAAAGATTTTAGGCGGCAATGCCTTCCCAAGAGAGTTCACCTTAACAAAAAAAGAGTGCGGCTCAAAACTTCACGCTTGGGACATGCCGTTTTCTTGAACATCAACCTTTGAGAGTGCACTATTATTTGTAACGTGAAAGGTTATCGCCGACAGATAACTAACCAGGTTCTTTTACATTTAATCCGCGACACTGAATGACTTGAGCTAACTAAGAAGGCCGTAACGCCAATCGAAGATGTCATAGGGCTCCTCGGTGATAAAAAACAGCGTAATGCACGAAGTATGTACCTGTATATGATTCAAGAGCTACGAGGTGCTTATTCACGGAACGCCCAGCGCTGAAGCCAGCCTGGCAGCTCTCGAGGAGAACATTGTACTCAGGAAAGTACACGAGCCCTCCCCCCCCTTTTATCCCCTTCTCCAGAAGCTTACACAGGCAGCTGGTGAGGGCAATGGGAGGATTGCTGGAGGTGGAGAGTCATTCCCCTCCTTTAGGAATGCTACAACTATGGCCCCCTCTAAGACCTTAGATTGTGCCGCTAAAGCCATATTTTATTGTATAAAATCGACAGCGTTTGACGTATTCCTGCGTGCAAGTGCAGTATCATGGTGTATGTCAAGTTCACTGCAGCTGGAGCTGAAGGATTCCAAGTACTAACAGTCATCTTCAGTTCATGAAGCCAAAACGAGAAGGTATAAGGAGTGTTTGAATTGTTTTTGCCACGTCGTGGTCCCCTTCCGCCACATGTTTTGTGCCCAAAACGGCCATTAGCTCATGAAGTGAAAACTGGGAGTTATAAGAGGAGGTTGACTTGTTGCTATCAAGTAGACTTCTTTTGGCCCTATAGTTTGCGTTTCATGAAACCGTTAGTGTAGTGTGCCGAGCTGGACCCATGTTGCAAGTGTTGTGCAAGTGTGTTAGCCTGATCTTCCAGCATGTCCACAGCGGTACTCACGAGTAGAAGGCTCTGTGTGTCTTTTCCTTTCAAGTGTCATGATTGGGTCCATACTTTGCGTGTGTCTGTGCATGAGTTTATTCATATTATGAACGGGCGCAAATTGTGTTTTTTTTCCTAATGGCACACACGCTTTCCAATGGGCTTTGCCCTTTTGAAGGACATAGGTTATCGGACTTGGCGTACCCGTGAAGTACACCGACGCCTTGTTCCTGGCCTCTCGTGCTCGCCTAAGTCCTCATTTCACTCGGGCATGGTTTGCTTGCCGAGGAAACCGGAGGCTTCAGGAATGGACTTTTCGGAGGCGTCGAGGTTGCACGCTGTGAGCAGATTGGTCACCTCTTCTACGTGTAGGTGTTTTATGAATATGAAGTGTAGTTTATATGTTTTTGTGAACGTACTCCAGTTCGCTCGTCCCTCACTGAACATTTCAAGGAAAGGGAAGGGTTTGTAGCTTTGCCTATGCATGTCAATTTGGTGGGGAAGTGGCCAGTACTGTATGTGTTTCTGTCCACATGCCACTCTAAAAATAGGAAAATAAGTGCGGAGCCAATAGCCAAGTAAATACAGGGATAACTCGTTTCGCCTGCGCAATATTATGAAACTGAGATTTTGTTAAAAATGCATGTTCCCACTGATGTTATAAAATTTCAAATAGGTGGCCTTGGACATCTGTGCTCGAAGAGCCCAAGAAAGAATTTGGTTTATTGAGGTCGCTTTTGACTATGTACGCTTCAGGTAGTTGATCTATCAGTGCCTCAAAATCAGTGCTTGATAGTTGGTAATCAGCAGGGATGCAGAGGAAACATACCTTACTTAACCTACCAAAAAGTATTGCTCGAATCGAGATAGCTTCCAGCATGGTGTTTAGGTGGATGGTGCGACATGCTAAGAATTTTCGGGCCACTATGGCCACAGCACCTGAAGATTAGGTCAACTGGGCCTTTCTTTTCGCAATATCATATAGATATTTAAAAAATTATGTTTATTAGTTAGGTATGTTTCCTTACGACATAAAACTTGGCTAATGAATATGAAGTATCTCATACACATCAAGATTTTTAATAAAGCATTTTCAATTCCACTGAATTATGTTTTCTGTTAGGAATGACTGGAATGTGTGTGCATGTTTATGTGTTGTCTTTCATGGCTTGTACTCTAAGAGGGGGCTTATTGGGTCTTTCTGTTCACTTGGACGTCGGAGGCCGCTCCTTGCGCTGCGTTGCAGGCAGGAATGGCGCGACGTCCATTTCGTCGTCCGATGTCTGGGGTTGCCTGACGATCTGTGCTGCTTGAATTCGGCACCCGTTCTGGTGGCTTTTGTGTGAAGCGTCACCACCACTGGCGTCCAGTGAGTGCCGGTTGGCCCAGGTGGTGTGACAAACGGGGGAGCCGATGCGGGGGCCCCCGCGGACATGTCCTCAGCAGCCTCCACTGTACTAGAGTCTTGAAAAGAAGGGGCAAGACCGGCATCGGTCCAGCTCTGAACAGTTCCCACGAAAACCGCTGTGTGGCTCAGCTAGCCGTCTGGTGACTGGTTGCACTGCCTGAGGAAGCCCAGGCGGGGTGGGGGCGGGACAAGAGAGACTCGATGAACCGGGTCCCTGTGTAAACTCCACCCCGCTCCGCCCCTGACGAGTTGCATCGGCGTACTTCCCCAGATTGAAAGAGACGAACCTCTTCCGCACGTCGGGGAAGGTCATGTTTTCTGTGACTGTAAAGTTCATAATTTGTTTTCTACTTGAACTTCTGCACTTCCCGGAGTGAGTGGCATGTGGGTCACTGTCGTTTGCACATGTGAGGTTGCCAGAATTGCAATTCTTGGTGGTGTGGTACTGTGCGACACATTTTTCACAGGTGGTTTTGCCCCGGCAAGAGGTGGCGCTCTGCACAAACCGCTGGTAAATGAAGCAGAGGCGAGGGCTCGGTCTGTATGGGCGAATAAAGCATCGGATAAAGCCTGCATTTATATAATTTGCGACCACTGCGGGGGTTTTGTTTTCTCGGTGATGGCGTAAGAGTTGCGCCTTTTTATGCAGTAAGTTGCCTTCGCGCTGGCTTTTTCCGTCGTGGCTGAGTACTCAAGCATTCAGTAGTCGACACGTCTTCATTGCTGCATTGCATAACTTCTGCACACCCACAGATATCCTCGGGAACAACTTCAAACCAGTAGTTTTCCTTCACGTGCTCCTCGTAATCAATATTGCAATCTTCATAAAACTGCTGTTGGCATTTTGATACAACTTTGCGCTTCTCGTCAGGAAAGGTAAACAAAAGGTAATTGCAGTTAAAATGGTGGTTTGTGCTTGTTGGGGCATACTGAAATTTAAAACAGCGCAAAAAGACAAAACAGCGCCTTTTGTCGTATTTTCCTTGTCTCGTCTTTTTGCGCTGTTTCGAATTTCAGATAATTTCAGCCTCCAAAGTCAGGAAGCGTTGTGCCACAACCAATTACGAACGTTTTGTCGTTCAGAACTGTGGTAGCACAACAGAACACTTGTTATAAAGTCCCTCCCCACTTACTTTCGCGAGGACTGAGGTGGCTATTCGCTGCGGTTGAATGGTGCTCCTTCAACGTATCACAGAAGCAAAAAAAATGCCCAGGAAAGGCGCGAAAAATAGCATTAAATCTTCTGCAACTGTTAACTACAGGGCTAGACCGACACGAGAAAACAAAAAAAAAAGTGACGCGAAGTGCGGTAGTCGGTCTCGCTCTTTCTGGCTCAATGAAACATTTGCACAAAACTCTTGTACCGAAAGCGAGAGTGTCTTGATAATGTTTTCTATTACTCACAGAGTAATCACTTTTTCTGTATATTTTGGTCCTGTTTTCCATATTGCAACATTACATTTTCAAGCAAAATTTCGCCACAAGTATGTGGAGGTATAGAAGCACAAAATATTCCTTTTATAAGCAACATAAGTGTAAGGTTTTCCAGAAACATCAGTGCGTATGCGAAAAAAATATAGAAATTTCGTATATTACGAAAGAAATAAAAAATCAAGTTTTGCGTTTTCCCATTTTGGAACAATGGCAAGTAAAACGTGTAACAAATTCTGAGCTTTATGCTGTGCGCCTGATTTCCAAGACGCACGCATGCTGTTTCTTATGCCTAGGCGCTTTGATGTATTTGCACACAGCGATCGTTTTTTTGCCCACGGCGGCCGAACCTTGTCGTACACGTACACAGCTGTGCTCAAAAAAGTGCTTAATATGCTTCTTGCACATGAGCATGCTTTTATTGTGATGCTGCCTGCTTATCTGCAGCAATTTTGCGCAGTACCTTGTGTACCAGAGTCGTGAACGTTTTCGAAAGCTCCGTCTTGAATATTTCCCAGGACATCTCGGCACGTCCGTAGTTCTCGAACCGAAAGACTGCGGAGTCTCAGAGATAGAAGAGCGCTTGCCTAAGTGTTCGTCATTGTCAAATTGGTTACCCAGTGTCCGTCTTGAAATCTTCCAGCGCGTATTTATGATCTTAGAGCTTATGGGGTTGCTGCTGAACTACAGGATGGCTGCCAGCCTTGGTCGTCGTGGATGCGTTGTTCATGGTGGTTGTCGCGAAGTCTTGCCCCTTCAATTTTTTATCTACTCGTCTGTGATGAAAAGCCCGCCTCGCAGGTTCTCCTTTCATGTATGCAGTGGTGATTGGACTATCAACATTGCCAATAACTAGCAAAAAAAGCTGGGGGACCGAACAAACATATATTCTTAAAAAACACGGCACACAATAAAATACACGCCATTAAAAACGAAATTTATTAACACCTCAAATTAACTAACACATAGATAACCGTACGGGATACCAAACCTAATGAAAGTACAAAGACAAGTCCCCACCAAAGGTTCAGGGTGATGAGGTGTTGTCCGCAGGTCGTCGTGGGTGTTGGTAACTATGCGAGGCGAGGCATCGCGGCGCTACGATTACCGCGTCACGCTCGACGGTACGTCCACAAGGAACGTGCACCGCTGCCCTCGTAGACAACAATTTGCTTTGCACTGGCTCACGATGGGGCTCTCTGCCGCAGCGGCAGGTGGGCAACCATGCACTGGCGGCCGCCGGCGGGCAGCAGGCGGCGGGTCGTCCAACAGCTCAGCACACCAACGTTGCGCGCCTCCGCAAGTCAGCATTTGCACCCCGGCTCTAGGATTTCGAGGGGCCTGTCACGTAGACCCCTGTCTTGCTCTGGACCAGAAAACCCAACGAGCTTCCAGTCTTCCACCTGGACCTCGTGCTTCTTTGACCAACTTGTTCCACTCAACCCGGCGTTCTCTTCTGTTCCAGCCTGGCCTCCCCAGCTACTTGCTTGTGGCTGCTCCAATTGGCCCACTTCAGCCAGTCGGGTGGCTTGCCACTTATTTTTTTGCGGTGAACTCACACTAAGGGCAATCCCCGTAGGCGGCACTTCCGCTGCAAGTAATACATGAGTATGTTCGCGCCACGTTGTCATCGTCGTCGTCGTTACAACGGGAGCCTCACCTCACACATACCCGCCGTTTGAAACGTTTTTTTGTAAAAAAACTGCGTTTGGTTGGAGGTGAACGAAACATACGCCTGTACGATAGTCTCGGTGTACCCAGTATACAGCACCATAACACATCCGCGGAGATCCATCACGCGCACTCAAGGTCTGTCGTGCATGTCCGCGCACATAAAATTTCACATGAGTCCTCACACGAGCTCTAAAAAAAACAGCTCAAGCACGCGTTTCGAGTGGCGGGTCAATACACGAGTGCACACTAGACTTGATTGTTAGTTTTTCTCCTTAGCCTAACTTTTTGGTTATCGGCCACAAGAGGTTCATGTTATCCGGTCCTTCGTTCTCATATCGCTTAATATACTCGACTATGAGTTAATATTCTTGACGAGTTAAACTCCAGCGAAGAACTAGACTGTTAAGGTGTTTAGAGCTAGCGGGGTACGTGTAAGGTTGATGATTCATTTGGACAACAAACGTTGTTCAGTACAAGATGTTAAATTTCTACGCGTCCCAATGTAGGGTAACCATTCTCATTCGATGGCCGAGGACCCGGTTTCACCAGGTAGGAGTTGCCGGCTTGAGTAAAAACCCGGGTGCAGCATACTGTGATGAACTTGCATAGGCCCAGTTTCTATACAAATTTCAGATGCCTCAGTGTGCAATACAAACGTCTTTTGGATGCCTTCAGCTCTAATGACGGGTCTAAAAGACAAGGCGTCCTTCAAACTCTTGAACGCTCGCGCCTGTTGGGGAGTCTACTGGACCTTTTTTTCCTCATTCTTTGGGATCGTTAGGATCAAACGCTGGGCTTGCTCTGCGTAATGTGAGCTGAGGTATCCATTATAACCGGCGAGTCTAAAAACAACCGCCCGGGCTTTTTTGTTTCTGTCCGCGGAGACGCAACGATTTGCGTGACCACGCCTTTCACAGGTTGTATATTGCTTTCCCCCAAACGATATCCCACAAAAGTTCCGGAGTTGGCGCCCAACTTACATTTTTGTGGTTTAATCGTTTTACCAGCAAGACGGCATCTATGGAACAGTTCCTGAAGAATCGTAAGATGTTCTTCCCTGTTATATGTTGCAACGAGGATGTCAACTATGTAATGAATGCATTCTTCATGCCCTGTAACAACCGTATCATGAGAAGTGTGAAAATTGCCGAGGCTGTTTTGGTGCCGAATGGCATGTACGTAAACTGGTAATGACGAGAATGCGTCGTTAATGCCGTCTTTCCTGATGAAGCCTGTTCAAAGACACCTGCGGGTATCCTTTCGTCAGGTGGAACTTTGAAAAGAAATTCTTTGTCCCAACCTTCGCAAATATTATGCCTGTCCTTGGGATAGCTTTTATATCTGCTACAAGGATGACTTTGATATGAGGGAAAACTATGCATACTCGACAGATGTTGTCTGGGCTTGTCATCGTTACTACTGTCAGTTCGAGGCTTCAGTGACGTTGAATTTGGGCATGTCATCTCTATTTTCAAAGATATCTTGCACCTTGAACCGTAGAGGATATTGTGGAGTGTTGATGGGAGTTGCGGCAGTTAAATCCAACTGGCATCTAGAAGTTTCTTTTCCCCGGGGGTTCTCCGGAAATATACTGAAAACCATGAAGGAGGTCATGCAATAGTCTCCTCTGGTCTCCGTGTGAATTGTCCCGAAGTTTCACAGACTCAAAGCCAAGCTTGTCGGAAGCGTTGTAGTCAATAATCCTGAATTCTGATTCTGCTTCCTCCACCACGAGTTATGATGAGGTCCGCAACGCGGTTTCAGGTATTCGCTCTTTGTAGCGCTTGAGGTTGTGTGTGTTCCGGGTTTTTACAATGACCAAGCTCAAACCAGTATTCGAAAGTTTTTCTTTCCACAGACTTTGAATGGTCCCTTCCTTCAAGTAGAATCAAGGCTTGAATGCAAACTTTGGGCTCGCGTGTTTTATACCGTCGATTTACCACCTATTCTGGGATTAAAGAAACTTCTATCGCACCAATTTGGACGTCTTTTGAAGTCGTTCACGAAGGTCTAAGAAACAGCTGGCCAAGTACCGATACCATGCCCCCCTTGGACCAGCCTCCGCAGAATCTGTTTCAAGGTGCCGTTGAAAATCTGAACAAACCTATTGCTCATATGATGGTATGACGTAGTGCCAATATCTTTGAGGGAACACATCTGGTTTAATTCCACCATCAACTTTGAATTGAAGTACCAGAACTAATCAGTCACGAGCTCTCTGGGAATGCCTTACCTCGAGAACATTTCAATTATACCTTCGGCCACTGTGGCCGAGTCAAAGTCTGGTTGTGCGATGGCATCCGGATATGGCATAGGTACGTTGACCAACGTTTGAATGTATCTGTTTCCTTTTGATGACTTCGGCATATGGGAAAAATGATATCGACCGCTACTCCTTCAAACAGCGCGTCGATCAACGGTATGCTCAAAAGTGGTATCTTCAGGATCCTTCCTTTCAGAAATGTGATTTGGCAAAGATCGCATGATCGGACATGTGTTTGCCCGTTTCCTTTTACTCCGTTGGAATAAAAGGTGTCACCAGGCGCCCCAACGTCGTCTTGAAGCTCACGTGTGCAGACAGTGAACTCTCATGCACCAAGCTCAGTATTTGAAAACGAAACGACTTTACGACTGCAACCTGTTGAACTACGTTTACTCTTGATATTTCGTACTACCTCCACAGAAATCCGTTATAGAAGAAAAGCGTGTGAACTCCCGCTCGTTTCCCGGCTGCAGGCTTTCCACCTTGTCCGGCAATATCGGCAGGGTCGTGCCTTTTTGTTGTTCCTGAAGAAGTACGTGCGATGTCACCTGACGATGTTCAAGTTCATTGTTTGGAATTTACCACGTGTCGATGTTCCTCTCGTCCCAGTGATGGCTTGTGGAAATGGTGTGGCAGCCAAGTGACCGCTTTTCTCTGCCAGCTGTAATAGGCTGGCGCTTTTTCTAATCGCGGTATCAGGATCTGCGGCACGGCGTGCCCCCCAAATATTGGCCCGGTCACATCATAAATCGGGGTATCCAAACAACTTGCAATTACCGTTCCTCAGAAATAAGGCAATACCTACTCCACAAATGCCTCTCTTTCCTTGATACTCTCCCCATTTGTTAGAAACGGCGTAGCTTCCATCCCTCGTCGCTGAATAGGTAACCAGCGACCGACGAACCATCAAGCTATAACTTCCGGTGTCCTTCAACACAGAAAATACCTTTCCGAACAGCTCCTCTACTGTCAAAGTTAGATGAGGCAGCGTCACGTTCTTCTGTACAGCGCGGATAGCTCTTGTCCGTCGCTGCCTCTCTGAAGAGGGAGGACCACCAGGAGGGATCTCGGATCTGTCCTTCGAAGAGAGGGATACGAAAATCGTCGGTGACAACAAAAAGATATTGGACCCTTGCTGTGAGTTAGTAAAGGGCAAGTCCTGACGTCATGACCCACACGGCGGTATGCAGAACAGTGTGGTTGCTTCGACCTTAAGCAGTAGTCTCGAGAATTGTAGCCCGTTTTGTCACATCGGAAGAACGATGTGGTTCTCGCTCCGTTCGTTATGTTTCACTCCTCTTTTGACGACCCTGCGTCCTGCTGTCTTTTAAACCGCAGCTGATTGTCTCGATGCTAGGCTTCGATGTAACTATCAGCTGCTTCTGTCACCTCCAACAGTTTTTTGAAATCTCTCTGTCGAAGTAATACAGGTCTTTCTCGCGCCACGTTTATTGTATTGGTATGTTGCGGCCACCTTGTCGTCGTCATCGTCATTACAACGGGAGACTCAGCTCACATAGTACAAGCTCAGGCTATAGTCCTTGCTTGTGGCAGCTGGCGGAGTTTTGCTTTTACAAAGTAAAGGTAGTTTACAGTACAGTGCATGTATACTGTACCTCCTACAAATGTCACGTACCCAACGAACTCGAATGTTTAATCAAGAAACAAAGATTTTTGGAAAGAACTTGTGCCCCGCCTAAATCAAAGAAAACACAAGCGACACAGAAGCAGTCATCAAAGTTACGTGCGCCGTGTGGCATCTGCAAATTCAATGCCGCGGCATCACTTCGCGAGCATTTATCTGTCGGCGTGATTCTTTTTGAAAGGAACAAATTACACCGAGAACGCTAGAGTGTTTCAGAATATTGTTCAACTCTGGTAACGAGAGGAAAAATGCACTTCCTATGAATTGAGATAACCCATACAGAAACAAAAACAAAAGAATAAAATACACGCAAAGGTTGACACACATAAAATGAAGCCTTGCGCAGGTGGCCGGTAATAAAGTACAAACACAGCGAACCTAATGCTTGCTTCACGGAAATATTAGTAACTGCCTCCGTCGCATGAATGTAGGCACGCCCTCACACAAATGTACTCCGTTTATCTCCGCGCATACTTTTTACCCCCGCCTGTTTTTTACGAACACCTATGCAGCTCTAAAAAATGAGGCAGTAAAAACTTCTCCGTTTCTGTTCTTGAAGATATATTGCACCCAACTATTTTTGCGAATGTCGAATATGTATGACAAGAATATATAGTACAAGCATAGTGTGCTGGAATATATAGGCCCGAATATATAGGACAAGAAAAACATATAAAATCGCTCCTTCTTCTTTTTGTAGAATAAATATTTCTCGTATATCACGAATGTATGCACAGAGCTCACAAAAAAGGAAACACTCTATATGAACTTTTGGCAGCGGCTGTTCTTGCAGAATTATTATCCCGCAGTTTTTTGTGCAAATGTGTACATAACCCTCACACAAAACAAACGAAAGCAAGTAAAAATTTGGTTTCTTCTGAACGAAATATAGGATTCCCGCTGTAATGAATGTGTTCAGAACAGCGAAAAAAGAAGACGAGACTGTATAAAACTTGCACCGTGACTTGCAGCGTCTCTCATTCCGCCTGTTTTGGCAAATATCAGCACAGCACTCACTCCAAACATAAGAAAGCAGTAAAATACATCATCCGATATTTTTTCTTCCAGAGTTACCAATATCACCTGTTGCTTACAAATTTTTGCATGTCCGTCACACAAACTCCTGCAGTCCACTTCTTGAAGAAATTGCACCTGTTTTTTCGAAGAGTGCGAGTAAAAACTCGACGGTTCCTTTTCTTCTAGACGAATATTTCGTGCATGTTTATTACGAATCTCCCTTACAAATGTATTTAAGCTCTCCCAAAACAGCGGGGGATACAATACAAAGTTCTTCCTTTCTGCTATTGCAAATTTATAATCCTTTCCTGTTTGTTTAGAATGCCTGCACAACCCCCTCACAAATGACAAGGCTGCAAACTGATCCGTTGTTCTTTTTTAAGAGTAATATATTCGAGCCATTTTTTTCATCTTCAGAGTAATCGAACAAAAGCCAACAAAAGCAGTGAAACTCGCGCGTTACTGTTCTTCCTGTAATACTCTGAGAAAGAAGAAGACAACGCAGTTGTCTTCAAGGAAACAGGTTTATTGGAGAGAACTTGTGCTCCCCTAACAACTCAAACAATACACAGGCGGCGAAGCAGCCGTCAAAGAGGGACGTGCGTAGGTGAGTGTCGGGGAGTCGAACGCCGCGGCGTCGGCTCTGCAAGAATTTATAGTTGTCGCGAGTCGTCCTCAAACTGTCCATTTCATCCAGAACACTGTACATTAAAAACGCTCATTCAAGGCTGTAGACTTTAGTTGGAAACGCGCTCTCCCTATCAAAGGAGGTAACACGTGCGGCATCGAAATAAAGAATGAAACCACGGCTTCACTTGCCACACGGAGAACACAGATAACACAGCCCAGCGCGGCCGGTCGGCAAAAACAACACAAACGAACCGAATGCATGGTGTGCAGCAATACTGGGCCCGGCTGCTATTAAATAATATCAACACAGCAATAACACATAACCCAACAAAGTAAAAACCACCTTTGTGGTTCTTATTGCGGAAATAATATTCCCGTCTTTTACCTGCGATTTTCACTACATTCCTCGCAAAGAAAAAAAACAAGAAAGGCTGTTGAAAATCCTCTGTTTATCTACTTACAAAAATTTATTTCCTACAGTATCTACGAAGGTTTGCATAGTGCCGTCACAAAAAGGCAAGAAATATTGTAAGTGGAGCCTCCTCTGCTTCACTTGCAGACATATCATTGTCACCTTTTTGATACAAATACCTCCACATCTCTTCCACAAAAAGCAACACTGTAAAACACATCCTTTCCGTTCTTGAGAAATGGTATTTGGGATGGTATGAATGTCTCCACGACCCTGACCCAAAACAAAAATTGTAAAAAAGTCTTCAGTCCAGTCCTTGCAGCGTTATCACTTACCCGCGTTTATAATAATGTCGGCACAGTCCTCATACAAAACACGAAAGAAGAGAAAAGACGAAAAGGCTATTTCGTACTAATGTTACCAGACTGCTCTCTAACCGGCAACAAATTTGTTTAATATTTTCGAGTGTTCCTTTTCTAAGTTGACATAATGTTCATGTTTTACTGACCGAAGTATATGCAATCGCACACGAAAACAGGAAAGCCAGAATGAAAGCGCCTCAACATTTCTATTGTGGAACAAATAATTTGCCCCGTTCCTTACCAACGTCTGCACAGCCCTCACTCAAAAGACAAGAAAGAGAGAAAAAATTCAGGCTCCGCTCAGTTGCTTATTCGGTACTTCGCTGTCCGATGTCTGGAAATGGACGCCAACGATCCCGTCGGCGAACTGGCTGGCACACCTTGAAGAACCGCCAGCCAGCACACTGTCAAAACCGCAAGCACCTCCGAAGAAAAGGCTGCACAAAGGAGAGCTGGCGACGCCGAACGTAAACGGCAGCGTCGAGCAGCAGATTCCTCGGTTCAAGAACGAGAAGGCGCTTTGAAACGCCAGCGGCGAGTAGCTGATCCAGATTGCGCGGCTTTGCATCCCCTCATGGTTCCCACGTGGGAAGATGGTGTCATTTTTTTCTTTTTCTGAAATTTTCTGTAGATGGCGATTCAAGGTCGGGCAATCCAAGTGACTGCCCCTCACATATACACCTCCATCTACAGCAGCAAGGAACAAGTCATTCAGAGGACCACGGAAAATCTTCAGCGTGCCCTGATTTTGTGCCTGCTTGTGTACTAAGTAAATTGCAAAGCATATCTCTGAATTTTTCCAGGTACCCTTTTTATGCCGGAAATTTTAGATCGCATTGAAATTTTGTCCGAAAGGCAGATTGAAGTCGGACTACAAACTTGTTATTGCTGCATAAAAAAATAATTTGTCGTGGGGATGACAACTCCTGTGAAATTACAAAAAACACCTAAGACGGAAGTGTAAAGATAGATTCGTAAAGACAAATGGATTCCGAGTGCAATATTACATACTTTGAGACGGAGAATGTAGCGAATACAGCCATAAGAACTGATTTGTATGAAACAGTGATTTTGTAATATATGTTCTTTCTACTTTCCCACATTCCGGGTTTTTCTGTGCTGAACCATGAAAATAACGCTGCACTAGGAAAGTGCACATCTGAGAACCATGTCTTAAATTTAGCTCAAATTTTTATTCTTCTAAAATTGTTCAATGGCAGCATTCAAACAATTCAAAATACTTTTCATACTTCAATGCAAATATTGAGGTAAAGATACCGTATATTTGGCCATGTTTATGAAGCTGTTTACACAACAATTATAAATAGGCGTTACAAGAATTTATGACTAATCTGATTTTAACTAAAAATCTACAGCAAAATAGTAAATGTGAAATACTCAATAAAGGAGGACAATTATAATAGGGTGGTTCGCAGCTTTGATTTTTAATAAATAACACGCAGGTGTTTCATAATATTATTGGTAAATATTCAAGACTACTGATGCCAAACTTCTGAAAATGTGATCCTGTAAGTGTGCAAACATGTGTGCATGTACCGAAACTCTTTTTTTATAATCATCACCTACATTGCAACTTAGGAATTTTTGGCTTAAGGTTATGTTATCACAACTTTCGCGTCAATTTAGTATGCTACCAATTGCATGTTCCTACAAAAGCTTGGATTCCCTAAGCTTCGTTTCACTAAAGCCTAATGTTGTTTAACTAAAGCTCAAATTCATGCTCACAATTTATAAAAAACTATCAGGCATATTTGATGATCGTCCTAACACGGCACAAAGCTAACGCAAACATCAAATTTAGTTATGCCAGTTCATAAGACCTAAGCGTTGACAATTTTCGTAATGATTTTTGAGCGACAACATGAGTAATGATTCGGGACCGGAACTTTAGGGGAAATCACTTTCCTGCAATCATGTAGGTAGGGCAATCATGTAGGTAGGGCAATCAAAGTTTAGTTGGCACGTTTTTTTAAATAGGCGCTTAGATTTAGGAGAGACCACCTCTACAGCGAGGTTATGCGCCCAGAGGGACACATAATTAGGAGGAAAATATTGATTTATTTGACCTAATTAACTGAAATTGAATAAATAACTTTTTAGTGTCCGCAGTAACCAGGCCTGTTTGTATTGGAAAGTTAGATGCAATCATGTTTCTACGCAGTTTTAATTGGCAAAATTTTTCTAGCGCACTCGTAGTCCGAGATATCAAACGGCGAAATTTAATTGCCGTTCGCATGATTGCGCATGCTAGAAGTCAAGACTGGCGCATATCTCCTCCCTTTTGTCTGTGCTTCGATGGCAGTACCGTGTACTGCAGGTTGCCATGACGGCAGCCAAGAATTAATGGGTGCCAGTTTCTCTTTTTCTTGCGCCGCTACAGCGTTCTTATTCTAAACACCATACACTGCAGGCACGTCACACAAGGAAGGAGCTTTGCGCCGGTGCAGACTGTCTTGCATGCGAAATCATTCGAACAGCAATTAAACTTCACCGTTGGATATCTCGGACTACAGATGAGCTAAAACAATTCTGCCAATTTAAATGCGTAAACACATGATTTCCCCTAACTTTCCAATACAAACAACCCTGGTTACTGTAGCCACTAAAAAGTAATTATTCAATTTTTGTAATTAGGCATCCGCAATCAATAATTACGTCCTATTTATGCGCCCCCCTGGGCGCATAACCTCACTGTAGAGGTCGTCTCCGCATAGATCTAAGCGCCTATTTTTAAAAAAACCTATTAACCTAACTTTTATCACCCTCTTTAAATAGAGACCATTTTCAAGCTTTTTCGCGCCGCCATTTGAGGAATTCTAAAAGTAACTTCAATTTTAGCCACAACCGTGTGGCCGACAGTTTATTCAGGGGACGAAGAGAGACAATGCATGGCTTCCGAGTTCATACTACGCAATGGAGACCGTGGTCGCACTTATCTTCTACTGACCAAATCTTAGTCTACCCCGCCTGAAAAGCGTCATCGGGGACTCGTCACAGCAGCACTGGTGAAAGCGCGCATGGCACACATCATGACACCTACCAGGTGTTTTTGGACTGTGGTAGATGTCAGCTATATAAAAGTATACCTGCTGAAAGCAACAAAGTAACCTATACCTTAGTAACCTTTACGTGCATGCGTCTACAAAGGTTACCAAAATATAGGTTACTTTTGTACCTTATAAATTATAGGTTACGAAAATTCGATTATGTGCATCTTTATTAAGGGTTACCCAGCTTAGAGTGTAGCGTCCACACGAATACGACTTCTTGAATGCAAGCGATGACAGGCACTATAAAAACAAATATTAAAACATACCTATACATTCAAACATACCTATGCTCCCCTACATTTTGGCATTCAACTCTTGCTCTTGTAAGAAAGCATCCCCGAAATATTCAATAATTATAATCGCTTTGTGGGTAAACAATGTCCGCATAACCTGAACACAAAAGACACAGCAGTAAAATATCTTCCATAGTTCTTTCTCAGGAAATATATGTCCCTGCTTTTTTATTACTAACACCTGTGGCGTCAACGGGCAAAACACAACAAAAGCAGTAAAAGGTTTCACTGTTCCTCCTCTGGAAGTAATACTCTTTGTACCTGTTTTCAAGAACGTAAGCACAGCATTTGCACAAAAGATAGTGCCGTAAAACGAGCTCCACGCCTCCTGCATAAGCATTATTTTCGCCTGGTAAATACAAACGTCTACACACCCATCACACAAAGGACAAGAGAGGCCGTAAAAACTGCTGTGTTCCTGTACAATCAAAACCTTTTTGTGCCAGTGTTTTACGAATGGCTGCTTAGGGCTAACACAAAAAGGCAACAAAGCTATTCAGTAAAATCTTTGTTCCTCTTCATTGCAAAAATATAATACTGCCTGGTTCTTAGGACTGTATGCAAAGCCATCATACGTAAGATATCAAACGCCCTGAGCACTCATACACTTCCCTTCTTGCCGGCTTGTTACTTCCACTTCTTTCTCAGGAATGTGTGCACACTAGTCGCGAAAAAGCATGAAAGTCTAGAAGTAAAATCTGGTACGTCTTTTTCTTAAAGTACTCTCAGTACTCTCTTCTTCTTACGCAAATGTGCACGCCCTCAGACAAACGGAAGGAACGTAATTCAAAGCTACTCGATTTTTACTGGGCAATTATTGATCTACGTGCTGTCTCGGGTGCTGGCACAGCCCTCACTTTATAAAGAAAAAAGCACTGAAAATTTGTTCATTCTTCTTCTTGCAGAATAATAATTCATACCGTACCTATGAATGGATGCGCAGGGTTCGTACAAGGACACCAAAACACGTTCTCTACAAAATCTCCACTCTGCATGTTCTTGCGGAAACAATATTCTCGCCTGTTCATTACGTGCGCACAGCCCTGGCTGAAAAACAAGAAAGTGAAAAAAACTCCGTTTCTATTCTTGCAAAATATTTTTTAAGCTTTATCAAAGCCTCCACATTCCTCACTGACAAGACAAGAAAGTAAACAACTCCTTCTCTGCGCTCCTTGGAGAGCGCTTATTCCACGCGGTTTCATACATATCAGGTAACATCCATTAACCAAAAGATAAAACATTTTGTAAAATTTTATGTTCTCACTCTTGCAGGAGCAATACTGTAGCATATTTCGTAAGGTTGTTCACGCTGTTCTGATGCAAAACAAAAGAGTATTAATTAAAGGTTTTTTTATTCTTCCTATTGTAGCAAAAAATTTTGGCTACAATTTTTCCCATTGGCTGCGAAGCACTCACATAAAATGGCAAGTAGGGTTGTACGGAATAAGTATTTATTTATTTATTTATTTACTCTCAAGGCACGTGGGCATTACAGAGAGGAGTGGGGGGTCATACACTCTACAGGCAATGCAGCAGAGGTTTGGTTGCATATAAGAAACGTATTTACATATCTGAAATAAACACACCACCTAGTATTATAAACAACAGGAAAGGAAAAATCAGAAGTTTGATAAAACCTTTGCCATACTCGGGAATAACACAGCAGGATTTACACAAAACTGCGAAATTCAAAGAAAAACAGTATAAGAAAGAACGAAAAATCAGGTATCATGGCCACTAATAGCCACCTTGAAATTCCGTTTCTCTTGTGGCAAAACGTTCATTCTCTCCTATTTCTTATTCTGGCGCTCTCCAAAAAGGTAAACACAGGCGTGAGAAAACTGTTTTGTTTGTCATCTTGCAGAAATTATCAACTCTCATGTTTGTAAGACTGTCTCCACAGCCCCAATTGTTGCACTCCAGAGACTCCAAGAAAACTTTTTCAGGGTTGGCGTACCGCCTCCGGCCTTTCCTCGACTGGAGATTCGCTATGCTACACATTCGTCTTTCTACGTTGATTTGGACTACGAGGCGTTCCATCGCCTTCAGTATCCTAACCTGTTGCCCAAAAATTGTCTATTCAAACCATTCGAGGAGTCCTACGACAATCGCCTGCACCCATCTGAAACCACGCAAGCTGTAAAGGACACTTAGGGTGTTCTAGGATCTAGTCGAGGCAGAAAAAATGTCATTTGAAATTGTTGATGCCTTTCTCCAGATTTTCCAACCATTGCGTTCCAGCTAGCGCTTTGTTCTGCATGTACATATTCGGCACATTCGAAAACACAGGGTTGAGTGGGTCTAATCTAGAACCTTCTCTCAATCACATGTATTGTTTTTTTCACTCACTGAAATTAATGTCACTGACTACCTGTCCCCAACTTCTGTCATCCTGGGGGCAGAAAACACTTTCTCACCACCAAATATAGCAAGGGTGGTGGTATTACCGGGTTCACTAAACACGGGTATTTCCAAACAATATTATTGTAAATTTATTGCCATAAGCTCTGCCTTTTTAGCTAACAAAAATGATCCTATAAGTCGTTTACAAGCTGTTTACAAGTAGCGCCCTCAGAAAGTGTGCTTTGGTTTATCGAAGAATTGCGATAACTGTGCAAGAAACGGCTCAGCTCAGGCAACTTGTACATAATCAGCGACTTCAACATCGACTTGCTGCGAAGTGAGCGGTCAGCTGTTATACAAAGCTTGAACGCAGTTTCCGAAATCGGTATTGAGCCACTTATCTGGGAAACCACAAGGAAGCACTTCCTCAAAGATAATTTCGCCCGCATATAAATTCATCATGTAAGGGAGCGAGCATCCGGAAATTTCTTGTTTGGTAGGGGCTGTACTGATGCAGAAATTAGCATATCACTAGTTTATTGTGGGTCAATTATCAAATCAAACCCTTTACAATAGGATCAAACTTATACGGTCACCATTTAGAATAAAAAAAATGTTATAAAACACATTTCTAGCTTTCACGGGAGTTCTTATATTCTCAATATTAAAAATACCATGGCTAATGACAATTTTGTTCGTACTTTAGGCCACATAAAACCGGCGCTTATGAAAACGGTAGCAATACAAAAACGAAGGGCTGAGCATCAATGGTTTACCACTGGGGCGGGCCGAAAACCTTTGGGCAAGATGTCGCCCTGCCCCTCACAACACAGCGCAGCGTGGTAACTTCCATATAGTGAGAAATAGAGTGACCGTGAAGATTCCTTTGTGAAATAGGCGTTCTGTATAGGACAATTTAAAGCGTCTAGTCGAAATTTACCTAAAACTTGATAATTAGTACATACGTTATGAGGTGACGAAAGCATGTCAACATAAAGCATAATATAATGCAACTTTGTTTCGGTTACACTGGAACTAGCCAACAAATTCAACGAAGGGTTTTCATAAGAACAAAACGATCCAGTTAAGTGTGCAATTCAGAATATGCTACCAAATTTTGTGCATCGTCCGTATTTATTCCGTTAATAAAAAAATCCTGATCTCCTTCGCATAGTCAGTAGTTTGCGCCACAACAAATTTTCAAGGCTTGATGACATGCACATAAGTCATCTATGAAGAAATATTGGGTATTTAAAATGCGTCATTTTGTTTCTACTGAACAACGTATTTGAACATTGCTCTCGGGGAGACAGTCTAGAGTGGGCAACCCTGGTTCCCCTCTATAAAAGTGGCTGAAAAAAAAGACTTTTGAAACTACCACCTTATTTCGTTTCTATTTTGTTTTTCGCAATTTCTTTAAAACATATATTGGGTATGATTGCTTCCTTTGTAAAAAAACATGACTTACGGAGTGAGCATCAATAAGGGCTCACTTCCGGCGCGGGCACCCTAGTGTTTCTTCAAACATTTTTGGTACTTTTCATCACAACATACCTCGGCATTAGGTTTAGTTTGGGTAAAGTCTTGTTGTTAAGAAATCATTTATGAGTGTGAACCAGTGTATAATCAGTACAAATTATGCCGTTAGCGCTTTGCATGTGTGCTATTTTTACATGTGCTTCAAAATTACCTTCGGGATCGTTCTCAAGTGAAGTCTCTTGGATCGGCACTGTGGGATAGTATCAGACTTAGGAGGGGTGTCCCGAAAGGTTCTATCTTTTCGCCTCTTCTTTTTAACTTTTATGTTAATGACCTATCTACTGTTGTTAAAACTTCGAAAGTTTATCAATACGCTTAAGGTATCCTGCGTGTATCTGGCAACTGTGGTTATTGTGTCGCTCTCTCAAATCTTCAAGACGATGCCAGAAGGGTAGCGGATGGGTCCGAACAAAATTTTATAACAATCAACACTGCAAAAAGTTAGCTAGTTTGTTTCAGAAATCAACAAAAACAGTGACAATTGCATGATTTATTACGACACACACATACAATTTTTCATCTTGTTCCTGTGCTCGTATTTTTTGGTGGACTCAGATGTATAACTAAGGGTATATTTTGAGGCCGATATTTCATAGAAAACACACATTTCTCACATACGTAAAACATCTAGAAATTCTTTCTGCAGGCTGTACAACTTTAAACTGTTCTAAATTTCTTTGTTCGGAACATAGTAGCTATACTCAGTGTTATAGTGTTCATCGTTTCGGCATGTGTTTTTTTTTCAGCTGCTCTGCAAAACGGAAAAACAGAGTTAACAGTATTTTGAAAACACATACCAAGTGTGTCCTTTATAAGTCTCCCATGATGGATTTGGACAGTGTATTTGTGGCAAGCAGTTTACCGACATTCCATATATTGTTTAGGCAACTCGCCGTGCTAAAATATTTCGGGTGTGCGAAATACCGAGCTCCATATTGTTAAACCTATACCTGTGCGGCACATTGCTCGCTATATGACGACAAGAGTTTTTTACCGTTAGTGAATGGCGGCAAGGCCATATTATGTACCTGCTGCCTTCTACGAATTGCCTTAGTAATTGTTCCCTTCAACAAGGCAGAAACATTTACATGCTGCTATTCTAGCATTCGAAATATGCAGAAGTATGTATGTGTGTGCTGTGACAGTTTGTTATGTTATTTTTCTCTAATTGCTCCTTGGTGTTGAAAAAATGCAACTCTTGTAGGTACAGCGAATGTTGATGTATTTTATTTTTTTGCCTGTGTGTATTCGTCTTCTCTGTTTCGTCTGTTGTTATTTCACTCCTTTTTTAACCGTTTTGTTTTTTCTTCTTCTTTCTACTTTTTTGTTTGCTTCGCTTTTTTACCTTCCTATTCAGGTATTACTGCCAATGAGTGCCTTTTAGAGAATTATAGGCCGTTGCTGCCGGCGACTCCAGAAGCAACAGCTTTATTGCCTGTAGGCTTCGAGGCGCATTTTACCTTTTTATGTACTCCCTGATAATAAACAATTCGAATCGGTTACTTCCTCATTCAACCTGTTTTTTTCACAATTTTTTGCACACAGCGAACACAAAAGGCAAGAAAGGCTGTATTTAAAATCTCCACTTTGTGGCTTTTTGCAGAAATGGTATTCCCGCGGGTTTTTTTTAGAAATGTCTCCAAAGCCCTGACACAAACCTAAAGAAAAGCATTAAAACTGTATGTTTCTCTTCTTGCAGGAATAATCTTGGTTCCTATGGATGCCTTCACTGACCTAAAACACAGAAAAATATGTTTCATTCCTCTTGCTGTTATTTATTCTTTGCTGTTTTTTAAGCAAAAGTACATATAGTGCTCGCTCAAAAACGCAAAAAAGTTTGTAAAATACTCAGCTTAGCTTTCTTTTAGAAAAAAATATTTCCACCTCTTTTGTACTAATGCTGCTATACACTCAGACAGCCCTGCTTACAAAAAAAGAAAAAAGATGTTTCCCCCAGTTCATACGAATACGTGCTCAATCCTAGAATGAAAGACAGCAAGGCGGTCGAAGCTCGTTTCACATTTAGCAAACTCATCATTCCCGTATGTAATTATTGTCTTCTCAACCGTCACACAAAAGAAAGGCCGTAAAATCTCTTGTTTCACCTCTTGCATAACGTATAATTCTCCCATGCTTTATCACAAATGTCTGCACAGCCCTGGCACAATTACAAGATAGGAAGTAAAAAGTTGTTTATTACTAAGGAATTTTATTTTGCGCCTGCTTCTTCAGTTTTCTCCCTCACACAAAACAAACACAAGGCAGTAAAACAATCCGCGTTTACTCTGATTTCAAATTTAATGCTGCTAAGCCGTATATGCGTAATTTTCATTCGGATGAAGCCAATTTACTTAGCGCCGCTAGCGCGCTCCTCCCCGTCGCCACTGATCCGTCTTTGACAACTGTTACTTCCCTCGCCACCGCATATGCTTCTTTAACGAGTTGAACAATCGGCTGAAAACGGCGACAGCACTGGTATCAGATCAAATTGGAGAATCAGCAGAAGCTCGAATGCGACTTAAAAAAAACAGCAATCCACACATGTAGCCATCAGCCTTGCCGCATCACATTCCACATGGTGTAGCAGCTGCGAATGTCTCATGAATGAATCGCAACTTACCCGCTTGGTATCCCACGGTGAGCCCATAATTCTTTTCCTCAAAATGCTTCCGGCGCGTACTTTTTCTAGTGTATTTTACGCATATAAGCTCGCACCAATCATTTATCCGATTTGTGTGTGTATGGTCTGGGGGTGGAAGGAGGGACTTGCGCGCATGGCTATAGTTGCACAGCGCTGTCAATTAGATGTCTTTTGTGCTGGTTTGAGATTTAAACCTGGATGTCTGCTGTCTGAATGTGACCTGTCAGCTGTCCTCTGTTGTCAAGCGGTTAGTCTTGGAGTTGTTGTGTTAAACAGAGAGTAAGGTGCCTATTTCGCTGGAGGGAAACGGGCTGCCACATAGTTAAACGGTAAAATTAGGCTTAAGCCATTACATGTTGTAAGCTGCTTTAGGAAGACTCATGTCATTAGCTCAGAGAAAGGAGAGCGGAAACTGAAGGAGCATCGGCCTGAACAGAAGCGCGAATGAACGCGAAAACAAGGGGAAACCGTTGCCACCACCGTTGCCATTTCAAGTTCCAACTCGTCGGTTAGCAGCAATATATGAACTGCAACTTGCCACCTCGCAACGTCAACGTGAGCCAATATTTTTTGTTTAGCTTGAAGGGCTTCGGAGCGACATTTTTTATGGCGTCTTTTATATCTCCGTACACGCTGATAAACGGTTGCCCATTTAAACACGCACAATATTCTAGTGGAGGGAAGAGAAAGAGAAGGTGTGTACGTGCAGCTGAAGGATTTTTGTATTTACTGATGACCTGTCTGTGCTGTTGCGTTGACGGGAGGATTAAACATGAATGTGAAATGGTCTGACGGGATCTGCTCGGTGCACTCAGATGTGGAGCGGATTGCATTGGTGTATCACTGAAACAGCAAGGTGCGTACGCCACAGGAGGGAAAAGACAGCTCAATATTGGTACACTATAATAAAGCTCAATGGCTTCCAAGTTTCATTCAGTAAATGGCTAGGAAGTCTGCTGAATTGCAATCTACAAACTTTTTACTTGTTTATTGCACTATGTGGACTGCTTCGAGCTTCGCACGTCATCCTTCTTCGAACAGTACAAACCCATCATTTTCCTTGCGCCGGTCATTTAGGAAAGTCTGCAAAGATCTCACACAAAGGATAACAAAAGCAAAAAAACTCCTACGTTAACCTAGGTGCAGAATTATTATTTACCCTGTTTCTTTCGAATGCTTCCTGTTTCTTACCCTGTTTCCCCGACACAAAGACAAGGTCGCAGCAAATGATACTCCTTTGATGATGTTCTTCAAGAATAAATATTACTGCCTGTTTTTTTTAATTACTGCGGAGTCCACACAACAGGACTGTAAAAGTGGTGAAAAAAGTTTGCAGCTCGTATTTTTGCATAAGACATATTCCCGCACTTTTCCTTGAAGTATCTCCGCAGCCCTTTAAAAACCGAAGTAAATAACGTATGCCTGCCTGGTGGCCTGAGGCATTAATCCTTAATAGGTACTACTGGTTCTTGCGAAGACGAATATTAGGGCAAATATTTGTCCTCCTAAACTCACCGAAAAAAAGCAGGTGGTTTTTTATCCTCACGTTGGCGTGTACTCGAAGACGTAAGTCAAAAGATTACGCTTTTAGAAGGGGAGCTGTTTTTGGTGGCCGTATTGTGTGCAGCGTGCCACGTTGTATGAAAGCCCTGGTCATAGTTACTGTTTCCCTTTACCGTACATCTGAGCACGCGCCTCACAATGAGCTCCTGGTGTGGTCAGACTCGTGCGCGGCGCTCCGAAAAAAATACCTGGAAAAGAGTTCAAGGCCGTGCGCCCCTCATGGGGGCGCACATGAAAGCTCGCTGTGCAGACGCCCTGTTCGGACAGCCGGTCGCCGCCGGGTCTAGTACATCCAGCCACGTTCAACTTGGGAGAAAAGTGAAAGCCTGCGCACGAAACGATTGGAGCACTGCAGTCATGCTTGAGGAAGACGATGATATGGACGGATACAACAATTACTACTACTGTGAAAGCTAGAAACAGCGACAGAACATAAAAATAAAAATTCCGCCAGCTTTACTCTTTTAAACTGCTTCAGTACATAAAACAAAATAAACCGTACATAGAACAGCATAGATAACGATTCTCGGGATTCAACACTACAGCAAAAGAGGCTAATGCCGAAAACGAGGACAAATTATTGGGAAAACACTAAGTCTTTGCTTACCAAACGCTCGCTACCTTAATCAATTAGGCGGTAACCTAACTTTCACGCCATCAAGGAGTGCTTTTGGGCAGCATATTTAAATGTATTGAAGTTACTAGGCCTTCACTATACCAATTTTTACTGCATATGCTTTTTCGTTCACATGATCTGGCTCATATGTCTTTTTTTTCAGTTTAGTCAACGGCGTTACCGAGCACAGCGAAACGTTGTACACATTTGTATAGTTATTATTAAAGTAAATGTTTAGTTGTATAGGGTGTTTCAGCTGCATTGTATCATGTTGTCAACTTGCTCGTATATCGATAGGATGTAGTTCCTTATTTATGTTGTTCTACTAGAGCGGTTGCTTTATACTTTTTAACAAATTGCGCTGTACAGGTGCTAAAAACCTATCTACCTCCATATGCGTAAAATTACACACGCGCCTGTTAAACGGGAGAGGGACCGATTCTCGTCAGGCCATTTACCCTCTGGTCTCCGCCCGTGTAGCACACTCCATATTTTGGTATCTTCGAATGAAGGATGCAATATTGAATAAAGAAAAAATGCTGTGATTTAGCTTTCTTTAACTCTTCATTGATAGCGAAAAACTTCAGTGCCCTGGCTAGGCCCATTTGCGAGGGGTTATTGAGGTGTGGTTTCTCGATTAAATACAGATATTTGCATTGAATATAGTGTTTATTTATCGGCTGTTTTCGTATCTCACCATTTTTAAGTCTCGCCGCTGTACGAGCAACCACACCTGGATGTTCGTCTTCCTGCATCGCACACGGCTCCGTGGAGCACGTGGCCTCGTGACTGTTGTGGCGCGCTTATGGATGAGGCGGCCGCCTCCTCACCTATCTTTCCCTATGCCACCTATCCCTCCCCGCGGGCCGCTGCTCCATGCCAGGCACTCCGCCAGGTGGCGACACGGGTCTAGCACATGTTTTCATTCGGTCCTCGCCTATGTCTCCCCAGAAGGGTTGCTAGCTGGGCTAGTTTAAAATACAGTAAATAAATTTTCTTGGATAAAACTAGCGCCAACCCAAACTCAAAGGAAGTGAACATAGACTGTATCAACCTTTGTTTACCGAGCAATAATGTCAATAAAGGGCCCCTCATTCCATTTTTTCACATTGTACTATCTGGCAGGGATGTAAACCTAATTTTCTCTTGCTGACATTTTTTTATGCACCGTGAATAAACTCCCCGCCAAATCATGGAAGCGTTCCAGTTACCAGAAAGGGTAGAAAAGTGTGTCAGCCAAGCTAGCGCGTGTCTTCATCCTAACGAGATTGCTTAATTTCATGGGCCTTGACAGTAGCCGGTGTCTATTTAGTTGCCTGATCACCGTGGGTTTTGTAAATTTGTTTTTCTCATGCGTCGAGTTTTTTTATGGTTTAGTGCTAGGTGTTTATATTCACCCTTCCTGATAATAAACTTTAGGTTATAAACCAGCGCCTGTCCTTGCGTTCTACTTCCTGTGTCTTTGTTTTAATTCGCGCGGGTTTTATCCTACAATTACCCTATCTCTCCCCTGCCGCGTACCTCTCCCCGGTATTGGTCCGCTGCTCCGTGCCGGGACCTTGAAGAAAGTGGTGTGGTTTCGTATCTATATCTCAAAAACTAAACTGGTTCCCTTGAACGAGCACACGAGGGAGCACCATGAAGCTTTTCCTTACATAAATACTAACATAAGCAATGCGAGGTTGTGTCCTTCTTTGCTTACATATCAGAAAGCCTCGAGCTTCATTATGGTTCAAGCCTTGCGCGACTTAGTGCAAGCTTCGCCAATCTTTTTAGAAGGTTTTTTGCCTATGAAAAGCATTAAACCCCGATAGAGGCATTCTGGGGTTGTATGTTTAGGCAGCCAACTTGCTTCTTCAGGAGCGTTTGAGCTGCACCAACTACGCGATAAGAAAGCTCTTTCATAGACGCCTACACCTTTTGCAGCAGCAATACCCGTGAGGTGTCCTTGGATGCTGTGTCATCAATAATCTGAAGCAATACCGCAAATTGGGCTATTTCGTGCATGATATCGAAAAAACTTCACAGCGCACAAATAGAAGGGGACAACGGGGAGGTACAAACACACGCGCTTAACTCGCAACTGGCGGTTTTATTGTTTAATGTTTGTTTATACTGTTTTGTGTTCATGTATAAATTTGTGTTCTTCAATAAAACCGGCAGTTGCGAGTTAAGTGCCTGTGTGTGTACCTCCCCTTTGTCCCCGTCTATTTGTGTGCTTTGAAGTTTTTTCCGATATCAGTAAATAATGCCTCGTGGCACATTCTCTAAATGCTGAACGAAGTGGTCCCGCCCCTGTGTGTCTCCGTCATTGAGAAATTCGTTATACACTGAAGAATTTTACCGAACCGGGTTAGCTAAGCAAAGCGGTTGCAGCAGGTATGAACCATACTCAATGTTGCTGTGTTTCAGTGAACTTTATAGATAACGAAAACACAGCAACTTTGAGTTTGCAAATTTCACGGCTGTTTAGCTGTGATAATTTCTTTGTAAGCAATTATATCGAAATTGTTGGAAGTTCAAGCCATCAGGGAGCAATAAATACTCATATTATGGCTTAGCGTTTGGCAGTGTCCCTCAACCTGCATTGCCGAATATTGAACATTTGTTTCCCCTACTTTTGTTATTGTTTTACTGCTTCGGTGAACCTACAAGCTTTGGGTGATATCTCTTTACGTATTTTTCCCCAGAAGGACACAGACATGAGGTCAGTGCAACCAACCCAGCTGATAAACAGGTTAAAACAATCTCGCGAAGGAAGTCCATGCCCCGAAACAGGCACAAGTGCTTGCATTGAGCCTCACAATATTCAATTATATTTCAACGCGCCCGTAAGGCACGTTCGCTAACAAGAAAACTTGCTGCGGGTCCACGCGCAGCGCTTCAATTTGTCATCAAAACCGATAGTCTTCTGCTGCTTTTCTACTCAACTGCCTCTACTGCCTCACCCACCCATCTCTATCATGATTTCCCTCCTATTTCAGTGCAACAGTTGGAAGTTTACGCAGTTCAGTTATGTCGCATTCACGTGGCTGCGCCTTTTTGCTCAAACTGTTTCTAATGAGTGCTGCAGAAACCAGTGCAATGTCTGGATTACAGCTTTATTTGTATTTTCTACTTAAACAATTTTGAAAGCGTTTTCTCCTATTTTCTCATGTAAAATCAAGCACACGCCTATGTTTATTGAATTAAAACTGCAAAATCCACATATATACAGACGTTCTTGCTCAAAATGCTTTAGCTCTGCTTCTACCGAAAATATTTTGATCTGCCCATTAACAAAACGTTTTTTAAACTACACCCAGACACTCACGGTTCTGACATGGTTCTGCGAAAAGTGCACTTATTTGTCACAAGGAACTGCTTCAGGCTCCACAGGAAGTATGAGAATGCTGAACTTGTGTTGGTTTATTGCAGGGACGCAGTCTTCTTGTGCAACACCCTGTAGCCAATACTTCGAAAAAATATACCTGTGACGCAAACCAGCATTTGTTTCCATTGTCTTAATACAAACGCTCAAGACCACTTTTATCTTTCTCTCTACGCCACACAACAAGAAGAATGACTGTTAAAAATCATGCTGTCAAGGCTAAACCCGTAGTTTATTAGGTTGCTGAAAATATTTCTAAGCGCAAAGAAGTGTATCTGTCAAAAGGGACAGCCGACGATGTTTTAAAAATGACCGGTGAGTTTTTATGTTGAGCGTTCGGATCTTTTAAATGCTTTCCTAATGAAAGCAAGCCGCGTTCTAGACATCAACCTCAAGGCTGAATCTGTATATGTGGCGCGTTGTGGCATAGACATGGAATAGACAAAACAAGTCTGAAAAATGCTTTTGATTACCGACCGGCCTGCGATATTACTTTTCGTCTACTTTCCAACGGGGGCGTGGCCTTCGAGGCCGCTGGCATCTCTGACGTCGACTGTGCGGTGCCGTCACATCCGCTGCATGCTTTGCAGTTGCAGTGGCAGCAACGGAGCAGCTCCAACTAAATTTTACGATTTACCTGTAAAACGTCTAAACTGTAAACAAAAACGTACGCTCTTTGGACATGATTTCGTAAGGCGCGGAAAAATTTTTGAATCTACGCCCGCATCTATTGCGGAGTCACGCTCTCTCCTACCCGATCCGCTGAGCGAAGAAAAAGGTCGCGCACTGCGTGCGATTAACAAGCTTTGCTACTCTTTACGCTTTTGCATCTGCGCCATAAAGTTTCGCTGTGCTGTGCTACCACATAACCCCTTATTGGGCTGGATGGGTGGTGGTGACTGATGAAAGTGGGCACTGTGCTTCATAAGCGGTGGAAAAGTTCTTGCGCACAGTCCACAAGAGCACAGTCAGTCCTACCGGCACACTTCACCGCCCAGCACACGCACGAAGGGTATAAAAACATCCATTAAACAAACGTTGGACCAAAATTTCGCGTTAAAAACCACTGAATAGCTCACACGATATACAAAAGAGAGGGGTACAGGCAAGGATTAAACTCCACTCGTGTAGTCAGCCCCCGGATGGTCGATGCCCTTGTACAAGCCAGAGGTTTCGTGCGGGCGACCCTCTGACTGGCTATCGATGACTGCTGCTGCCGATCGCTTCATCACCGCGCCGACGGTGTCGCTTGCAGTCGGGTCGCTGCCCTTGAGGCGATGAAGCATTGGGTTCTGCTGGGACGGTCATGCCTTCTCCTTTGACTGCTCTGCGAAAGTTCGGTTTTCGGGTCGCATTTCCGTCTTGCAGGCTAGTCGACCGGTAGACGGGCAAGCTTTTATAAACGATGGCGACTGAGTAATTGCTTTGTTTAACGCGGGTTGGCATCCTGGTCGTTGATTCCTCGACTTGCTGCTAAGTGCCGCGTTGCACATGCGCGATGGCGTTTCGCTCTCGAACGCTTCTGGGTCTGGAAAGTCTTTGTCTTGGGTACAGCAAGTTAGCATGCCTTCTGCTAGTGCCCAAGATCCTGTCTTTCTTTTCTGTACATTATGCCAACAGGCTCCGCACATTCTGACAAAATGTCGCACGTCTCTACGCAAGTCTGGCGAGAAATACTCCTGCAAAACGCGATCAGTCGTCCTTCGTACACCTTGGTGCCCCGCCATGATGCTCTCATGGGCAACTCGAAGGACCGGCTCCCGCAGCTTCTTGGGAACAACGACTTGTTTAAACACTTTGCCCTTGGAAAGCTTGTAATGACCGTACAAGACGTCATTTGATTTGACGAAAGAATATTTTTGGCGTTTTCTGGAAACGAAATCCTTTCCTAGCTTGCGAAAACAACGTCGGAGAGTTGGGTCCCCTTGTTGTTCCCTGGCCAGCGTTTCGGATACCTTTAAAGGTGAAGCCTTCGCCGAACTTGACTTGGCGAAAGCAGACACCAACACGTCTTAGTGTATCTCAATGGCATTTGTGGTGAGGTCTGCGTTCGGGGTATCGCTGTTTTTGGGCTGCCAGTCGGGAGCTGGCATGTGGGGTTCCCTCACACCAGGAATGTTTCCGAGCAAGAGATCGTTGATCAGTTGATCCACGCAAGCGGCGATAACCTCGCCCACAAAGTACGGGGTTTGCACGCAGACTTTGGCTTCGGGGAACTAATCGACTGTTCCGTCCAAGAACAGTACTTGGGTAGCTCTTCCCGTTAGCTCGTTTTCTGCGACCAAGTCTCACCGGACAAGAACGGTATTGCTCACAGTGTCTCTCAAAATGGTGACGGGCTTTCCGAAAAGTCTTCCTTCGACTACCGGCATTTCTTTCTCCAGGCAAGAATGCTGTTTAACAATGCTACAAGAATACTTGAAACTAGAATTATCCTCGCACTTGCCGAGGTCGATGCTCTGTTTTTGAGCTACCCCGAGTTCAGTGAGGGCACAAGCAGCAACGTGCTTTGTTTCACTCCCTCTCTTCCTACAGTGCTGAGTGTTATGCCGGAGGCGACCACAAGTAGCGCATCTCTCCGGTTCCTTCAAAGGGTTACGGCATTATTGGGCACGGTGGCCTCGGCGATTGCACAAAAAGCATTTCGATGGCGCTTGCTTCTGTGAGTCGGTTGCCACGTTATCTGTATCGCGGTTGTCTTCGGACACCTTCCCAAGGTTCGAGAGGTTTTGCGCCTCTAGGAAACGATCTGTAACCTCGGCCAGGTCATTCAGAGATTTACACTATTCCTCCTTCGGGAAGATGACGAGCTTGGGAGGGCAGCAGCGGATGAATTGTTCTCCGATCATTTGATCAAGACGTGCCTCGAATGTTTTTTTGCACATTCGCCATCTCGATCCAGTGATCAAAATACCCCTAAGCCTTGCCGCTAGTTGTTTCCCGGTTTCTCCGTTCTCAGCCCTCGCCTTCCTGAACTTTTCTTGGCAACCATGGGCTGTGAACCGAAACCGCTGCAGCAACGCCCGTTTGACCTTGACGTAATCAAGAGACTCTTCGGCGGTCATACGGCCTATGATAGTAAGAGCCTCCCCGCTCAAGCACATGCTTACAGCTACGGCCCATTTGTCCTGAGGCCACTGCTGTCCGGTTTCCACACGCTCAAACCTTTGCAGGTACGCGTGCAGGTCGTCGCGTTTCTCATCGAATGGAGGAAGAAGTTTCTGCGGGTTAATCGCAGGCGGAGTTGCAACAACTTCCCCTCCCGCGGCGACATTTGGTTGGCTGATACCACCACTCTCTTGGAGTCGGATCGTTAGCAGTAGCAACTCCTTCTCCTTTCTGCAGCATCTTTCGCTCTTTCAGCGGTTTCTCGGGTGGCTTCTCTCTCGGCGGCTCTAGCGGCGCGTTGCTCAGCTCGTTCGCTCTCTATCCACGCCCTAAGCTCTTGTCCCGAGAGTCCCAGCTGAGTCCCCATTGCCATTAACTTCTCAAGATCAATGCTGTGGCAGCTAACGGTACAAGCACACTCGTGGGTCACTGACTCCTTGCAGCGGATGTTAAGAAATCCTGGCAGGCTCGCCATTTTTTGTAATGAATGGGCCCAGTATTGGCGTGAAAGGAACGAGTCATTGGCCAGTGCGCGCGCAAGTAAACGTTGCTTTATTCATGACACGAAAGAACAGAAGGTAGGGACCGAAAGCAGGTACGCGAGACGAAACATATCAGCGTTAAAAAAGGCTAGAGGCTAACGGAAATGTCCGCAATAAAGAAAGCAAACGTCCTACGGGGTTTTGTCGTAGCCCCTAGAGGTGTCAAAGTCCCGATGCGTGCGGAGTCGACGAGGACGACACACCTAGGCTGGTTCGATGACCGGTTCTAGGCCTCGTCGTAACCAGGCGCGGGACGTCGGGTCGGCATCGTCCACCTTTCCGATGAGTCACGGCTCGAGGGCGTATTAGCGGGTGTGAGAGGAGGGTTCTACCTCCAGGTAAATCCGGACCCGCGCTCTCTCGCCCAGCGCATCACCAGCTCCAGGCACGGCCAGCCCACGGGTTGTCGGGATCAGCGGCGGACGGCTCTCGGGAACGGCAGCGGTTACGCTCCGGGTCTTCCCCGAAACGATCACAGAACCGCGCTCTCAAGCCCAGCGCGTCACAGGCGTCCCCTGATCACCGGCCTGGTTCGATTTTTTGCACGCACTCGTTGCACCCGCGCGCTCGGTCTCCTCTTCTTCGTCGTCCACGGGTACTTCATCACAGTATGCCGTATCGCCGGGTTACGAAGACTGACACAAATGATGTTTTCTGGTTCCTTAGTAATTTATTTATCTAATTTGGGTTATAGCTTGCGCCACATATTTTCTGTCTGGGTGTAAAGCCTAGTATTGTAGGGTAGCGCAGATGTTTTCATTTGTAAGAGTTTAGGTCATCTTAGGGGATGCATCTAACATCAAGGTTACTTCAAACTCTTGTCTCCTTGATCATTTCCTACTACGTCCCAGTGGCATGATACCCAACACAGGGGTATTTAAGTGATTTCGTTTGCGCTAATAACATCTGTTTGAGAAGATAATCGCACTTGGTTTCTCAAAACTTTTAGAAGCAAAAGTTTCACTAGTACTGAGAACAAGTAAATCTTACGGGGTATGTACTTTACGGAAAATAAATCCTTGAATGCACCACAATGCGGTTTTTAGCAATGAATATGAAATGGGCTTTAGGTACAGTTTTAATAGCTAAAAAGTTTCAGTAATGTGCCGGAAACACTGCTGTAACTGCGGACAAGAGGAATGTCTGTAGAAATCAAACGCTTATAATTTTGTTAGGTACAAAAATATCGCCTAAACTGTCACCTCCGCGCCGTTGTTTTCAGGATGTCTACAAAGGACAAATACCAAAAGTTATAGTATCGACTCAATGCAGGAAAAACGTCAGCAAAGCCGGTTTTTTATGCATCAACAACGGCCAGCAGGAGGCATGTGCAAAGTGCACTCACAGAGGCTTGAATTAGGTGTTCGCGTCTAAACAAATCTTAAGATCATGGCTGACTAGAGTGTTGTTGCAATGCGGAGACAAGAACTTCGCGGTGTCTTAACAGACCCCTTAATTGGCTTACACATGCATGCATAAAATGGCGTGACCGGCGAGCACCATTGCCTAGACGTAGACTCTATTGATGAACAGGGTTAAATCTTCTTAATACTGTTATTTAAGCGGAATAAAAAACGAGGCGTCCATAGTCGATGCATGAATCAAACGTTTACTGTGTAAGATCAATGGGCACTAAGCGTCAGTACTTCATGGCCGGTGTAAAACAACCTTCGGATCCCTGACTGCATAGAAACATCTTCCTCTAAGGCTGATGAGGTAAGTTATGAAGGGACCGTTCGCACCAACCACAACCCCTAGAAGTGTGTGCTGTATGTGTGCAGCTATGGATGTTTCATTGAGTGTGCTAAAAGGATCTCGGTAGTACCATGCTTTGTTCAGAAACTTACGCGTGCCTATGCGTGGATGGAAACAATATCTATTTTTGAAGGACAACTTTGAATGATTGTAGCTATTTGTGTCTGCTCTAACAAACAACCCTGTAACATTATTTAAAGGCAATGTGAAGATCGTCAACATTAAGTGAGTATTCAGTCCAGCAATGCATTGTAGTTGCGAGAAGTTGTACGTTAAAACAGCAATATTGCAGCTTGTGGACCAGCCAGTGGCATCCCGTTTTCTACAAAATTCTTACCTGATTGGACAAATCCAGTCATAACCTGAAAAATTCGCTCCAAATAGCAGTCTACCAAACGGTTCAGCACGTTTTCACAAACACTGATGCGCCACATATCACCATATTACTCATATCAGCCGCATGTGTCGTAAGCTTTATTGACGCTCAACAAGCAGATAAAACATGATTTATTTGTACAAATGCATCGCTGAAGAGACACCAGGAACCACAAGTATGTGTTCTGTGGATGTACAAGAGCGAAAACATTGCTCGCCCAATGTTTGTTAAACCGTGTTGCTCAAAGAAATATCTTAGGGGACGAATAATTATTACTTTCTCATGCTCTATAATTACCGGGTCAAAGCTACCAGCCCAAAACTGGTTGCTAGGGCGTGGTCGTTTATTTTTGACGCACTTTATTGGCTTCATTCTACACTTTTGTAAACTGCCCTTGTGGCAGCCCTTTTTCCATAAACGCAAAGGTGCTTGACGTATGTCACAGTAAATGTGAGTAATCAATCTATACATTATTCTGTTTAAACCAGGATCACTTTTACAAAAATCGTAAGAACATTGGTTTGTCCCTGCATAAAGAAAAGTCAATTACACCCTACACGAGACTACCATTTCTTGGGTAACATCGTGTGTTGCTCTGACTTCTTATGTTCTGCAAAATGAATGCAACAGCCAGCAAAACCCGATAATTACGGAGAATGCTTGCTCAGTGCGTTCGCTTGGACTTCTTTTGTTTCTAAACCTGTGGTGGCAAGAGCGAGTGTAACCGTGTTGTAATCATGGAGAGCTTTTTTTTCATCCCTTTTTCTTTGTTCGTGCATGACGTGATTTTTGACACACACGTATTACCGCTTTGTATTTCCCCAACACAAAAATTGGCATGTATTGCGAAAATACAATCGGGAAAAATTGTGCACTTCGCACGCCTTCGTCAAACCACGACTCCGTGCCCACAATAATTTGCGGTTCAACAGTAGCAACAAAAGACGTAAATTCGTCTACTTTAGTTTTATTACTATGGCAGTTTAGGAGACGAATACATAGAACACCCGGCAAAACTGAAGGCTTACCGCTCCGCATTTTATATTTTGGGCACACAGCCCGTCATTCCCTTCCTGTTGATAGCGTGGTCGACTTAAGTTTTCGGACAGGCACCGGTTCATTTTTTGCACTGTCCCAGGTAAAAATTTTGCCGTCAATGACCAGCTTGTTGTAGTTGAGTTAGGCGCGGCTGTTCTTATTCTGCTTCGTTTCCTTCGCGTATTTCCTGAGCTTCCGCCTTTTTTCCTGTACTGCTTGGCTAAAATCCTCGGAAACACTGTACTCCGTGGCTTTAAGTTTGGTGGCATTGTGCATCATGCTTTCTCACATTTCCCAGCTAGAAAAGCATGTCACAATAGGCCGAGTCTTTCCGGTATTATACGCACCTATGCGGTGCGCCGGCTCTATAGAAATATCTTTCAGACCGATTACATCTTTGCAAACATCGCAAACCAATTTTTCCCACGTTTCCTATGTTTGCTTTACAGTTAAGTCCGGCAATCCACAAAACACAAAATTTGACCGGACACCTCAGTTTTCAAGGTCCTCTAACTTTGCCCATATCGCCTTTTCTCTTTGCTAAGGGCGTGTAATTCGATCTTCAGTGCCCCCACCCCTCGCATGAATGCCATGACGTTGATTTTCTAGTTCTTTTTTTCAATTCTATGCTCCACAGCTTAGCCAAGGTTTGTGCCTTTCCATCTTGCATATCTTGAAGCATTTTTTTTAATTCTTGATATTTGTTCTTGTTCAGCCTTAGTCAAAGGACCCAGGTTTAACTCAACATCTTCTGACAAGAGTAGCAAATATTTCATGGCAAGCAGAGAGACGTACCTGCAAAATGACAGAGCTCCTACTCACATTTGTGGAACAAAACGCATAAAACAAGCACGAACCTCGCGCTTGTCGATGGGGCACGACACTTGGACTAGCATCACACTGTTACAACTATACCATTTTACGTGAGCTAAATAACTCACCTGGTACATGATATAGCGCGAGTGCGGGCCGAAACAAGTGTCGTGCCCCAGTCGACGTTCGCTAGGCAGCGCCTTTTTATAGTCATGAACCAGATCCGGAAGTTTGGCTCGACGGTTGGCCATCTGTCGGTCGCGAAAGTAAAGCAGGGATGCTTGCGGGAAGTCCGGTTGCTTGTGAAGATGACCGCTGCGCTCCAATAGAATCGGCGCTATCACTGGCCACGGCTCAAACGCAGGAACGGTCGGCGTCCCGGCGCAGCTCGCCGCAGCCGCAACGAATCCAATCAGCACCTGGTACAACTTATACAGCGAGTGCGGGCCGAAAAAAGTGTCGTCCCCCGCACTCACGCTATAATATGTACAGTCTTTGTCAAAATTGTTTGGGCCACGGCGACCGTGGTCGGAGCGGGCGCGAGGCCGAGCAGGGGCGCTGAGCGTGCCGCTGTCGGCTGGTTGCGGGGATAAAGAGAGTGGGGGGGAACTTTTGCTCTTGCTTTTGTAGTATTTCCGGTGCGACAAGTGCTGCGCAAAGGTCCTGGTCTTAAGCGAAGTGCGCCTACTCTGAGAAACCGGCCCTGTGCACCTATCGCAGCAGCAATACAACGAAAGGAAGCGCGGAAGTTCCCCTCACTTTCTTTAGCCGCGTAACCAGCCGACAGCGGCAAGAGAAGCGCCCCTGATCGGCCACGCGCCTGCTCAGGCCACGGTCGCCGGGGCCCGCAAAATTTTGACAAACACTGTACCAGGTGCTGATATAGCGTGTATATATTTCCGCAGCATTTTGAAATAAATGCATGAGAGGCCTCCTGCGCTGGAGTTTTGGTGACATGCAGCGCCCCTAGTGGCCGACGCCTCTGGGTAGTACGAAAGCAGACGACCCTCGCCGCCCTCCATGCGTTTTCAATTACTAGGCAGAGTGACACTTGGTTTGTGCTTAGTTTAATCGCTTTATGGCGCGTTTAAATGACTGCATCCTGTATGAAATATCCCTTAAAGTAGTTGTAGAGGCTAAAAAAAAATATATTATCCGCTCAAACAAGCCGATTTATCAGCTTTCTTTTCAGCGAACTGTCGCGGTCGTCGCGGCGTGGGACATTATCGCCAGGTCGGGTGGGTGTCATGAGTGAAAGAAGACGAAAACAAAGAAGACGCAAGGCACGCGGCTCGAAGGTCATCGAAACCGGCTACGGCGCCGAAGGCTCGCGACCCCGGCACGAGCTTGCGCCAGCGACCAGCCAATGAGACGCGGCCAGCTAGAGCAGCTGGCGGTAGAAGCGGCTGAAGAAGGACACCGAGAGAGAGCACAGGGAGGCTTGAGGGTGGAGCCCGACCGGGATGCGCGGCGGTAGGGCGACCGCATCCGTGTCGTGCCCCAAGAGATCCTCCTCAACTGCAACCCCCAGAACTTCACCACCGCAAGAAAGTCGTCTCGCCGTGCGTCGGTAGGAGACCGCGACGCCCCAAGAGAGCTGCGTTCCCCACAACAGTGCAACGGGAGCTCGGTGCGCGCGCTACCACCCCGGCATTGACACGCCAACTCGACCTTTCAACACCGAAGCATCACGACGGCGCCTCCGCAACGAGAGGTGGGGCAACTCCGTTCAGCAGCGGACACGTGTTGTGGACTTTTCATTACCGTGCTTGGCACTCGCCCGTCATTACCGGACTTTGACTGTTCCCCGTATGCTTGAACTTATTACCGTGTTATAAACCACTTTGTTGCCGTTCCCCAGTGTTTAGAAGTTCCCCACCATTCTTTAGGTTCCCTACTTCGCTATGTATTTCCTTTGGGGTTTTGGGTATAACACCATAAACTAGTCTCGTTTTCAAAGCTTCCTCTTCTATTTATTATTGTCCACCGAACCTGACAGTTGGTTAACTGCCTGACGACGATTACTGTTCTTTCTTCTGGCGTGCGGTCAACAAAGGAAAGTTCACGAGTAGCATAAACACGGAACGCTGCTTACCCTATAGCCTGAAGTAACTGCAAAAGGTTGCTTCAGCGGGAGCATGCTAGCGAACCCAACAATTGTGCAGCACACTCAGCTGACACTGCTGGCCTGGCACCGCCATGAAAACGAGTGGAAATTTTGTTTTGTATTTTCGCAAATAAATGATCCTTGCGTAACTTTTTACGCCGCACAAATCACGAACGGCAGGATACATGTATACTAGCGAGTAGGCGAGGCATTGCGTCAAATAAACATATTAAGCGCTATTAAAGGACGCAAAACAATCACCAAATCGCAGGCCCGCTGCCTGCAGAAATATGTACGCCTATATTTGCATAACATAACATAACACAGCCGCTTACACGGCGCGCGGCCCCCAATATTTACATGCGATCATCACAGACTCTGTTGGTTATCTTCGTCACTAACAATCTGAACGCCGACACGCCAGTTTTGTCCTCAAATGAAGTTAGACATCTAGACAAGTACAGAAAATTGGTCGCTTCGAGTTTAATTGTCCCCCATGTTGACACTCCACCAGTATATTGCCAAATATTATTGGCGTTTCGCTGAATTTTTTTCTCTTTGCAATAAAAGTCCCCCTCTCCTCCCACGCGATTTGCCGTCCAGCCCTCCGCCGTGTCGGCTGATGCAACTCGATTGGCCCTACACTTCGAAACGTTGCTGACCCTCATTTTAGCCTATTAAGTGCAAATTTGGAATATATGATGCAAGAGCGTAATTAAGTAAAGTGAGTGTAAACGCGGAAAGCGAGCGTCCTCTCCGTTCGCCCGACCACTTTGTTTTATGAACACTAATTTCGGAATCGCAAAACAGATTTGACGCTTCTTACGCTCGCTCGATTTTGTCACTGAGACACGCAACAAAACGGCAATATAACGCTGCACCATGAATTCGGAACGGCGACGCAAACGACCACAATTTAATGAAAGCGCACGCATAGTGCGCAGGTACGCAAAACACTCTGAAAAAAAAGGTCGGCGCACTTACTAACAGAACACTAACCAGTTACTAGTCCCAGTATTGACTAGGTAGTTATTTGCTTTTATAACTGGTCATGCATGACCTAGTAAAATACTACGCGTGACAATGTGGATGTGCTGAGTGCGCAGCGCGACATGGACACATTCATCACGCACATATCACACGTGGACAATCAACAACTGAATCGAGCAAGAAAGTCAACGGGATGCACGAGGAGAGCGAGTATTACTTAGTTACCTTAGAAATACATCTGATCTTCTAGCTTTTATAGCCAGCAGCGAAAAGCCCCCGAAGGAGTCGGTGGGCTGGTCATAAAAATAAAATATTTTAGTGATAATTTCAGAATTATGCAGTTTATTGTGAAGATATACAAGACAGCATGGGGATTTGCAAAAACTTTTTAATCGTGATTTGGTGTGGAAAAAAAGCTGCAGTTATTATGTTCAATAATTCATACAATTTGTTACTTCCGTGAATGTTAGTATCAAACCAGCAGAAGTTACTAAGTACACGGTCTAGACTAGTAACGGTTCTACACTTACTGGTAGGAACTACGTACCGTATTTTAGGGTAGTAAACTGCCTAAAAAGGTAGTAAATACAGCCGTTACTACCCTTTTACGAGCTTTTTTGTTAAGAGTGAAGAGCGGCGCACCGCAGCAGGAGGCCCAGCGGTCCGCCGGACTCGGTGGCTTTTAAAGCGCCATCATCGCCGATTGCGTCACTCTTCTTGTTTACAGCAAAGCTGTAAATGGCTAGGATCAAGCAGATCGTCTCCGGTCCACAGCGATGTACACAGGAATCGCTAGCAAGCGTAGCGCCACGTTGCGGAGCCCACTGAAATCCCCGGAATCGTGAAACTGCGCGCCACACCCCGGGGCCATGGAAAAAATCAAACAACATAAAATGGTCCTAGGGCCTTCATAGAGCATGCGCCGTAATAACCATACCTGCGCTATAAAAAATTTCAACTAACGATTCCTGTGTGTTTTGTAGCGTAAGCTACACTGGCCGAGGTTGAGTAGTTCCGCGTGTTCCGTGAAGGACCGTTCTGCGGAAGCGCCAGCGGCATTGGATTGGATTCGATTCAATTGAATTGGCTTGGCTTGGATTGGCTTGGTTTAAATTGGGTTGGATTGGATTGGATTAAAGTGAATTGGGTTGGATTGTGTTGCGTCATAGCTGCGGCAGACGCACTGGCACCGGCGCGTGCCCAGGTGTGCACCTCAATTGCGCAGTAGCCAAGTCTGACGCTGCGTCGGAGCCGCTTGATAGCCGTTTCACGTGGCTCATGAAGAGCCATGCTGAGCATGCGCGAGGAGCAGTCGCTGCACAGGACTGTACTTTCAGATAACAACCAGGAACAATGCTCAATCGCAAATTTTAAACAAACGTGTTTAGCTTCATGCACCCCTTGCACTACAATCCAGTCAAACCTCACGTTGAGGCTCGGCACCGCAGCTTTGCTGGCCATCCCTCTTCACGGAGTGGAAGGGCTCTGAATTTTGGATCGGCTGTTGTTAAAAAGTCCTTGTCACCTAGAGTAGTAAGTAGTTTAAACTAAAAATTTCACCTCACATTTTACTTCATACGACCATCAATCGGTGAACCTGCGAGTGGCAGAGCGATGACACCATCCCGGCACTCTTGTCGGCGCTGTATTTAGTGCTTCAAAGCTTTTTCCCCTAATTCCAACTTGATCGCCGTAAGAGATAGGACCCGTCGGGGATGGGCTGCTGACCATGTCGCAAAACAATTGGGAGCATCGAGCTCATTTTGCTTCTGTCAACACGGGATCCTATGGGACCCGCAAAGCTTTGTACTACCCGGAAGTACTGCCCGGAAGCCGCTTGCGGAGCGCCCCCTTGTCAGCGCAGGAGGCCTACATAATAGAGTTTACCAGAGAGCGGCCTGGACTGAATCTAGCACGCAGTATTACCTGAGATCCGCCATGATGCCACAAGGCGCACTCGTAGATCCGCCTGGTACACTCTAAGAAATCGGGGGAGTAGTTGAACAGTCCAACAGTCATTGCACTCCTGCAAGCGTTGGCGCGCTGCCCTCGAAAGCTGCGGGGAGTTGGTTGCAATGTTCGCTCCAATGAGGAGGAAGAGCAAAGCTGACAGCGTACTCTTCTCGTGCGCGCGGAGTGCAGCCCCAGTTCCGCTCCCGCACCAGTGAAGAGTAAAGCTGTACATGATCTCCTCTCTCCAGTACGAAGAGAAAAATAGCAATTTCATTCTGTCCAGTGCGGGAGTAAGCATGGAGATGCACTCCTACCATTTACGCACACCAACTCATCACCGATGTTTTATTTGCATACTAGCGGTACTAGCGGTAGTACCCGGCGGTGCCCGGGTGGGCCATTATATTAGGCACACCAATTGGTATTTGTTAGTCGCCATATTATGCTGCTTCATTGGGAAGTGGTACACACTCGGGAGCGCCTGCCTGCTGTCAGTACATAGGCTCCTACTTCAGGCGCATCGTGGTAATGTGAAACTGGTACTCCTGTTTTACTCCAACTCTCACCTGCTCCTACTGGAGACGCGTACTTGCCGAAGGTGTCAACAGATGGCGACCGCTAAGCGAACGCAGGAAAACTCAAATGAATTTTACGTCAAATAGATGCAGATTAAAAAATCTCGCTGGCCTTCTAATTCGCATCTTAGGACAAAATCCCGAAAGTGGTTTTCGGGCAATTAAATGGGCAGCATTCTCAAGAAAAAACTAATGGGAGATATCAACTGGCCGGGTGAATATTTGTGAAAGTTTAAAATCACCGTGTTTTCCCGAAATCCCGCTTGCCTCTATTGGGAGCGTGTCATTGAAAAATGTTGTATAACAGTGTTGAGATAAGCGTGTAAGTTGCCTATCTCAACAAAAACCAGTTCGATATCTCCGATGGCGGGCGGTAAAAAAATTAATATGTGCAAACAATTTTACCGTTTTTCACTCTCTCCATGGTGGAATTTTTAAAATTTTAAGAAATATTGACCTCCAACACCGTAATCAGAACGTGCCCTTGCAATCTGTAGCCGTTTGAAAGAGCAGTTTGGCTAGACGGGCCTTTTTGGCTCATCAGCCGTGTAAGTTGTAAAAAACAATTTGACCCCTTTAGCGGCGTCGCAGAGCGAAATCCTTAAAAAAGGTCTTGTGCATTTGTATGAGTAACATATTCTAGCAAAAATCAGTTGGATTACTGAATCGGTGAAAGATTCATTTGAGAATCTTTAGGAACACCGTTTTAGATCCGGAATGCGGAATCACCTCGCCGGTGTAGGTTAGGGCGAAATCCAAAAACTACTTTTTAGGTATTCTTGAGGGCTACCTAAATCGGCAAAAAGCGCTTCGATATGTGAATGGGTGACCGAGAAAATCGCGAATTCGCAAAACCACAATTTCGCCCTTTTCTACGGTTCGGGGGGCAATTTCTGGAAAACCCGCCTTAGTGAGCACCTACTCAATGACGCAAATACACTCGTGAAATTTCAAGTCTCTAGGTTTAACAGTTTTGGCTGGGCGTTGATGAGTCAGTCAGTCAGTCAGTCGGGCACTTCTTTTTATAGGTATAGATGACACCGGCTCCTACTGGAGTCGCGTAGTTGCAGAAGATGCCTACAGATGGCGAGCGCTATGCGAACGCGGGAAAACTCAAGTGGATTTTACGTGCAAAGGCATGCAAATTGAAAAATCTCGCTGTCCTTCTTGTCCGCACGTTAAGGAAAATCCTGAAATTGGTTTTTGGGCATATAAATGGGCAGCATTTTCAAGAAAAAACGAATCATAGATATCAACTGGCTGCGTAGTTATTTGCGAATATGTAACAACACAGTCCTTTCCATAAATTCTGCTTGCCGCTATTGGGAGGGTGTCATTGAAAAATGTTGTATAACAGTGTTGAGATAAGTCAGTAAGTTGCCTATCTCAACAAAAACCAGTTCGATATCTGAGATCGCGGGCGGTAAAAAAATTAATATGGGAAAAACTATTTTACCGCTTTTCACTGTCTCCATGGTGGAATTTTGATAATTTTAAGAAATATTGACCTCAACCACCGTAATCCGAATGTGCCCTTGCAATCTGTAGCCGTTTGAAAAAACAGTTTCGCTAGACGTGTACATAACTTGTCAGGCCTTTTTGGCTCATCAGCCGTGTCATTTCTAAAAACTAAATTGACCCCTTTAGCGGCGTCGCAGAGCGAAATCCTTAAAAATGGTTCTGTGCATTTGTATGAGTAACATATCTAGCAGAAATCAGTTGGATTACTGAATCGGTGAAAGATTTATTCGATAATATTTAGGAAAACCGTTTTGTTCCGGAATGCGGTATCACCTCGCTGGTGTAGGTTAGGGCGAACCCCAAAAACTACTCTTTAGGTATTCGTAAGGGCTACTTATATCAGCAAAAAGCGCTTAGATATGTGGATGGGTGATCGAGAAAACCATGAATACGCGAAACCACAATTTCGCCCTCTTCTTTGGCTAGGAGGGCAATTTCTGAAAAACCCGCCTTAGTTAGCACCTACTCAATGACGCAAATAAACTCGTGAAATTTCAAGTGTCTAGGTCTAACAGTTTTGGCTGGGCGTTGATGAGTCAGTCAGTCAATCAGTCGGGCACTTCTCTTTATAGGTAGAGATAAAGCAGTTGTGTAAAAAGCGCCCGGGTACTTGCGCCGCGCATTCTAAACGTGCACGAATATGAATTTGTGTAACGATTGCTGGCAGCGTTCAGTGGCATCAATAGACCAAGCTTAACAAAACGTAAAAAACGCAAGTCTCGATTTGGTTTTCTTTCTTTGTTTCGTTTTTTCCTCTGTCTTGGCTTCGTTATCGACATTTAAAAAGTTGGCAGACTATCCATCATAAAAGGTGTGCTCCATAGAGGAAAGAATACTGCGTGCCGATTTCAGCGATTACGCCGATTACACTGAGGGCGTCCCAGCGGCGGCGTGGCGGTGGACGCCCTGTCTCCGTAGTTCAGCCCGATGAAGATACGGCGTACTACCGCGGCGGATTTTCCGCCACGCGATCTCGCGTCTACGGTGAACCCGCAAGGACCGGGCGAGCGTCTACTGATCGCGCCAGACCGTGATGTCCCGCCAGTGTAGAACACAGGGCTGCGCTTCGTAAACAATGTGCTACGCACCTAGTGGACTTTCAAACAGACGCTTCATCCAACATGGGAAGTTTGACCTGCCCTTATCGTCATACTTGCTTGAACACAGTACGACGCGTGCTCGCATCGATTAGGAGAAACTAGGTTTTGGGAATTAAAGGTGTAATTATTGAGGATACTGAGGTTACAGTGGATCAGGACAGAAGATCACGGGAGAAAACGTCTGAGGCGGTGCGTAGGCGTGGAGCGACTCTCCTAGGCAAAACAGCACACACACCCCCCACGCAAGACTCCAAAGCTCTCCCCGCACTGGGCACCTTGAGTAATCTTTGGTGACGGTACTAGCGATACCGCGGACCCCGAGCCCCCCAACATAAGCTGTGTCCTACCGTGGTGATGTGTTTTTAAGGTGAAGGGTAGAAACCTTTAACGGTGGCCGTCGGAGCCGTGGTCAAGTTCCGGCCGATGGGCTCCCTACCTGTCTACCAGGCAGGGAGCTCCGGGACCTCTTTGACTACCAGGGTAAGGTCAAAGGAGAAAGTACCCCCGTCTCCGTGCTTTTCAATGTATCATATGGCATTTTCTAAACCCCCCCCCAGACGTGATCGGCCCCCGAAAAGGGGCCGCACCGAAGTTTCTTTTCCTCCTTTGCAATCGATCTCTCCCCCAAAGCCTGATAATTTCTCGCGGTTTTTGATCATGGAATCTGTTGACAAGACAAAACCCATCACTTCCCAGTCTGTGTTTCTAATCTCCAAGTTTCTTGAAAGCCTTATCGGAAAGTCGTACAAGGCTAAGAAACTCACAACGGGAGAGGTTTTGATAGAAGTAGAAAACAAACAACAATCCTCTAACCTCCTCAGGCAAACGCGCATGGTAGATGTTGACATCAAGATCACGCCCCATCGCCGCGTCAATAGCTGCCAGGGCGTAATGTCTGATCGGGATCTAATGAATGAGACTGAAGCAGATCTGCTCGAGGGCCTCCGAGATCAGGGCGTGACAGCAGTGAGGCGAATCACCATACGCCGAAATGATGAAATAATTCCAACCAAGCACATAATCTTGACACTTGACCGCTCTAACCTTCCTGAGTCGGTCAACGCAGGCTTCTTGAGATGTCCAATCCGACCCTACGTGCCGAACCCACGCCGCTGTTTCAAGTGTCAGCGGTTTGGGCACGGCACAACGTCTTGTCGTGGCAAATTGACGTGCGCAAAATGTGCAGCACATGATCATCAAACTGACAATTGTAAATCCGAGAACTTCACCTGTGCCAACTGCCAGGGACCACACGCTGCCTATTCTAGGAGCTGTGAAAAGTTCAAAGAAGAAAAACAGATCATTGCCTTGAAAGTCAACGAAAACATCACCTTCCTAGAGGCACGGAAGAGGTTCACCTCCTTCCCTCTGGGCAGGTACGCCGACGTAGCTCGCCGGGGGGCGGAGCGGCGTCTGGTTTCGGCGGGGACCCAGTACCGCGAGTCGGACTTGGTCCCGCCACTGCCCCCCCCCCTGGGTTGCCTATGGCAGCCCAATCCGCCTCCACACCGCTCGCTCACCCAGCAGCGGCTGTGGTGGCAACGTCTGTTGGGGATGCCGCTGCATCCACTGCTTCCTCTCCACCGGCCCAAAGCACACGCAAGGGCACGGAGATGGAGACGGAGGCAGTCGCAGCGACCCCCTCCCCCGCCTTACTGCCTGCGCCATCTGTTGTGCTTCGCACGCCTTCGGCACTGGCAGCGCAGGCGAAGAACACCCGAAAGGGTTCAACGTCAAGGGGGCCCAGTCCGCTGGGCACCCCTTTGCCTTCAGATGACGACATGGACGTCGAGCCCTTCCGGCTTTCATCGCAGCGGAAGGAACGGGCTGCGACGTCCAGGTCAGTAGAGAAGGCCAGAAAACCCCTTCCAAGAGTCCAAGCCCGAAAGACCCTACATAAATAGTCACACTCCAGTAGCTCTGAACACATAATAATGGGAAGAGAAAACATAATACAATGGAACTGCAGAGGCCTTCTGAATAATCTTGACGATATATACGAAATACTGCATGCTTATCAGCGAAGTGTAATGTGTGTTCAGGAAACACATTTGAATTCTAAACACATAAATTTCTTGAACAGTTACTTGATATACAGAAAGGGCAGGGATGGCTGCACGCACTCTTCTGGTGGTGTGGCAATAATTGCCCGGAAATCTTTAGCATGCCACCCTGTCACTCTGAACACTGTCCTTGAGGCTGTGGAAATTCGAACAATAATATTTATTAGGTTGATAAGGGTATGCTCCATATACATTCCTCCTGATGTTTCACTTTTAAGTTCTGACTTTGAGGCGCTGGTTGACCAGCTGCCCGAACCATACAAACTGACAGGCGACCTTAATGCCCACAACTCTCTTTGGGGCTCTTCTCGGACGGATGCCCGAGGTCGCCTGATAGAAAAATTCCTTACATCTTCAGGAGCATGCCTTTTCAACAATAAACAGCCTACATACCATAACATAGGACACAACACATACTCATACCTTGACTTGGTGATTGGCTCCGCAGTTCTCTTTCCTCTTCTCGAGTGGGGTGTGGGCACTTACCCATACGGTAGTGACCACTTTCTCATCTCGCTAACGTATATAGGTAAAGGCCCATGCAGTCCATCTTCCCAAAACAGGTTCAATGAAGCAAGAGCTAACTGGAATACATTTACACAGACATCCAAACTACACCAAACATCAGTAAGACACCTACAGGTTGAAGGAGCTACCCAACTACTCACGGCGCACATCCTCGACGCCGCCGAAAGGTCTATTCCCCACGCCTCTGGTGCCCCGCGCAACCAGCGGAGGCCGTGGTGGAATGGGGACTGTAGGCGGGCGCGAGAGGCCCAGAACAAGGCATGGGGTATTCGTCGTCGGTACCCCACGTCGGGAAACCTCCTCTTGTTCAAACGGGTCAAGGCATTAGGAAAACGTGTGCGCCGTGAGGCAAAACGAAAGAGTTGGCGTACATTCATAACATCAATAAACTCCTACACAGACACACGGAAAGCATGGACACGAATACGCAAACTGAAGGGACAACGAACACACAGCCTGCCTTTGGTCAGCAGTACAGGGGACACACTCGAAGACCAGGCTGACACACTCGCACAACACATCCAACACGTTTCTAGTTAAGCACACTACACAAACACTTTCATGAAACAGAAACAAACGGCCGAAAAGAAGCCTATACTAGATAACAATAGGTCAACATCTTCTTATAACTCAGAGTTTTCACTGCATCGGCTGAGGGCTGCTTTGAGCACGTGTAAACCCTCAGCTCCAGGCCCAGACAACATCACATACACAATGATACAGCACCTGCACGCAGACACTCTTCTAACACTCTTACACCTGTAGAACAAGATTTAGCTTTCGGGGCACATTCCAAACTCTTGGAAGGAGGCTATAGTTGTAGCTTTCCTGAAGGAGGGAAAGGACCCGTTGTCCCTGTCAAGTTACCGTCCTTTTGCCGTGACGAGCTGCCTGTGCAAGTTCTTCGAGAAGATGATAAATCGCAGGCTCGTGTACTTCCTTGAGTACAACGGTCTTCTCGAGAGCTGCCAGGCAGGCTTCAGGGCAGGGCGATCCACGAATGATAAACTCGTAGCTCTTGAATCGTATATTAAGGATGCCTTCGTGCATAAACAGTATTGCGTAACTGTGTTTTTTCGACCTTGAGAAGGCCTACGACACCGCTTGGCGCTACGGGATCCTCAGTGACCTGAAGTCATTCGGTGTCTCGTGTAACATGTTAAACACTCTTGTCAGTTACCTGTCAGAAAGAACGTTTCGAGTTAGAGTCGGTGGTGCACTGTCAAGGGTTCACGTGCAAGAAAATGGCGTGCCACAAGGTGGTGTGTTAAGCTGCACTCTCTTCATAGTATAAATGAACTCTCTTGGTAAGGCACTGCCACACGCAATCTCTTATTTCATGTATGTGGATGACGTCCAGATATCCTATAAATCATGTAATATGTCAATCTGCGAACGTCAAGTCCAGCTTGGTGTCAGGAAACTTGCCGGCTGGGCAGACAAGAATGGCTTTAAATTGAATCCTGCAAAAAGCTCCTGCGTTGTGTTCTCCAGGAAGCGCGGGGTCCATCCGGACCCAGACATTACTCTTAATGGCGTGTCGCTTCCTGTGAACAAGGAGCACAAGTTCTGAGGTGTGGTGTTTGATCACAAACTCACATTCATTCCCCACATCAAGGAACTTAAAAAAAATGTCTCAAAACAATGAATATACCTAAGGTTCTCTCCCACCAATCCTATGGTTCCGACAAAGAACTCTTGCTTCGCTTGTATACTGCTTTGGTTGGGTCTCGTTTGGACTATGGCAGTGTGGTGTATGGGTCGGCGACCAAGACAGCCTTGCGAATTCTTGACCCAGTTCTACACCTGGGCCTTCGTCTTTCGTCGGGTGCTTTTCGCCCTAGCCCTGCTGAGAGTCTTTATGTTGAGTGTAATAAGTGGAGGCTTGAGAACCAACGAACATACATAGACTTGCTTTATGCTTTTAAAATTTCATCGCTGAATAATCATCCTTTTTATCCTCTCTTTAACGATACATCCACATCTCTGCTCTTTGTAAATCGCCCATCCGTTCCTCTGCCCTTTTCACTTAGAGTGAAAGAGCGAGCCTCGGATCTCAGTGCTTCGTTTTTAGATGTGTACAGGTCATCCTTTTCAAACAGTTTATCGCCTTGGCAAGTTCGTCCCGTGTCGTGCGACCTTTCTTTTATGAAACTTGACAAAAATCGGGTACCACGAGCTGCAATACTGCAGCACTTTCTGTCTCTGCAGTGTAAATACCCACTTGCAGAATTTTACAGTGACGCGTTTAAAACCTCCACCATGGTCTCCTGCGCTGCTCATGGTCCGGATTTCAGTGCAGCCAGAACCATGAGCGTCCACACAACAATTTTTTCAGCAGAAGCATATGGAATTTTACTGATTGTACGACACATACTTGAAAATCATACTTCAAAGTCTATCATCTACACAGATTCCTTGAGTGTTGTTCGCGCACTGTCATCACATACACTCCCCAAAAACCACATAGGTAATTTTGTATTTAACACTATCATGTCTGTGTATGCGCAGAAGCATCAGCTGCTCCTCTGCTGGGTCCCAGGACACGCTGGGATCGCTGGAAACGAGTTGGCAGACGAGAGGGCAGCTGCTGCTGCACTCAGGAACACTGTAGACATAACAACCGTACCATATCCAGACCTCAAGCCACACATAAGACAACACTTGCAGAGAACATGGCAAACACACTGGAGTGAACAGACAGACAACAAGTTACACGTTATAAAACCACGCTTGGGCCCATACACCACTGACACACGCAACAGACACACAGAAGTCGCCTTGGGTAGGCTGCGGATAGGGCACACCCATGCAACGCACTCGTATCTGCTGACGGGATCTTCTAGACCCTAGTGCAGCAGGTGCGGAGAGGCCCTATCCGTAGTGCACATACTAATCACATGCAAGGCACTTCACACAACACGACACAAACACTTCAGAGAACTCTACAGACAACATATTCCCCTACATCCATCGTTTTTCCTAGGTGATGATGCCATTGTTTCCGTGAAACGCGTGTTTGAGTATTTGTCCGGCGTCAAGTTTTTAAACCTCATTTCCTATCACGCATCATGAAATCTGGCCCTATACACCAGCCGTGCTCATATTCGTTTCGTGATTTTACTTTTGTATTTGCTGATTTTACTTAGTGTTTAAGGTTACACCCCTATCATCGACTATTTATTTTGGCGCTCTTTGCCCCAGATGGCCTTGCGCCATAAACATCCAACCATCATCAACTCCAAAGCTCTCACTCGTTGGTATGAACATCCGGCCGCGTTCGCTGGGACTGTGGCGGCTTCTGGTGTTTCATGCTCCGCGCTGGTCCCCTCGGCAGGCCGCCGGTGTCTGTTTTCGTTTTCGCCTCTCGGCGCCAGCATTCTCCGCGCGAGAATTATCCGAAGCTTCGGAGACCGCTTGCACAACATGGGGAGTTAGACCTGCCCTTATCGTCAAACTTCCTTGCACGCAGTGCGACGCGTGCTCGCTAACTGCTAAGTGCTTGCATGCCTGTGCATCAGCGTTAGATCACGAACACGTAAGCAAGCGATATATTAGTTCGTTCGTGCGTGAGTGCGTGCGTGCGTGGAACTAGTTTTTATTTCGGACGGACATCACAGCTGCGGCGGCGCAGAGGCCGATACCAGAACTATGTGCACTTTGTAGCGATGCGCGCGCTTTGGCCGGACTGCATTCGCGGCCGTCGCAGGCTTCACGCCTTGAGCCTGGGATCTTTCGCAGCTATGGCGACCTAGGATTTATCTACCGGACGAAGAAACGCCGGCGGGAAGTGGAGGTAAGCCATTAGTTACCCCGTATTCTTGTCTTGTGTATTTAACGAAGCAGAGTTGCTCTCTAACTTCGGTCCGCGGAAGTGGTTAGCCCTAACGTTTTCGTGACTCATTTTTACCGTTGCTTACATTTGAAGGGCGTCTTTTGTACCCGTGTGCAAACAGCGTCGAGTCTTGCACCATTTCAATTCCTTTGATTTGTGAAGTGTTGGTATCATAGACGAATGTTTTCGCAGGTAAGGAGCACGGTCGCGCGAGTAGTCGCAGCGCTACCCTGTATTCTTAGCTCGGCGGCTAGGGTTAGAGTGGCTGCCGTGCAGTAGCTGTGGCTACCTGCGCGGCTCCAAAGAATTGCGTACAATAGGCTGAGTGATAAGAGCGCGTCTAGCGCGTGGCAGTCACTAAAATACAATAATTTTAGTGACCGTCCCGCGTACAGCATCAGACTGAAATGCTGTCCAGACAGGTTTTTTGCGTTTTGATTGAAGGCAGGATGGACGGAGACGGGAATTTTTGGGGCGTGCGTCCCGCACTTTTAATGGGTAGCTACATGCGTCTAAGCCGATGAGCGACGCGAAAAACCTTACTCATTAAGTACGGCAAACAGGTATTGTGGGTGACACAGACGAAATTTTTTTACACAGGCCACTGACGCCGGCAACTGCGGCAGGCGACGGGCCGTCGCCGTCGCGGGCTTATACCGGCCAGAAGCAGCCAACAAGCGAGCGGTAGCAACGACGACGAATGACATTGGCAGCAATGCATTATTTTTTTTTTGTTTGTCGCTGTCGCCCACACTATTTGTTGTACCCATTACGTTACTTTTTTCGCGTCGATTGTCGCCGTCGCTGCACGTGGTTTAATGTTCGAGCGTTCTGATTGCTCAATAATGAGCCTATTGGTTCTCATCAAATATTGTGTGCATGCACAGCGTGCATGCAACAAAGCGTACTCTAGAATGACGAAAACAGTAGCTATATGACCCATTAAGAACTTTTCCATGCTGTACTTGTGGACGTATGTACTTGTGAACGCTGTACTTGTGGCCGTACGTTGCAGTCGGCTGACGGCAAAATCCAATGGCAATTAATCCGGAATTATAACCTTACAAAAAGAGTTATCTGTACTTAAATTTTGGGCAATGTTTTTATATTGATCGATAGCGGGGTAAACAATAGAAGCTATGCACACGTAAGCACAAATGGGTTTGGGGCGCATTGCGTAGGCAGACAGCTGTAGGGCGTGCTGTCTGACATGACATTGGCCAAGTGGAACAATGAGCATGGCTGCATCCAAGGTCCCCGCACATTCGCATGTAGACTGGTGACTGCGCCAAGCAGTATTGCATTCCAATACGGGTTTAATGCGTTCTCTCGGCGCAAAAACGGATCTATCACGTCGTCAAACTGGTCAATTTTTTTTATTGTAGAACTTATCTTTGCTGTCCCCCTCTTTCTGCCTATGTAGAAACCACGGGAAGACAGTGCGTGCCCGAAGATTTTTTTTTTTTTTTGAGAGAGAGATCCCCGAGGCGTCAGCAGAAGTGGCCGTCGCCTTGAAGACACTTCTCACATCCTTGGACATCGTGGATAGGTTTCCATTGCTGCTGTCTGTGTTTTGGCTGTTCAGTGTGTAATGCGCTTCAAAGGGGAGGCTCACTTTCTTGCTACTGTAGACGTTACTTCAGCTCAAGAACGGTGCCCTGGTCGGTACTGTTCTGAAGGCCGTCAACAACATTATGAAGCAGTCAGCTCGAATGTGTTTGTTTTTAATAGCAAGTTATGCCTTTTTTAAATCTTACTAGCGCATCCTCATTTGAGAACCACCAGCCTAAAAATCCCAGTAGGAATGTTTCCGGTGGTTTCCTATTATCTATATCTATAGATATATCTATAACATATACCTGTTGCAAAGTTCCCGTGTCAATGGCTGTGTATCTTTGTGTTGATCGCACCTTGTAATGCCTTAATAGTAGTCCACACTGAATAGTTTTAGTTCAAGATTTTTGTTTCGCAAAATTTATTTGTAAATTTTTTTGATGTGTCCTAAATGAGAGCAGGCTTTCCAGTCCATGTGAAGCACTCACTGATGTACCAGGGTCATTTTGTTTTATGTTAATACTGTTAACTATTCTCCCACTGCTGCATTTCTACTGAAGCTTTTCGTGCTAATGCCAGTACCTTTTTATTTGTGCGTGTTAATGTAATTTTTATTGTCTTCATTTATTGATTTAATGTTTGTATTTCAGTGTTATCAATTGCTTTGCTGCGTTTTTATTTGTGAATTTTTCTTCGATGTATCTTAAATAGGTGCTACGTCGCCTGTGTGCACAGTGCATGTGAAGTAGGAACCGTTTTTATGCTGTGATATTTTAATTCCAACTAAATTGCTTTTTGTGTGAAATTGCAGAATGAACCGATTGTTGTGGTATTTTCTTGGAAAATAAAGTCTGAGCTTATTTTTTCTTCTTTTTCATGTTTAAAATAGCTTGTCCTGTTTTGTTTGCTTGTAATTGCCTATAGTACTGTCGTGGGGAAGGTGGGGGGGCAGGGGGAGGGCTACTAGCTGGCGGAGCAAAAACACGCTGCCTCGCGGGGAATAGCAGAACCCTCTTGAGGCGTAACGAGATGCTTTCCAAGAGAGAGTAGTAGTGCCCTTCTGCAGTATCCGGGAACGCCGCAGCCAATAGAGCTTATTCCCTCCTAAAAGGAGTGACGGAACGCAGCCTTGGAGATGGCATTGCAATTCCTAAAAAGGGTTCAAGTACTCCGCTTCGAAAGCAGCAAATAAATCCCAGGAGGACTGTTTCGCCTCTCGCTTGGCCGCCACGCGCTATTCCTCGGAAGAGTACTCAAAATGCTTCCAGAACGAGAGAAATATTGGACAAAAGTTTTTACTCTTAGACAGAGTTCCCAGCACTCCTCGACTTCTTAGAGTGTAGCGAGTGGGGATTGCGCCGCACTGCTGCCGTATCGGTTCTCTTGCGGGCGCGCCGACCGACTACGAGAACAGGGCATCGTCTCGCGTAAGCCGTAATGGCATTTCACGCACCCGATGGAGTCGACCGAGGGCCTGCTGCATCGTCGCGACCAAAAAATCCCCCGTTGTATCATTACCCAACTCGCTAGCCGACATATATCACCTTTAGTGGATCAGCACATGAACTCTTCGAATGTGCTTTCTTTGCCTCTCAAACTCACAAAAGCTTCATCTTCTATCTTGGTGGATACTCGTAATAGTAAATATTCTTGCTAGAGAAACGAATTATGCTGATTACTCACTTGACGCCGCACTTAAAAGGCCTGCTGAAGAGAGACGGCCGGATTCACGGGTGTCATGACTATTGTTACGTGGAGAAGTTTGGCGCCGTGGCGAACACTAACACTCGTCGCGGAAGTGCGCTAGATGCAGCGTTGGCTAGAGCGGGGTGTTGTCAGGCGGTTTTGCTAAACATAGTGCACACTTGTTTATTGTAAAATCAGGTATCCATATCCTGTTTTATGTTACGACAAGTTGAATCAGAATCCGGGGCAGGTATATTCTTAAAGCAGTCCGCTTTTAAGAGCACTGAGAACGGCACAACAAATATACTGTGACTTTTGCGTGGGTAGGAGTGATCGTTTGAAAACCACAAATGAGAACTAACCAGCACTGCAGCATTTATTTATTTATTTATTTATTTTTTTTATTAATTTATTTATTTATTTCAATACCTCCAATGCACAGAGGGCGTTACAGAAGGGAGCGGTAAAGTTTACAAAACAATAGTACACGGGGAGATTAGTGAAGTTACACTATAAATGCGGCTTGCATATATAAAATAATATTGTTTCCAGAAATTATACAAAAGCAACAGCAACATACAGGCTCAAACAATGAATGAAATACAAAGCGAGCATGTGAACTAATGTAATGCAATTAAAACCCGCTTATAAAATAACATCAGCGTATAAGGCTAAAATACAAGCAGAAGAAAATACAAAACCAACATACGAACACACGCAAAATAAACCCATCTACAAAATAGAAATCAGTATAAAAGATAGACAGACCTAATACATGTTCGATAAATATACAATGCACGCGTGTAAACAACAAGAAGTAAATAAAAGTTTATTGAGAACGAAAGTAGCGTTCGGCGGCCGTTCGAAATGCGCGCGCATCGATGATTGTGGCGATTGTGGTTGGCAGGTTGTGCTATTGTTTAGATGTTTTGGGGATGAAGGAATGAAAAAAATACATTTGTATTGCAATGCGGCACTTTAACCTTGTAGGGAAGATAAGTGTGTGGTGATATATATATATATATGATGGACTACTTACCAGTTCATTTTTTTAATTGGGTTAGAGTGGTGGATTTTGTGAAATAGTTTCAATCGAGCTGCTTTTCTGCACAAAGAAGGATCGGGTATATTAAGGGTGAGTTTCATAGATTTTACACTTGACATGCGAGAGCAGGTGGCCAAGATAAAACGTGAGCTGCGGTTTTGAACGGATGATACAGCGTTAGGAAGATAATCGATTCCAGGGTCCCATATTGCGCAGTCATATTCTTCCTTTGGACGAATTAGTGTTTTGTAAAGTATCAATTTCAGGTTACAAGGGGAGCAGATAAGTTACGTCGGAGGTACCAAAGGGTCCCATTAGCATTGTTAATTATGTAATTAACGTGCCTTTCCCAAGATAAGTTATGAGTTATGTGGACTCCTCGATATTTATATGTTTTAGTCTCTTCAAGTTTGCGGCCTTCAATAGTGTAAATGGAAGCTTCAGGTTGGTTCAGACACCAGAATATTCTCATTGTTTTGCATTTTTAATGTTTAGACGCATTTTTTATTTATTACACCAGTTATACACTTTGTTTAGATCACACTGTAGCAGTGACGAGTCAGAATTTGAAGAAATGGTTCGATATAGTACACAATCATCCGCAAACAATCTGATGGAAGAGTTAATTGAGCTGGGAGATAATTGATATAAATTAGAAAGAGAAAGGGGCCGAGTACGGATCCCTGAGGTACGCTTGATGTGACTGAACAGAAAGAAGAGTAAAATCATTAGCGGTTACAAGTTGTGTTCTATTAGACCGAAACGTTTCAATCCAGGCTACAATGTTAGGGTCCAGATTTACCTTTCGAAGCTTCATGCAAAGTAACTGATGAGAAACAATATCGAATGCTTTGGAGAAGTCCAAGAATATGCATTCAACAAAAGATCCGTTATCTAGAGCAGCGAAAAGGTCATGAGTGAGAGAATTGAGCTGGATCTCGCAAGAAAATGATTACCTAAAGCCATGTTGGCGTGAAAAAAAAGAGTTGTTTTTCAGAAACTTAACCAGGTGGCAATAAATTATATATACGAAAATCTTGCATGGGATGCAAGGTAATGAAATCGGGCGGTAATTTAATGGGTTGTGCGAGTCGCCGGAATTGAATAAGTGGACCACCTTGCCAATCTTCCAATCGTCAGGTAAGGTGTTCGAGGTTAATGACTGGGTGAAAATCTGAGCAAGAATTATGGACGAATATACTTCGGTGCTTTTAAGAAATTTTCAATTTATTTCATCTACTCCCGATTACGATGATAATTTTAAATTCCTGATGAGTGGTATTATTCCATCCCGGTGAATAACAAATGGTTCTATTGGTGGAGAATCGACCGCATCAATCGGACACAAGTTTGTATTTGGGGATGGTTGAGTGAAGACCTTTTTAAACACGTCATTCAAAACAAAACAACTTTTGAAATGATGGATGACGGCACCATTTTCATTAACTAAAAAGACGGCGTTGTTTTTGTGGCGCCAATTTTAATCCAGAATTTTTTGGTATTTTGCTTTTGCTTTTGCTTTTGCTTTTTTAACTGCATCATTGAAAACATTATAAATTTTGCAGTACGTAGCCCATGCATCACGGCGGTTGCACTTGTGCGCTTTGCGAAACAGTCGCTTCTTTCTCTGTAAAATGCGCATGAGGGACATATTAAACCAAGGGGCACGGTGTTTTCAAGACACGACGCGCGAGGGAATATACTTTTTTATCAAAGAGTGAATTTTATCGTCAAAAAGGGCCGAGTTAGTATTTAGTGTATGTTCATAAAATTGGACCATGAAATTATCTGTGAAGGCTCCAAGCTCAATGTTATTAGCTGCAAAGTCGGCCTTGCGATAATCCCTGATGCGCTTTGCTTTACTGGCGGTTTGTTTAGCATCTGTGTTTACCGGGAAGTGAATAAAACAATGGTCACTAAGACCTGGCGTTAGAAGGAGCGAGGGGACGAGATGTGGTAAAGTGGTTAAAACTAGATCAAGTACATTAGTGCTTGATAGGGAAGTGCGTGTCGGTTGGGTTACAAGCTGTGAAAAAAGAAAAGTGGTGCAGAAGTCAAGAAATTCTGTTGCTTGACGGGAGGAACAAGAAATGCTCGAGAAAATTTCTGACCAATTTATTTGAGGGTAATTTAAGACGCCTAAAAGAAAGATTGGACAGTTTGGGAATCTGAAAAAAATAGTGTTTAGTACGACATGAAGATCACTGCAAAATGATTTAAACTGCGTAGACTGGTCAATAGAAGTGCATTTGTTTTATAAAGTTGTTACCGATGCGTTTTTATTACAGGAATGCACTGCCATGCAATACTGTTTTCGACGAGTCATGAAAAAGAAAGCAAAAACAGCAATGATGTTAAATCCGCAAAAATCGGTGCAATTTTGTAGCACATATTGTTGTAGGCACTCTAGAGAAGAGCAATATATTATGTAAAAAGCCACGCTGCAAAAAGTTATTTTCAGTTGAGGTTGCAATATTGTGTGTACAAAAGTAACAGACCACTATTAGGAAAAGAAATATGTTTATACCTCTAAGGTATTAAGACAGGAAAGATAGTAAAGTAACGCTGTGAAATAAAATTCCTAATCATCGAAAAGGGTAAAATACAATTCTGTATACTTATAGAGGTAAATCGTCCGCAAGGCAACCTTTAAATATGCAATAAAGGGAATGGTAATAAAGGGTAGACAAAAGAGCCTAAAAGAAAACTTATGTCTTTGAGCTGCGGACCCACCATTTAAAATTTAAACCGAAGTTTGTTATTCCAGTTCACCCCTAGAAGAAGCCTGTTTTCTTTTCAATGTGTCGAACCGCAAATACGTTGCGGTGGGCTAACTTTCGAGTTTGGCTAAATTTGTTTCGTTCCGGTTCAAATAATGGCAACCCGAAGCGCTTCGCGACCGATTGTTAAGCTTTCAACAGTCCGCCGACTGACTCGGTGAGGCAAGTTATATAATTATAGAACCTAAAAAAATATGTTTAAATTTAATGTGCCCATTCAAACAGAATACAATTCTGGTGAACTTAAAATACAGCCTTTTCTCAATAAGCGTACCGCAATTTTAAGAGCAACCGTAAGGAATTTGGCCAAATATTTACCAATAGCATAGGAACTTGTGACGACCTCAGTAAGGCTTGTTGGGCTAGTTGGTATCGGTAGTTGTACATAGTTGGAAAAGCGCTTTTTTTGTAAACAAGGGACAAACGTAGAGCAAAAAAAAACCAGACAGAACGAATCAGGCGCTACTAACAACTGAAGTTTATTCAACAAAGAAGAAGGGAATATATAGATGATCCTCCACTTATGCCAACGCTGTGCGCATGCGTCAAATTTTTTTGTTTATTTGTACGGGAGATACTCCTTTTCTTTCTCTAGCAAGGTAATGGAAGGGGAGATAACCCACCCTCCTTCTATTCCCGATGTCATGCAAAGTGCCTCCCAAATTTCTTTGGTTATTTTATCATTTGTTTTCAGCAGGACTTCGGTATCATTGAATGCCGGAGCACATTTGACTGCCGGAGCGCTTTTACAGTCGGAGCAGTGCAATGAGAGATTACCCGAAATGGTCTTCTGCTCACATTGCGCGCGGTGCTCCTTGAGCCGCTCATTAAGGCAACGTCCTTTTTGCCCTATATATGCCCTCGTGCACGAAAGCGGGTTTTTGTAGACAACACCCATGAAACAGACAACAAACTTGCGCATGTGCGCTACACCACAGCTGCGCTCACCAGTCATTCCTCTGCTCTGGCTACCTACCTTTTTGTCGACCAAATTGCAGAACTTCGAAAGTTTCTACGGTGCGGAAAAAACCACCGGAACCTCGTGTCTCGCGGCAACTTTTTTTACCCGATGAGACAATCCATGAATGTACTGGATCACCACAGAACGGTTGTCCTATGTTTTCCCCTTGACCTGCCTTCCTTTATATCTACCGAAATAATCGCTTGCGCCACCGAATCTATCAAAGATTGTGGGTAGCCACTATTTCTGAGCCTCTCAGCTTGGTTTTCTAGGCTTTCCGCAATAGCATGGAATCAAGACTTGTTTATCGCCGGCGTTGGACAAGCTTTGGCTATACCACGCTTTACGAGCTTGCTCTGTGCCGAATCAAAAGGCAAAAGCTGCTACTCACCCCTGGTGTTTTAGCACCAACACATGTGTCATAGTTCAATATTTAACTGCAAATCTAAGAACTGAAGGACGTTATTTGCCGGCAACTCAAAGGTAAAGTCTAGCCCTTCATGTGCCGCTGTAAACTTTCCCAAGATGTCCTGTACGATACTTTCATTTACGCTTCCGGGAACCATACACACCAAGAAATCATCAACGTATATAAAACATTTCACTATGCCAAAGCTACCAAAGCTTTTTTCTAGCTCTCGGTCTCCCCGAGCCAAATAAATGTCATATAGGAAGGGGGCAATGCAGGAGCCGATGATTATTCCTTCTCTCTGAGAAAATACCGTCCCCCAAATTCAATGTATAAGGACTCGAGGTAGGTGCTCAGAATAAAGAGGAAATCTCTGGTACTCCTTCCACATTTATTTTGGAACTTAACACATCCATAAGCATCAATGCCTTGCTCAACCGCTTCAAAAGCTGAGGCATGCGGCGCGCTGTAGAAAAGGTCCGACACATCCACAGAGAAACACGACACAGGCATCCAGTCCTTTAGAAAATGCATCACGTCGTCCAACTTCTTGATTAAGAACGGGTCTTCTGCAGGAACTCTTGCCAACTGTCTTTGCAGGAACTTGCCCAAGGCGTTCTGCCACGTTCCCTTGTCTACGACGATATTCCTGAAGGGCTGTAGCTCTTTGTGTGTAATAATGCTGAAGAAAGGTTTCAGCCACAGGGCTTTTCTTCCTTTAATGCTCTTCGCCACGCCTTCCAATCAAACATCATCACAAAACTTTACTGCATTCCTCTTCAACGCCTTTAGTTGCCGCTGGGTGACTTCACTTGCTTCATCGAAGTTTTTTGTGACGGCTTCGAGTGCCTTGGCTTGAAACTGGCTTTATTCCAGAACGGCAAACGCGCTTTTTTTATCAGACTGCATTAGCCTGAAGCTCATTGTCGCAGATAAATCACACTGTCGGTCTCACCGCCACACCACGGCTTCTTGCTGTTGACTGGCACGAGATGACGCCATCCACACACTCCGAGAGGCATGCCTCCTTTTGGTCCTGGTCTGCTCCGATGGCCACCTTAAGCGCCATGGACAGGCACTTAACAGGTTTTACGCAGGGGTGCACAGGGTATTTTGGCCTTTTTTCAAGCTGGCCTGTACTTCCTTCGGAAGAACAGATTTTGACAGATTTACTACTTCATGCGCCCCTTTTCTCGAACGTTTTTGCTTCTTTGGCAATAACGTGAATGAAGCTTCTAACAGCCGCTCTCCATGCATTTCCTCAAGTTGAAGCAAATTCCTTGTCATTGACTTGGAAAGAGCCCGTGTACAGGACTTTAGCGCAGGAGACCCTGATGTTGTCCTGGTACAATCTCGATTGTCGCCAGTTCTCGTCCCTCAGAATCCTGCACAGCCTTCTAGCCGTTGAGTCAGTTGGCGCGATTCTTCCCAGAAGAGTTGTGATCACCGGAGAGCTAATGCCATGCGTCAAACCGTAGCTGAGAATCCTGGTACGGCATCTATCTTCGATGAAGCAAGTGAAGTAACCGAGCGGCAACTAAAGGCGTTGAAGAGAAATGCAGTCAAGTTATGTGATGATGTTGGATTGGAAGGCGTGGCGAAGAGCAATAAAGATGAAAAGACCGGTGTCTGAAACCTTTCTCCAGCATTTATACACACAAAGAGCTACAGCCCTTCACAACTGTAGTCGTAGAGAAGCGAACGTGGCAGAACGCCTTGGCCAAGTTTCTGCAAAGACAGTTGGCAAGACTTCCTGCAGAAGACCCGCTCCTAATCAAGAAGTATGACGAGGTGGTGCATTTCCTGAAGGACGCAAGGCCTGTGCCGTGCTTCTCTGTGGATGTGTCGGACCTTTTCTACAGCGTTCCGCGTGCCTCAGCTTTTGAAGCGGTTGAGCAATGCATTGATGCTTATGGATGTGTTAAGTTCCAAAATGAATGTGGAATGAGTATGAGAGATTTTCTCGGTATTCTGAGCCTATACCTCAAGTCTTTATACATTGATTTTGGGGGGACGGTATTTGCCCAGAGAGAAGGAACAAGCATCTGCTCCTGCATTGGCCCCGTCCTATGTGGCTCACGGAGACCGAGAGCTAGAAAAAAGCCTTGGTAGCTTTGGCATAATGAAATGTTTTATTTACGTTGATGATTTCTTGGTGTGTATGGTTCCCGGAAGCGCCAATTAAAGTATCGTACAGGACATCTTGGGAAAGTTTAAAGCGGCACATTAGGGGCTAGACTTTACCTTTGAGTTGCCGGCTAAACACGTCCTTCAGTACTTAGATTTGAAGTTAAATATTAAACTAAGACATCCCGCCGCGGTGGCTCAGTGGCTAAGGAGTTGCGCTGCTGAGCACGAAGTCGCGGGTTTGATTCCCGGCCAAGGCGGCCGCTTTTCTGATGGAGGCGAAAAGCAAAAACGCCCGTGTGTACGAGATTTCGGCGCACGATAAAGATCCCCAGGTGGTCAAAATTAATCCGGAGCCCTCCACTACAGCGCGCCTCATCGCCTGCGTTGCGTCGGCGCGTTAAACCCTAGAATCAATCAAATCAATTTAACTAAGACACACGTGTTGGTGCTACCATACTAACGTGAGAAGCAGCTTTTCCTTTGAATTTGGCAAACAGCAAGCTTGTAAAGCGTGGTATAGCGAGAGCTTGTCTAAAGAAGACGATAAAGAAGTCCTGTTTCCTTGGTACTGCAGAAAGCCTAGACAACCAAGCTGCGACGCTCACAAATAGCGGCTACCCACAATCTTTCATAGGTGCTGTGGCGGAAACGATCCTTTTGGTAGATATTAAAGAAGGCAGGTCAAGCGGAAAAAACAGGACAAACGTCCTGTGGTGATCCAGTACATTCATAGATTGTCTCATCGGTTAAAAACAAGTTACCGCGGGACACGAGGTTCATGTGGTTTTTTCCGCACCGCAGAAACTTTCGAAGTTGTGCAATTTGGTCGCTAAAAAGATAGGTAGCCAGAGCAGAGGAATGACTGGTGAGCGCAGCTCTGGTGCAGCGCACATGCGCAAGTTTGTTGACTGTTGCATGGGTGTTGCCTACAAAATCCCGCTTTTGTGCACGAGGGCATATATAGGGCAAACAGGACGTTACCTTAATGAGCCGCGCAAGGAGCACCGCGCGTTATGTAAGCAGAAGACCATTTCGGGTAATCTCTCATTGCACTGCTCCGACTCTAAAAGTGATCCGGCAGTCACATGCGCTCCGGCATTCAATGATACCGAGGTCCTCTTCAAATCAAATGATAAAATAACCAGACAAATTTGGGAGGCATTTTGGATGACATCGGGAATAGATGGAGAGTGTGTTAGGTCCCCTTACATTACCTTGATAGAGAAAGAAAAGGAGTATTTTCGGTACAAATAAACAAAGAAATTTGACGCTTGCGCAGTGTTGGCATAAGTGGTGGATCATCTATATATTTCCTCCTTCTTTGTTGAATAACTTCAATTGTTAGTAGCACCTCATTCGTTCTGTCTGGTTTTTTTTTCTCTCTACGTTTGTCCCTTGTATTACAAAAAAGCGCTTTTCCAAGCTTGTGACGACTTACTCGCTATTTTCCTGCAAAGCCGCAATGTTACCTAGGGACTACGTTGAACCAAAAACGGTCATTACTGTCCGTGGAATAAACCTAGTCCCGCTCACGTTGTATGGTTGCTGAAATGGCATTCCACTTGGGGAATGGCCCATCACGCTCATAGTAAACGCCCAGAAATATGCCTGGGTACCGTATAGTCTGCCCGTAAAGTAGCAGGGGAAGCGCTTAATCGAAGCAGTGCTGTTGTAATGGGCAAACAGAAAGAGAGCAGCTGGCCCAACAACACGAACCTTTACTGAAACGATAGCGTGGCCTAATTGTTCAGCGCCGATTCTTATAGGCGCTCACAAAGAGAGGGAAGAAAAGAAGAAAAGGCGCATGTTCGCCTCCAGTCCTGCATGTCCCCACACGCCGTCACTTGGCACGATATTTTAACAGAACGTGCAGTTGGGCGTGTTGGTGCATACTTAATTTCTGTTTCTGTTGGGCGAGTTTGGCGAGTTGGTACATACTTCTGTTGGGCGAGTTGGTACATACCGAATTAATACATACTTTTTTGTGATGTTCGCCAGATGACCGTGATGTGTGTAATTTTCTCCCTTTCCTTTCTTTTTCTTCAGTGCATGCCTGCTATTTATATGTTTGTGCTTTTCGAAATTAACTCAGTTGTTAGTAGCGCCTGTCACGTTTGCCACCGTCCTCGTCTTTTTTGCGCTAAACCTTCCATTTGGCACGATATACCATCCCTCCCTCCTAGTCACCTAGACCATATCGGTGCGCTGGACGACGCTGGCAGGAAGAACGTCTATACACGCGGGTCTCGGCCACGGCTGGTCTTGCCCAAGACATGGTGGGTACAAAAGAGAAACACCAGGCTTCCGCATGCCCAGGCTCCGAAATTGGCATTCCCGGAAGGGAAACGAAGCTATTGTCCCGCCTGTTGGAGTTATTGGCTCACAGGCCATTGACACGTGGTTCCGATGGTATCGACGGATACTTCCGTCGGACGTGTTGGCCCGTACATGACGTTACGCCGACGCTGTAGCACGCGAGTGGCCAAACCCTTAGGACCTTGGCGAATGTTCCTTCAGTAGACAGAATTACCGCACAGAAAGATTTGTTCCGGAGACCGCCGCTTGCATGCTACGTTCATCACATCGGGGTGAAGTTTGGCAGGCCGGAGTGCAGCGCCTTACCCAGCATAAGCGCTGCATGGGTCTCGCTTGACTCTGTGGGTGGGGCAAAGAAGCTTTCTTGACAAAGAAGCGAGACACCTTTTACGCTGTAAGAACCAGACCTAATTTTCTCAGTGCACATTTCAGCTTACGAACATTGCATAATAGTCTCCCATTACGTGAGGTTGCTAGGGGATAGTGTAAATGTACTCAATGCCACTGAACTTAAGGAAAGACTGCATGTTCTGGTCGCTAAGCGCCATGCAATTATCTGAAACACCCAACTCTGTCAGTCCGTATGCTACAAACTTAATATGCAGCTTCTAGATCGCCACAGATGGTTGCATTGCCGTCATTACTACTGCGAAGCAGTATATTCCTCGCCTCTAGCCCCCCCCCCCCCCCCTCCCCAATTGTCTTTCCGGTGTAGCCGATGTACACGGTGACGCCGCAGTGTTCCTCCTCGCCACTGCCGACCCCACTTTCACAACTGTTACAAACTCGCCATCAGCGAAGCCTCTTTCGCAACCTGCGCAATCCGCTGATAACGGTAATAGCACCGTCATCAGGTGTTACCAGAGACACTTGCCCGCTTTGAACGCCGCCGTGAACCCATTCTTTTTCAGCGTGAAAGCTTTTCCCTGCGACATTTTCGCCAGTGTATTTCACGCCTAATCACTGCCTAATACCAGTTGCTGGTTTATGCGTGCACTGCTTTGTGGGCGAAGCAGAGGGCGTGCATGCACAGCTAGTCTTCATGCTTGTATACCGACGATATGCACGTTGCGTTGGCGGGTGATTTAAGCGGGTGTCTCCCAGCTCAGTGCTACGTGTCAGCTATCCTCAATCGTCGGCTGGTTTGGGTTACTTTGTTATACAGACAGTGAGATGCTTACGGTGCGGGATGGAAACGGACAGCCACACGATTGTCCTGGAGTTTTTTCAGCACGAGTCCTTCTAGGATATATAGCCCTATAAACAGACGCGTGTTGTTCTCTCGGATTAGGAACAGCGGGAATTGAAGAAATATCTGCCGGAACAGATGCGCGAATGGGGGCGAAAACAAACAAAAAAAAGCCGCTGCAGCCGCCGTCTCCACCGCAAGGTTCAGATCGGCAAGTAGCTAGGAATCTCTCCTGAATATACAGCAACGTCGACGTGAACGAATATTTCGAGTTCCGCTTGAAGGGCTCTTAATGCGAGAATTTTCGCGCTGCCTTTTACTTCTAAGCACGCGCACGTAACTGGTTACTGGTTACGAGTAAAGAGCGGAGCGGGTGTGTGGGGAGAAGGGGCGTGCACACTAAGATGTAAGTTTCATTCTCTCATTGGGCCTCCTCGCTTTAACAGTCCTGGATTGTCCGCGAGCCATCCGAAGATTGCCTCCGGACGGGAAGTCTCTTAGGAATCTATTGTAAAATCCAGCGCCGCATTGCGTATCCGGATGTCTGCAGACAATCCGCACTCATAATCGGGGAGGGCTGCTTACGGTATTTTCGTTGTGCTGGCGGAATGTTAAACGTGTACGTCCACCGCCAAATGCGAAATTTCTGGTGTCCTCAGTGGTCGAGTGGATTAGGGTGGTTTGTTGCACAGAAAGTAAGATGACTACGATGCGGTAGGGAAACAGACAGATTCATGTTTGTCCATTAAAATAAATCTCATGTCCTTCCTAAATTAATCGGGCTAAGTTGTAATCGCGACATCTCAAATTCCAAAAAACGTGCTTCGTTTCGTGCAATTTGGGAATGGAACCCAGCTTCGCAGGACATCCACCTTCAGAGATTGGAAGGGCAATATTTTTTCTACCTCAGCCCAGTTCGGGAAAGCATCAACTACCACCAGAAAAATGGCACCTTTCACAAGACCCGTAAAATCGATATGCACTCGGCTCCATGGTCGCTCCGGTTTCGTCGAGAAATGCGTAAGCACTTTCGGCTGCCTTTCCTGTCTCTCCTGGCACGTTTTGCCGTGCCGCCGTAATTCTCCGATGCACGAATCTATCCTAGGCCACCAAACGTTACGTTGCGGAAGTTTTCATCGCCTTATATGGGGTGATTATCATTCATCAAGATGACAACACGTCTCTTTCAACACCTGAGAAATTAACACGCGGCTTCCTCAAACGCCCATAATCACGATGCACTAACATTTTGTTGCGTCGTATCTCGTATGCACCGTCGTTTTACCTTAACTCTTCTATGGGCATGCCGTCAACGATCCATTTCCTCACTTCGCATCACCCATTGTCTCGCGACGTGAGCGAGCGACTTTTGCGGCCGTGACCGTCGGTTACTCCGCGGCTTAAAAAGCAACACGTCGCCTGACGCTTCTGCCTCCAACAAAACTGCTTTAACCGGTAGCCGGTAACTGGTGTCTCTAGAGATAACGATTTTGTGTGTCTCTAATAAATACCTCGCTCTGCTACCGTTTTTTGAAAGTACACATGCTTTGAGTTCAGTTGGTGCCATATAACCAATTGGAAAAGCGGCTATTTGTACTTCAAATTATACTTCCAAAACATGAACGCATGCGCATAAAACGTTAGAGACACATAAGTAAACTATAAAAAAAGACCTAAGAAGTGTGCAGTCATAAGAGACAGAAGAAAGCGGTCTTCACAATCGATGATTCATGTTAGGTGATTAGGCAACAGCAAAGAAGGTGTTACTACGGCGCGGGTGGTGAAATTAAATTGTGCGCACAAAGAAATATATTTTCCCAACATATTTAAAATTCTGAAGAAACTGTTCGTAATAACACGACAACAAGCTGGATAAACAAAAAGGGATATTTAAAGAAACGACAATATGCCTAAGACAAGGGTGGAGTAATCTATAACTAAAATGCAGATGTGTCCGACCGTATCTCGTACAGACCAGTTGCAGTATCTTCAGGGGAATACGTGGTTATAACGCAAATTATAACGCGAAGTTTAAAACGTATGATAAATGCCAAATCCAGAGGACTGGCGTGCAATGGGAGCTGAATAATTGATTCTTAAGAGGGGCCTTTAAGAAAATCCTTTATGTGTATACAAATTTTTAATAAAGACCGAAAAGTGAACTCTATTTCTTACACTTAGGGGTATTACAGGAGAGTATCAAAACGTGCCCTATCAACTTCACCAGAGTCTACGAGAAGGCAAGTTAGTAGCTCAAAATTATAAACAACGGCTGCAGGAAATATACAAAAACGCTATGTGCAATATTCCTTGCGCGGCCAATGTGAAGCCAACCAGCAGTAAAAAATAAATGTTAAATTCAGAGATGTCATTTTTCCACACGTATGCTCAGTTGTAACTCACCAACCCTATGTACAATGCGGAACGATAGCAACTTGTGTTTCAGTATCTCTTCTGCCGTAACCAACTGCCAGTAGAAGAGGCGATTCCGGAACTTTAGATGAGGACATTTTATTCCTAAAAGAAGCTGCGGAGCCTAGTGTGCAACATTTCTGGTATACGTGAGCACGTTAAACAAAAAAATGTTTTAATGTAATTTGGATTTAAAAAGTCAGAAAAACTGCGTTTGAATGACGATAAGAACCGATCGCTAATGACCCAGCAAAAACAATGCTGAAGAAAACAATGTAGAAAAATCTGGGCGTACGGACAAGCAAAAATTACATTTATCGAAATACGAGCTATGACCGATTAGGATTGGATGGAAAAGGAAACGCTTGAAATCAAAACGTATTGTACTCAGGGAATACAACAGCTCGCGAGAAGAAAGATTACAGGAAGGGCGCATTGACTACTTGAACACACTTTCGGAAATGTGCTACTATGTTAAATCGCCTTTTCCATCGATAACAGAAGTGAACAAGAGCATGGTAGGTGGAGTTGCATTAAAGCGTCGAGTAAAACAACAGATGCAGCGGAGGACAGAGACAAGGGGTGGGCCTACTTATGGGTACCAAAATCAAAACGCTAAGTATAATTCATTGAACGCCCAAGAACAGTGGATAACACAAAATGACAGACCAAGACGTTCAGCTATTTAAAGTTTGAGAAAGCTGGAAGGCGTACTGTAACATATATGTAGTATAAAGGCTTAGGGGAAGCGATGAACCATAGTGATAAAATTACAGACAATACACTGATAAAAGTGTGCACGTAAAAGAGTCATGGGTATGTGCAGAAGCCCAACCATCAGATCCGGAGGAAAACTATTTCAAAAAAAGGGATGGTGTGTTTTCATTTCGAAGCCCGCATTGGGTGCCCATTAAAAAACTCAAATAGGCCAGCAGGTACAGGAGTAATTGTGTGGTGGTTGTGAAAGTGTACAGAAAGCGAGCTACATATTGCAATAAAATGCACAGGCATGCGCCAGTAGCCGGTGAGGGAGTCATCCAGCTTGAGGAAGAAAGCGGGATTGAGCTTAAATTAACCTGAATTAGAGAGCAGTAGAGGATAGGGAAATACAGCAAGAATCTTGGTGCAAGAAATGCAAAAACCTGAAAAGGCGTGCATACAAAATTCGGAACATAGGACTGAAATAAAAAGAGCTAGACATTTGATTTTTTGCACCGAAGCATTAGCAGTCAATCCGCTGTGAGTTATCACCCTGTTACAAAGAGAAAGCCACCAAACACGATGACCGTCATAATTACCGTCGGCCTTAGAGAGCATTATCGAATTTTATTTCAGGAGCCGTTTCTATATTTTCACAGTTTTGTTGCCTAAACTGAGACTTCACGCAGTTTTGTGATGTTCGAAGTACATGAACGTACGACCAGCCGAACGTTTTCTTTCGGAGACCGCATATATTCGCCCACGTAGACAAAAAATATGCACCACTCTGTGTAACGACGACGATGGTTGAAGGCGAAAGATTCTTGTTATGGATTTTAAAGTAAAGCTTTTAACCTCTACCCCCGAAGGGTACTGCCGCGACCATCGGCGTCCACAGTAAGCTCCCGGGAACAAATAGAACAAACTGCTAACTCCACAAGGAATCGCACCTGGGACGAATAGAGAAGTGGAGCGAGAGTCCGTTGTCTTACTAATTTAGATGCGAGAACATGCGAGAGACGGCGAGACAGACTCCGCACTGCCCGAGCACCGCTGCCGGTTTACGCCTGCCGTTTTTACTGAATGCCCCGTTATAGCATCACGGCGACTATCAAGCCACTGCGCTCCGCTCCCGCAACGTCAAGCAGCCATCTGCGCTTGTTGCCCATGGGCTAGGACATTTAAAAAATAAAGGAAGCTCACCCACAGGCATGGCGTCTTACTTCTCTCTGCCTCTGCCGCCGATCTCGTCCCCTCCGTCGGCAGCCGCAGCGACGGAGAACTCAGATGGTCTCACACCGTGTTTGAGCTACCTTTTTCTACGATTCACCAAAGCAACTCCACCAACCACTATTCATGAATCATGCATTCATTTACCTTAGCAAGGAATGCCTCTTTGATGTCAGAAAGGGTGTCGCTAACTATATTTCACTTTTCTCTGGTTCTACCATTTTTAGAGCCACGTGTGTGTATTTACATGGCGTCGCGAGGGTAATCGTTGTAGGTGTCGTTTAGATCTTCGCTTTCCAACCACGTCACATGGTGGATTGGCGTGTTTTTTTTACTTCACCAATATCGCACTGCGGCTTTGTGCCCCTCTTTTTCCAGACTACCTCCAGCAACTCTCAGGTATGCACTGTGTTGGCTAAACATTGGGGCTGGGATGAGCAGTTGGGTTGGTACCGGCTCTTTGGCGTTATCTTTTAGCAATAAAACTGAAGCAATCAGATAAACGTCGGCCTTATAACTTTCCGGACCGAGGTTAGACTCGGGCGACTGGAAGCGTTTTTTCTTTATTATTACCAAAAATTATTTATCTTCATCGTCAGAAGAAGTTCGCTTTCCTGCAGGGCGTATTGGTCCAAAACGGCGTCAGTAAGATCACCAAAGATCCCCTGAAGAGAACGCTCGCACTGAACTTACCCAGACTGCAAGAAATCTCGGTTTAAAAACCGTGCGTCTTTATTGAGAGGGTAAAATCGAGAGCTTCACAAAATCAGACATGTTAAATATATTATAAAACAACAGAAAGTTTCACCTACCTTGAAGAATGGTTATCAGTTGTTGATTTGAAAAGAAAAAAATTTTGCCCCTTTTAAAATGTGGAACTTCAGAGAGGCCGTCATACGTCTTGTGCTGACTTACTCATAGGCAACTGTTTGTATGAAAAATGTGAGCCACAATATTGTTAGGTTTTTCTTTCATTATAGCGGTAGCAATGTCTGTTTTTCCACTTGACACATTAGTCCTATCTCGCTATGATGTTGATTTGTTTCTTCTCGATTTAAGGGCTATTGTTTAGAAGCACCATACTGTGAGAATTTGCGGGTGCTTACACCTAGAAAATTATCATTATGCTGTAGATTTAGGCACAAAGGTGTACGATACATGTGTTCATAAAAACCTAATCTGGACACGTTTTCTTCAAAAGTATTTGATTCGTATGAATTCCTTTAAAATTATTTTCCAGTGATTTACACTGATTTCGAGATTAATTTAGGAAAACAGGGTTTTTTCAGTATTCTGGTCACAATTAAACATAAAATAAGACATTTTAACTAATAAAACATACATTCATTAGCAATTGACAACCCCCCTGCCAAGCATTTATTTGTTTTTATCCTCAAGGGAAGACTGGTCCGGTGTTGTGTTCCTGCGTTCTATTTTTCTTTTTTTCCAGATTTCTAACTAAACATCGAAAAACATTGGGCATGTTCTCTACTATCTATTCTAATGAAGGGCTCCAGAATAAAAAAATAGATTGCAGGAAAATAAGTCTTACGAGGGTCAGCTGAAAAAGTATAGCCAACTGTTTCTGTCCGGTCTTTTGTATGACATCAGGAGGCAATGGACGTTGTGTTAAAGAATATTAATACCATTACAACTGTGTCAACTGCTTTGGATTTCCTTTACCAAAAATGAAAATACCGTGCAAATTGCTGACACTGCTTAAAACATCAGCATACTTTCGCCCACCTAGCTAGAGTTCGGTGTGTCTATGCTTCCACTCTGCTGCACACTCTGGTAATCTCATGTTTACTCTTATAAATTTATGCACAAAAAAATTCTACAACGTATTTTATTCAGCCCATTTTTTGGTAAAAAAGAGTACGGTATCTTTTGTGAACACGGGCATTTTGCTCCTAATAGTATTGTTCATAACGGTAGTGATACTGGCATAACCAACATTTTATCTCTGCTGCGTGACATCAGTGGAGAATATAAATTGACACAGGGAAGTTATTCCACAGCAGCACTGATACATCTCCGCTTTTGTAGATTGCGTAGGCTGCTTGATAAGTTTGTTTGCACGGTCTTATTCAGGGCGCACGCTGACGCCAAATATTGTTTTGACGGAAATTGAAAAAGAGATCCACCGTAAACAGGAAATAGGCTTTTAGTCGGCGCCATTTCGCTTTATTTAACTTTGTAAACCATGACTGAACACCAAACGTTTAAAAATTATTCTACCTTGCCAATTCTACTCCCAGTTGAGGTTAATTTGTCTATGCAAACAGAATGAACAAATGGCTGAACGAAAAGCTAAAATTAGGCCGCCGTGAAGGAATGAAAATGAGAAAGGGTATCATGGAGAGGTTATGAATCTATTCTCTAATCAATAAAGCGCCGAAATTTAAGTGTTTGGTTTTTTGTAATAGTAAATGAGCTGATCGGTAGAGGTTTAATGTACGATAAATAAATGGCCGATGAAGAATACGATGTTTATGCACCGACGATGCACAGGAGATGAGGCGCGGCGTGGTGAAAGGCATTCAATGAATTTTGACTACCTGGGAATTTGTATCCTGTGCCAAAAATTCAAACACGGAGGTGTTTTTAGCCTTTCGCTTACATCAAAAAGCGGCCACTGCGTCGCAAATGAAACCCGTGTCTTTGGAAGTACGAGCGCAACATCTCATCCACGTAGCCACTGAGCAATAAATACAAAGCATACAAAAGAACAACAACGGGCTGCAAGAACATTTTTTTCTCTTCGAGATTCTCCCCCGCTATTGAACAACTTTTTGAGAAGCATGTTAACACAGCTCTACCCTCTAATCAAGTCTATCCTTGAAGCCTCAATAAAACATTCGAACTCAGCCAAGGATGAGTACCTCTATCGCGTGCTTGCGCAATAAAAATGTTTGAATATGAGCCCGTAGCAAGGGTAAAGTGATGATAAATAACCCGCCGCGGTTCCTCACTCGCTATGTCACTGTGCCGGTGAGCCCGAGGACAGGGGTTTGATTCCGGGCTGCGGGCCCGCTTTTTTGATATAGGCAGAAAGCGAAAACGCCCTCGTGTGGGCGATTTTGGCGCAGGCAACAATCCCCAGCTGGTCAAACTTATTCGACAGCGCTCCACTACGGCACGCCTCATGGCGTGTGTAGCGTCGGCGTGTTAAACTCTACAATTAATCAAATCAGTCAGAAGATAAATTTCAAGTGTGAGGTCAGTTGGGTACAAGCCACCGCACGGGAAGGTACTGAAGTGAAAACTCCTAATCGAACGCGCATCTCATTGCGAGGATCCGAAGTGGAAGGGCGATTGCACCAGAAATTGCACACGCTTTCGGCACAAAAAGTACGGTATACATGACAAGCATCGCCTTCACACTACACCATGAATGTCCACTACATATTCTTGCTAATCCCACCGAGCAGTGTTTGAATTGCGGGTTGCCATTGTGCGTTCACTGCGGACTCTTGTTCAAAAGCAAGTGTGCTACCGAAAATATTGTTTTGATGTTCTATAACATCTAACGCTTTGTGGCTATGGTTGGCTTATCCTACTGAATTATGTATTTTGAAGACAGCGTGTTTCCTATCCAGTTTGCAAAAGCCGTCGTCTTGTTTCCCGCTTTGTGCTTTTCCACCGGCCACTACATTTTTCCCCTATTTCTCTGGTGTAAACAATTTGAACGCGGAAGAACCTCGTGTGTACTGTGATAAATGCATTTTCGCAGAAATCCTGCAAGTCATTACGCTTCTTTTCTTCTCAACGATTGCTGGGGCGTCTTTAAAAGGCAGAAACAAAATACCACCGTAATTTATTTCATTGCTAGGGCTATCAGCGCTTCCCTGGTTTCTGTGGTTTTCCTCAAGCCACCCATGTAACGTACTATTTTACTAGCGTAACAATACAAGCACATTGGGAAGCTGAGCCTTTGTTGTTTCCAAATCAATTTCACAGGATCCGTGAACGAAAATACTCACCCTATTAGGAGTGTTTGACACGCGAGGTTAGCAAGAAAAAAAACCCTAGTTTACCATCCTTAGAAGTCCCTCGCCTCCGTCCTCTTTCCTGCGTTGCTGTACCTGCTAAATATTTCAGTCACCATACGTATCGCGCAGCAATGAAAGAAGCGTAAGAACAGATTTTTTATAGGTACCAACCCGTTTTCGGCGGACCGATGCACGGAAGTAGTTGTCTTTTACACACGTTTGCCGCGGCGTGCTATAAATGTAAGAAAATACTAACCTAGTTAGTCTTTGTGCGAAAGGCTTCATTTCTATCTCATTTCTGTACTTCTCGTGCTGCTGTCCGTTCTATTTACCATTTCTAAGGCGTGCACTTACGAAGACTCAGAAGCTGAACCTTTGTCGTCACCAACTCATTTCACCGGGACTAGTGCAAGAAAGTACTTGTCTTTATACAGTTAAACATGCACGTAACAAAGTTGACAAATGTTTCCAATTTTTCTGTGCATGCAGGGTTTTGTTAAATGCAGGTTTGAGTAAAGGCTCGCGGGAATGAAGCAGAAACGAAGCCACAATGCTAGACATCTGTAAAGGGGAACTCAACTTGATAGAGTTATTTTACAGCGAAAAACTTGGTGACTTCCTCCAGCCGCTTTCGCACGAGCTTTGGCATTACACGGCGCTCCAAACCAAGGTGACTGGCCCCATATTGGCAAACGTAACCTAAGCATTAGGTTTGCCTTTTGACACTTTCGGTGCTTTTACTCGTTTTTAAACCAATCGTGCGCTGAAAGAGCGCCTTTTTGCGAACTTGATGCGTTTTACCGAACTTATAATGGCCGATAGGGTGGTAGCTGGAGTACTGTAAAAGAAGGTGTCTTTCTTCTTTTTATGCGACGGAGACAGCATTTAAATTGTGAACTCCTCATGAACAGACAAGTTTTCATTTTGGGCCGGCAGAACTGACTTCTGAGGAACCGATACGCCAGCTAGCAGTCAAGACACTCGACTCATTGCTGACAGGACTCCCTAGCATCTCAAAATTTTGTATCTAACCAAAGCCAAACGCACACGTAGAAACGCACGGTAGTTTGCCTTGCTGGTTAAAAAAATGAAGTGCACCTAACCTTGCTACCTGGTGTGGTATCCACGCTACAGAAACAAGAACACCAGCCACTCCGTTTATGATAATTATGCCGAATTTTGTTTTTAGGTGACCCAAGACCTATTTTTTATACTGGCTCCTAAATTATTGCAAACAATCGTTAAATTAGCTCATTTGTCCGGAAAATAGTTAAGTACAATTAAAAAGGCGATGACTTACCAGCTTGGCGAGTTGGAAACATCAAGGTTTACCACCGCAATTATTCAACAAATACAGGTCGCAAACACATGGGTTTCGAATGAGGTGGCAATGAGGACTTCAAAAAAAATTGTAAAACCCAGTAATTACTTACAGAGAGATTCGTTGCATTCAGGTTTAGGAGTATTATCGATGTTTGCAGTGGCGTATTTGAAACACAGAATGAGAAGTATGACCGTAGTGCACCTTCGTGAAAGGAAGGGCCTTCGCCTAAGACTTTTTATGTGCTTCTCCATTGCTCCCATTTTAAATAATATTTATGCGAGGTAAAAATATGGGAAGGGTGATAAGTTTTATAGCTTTCTAGTTTTTAGACTGATTTCGTTGCACTCGGGCAAGAAAGGACGCCTCATTTATTCACAACGTTTGTGGGGTGCGTGTAAAAAACAACAACGACCTTAGTTTAGGTTATCGTGAAAGCGCTTGTGCCCGTTCTTGTCTATGTGATTCTCCATCTGCAGCCCATTTTAATTATCCTTTATATGGCGTAACAGTATACGAAGGGTGGGAACCTGAACTGTTGTAATTGCCAAACTGGTTGCGCGGTACTTGTGCAAGAACGTCGGGGACTTATTCTCAACATTTCCTGTACTCTACTCGGAAGCCCGAAAAAAAAAACCGTAGGTTATCTGCGTGGGAAAGCCCCCACCCTCATTCATGTTTCTGTGGTTTTTCTCGGCGCTGATCTTTTACCATTTTTATTGCATAATATACGAACGGCGAGAAGGTGAACCTTTATTGTCTCCAACGCAGTTTCTCTTGAGACGTGGAACAAAGTATTATATTTTTGGTGGGTGTGGATAAAGAGAAAGGAAAGTAATAGTAATACCACTTTTTCACTTCGTGCGAGAGCCCTCATCCCCTTCTGGTTTAAGCTTCTCCTCCCACTGCCCAATTTATTTATGTGGCGTAACAATGCAGGCAAGTGAAATAATAAACTTTTCTTTCTCCAACTCCTTTTAATGATATTCGGGGAGCAAAGTAGGCTCTTATTAATGTTTGCGAAGAGCTATTTAAAACACAACAGAATATACCACAATATTTTGGAATCGCACTGGGGCCCTTTATTCCGTCGTCTTTTTGTGCTTCTTCACCGGCCATTCATTTTTTTTCTTCGGCAATACATTACAGAAAAATTGAGAAGCTGAACGCTTGTATTTCCAAACAAATTTTGTAGTGATTTTTGAAAGAAAGCACGCGTAGTTTACTCTTAAAAGTTTCGGAGGCGTTTTCGTATAAAATTAAAATGTACAACCCTGCCTAATCTGTCTGCAAGGCCCCTCATCTCCATCCTCGGTTTTGTGCTCCTTCTCGTTCTTTACTTTTTATTTACTATTTCTTAAATGTTCCAATATAGGAAGCGTGAGACACTGAACAATTATTGTTGCCAAAACATATTCGAGGGACTCGGGCTCGAAAGCACGCCTCTTTGCTTCTCAACGTTTGCTGTGAAATCTTGAAACAACATGAAAATACGACACTTCTCTATTTGAGTGGGAGGGCCTTCATTTCCGTACTGGTTTCTCTGCTCTTCTCCTTGCTGCCGATTTTTTTAGCATTTCCCGTGCATGCCAATGCAGGATCGCTGTGAAGCTGAGCATTTATAGTTGCCTATTCACTTAGCGATATTCGTGGAATAATTTACTCGCTTTTTTGTCAACATTTGCCGATCGGTGTTTGTCACCCTAATACAGCCTTATTTTTCTTCGCGCAAAGACCCACTTCTTCCTTGTTTCTCTGTTTTCCCACCTTCGGCCTCTTTTATTCACGAGTTTTATACGAGTAATAGAGGTAGGGTGGTACCTCAACTGTAACATTTGCCCGCAATTTTTTGCTGGAGCGGACGCGTTCTGCATTCTCGACATTGGCCGCGGCTTGCTTAGGAGACAGAAAAACGCGGCTCTGGTTTAGCTTCGTGTAATGACCCTATTCTCCATTATCGTTTCTGTGCTTGTCCACCTGTTTCTTATTTTATACACTATTTCTTTGGCGGGACAATTTACGAAGGGTGATAAAAAGAATTTTGGTGTCCGATACCCGATTCAGCGGGTATCGTACAAGAGGCTCCGCTTTTTTATTCGCAATTTTTTATTGTGCTTATATACCCGAACGAAACTGTCTGTTTTAAATTCAGGCGAAAGACCTCGTCTCCATCGTTGTTTCGGTGCTTCTTAACCCCCGCCAAATTTATTTACCATTTCAATGCCATCAATCTGCACCAAGGGAGAGAAAATGGTATTTTTATTCTCGATGTTTTACGGCGTGTTTAAAACAAGAAAGATCACAGCTCATCTTTTTGTTAGTGCGAGAAAACTCTCCTCAGCCCTGGTTTCCATGCTGCCCTCGCATCCACCCACATTACTGGCCTGGCCCAACAAAACAGAAAATTTAGGAAGCTGAACCTGTCTAGTAGCGAATTTTCGAGGGGCATGCGCAATAACTCACGCGTAGTATAAGCAAAGGTTGCCAAGACTTGTTGAAAGACCAAAACAGCGACCTCATGAAAGGTTCCTCGCCCCCGAACTTTTTCCTCTGTTTCCCTTCGTCCCGCTGTTTCAATTAGAATTTGGAGAAGCATTGCGACTTAGCAAGTTGTGGGAAGCATAATTTTTATTGTTTCCCACCCATTTTCGCAGAACTCTTCCAAAAAAGTACTCGTATTTCATACGCAATGTTTTGCGCATATTTACCAGTTCTTTAAGGTAACACTATAAGATGAGTGAGAAGCTGAACTTGTATCGTCAGCAAATTATTTACAGGGAGTCATGCAAGAAGTGCGTGTCTTAATATTGTCCATGTTTTTCATGGTGTCTTTAACATGCAGAAAGGGAAATACGTCCCAATTTTACTTCTTGCGAGGGCCCTCGTCTTGTCCTTGTTTCTGTTCTTTTATACCTTCCGCCCATGTTTTACCGTTTTTTTAGCGTAACAATAGAAAGAGTAGGAACCTGAACTTTTATAGTTGCCAAATATTTATCGTGTGACTCACGCAAAGAAGTTTGTCTTTTATTCTCAACATTTTCTGCGCTGTTTTTGAACGACAGCACCATAAAGCATATGCTATCTTCATGCGAAAGCGCTCGCCTCAATCCTCGTTTCTGTGGTTCTCCACAAGAAATTTTGTTAGCATTTCTATGGCATCGCAATTCACGAAGGGGGAGATGCTGTATTTTATTGCCTCTAACTTGTGCTCTCTAGAATCGTGTTACAATGAACGAGTCTTTTATCTGCAACGTTTGCCCCGGTGGGCATAAATGAGATGAAAAATGCGACCGTAGTTTGGTTTCGTGCGAAGGCCATCGCCTCTTTCCTTGTTCCAATGATTCTCCGGCTGCCCGTTTTTACCCTTTGATTGCCATGCAACACACAAAAATGAGAAGCTAAACTTTTATATTCTAAATGTTTGCCGCATCTTGCTTAAACGACAGAGATGTGACTGTACTTTACCTTCGTGTGAGGGCCCTCGCCTGTGTCCTCCTTCCATGACATGACTTGTCCGCCTGCGCCCATTTTATATACTATCTGCGACACGTTTACAATTTCTGACATTTTATACACCAATTGTGGAAGTGTGAAACGCTGAACCTGTATCGTCCACAACTCATTTTCGCCAACTCATGATGTATGTACGCGTCTTTATATTGTCAATGCTTCCCTGGGTGTCCTTAAAACACAGAAAGAGAAATACAATGAACTCTCCATAAACGGGACATCAAGGAACAGGAATAAATAGTATCATTTAGCAAGTTTTATTCACTAAGAGAGGTGCAAAAGTGCCAATTCATGTTTGTTCACACTGTTAAGAAAAATTAATGAAACTCGAACCACTAGGACGTGAATGTGACTAACTGGTTTTCAAAAAGCAAGAAGATTTCAGGGCACAACATTCACAGAGCCCACTTGGCAAGAAAAAATCGCTGTTTCCTAAAAAAGCAGAAAAATGCATAAAAAAACCGCTTTCAAGGTGAGGACTGGTGTCCTTTCTTTTCTAACACAACCTTAAGGTCTGCACGCCTCAGGCCTCTAATCCGCGAGTGCTTACATGCCACCCAATTCGGAAGAAGGCAAAGCGTTCATAAAGCACCAATAGCTCCACGGTGACACCAACGGCGAGGCAGGAGCTACGCCTTTCACCTTAGCTGATTTGAATCGAGTCCGAAGAAGTAGAACAGGAACTGTGTTGCAGTATTCGTCTCGCTAAGCAGGCTGACTACTAGACAGGTGAGGTACACAAGATCAATGAGGCTAAAAAAAAGAAAAGAAACACTAAACAGCCGGAACAGGAAAAAGCTGTTAGATTGGAAAGAAGTACCGTTTTCGGTTCCGTTTACACGGTGAGGCGGAAATTTTAGACCCGATTACCGAACGTGTTTTTTTACTTTAACATAGTGCAGAAGCAATTAACTTAGAGGTGGCAGTTTTAATAAATCAGCAATTCCCTTTAAGCGATTTCCATTTATCGAGATTATGCTGCACGTGCTTACTTTAACTTTGATCGTGCGAGGGCCCTCGTCTTGTCTTTGTTTACTGCTCCTCCACCTGCCTCGCATTTGTTTTTGCCCTTTCTATAGGGAATGAATATATGAAGGGTGGGGAGCTGAACTTATACGTTGGCCAACATTTTTTTGTGGGATTCGTGCAAGAAGGTATGTCTTTTATTCTAAACTTTTTCTGTGCATTGTTTAGAAGGCCGGACGAAAAACCCTAGGTTATCTTCATGCGACGGCGCTGGCCTCCATCCTCGTTTCTGTGGTTCTCCACAACCAAATTTATTTAACATTTTATAAGCATAGCAATACATGAAGAGCGAGAATCTGTACTTTTCCTGTCTCTAACTCGTGTTCTCTGGGCTAGCGCAACAAAGAACGCGTCTTTTATAAGCAACGTTTGCCACGGCGGTCATAAAAACAGTCAAAAATACGACCCTAGTTTGTCTTCGTACGAGGACCCTCGCCTCTGTCTTTGTTTGTATGCTTCTCCTGCTGCCCGATTTTGCAATTTCAATGGCATACAACGCACAACAAATGAGAACCTGAACTTGCATTATTCGCAATGTTTGTCGCAGCGTGTTTGAAGGAGAGAGATGACCCCAGTTTACACTATGTGAGCGCCGTCACCTGTCCACTCGTTTCGCAACTCCGCCTGCACCCATTTTTATACAATTTCTGAGACGTAAATTTATAACAAGCGTGAAAAGCTTACCTTTTCTAGTTACCAAGGCAATTTCGCAGAAGTTGTGGAAGAAAACACGAGCGTAAATGAAAAAACTACGGTTCAAGGTAAACTTCTTGCGAGGGCCCTCGTGTGCATCCTCGTTTGGTGCTTCTCCCAATTACGCCGATTTTACATATTCTTGCTACAGTGTAACAATATAGGAAGTTCGTAAGTGAACATTCCATATTGCGAACCAGTTTTTGTCGAACTCGAGCAGGAAAACTTGAGGAGAGCGTTTGTTTTCTGCGTTTGCTGTGGTTTGTTGAGACTACTGAAAAAACATTTTACCCCAATCTAGGCTCTGAAGGCGGTTGGAAAGAAAAGCGGTAAACTACACCAATAATTGCCCACGCTACGTCACTTGAATTAGTACACTTGGCTCTACACAGAGATAAAGCGGAGATTTTGCTAGCTTATTTCTAGAATTCACCGAGTCGGCCTATCGAAAGTAGCAGCGTCTGCCACGACTGCGGTAAAGGAGCGGACGCCGCCCCTGTAGCCGTAGGTAAGAGGAAAGGTAAATTAGAGGAGCGTGCTTTGAATAGTGAGACCGCGGAACGTAGCTATCCCGATGTGCTAGCTCGTGGCTAAATGAACACAGCGAAGCAAGCGCAGACGCCGACAGAATTCGCCATGTAGGCTTAGGGATTCCCATTTATACCAATTTAAACCCGTTAGCTTAGAACTTTTGAGTGTGACATTGTAAACCCATGACGGGGACAGAAGAAGTGACAGTGACACAGGTCGAGCGCTGCCATTGACACTGACCCTTCTTCTGTGTCTGTCGTAGGCCCTCTTTTACCATCAAAGTGGCATAACAAGAAGCCAAACTATCTGTTTTGAGTAAGTTTGAGAATTGCGAGAAAGCTGAGGAAACGGTTATATTCACAGTTTATCAAAAGCAGTTGCTCATTTCCCCTTTCCCTCTTCCCCCTTCCCTCTTCCCTTTCCCTGTAAAAACAGAATGATAATGGTATTCAACAATTAAAAAAAAAAACGGAGTCCCCGTCGTGGCAAGCAGTTCACAAAATGTAGCGGTATTTAGCGCTTGTCGGTATGGGGTCACTACGTTGTGTTTTCCCGCCTTCCAAACCAGTACTTAACGTATCTTTGGCGTACGAAGCCTTAATTCCGTCGGGTCCGGGTTACCCAGGAGGAGCTGTGGAACACGTAGTGAAGACGTGTGAGGTAACCGCGCTATGCACTTGAAGTTGCGGCAAAACATGCTTAAAACAACTGTCGCTAACGCTGATGACAAATACGAGGTAATGAATCCCTCCGTCACGCCAACCGGGTGGACCATGGTGCGGTAAGCATTGAATGCTGGGGTTTAGCGCCCATTCGTCGCACCATTTATATTTCGCACCATATGTGAAAGACATTAATTTATTTTTTCTTATTACCTGCAGCGCCGACAAGGCATCACAGCAGGAGGTTTATTCAAATAGACGAATACAATTTATCACGAGTGGGAAAAAGACACGACGGTGAGTGACACTAGTCAGCGCAATAACGCGTCAAATGCACAAGCTACGTCACCATTGAAAAGAGAAAAAAAGAAGAAAATTCAAAAGTGTGACAAGAACGCGTAGAAAAGAGCATCAGAGTGTGGAATATTACCTCGCATTTATTCCATTTACCAATGAAACGGGTAAAAAAGAGCCCTTTGAAACATCAGTACGGCAGCCGATTTCACGATTTTTTCACGTATGGTAGCGCCACATAGGTACAAAGTAAGGGGGTGGTAAAAAACATTTAGGGTCAATATCAGCCTTTCTGAAATAACTACGGTACAGTATTTCCAGTTTGCGATGCAACCGACGCTTACTTATAGTTTCCAAGCACAACCCTGTTTTAATGATGTAATGCTAGTGTAAAACCGCATTTTTAGTTGCAAATCAGAGCACGCGATTCTGGACGCGGTCCAGTAGTGCCCATAAATTATCGAATCGTGGTTCCTAAACAGCGCAGGCTTACTCCGCAATAGATCTTACGTTGGTGATATATAAAAGTTCCTTAGGTTTGAAAGGAGCATTACTGAAGTTGTACTTTAAACACTTGAGCGTGCGGGATTCTGCAAAAGTCCTTTTTCATGTTTAAAGCTCCAAAAAATACTACCCTAGTTAGCTTCATACGAGAGGGCTGAAGTCCTAGCTCATGGCTATACATCTACCGCTGCCGCCCATTTTTGCTACCGCTGCCGCCCATGGCTATACATCTACCGCTGCCGCCCATTTGCCTTTTTATGGCGTTACAATAAACGCCGGGTGAAAACCTAAAATTATATGGTTCTTAACCTATTTTAGTAAAATTTATGCAAGAAAGTACGGAACCTTTATTGGAAACATTTGCCGCAGCATGTCTAAAGGCAGACAAAAATATAACCCTGGTTTGCGTTTGCACCAGGGCCCTCGCCTCCATCGTTTGTTTGCTTCTCGTACCTCGCACTTTACCTTTCTCTGCGGAAACAACATGCTGAACATCTATAATCATCAATTATGTTTCGGGGTACTCTTGGAAGAAAGTACGTATCTTTATTCTAAAGGCTCGCAGAGCGTGTTGTAAACAGAAAGAAAAACACGACCCAACATTATCCCTGTTCAACGGACACCATCTCCTTCCTGTGTTGTGAAATTTTTGCGTGGCAATATTTTTATTCACTATTTATACGGCCTAATTATATAGGAACGATGGTAAGATTAACGTTGATATTTGCGCAACTAAAGTTTGAAAGTGCGTGCGCGGAAGTATGCGGTTTTATTTGCATGTTTTGCTTCAGCCTTTCCATTACACAAAAAAAGACGACCCTAGTTTTCTTCGCACGAGGGACCCCGTCTACGTCCCCAGTTTTGCGCTTTTTCATGTGCCAGCCATTATGTTTAGTACTTCTCAGTCGTTGCAAAAAAGGAAAGGTTACAAGCCCAATAATATTGTGACCAATACGTTTTCACGTGACTCGTTCAGAATTTTACGGCTCTTTCTCAAGTGTTCCTAGGGCATCCATAAATGACTGAAACATCAATATGACTCTAGAAAACAAACACTGCTCTAGCTATCGTCACCGTCATCGTTTCTGTGCTTCTCCACTAGCTGTCTTTTATTTAAAGATATTATAGCGTAACAAGATAGGAAGGCTAAGAAAGAAAACTTTTGAGGTACCAGCCTACTTTCGGAGTGCTGAAGCAATAAAGAACACTTCTTTTATTCGCAGTTTTGCTACACAATATAAAAACAGACAGAAAAAATATGACCCGTGTTTGTCTTCGTGCAAGGGCGTCGGTATGAGTACTTGTTTCAGTGCTTCACACCTTGCTGCCCATTTTATTCACTATTTCTATGCCGAAATACTTTACCAAGAAAGAGAAGTTCAACGGTTATAGTGTACAGCCTATTTTGTCAGAACTCAAGAAAGAAAGTGTGCATTTTTTATTCCCAATGTTTCCTGCACTGTCTGCAGAAGCCAGAAATAAAAAAAAACACCCTAGGTGACCTCCGTGCGAGAGCCCTCACCTTCATCCTCGTTTTTGTGGTTCCCCTCCACAACCCATTTTATTTATCTTTTCTACTGCGTAACAATATGCGAAAGCGGACAGCTAACGTTTTATCATCGTCGAACAATTTTCTCGATACTCGTTCCTGAAATTACGCGTCAATCATTCGCAACATTTGCCACGCTATGTTTTAAAGACCGAAAAATTAACACACTAATTTGTATTCGTGCGACGGTCCTCTTCTCTCTCATAGTCTCTAGGCTCCTGTACCTGCTTTCCAGTTTCTATTCTATATCTATTGGGTAACGATATACCAAAGGAGACAGGCGGAACTTTTAACATGTCCGTTTCTTTATAGTGGGACTCGTGCAAGACTGTAAAAGAATGCTTAAAAGACACAGCCAGAAACACTACCCTAGTTTATCTTCGTGCAAGGCCCTGGTCCTAAATTTCCTTTCGTTGTGCCTCCACCTGCCGCTGAGTTCATTTATAATTATATGGCCTAACAACCTAGCAATCGGGAGAAGCCGAAGTTTGTATTTGTCACACCATCTTTTAGGTGTCGTTCAACAAAGCACGTGGTGTTTGTCAACGGTTCCCACGCCGTGTTTTAAAGACAAAAGTGCTACCCTAGTTGAGCTTCGTGTGAGACTCCTCAACTCCAATCGCGTGTTTGTCTATATCGACTGCCACCCTTTTTTATGGCGTAGCAGTATCCGAAGGGTGAGAATCGAACCTTCACGGTGGCCAACCCATTTTTATGGAAGTGGGGCAAGAAATGCCCAAACTTGTTTTTCAAAGCAGCTTGTTTAAAAGATAAAAAAATTACGATCCCTTATTGGTCTTCATGCCAGGGCCAATGTATCCGTTCACGTTTCTGTTCTGTAGTGCTTACCCTTTTACTTACCATTGCTTAGCCATAACAGTACACCAATAGTTTGTGGCTGAACCTTTTTACTCAGCAGACCATTTTCCGGGAAGTGGTGCTAGAAAGTACGAGTTTTTGTATTGTCAATATTTGCTGTGGCGTGTTTAAAACACAGGAAAAACAATACGACCCTAGTTTATTAGCTTGCGAGTCACAAGTCTCCGCCCTGGTTTCAGTGCTTCTCTATCGGCCATTTCCATGGCGTAACATTATAGGGTGACTGTGAATCTGGGCTTTTATATTTCTCAACCTGTATCAAGTGACCCATTAGGAAGTTACGTGTCTTTTATCCTCACCTTTTGCCGCAGCGTGTTTAAAAGACACGACAGAATTGACCCTAGTTTGTCATTGTTCAAAAGCCTCGTCTTCATCTTTCCCGTGTTTGACCCCTGGTGTCCACTTAGTTACTATTTCTTTGGCTTTGCAACTTCGCAAGTAAGAAGGTGAACTTTATTATCAAACCCATTATCACCGGACTTGTCCAAGGAATTAGGCGTCTTTTATTCTCAACTTTTTTACTGGCGCGTGTCATTACAAAAAATATTGTAGGACCCAGTTTCCCTACTTCCACATCTTGCAAGGGCCATCGTCTCCCTCTTCCATTATGCGCTTCTTCCCCTGCTACCCTATTTATTTACCATTTCTGTGGCTTCACAATATAGAGAGACTGAGAATCTGTACTTAAATAGTTGCCATCCCATTTCCGCGTTATTCGTCCGAGAAGGAACGCGTCCTTTATTCTGAAAACTTGCTGTGCAATCCTTAATACAGAAAAAAATACGGCATTAGTTTGTATGCGATAGCCTCGTCTGCGTTCTCGGCTCTGCACTTTCCCATCCCGGCCCAGTTTATTTGCAAATTCTTGGTCGTTAAATTGTAGGAAGCGTAAGAAGCTGAAATTTAAAATGGCTGATTTATTTTTGCGGGTTTCATACAAGAAGTTATGCGTCTTTTTTTCTCAACGTTCCCTGGGGCATCTGACAAAGACAGGTGGACGAATAATACCCCAGTTTATTTGTTGCGAGCGCATTTATCTCCGTCCTTGTTGATGTGCTTCATTATCTGCGTCCATCATATTTACCATTTTTAAGGCGTAAAAACGTAAGGAAGCTTGAAATGTAGACTTTGTTGCTGCCAACAGATTTTGGAAGTCCATGTGTGATATATTATCTATCGCTTATTTCCCCCATTCGCCATCGCGTGTTTAAAAACAAGAATAAAAATACAACCCCAGTTTATCATCGTGCAAGGGCCTTTCCTTCAGTGCCCTTTTCTATCGTTCTCCTCCCGGCAACCATTTCTCTAGCCTTTGGATGGCGTAAGAATATAAGAAGTGTGAGAAACTGAACTTTTGTTGTTGCTAAGAATTTTATTTGGAGTCATACAAAGGACTCGTCGTATTTCAATGTTTTCAGGGCGTGTTTAAAAGAGAGAAAGAAAAATTCTACCCTATTGTCTTCCTTTGAGGGCCCCCGGCTCTCCCTTCTTTTCAGTGCTTTTCTATCGGACACCCGTTTACCACTTCGATGGCATATTAGGAAGGGCGAGAAGTAGAACTTTTGTATTCGCCAACCCATTTTTGTGGTATTCATGTAAGACCTTACGGTAATTTCTTCTTAATTCCCCCGCCACTATTAGGAGACCGAAAAAATAGGACGCTAGTTTCCGCCCTTGGGTCTGTGCTTGTACCCCTGCCAGCAATTTGATAGCCCATTTTTTTTGGCGTAACAATATAGGCTGGCTGAGAACCTCACCTTTTATGGTTCCTAACCCAATTTTGGGAAATTGCGCGTTTTTTATTGTCAAGCTTTGCCGTAGCGTGCCTAAATGACACAAGAATACGACCCTAGTGTGTGTTTCTGCAAGGGCCCACGTTTCGGACCTCGTATGTGTGCTTCTCGTGCCTCGCACTTTATCTACAATTGCCTTCGCGTAACTATATAGGAAGGGTGAGAAGCTGATTCTATATAGTCATGAAACCATGTCTAGGGGACTTGTGCAAGAACATACCTGTCTTTTAATCGGAAGGGTTGCTTAGTGCGTTGAAAACAGAAAGAAAAACACGGCCCTAGTTTATCTTTGAGGAAGGCCATCGTCTGCTCTCTCGTTTCTGTGTTTCTTCTCCCGCCGGCCATTTATTTACAATTTTAATGCGACAACAATGGAGAAAGACTGGGAAGCTAAACGTGTAGAGTTGTCAACCCTTTCTCGCATTACTCGTGCAAGAATATCTGGTTTTTTCTCGGAACTTTGGATGCAGCAGGTTTACACGACAAGTGAAATGCGACCCTAAATTGTGTTTGTGCATAGCGTCCCTTTGCTCATTTCTGTGCTATTCCTATCACCCATTTTGTTTTCTGTTTTGGTGGCATAACTCCAAAGGAAGAGAAAGAACTAGAGCTCCAATATTTGCCGGCCTATGTTTGCGGTACTTATGCAAGAAAGTAAACGTTGTTTATTATGTTCGCACTTGCGCGTTGAAAAGGCAGAAAAATATTACTCTAGCTTGTCTTTGCGTGAGTGTCACCATATCCTTCCTCTTTGGTGTACTTCTCCTGCGCCTGTTTTATGTACCTTTTCTATGGCATTACAATATACAGTGTTGTGAACTTTCATATTTGTGAACCCACTTTTACTATATTTCGGGAAATAAGAACGCCACTTTTATTCCCAGCGTTTTCGCCACCGTGTTTGAAAATCGAATAGAAAATCGACTAGAGAATAGAAAATAGAAATGTCCATCTAGTTTCGGTGCTTATTCTTACAACAATTTTATTTACTTTTTATCTGGTGTGTGAATATTGGAACAGTAAGAAGCCGAACTTTTATAGTTGCCAATCCTCTTTTGTGCTCCTGAGGCAAGAAAGTATGCGTCTTGTATTCTCAACGTTCACCCCAGTGAGTTGAAAACAGAAATACGACTCTAGCTTTTCTTCGTCCTCATCTCTGCGCTTCTCCTCCTTGCGACAACATTTATTTTTTTTACTATAGTTTACCATTAAAAGAAGGGTGAATAGGTAAACTGCTATGGTTACCAACCCGTTATCAACGTACTCATGTAAAAAAGCTCGCCCCTTTTGTTGTCAATGTTGGTCGCGACATTTTTAAAGAAAGAAAAATAGGAGAATAGTTGTTTTTGTGGAAAATCCATCGTCTGCAATCGGTTTTTTTCTACTTTTACTCTTGCCGTTGGTTTATTTTTCATTTATATGGCATAACAATTGAGGAAGGGCGCGAAGCTGAACTTTGTGTTTGCAAACCGTTTTTTGTCGTTCTCTGGACAGAAATTACCGGTATTTTCTTCTCAACGTTTATAGCACCGTGTTTAAAAGAGAAAAAGAAAAATGCGACCCTGCGTTTTCTTTGTGCAAGGACCCTCGTCTCCGTCCTCTTTTGCGTGCTTCTACTTCTTTTGGTCGTTTTATTTGGCATTGCTAAGACGCATATATTTAGGTAGTATGAGAGGCAGAGCTTTTGTAGTGGCCAACCGGTTTTCGCGGAACTTGTGCAAGAATGCACACGTCTCCTAACGTTTGCTGGGCTGCATAAGACAAAGAGATAAATACGACCCTAGAACTTCTGTGAGACAGACCTTGTATTCGTATTTTTTCGGAGATTTTCACCCGCCATCCCTTTTTTTTACTATTACCATGATGTAACAATATAGGCAGAGTTAAAAGAAGGTTTCTTTATTGACAACACATTTTTCCGTGACTCGTGCAAAAGAGTACGCGCCTTTTATTCTCAACATTTTCCACGGCTCGCTAAAAGAAAGACAAAATATGACCTACGGTTATCTCGATGTGTGGGCCCTCGTTTCTGACTTTGTTTTGTGCTTCTCTCTCTCCACCATTTTTATTTTCATTTTTAAGTGGCAGCTGTGGAAGTAGGGTGAGCAGTTAAACTTCTGGAGTTTCCAACCTTTTTTGCAATTCCCTGCAAGAAAAATTCGCATTTTTCTTAACGTTTTCTGTGCGGTGTAAAAGAACAAATAAAAAACTACGACCTGTTCTTTATCGTTGTACCAGGGCCCTCGCCTGCATTTTTCTCTCTGTGCTTGTGTTTTTGTCACCCATTTATTATGCTTTCTTAATGATATGTAACATTGGAAAGGAAGAAGCTGAATGTTTGTAGTTGCGAACCCATTTTTCTCACATTTTTTAAAGTAGTACCTGTAGCTTGTCAACGTTGGCCACAGCTTGTTTAAAACTAAGAAATATACCACGCATCTTTTTCTTTGTGCGAAGACCCCCGTCTTTGTCCTTGTTTTTATCTTTCTCCTGCCACTCGTTTAATTCTCCAATTATCAGGCGCAACCTATAAGAGTGAGAAGGTGACCTTTTTTTATTGGGAAGCGTTTTTCGCGTGACTTATGCAAGAGGGTATGGTCTTGTATTCTGAAAATTTGCCGCAGCGAGTTGAAAACACAGAAAGGTACAACCCCAGTTTTTTTTATACTTGAAAAAGCCTATGATTGCTGACCACAGGATTAATTTAAAAAGTCTGAAAAAGACGTTTTGACTTGTTCAGTGACCCGAAAGAATGGTTCACTGAGCCGATAAGCCGGAAGATTGAAGCTTGTAAATGGTGCTCCGATCTGATAGACACTGCCATCTTGCCAACGTAGGCGGGAGATCACCTGCATCGTGGTTTAAAAAAATTCGGGGCTTTTGAATTATTAGAGAATAAAAAAATTGCCGTGAAAGCCATTTCTTTTCTCAGGCAATAACTGATGCATCGCCACAGTCTATTTCATGCATCGTGCCCTCCACGGGTTCCCCAGGGGCATTCGACACAGTCTTCTTGCTTTTGACATCGTTCGTGTGTTGGCGCAGTGTGTTTCAAAGTCACCACTGTCACCATGGCAGCAATATTCGCAGTGTGTTCAGAGAGTGTTGTACACTACCCAGCGAAAAGTACGTTTCTTGATTCCGTCCTTGACAGCCGACAGGTCGTGCCTCTGCTTTCAGGTATAGACTTGACTTGCGTACACATCATTAGAGTGCAGAGCACAAGCCAAAGATTTGCTCACTGCGGGAATGTATGGGATCGTGGCTCGGGCTCGGCAAGGAGAACCAGAGGGTTTTAATGGGCCTGAAGACAGCCAAAGCATGGAATCATTGAAGTGCATGGGGTAGACGCAATTTCCGGGCTCTCGTTGCATTAGTCTTGGATCAGCAGATCCATCTTCTGGCTGTGTGCGGAATTTCTACGCACATTGGAGTGCAACGATAGAGCGTTTCTCACACGTTGAATGAATACAATTAAAATGGAGGTACCGTTCTGTGTGGAGTTTCTTTGGGTAAACATTGAACGAAACACGATGACCATGACATTCCACCAACACATCCAGGAAAGGAAGGTGGCTTGCAGCCTCCTTCTCTAACTAAATTGAATGCATTCCTGCATGAATTGCAATGAATTGCAATTGAATGCATTCCTGCACTTTGAGCAATCTTAGTGACGGTATTGGCGAAACCGTAAACCCCGGGCCGCCATACTCACGCTGTAACCGACCGCCGTTGTAATGAGTTATAAGGTGAAGGGTAGAAACCAGAAACGGTGGCTATTGGAGCTCAGTTCAAGCTCCAGCGGGTGAGCTTCCTGTCGTTGCAGGGAGCTCCTGGACACCTCTAGCTAACAGTGTAAGACTCGAGAAGAATGTACCCCCGTTCCCTGCTGTATACTGCAGCGTATGGTAGATTCTAAACCCCCCCCCCCCCCCAAACGATCGATCCGCAATGAGGGCTCGCACCGAAGTAATTGCTTTCCCGCCACATTCGGCTCAATTGTTTACAAGACGTGACAACTTTGCTTGTTTTCTGATAGTACAGCTCGTTGAGAAAGATGCACCAATCAGCGCTACATGAGTCTTTTTGGTAGCTAAGTTCATAGTGTAGTTGGCGCGAACCATAAGGCGAAGAAGCTAACATCAGGTGACATCGTTGTTGAAGTACAAACCAAAGAACAATCCAAACAACTCTTGCGTCAGACTGAGCTGCACGATATAAAAGTATCTGTCACTTCACACCGAAGCCTAACAACCTGCAAGGTGTAATTTCTAAACCTCACCTCTTGAAATAGACCGATTCTGACATCCTAGATGGCATGCATGAACAAGGGGTTACTGTAGTCAGGCGAATAATGATATGGCGTAATGGAAACGAAATAAAGTGACCCTTTTCAAAATAAAGTCCTCGCTTCGAAAGCTGTTCCGAACATTGTGACACAATAAAAAAACCAGCGAGAAGACGACCCCAGTGCTACCCCTTGACACTAACCCTACGACCCATGGAGCAACCCAGCTACCGAAATAAGCCTAGTTAACTTAATAAATAATAAGCAGCACACTTAATAAATCAGACCACATGAAATCATTACTTTTGGGCCTCAACCTTGATATCGTAGCATAACAGAGACACGGCTGACAGCTGAGATCACGGATGGCAAGATATCAACGCCCAATTAGTCCTATGAAAGAAAACATAGAAACCCTCGTGGCTTGGGCGTGGCCATAATAATAAAAAATACTAGTACTTTCGCTGTTCTCCTAATGTGAAAAACGTGGAAGCAATCTTTTGCAAACTAAAAATTGGCTATCAGAGCGTCGCAGTTGGGTGTGTTTATCGTACTCCCTTAAATGATGCTGAAGTTCTACGCTCCTTGTACCACAATATGGCTACACACTTAAAAGGCGCCAGACTGATTTTCCATGGCGATTTCAACGTCCCTGTTATCGATTAGCAAGCCATGATGTTTCATTCTCCGAACTTTGATATCGTCTGCGATATCATGCGCACATTTTACTATGCACGAACCAATCAAGCAACCCAGGCGCACGCAAGGAACAACGTCGACTGTTCTCTATCTAATATTTATAAGCGGTCACTACTCACCCGAAAACAGAACATATATATATTTGAAGGCATATCGGACCACCAGCTGACGTATTGCTCTATACTGGAAGAAGGCCGACTGGTTTCCTTGCCACAACCGACAACGTTTAACGATTTTATAAAAGCTGACGACACAAGCATACTTTACCATTTGGCCCACGAATACGGCGGCTTCGAAAAGCTCGCGACAGAAAATTCAGCAGACATAGACAGACTGTGGCACAAGTTTAAAGATATAATTTTCTTTTGTATTAATACTTACGTGCCAACCAAATGCAAGAGGCTTAATAATGAAAACCCCTGCATTACGCGCGATCTCATCCACGCCGAACGAAAGTTAAAACGGCTTAGAAAGGCACGAAAAGCAAACTCTAAACAATCAAGCGTAAGCGAACTTGCCACAGACATTACCACTTTGAAATCTAAAATAAACGTTGCAAAGTCTACTTACGTCACGAAGACCCTGCCTAGTTTTATGAAGAGCGCTGCTACAAAATTTTGGAATTACTTAAACCCAAAAAAACGTAATGATCAATCCACATCACCCGAAGACAACGTGAGAACAGCAAACTCACCCAATAACTACTTCCAGTATGTCTTTACAGTCGATGATGGTAACTTACCACCCATAGGCCCGTTTATTAACGGTTCTATAGGATCTCTTACAGTAACCGAAGCCGGGGTATTGAATCTTTTATTAACCATAGATTCAAAGAAATTCACCGGACCTTGTAACGTACCAAATATTTTTCTTATAATATACTCTCAATGGGTATCAAAACATTTATGTGTTCTTTTTATAAGTCATTAACTGTGGGTAGACTGCCAAGAGAATGGAAGCCGCCCAAAATAATTCCGGCACATACACCGGGAAACAAAACAGATTTGTTTAATTTCAGGCCTATTTCTTTGACTTGTACGGTGTGTAAGATTCTTGAACATATAATTCCTAAACACATAATAAGACATCTTGAAGGTGAGCGCTTCCTGTCTTCTTGCCAACATGGTTTTTTCAAAATGGTCTTTCGACGACCACTAAACTTTCAGAGTTCACTCATGACTTATCACTACGTATTGACGGTCAGAAGCAAATATATTTAATTGTTTTTGACCTGTCCAAAGCGTTTGATCGTGTATCACATCAAAAGCTAATTAAGAAACTTGAATCCACGTTGCGTGATGGGGTCATTGTTAACTGGCTCATTGACTACTTAACCAATCGCCAGCTCTCTGTTCTAGTCCAAAAAGAAGAGTCCGTAATTGTCCTGGTCACGTCTGGCGTTCCACAGGGTAGTGTCTTGGCTCCAATTCTTCACCTCATTTACATAAACGACATAGCTTCCCAATCCAGAAACAAAATCATGCTCTTCGCAGATTACTGCATTATTTACCGAGAGCATAATTCACCTGATGATTACATAGCTCTAAATAGTACTTTCAAATCTATGTCCAGGTGGTGCGATAATTGGCAGATAAAAAACAGCGTACGCAAGTCCACTTTTTTGATTTACGACGAAAAAATGCATTTCTGAATTTTCGTACACAAACGACACGCCCCTTACCTGGCTGGCAGAGTATCAATACTTAGGCCACGCCATAACGCATGATCTTAGGTGGCTATCCCACATAAACAATATTACATCATCCGCTCAGAAACGGCTATGTTTCTCAGGCGCTTCCTGCGTCTCACGCCACCTGAGCAAAGCTGCTTGTGTAAAACACATTCGTGAGAACAATCTTAGAGTACGCAAACATCGTCTGGTTCTCTTCCGAAAGAGTGTATACTAACAAAGTCGAAGCAATACAACGGAAAGCGGTTAGGTTCATATTCAACAAATACCAAATAACAGAGTCACCATCGGAGTCATTGAAAAAATCTGAGTTGTTAACCATGCAAAATAGGGCGAAATTAGCGTGTTTAAAGTTCTTGTTCCAATTGCTTCATAATCAGATGAAAATTAGTAACACAAACCTCATCGCGATCGTACAGACATGACCGACACGTAATGAGCACTATTTTACACTCACTGAATTCTGTTGCCACACTAACTGTCTCAAGATAAGAGAATGGAACGAACGAAGCCCATCCATCACCAGTGCCACTTCAAAGACAACATTTTTGAAACTCGTGGAAAGGCAAATGGTGCAAATTTAATTTTCTTATCTTTAACCATCTTGTGCTACCCGTATGATAAACTGTCGTCAACTTCTGCTTGTATGTGTTACTCGGAGTCTTTTACAGTTCGATTGCATTTATGTCTGTACGTTTTGCTGAAAGGATCCGCCACATGTACACCTTTTCAGACATGAAACTGTGAATTCGCTTTTAGAGATGTCAGAGTGTATTATTGCCAGTATGATGCACTCCATAATCATTGACCATTCTTTTATTATACATTATTATTGTGTGCTGTATTGCTGTGTATTTATTACTGACTATCTCATTCTGTGACGCATTTTGTACGTTACAATGTACTTTTTTGCCCACCTGCTATAATCTCTCACGAAATTGGCTGTATTTTTAAATTATAATAAAAATAACCATGAAGCATGTGATTTTATCGTTTGACCGGATCCCTCTTCCCCAGTCAGTCACTGCAGGGCTCTTGCATTCCGAAGTTTGAAAATACATCCCCAACCCACGCCGATGCTTCAAGTGCCAACTGTATAAGCACAGTACAACCTCCTGCTGTGGACGTCTGACTTGCCCCAAATGTGCGGCGCACGATCACCAGTTCGAAATGTACATCTGATGAGGTGAAATTTCCCAACTGTGAACAACCGAACTCTGCCTATTCCCGAAAATGTGAAACGTTCAAAGCAGAAAAAGAAATATTAAATCTCAAAGTAACACGAAACATCTGCTACCAGGAAGCGCGGAGAAAACATGCCATGTTTTCTCCAAGGTATGCCAACACGGCTCGCCGGGGGCCGAAGCCGCGTCTGTTGTCGGTAGCGACCTAGTAGAGCAATGCTGACTCCGTCCCATCATCGCCTCCCCTCCTGTGCTGCCCTCAGCAGACCTAAACGTCATCACACTGCTTGTGACTGCAGCACCAGTGGCGACACAGACTGCCGAAGATGGTGCGGCCACTCCAGTGTCTGATGCACCCACCTTAAGCGTTCCTGAGGGGTTGGGGGACATTGACTCGTGAGGCCGGTTCCACCCTCCACGTTTGCTGTGCCGCGTTCTGCGCCTCTAACTTGCGCGGCCCACAAATACACCAAACCTCTCGGAGCACGCCCGAAACAGCCTGACCCGTCAGCCTCTCACGGGGAGCCGGTTGAGGAAATGGACGTCATGGTGTCCCTGGTGGCACCACAGCTGTCGAGGGAGGGGCGCACCTCAGTTCAGCGTAGAAACCTAATAACAAGAGTAACAGGTCTACCACGCAATAAATAGCAAAAAAATAAAGAAACAAGCACAATCTTTTCAAAAACAAAATCATCATCATCATCATCATCACCAGCCTGTCTACGCCCACTGCAGGGCAAAGGCCTCTCCCATTATTCTCCAATTACCTCGGTCCTGTGCCAACTGTGACCAATTTATCCCCGCAAACTTCTTGATCTCATCTGCCCATCTAAATTTCTGCCGCCCCCTGCAGCGCTGGCCTTCTCTAGGGATCCACTCTGTTACCCTTAATGACCAGCGGTTATCTTGCCTTCGCATTACATGCCCTGCCCAGGTCCATTTCTTCTTCTTAATTTCTACTAATATGTCTTTAACACCAGTTTGCTCCCTGACCCACTGCAAAACATTATGCAGTAGAGTTGTTGAGGCCGGTTGACTAATCTCGACGATATTTACGAAATATAGTCAGAACACAGGCCAGAGGTGATTTGCCTTCAGGAAACACCTCTGGACGAAAAACACACATACTTTCGGACACAGCACATGGTTTTTATAGAGAATAGAGATGGCTGCACTCACTCCCCCGAAGGTGTTGCCTTAGCCATTCAAAAGTCGATTACTGCTCATAAAATCAGCCTGCAAAATAACCTTGAACCAGTGGCCACGGGGGTGATTATCTTTAGTAAGCTTATAACTGCTTCTTAGCTGTATATAGCCCCAAATTACCATCTCCAGGCTAAAGAAGTTGGAACTTTATTGACTAACTCCGCAGTGTTTCATATTCGTTGGTGATTTTAATGCTCATCATTACCTCGGGATTCTGCACGTGCCGGTAAACGGCAACGGCTTTATTAACAAAAAAAGCCGACTTATTACAGCACAACCCACAATAATTACTCCGCGATCGATCTCGCCATCGGTTCCCCAACACTCTTTCCATTATTATAGTGGAGCTTACACCAAATCCCTATGGTAGTGACCATTTTCCTGTTGCAATAATCGCAATAGATAGCCCCACAATTTCAACACACACAACAATTTCGTGAACAGAAAGTCGACTGAAAAAAATCAGGGTAATGTCCCCACTGTCGTATGCCTCAATAGAAAAGTAAGATATTGATGAAGCAACAGCTGTAATTGCTGCACCCATATTACAGGCAGCACATTCCTCAACTCCCAAACCTCCGGTAGAAGCAACGAAAAACGGAGGCTGTCGTGGAACTAGACGTGAATATATCTCTCCAACAACAAAACAAAGCCTGGGCAGTACTTAGAAGGTATCCAACTACTTAAAATCTCGTTGCCTTCACAACGCACAAAGTCAATGGGTCTCCGGATTAGACGAGAGGTGAAAACTGACAGCATTGAGAACATTCCTTTCTTCTGTGAATTCTTACATTGATACTCACAAAGTTTGTAAAAGAATTAGTCCCGTTGAAGGAAGAAACACAAACACCCTACCACTTGTTAGCACAGCTAGACACACACTTGAAGATCAAGCTAACGCCCTTGGGCAACACTTTGAGAGTGTCTCCATGTCTCCTCACCACACTGCACAATACTTCAAACGCAAGAAGGTAATGAAACAGAAGCCCCTGCGGAAAAATAAAGACCCCATGGGCTACAACTGCCCGTTCACCAAACATAAGTTTGCAGTTGCACTTTCGACCAGTAGAAAAACTGCTCCAGGGGCTGACAAAATGACTGGTGAAATGTTAAAACATGTTCATCAACACACACAAGAAGCAACTCTTGTTTTATTTAATAAAATATGGCAAGCAGGACGCCTTCCTAAACATTGGAAAGAATCTATTGTAGTTCCAATACAAAAAGAAGGGAAGGATACCTGTTTACGTGTCAGCTACAGGCAGATTGCATTACAAGCTGTTTATGGCAGCTTTTGGAGAAAAAGATAAACAGACGCCTTGTTTACTTTTTATAGCATAAGGGGATTTAAAACAAGTGTCAAGCGGGCTTTCGCTCGGGAAGGTGTACAACGGATGCCCTTGTGGCCTTTGAGGCATATGTGCGTGAAGCCTCTTGGCATAAACCAAAGTGTGTCTATATTCTTTGACCTAGAAAGGCCTATAATACTGCGCGGCGTTACGGTATTCTACTCAATCTTCGTTGATAAGGAATCTGTGGCAAAATGTTAAATTTTATTGAAGACTATCTGCTCCACGCGATATTCTGAGTGAGAATTGGCCACGTTTTATCATGGCTTTCATCCAACAAAACGGTGTACATTAGGGAGTTGTCTTGAGTTGTTCACTTTTCATCGTCAAAATGAATTCTTTAAGAACCGTCTACCACGCTCTCTCTTTTACTCTGTATATGTGGATGATGTTCAGATTAGTTTTAAATCTTGCAATATGGCCATTTGTGAGAGACAACTCCAAGTTGGAGTGAACAGCCTCTTAAAATGGGCAAATGCGAACAGTTTTAAATTTAACTATGACAAAACGGCTGCGTAGTTTGTACTAAGCTACGGGGCATGCGGGCAGACCCATGTGTGACTCTTGAAGAGAAGCCCACCGCTATAGCAAAAGAGCACAAATTTTTTGGGAGGGCTACTGGATGACAACTTATACTTTATTGCTCATATAAAACAATTTAGAATAAAACCCACGAAAACAGTAAGTATTCCAAAGATTCTGTGACGTCGATCTCATGGCACGAACAGAGCATGCTTATTAACAATTTTTAACAGCCTCGTAAGTTCGAGACTTGATTATAATAGCCCAGTGTAGCAGTCAGCCCCAAAAGCTGCTCTAAAACTACTGCACCCTGCCTATCATTTATGCCCCTGGTTGGCGACGGGTGCTTTTCGTACGACCCCGATAGAAAGTTTGCATGCAGAATCTGACATGTGGTCTTTGGAAAACCAGCGTGCTTACACCCTCTTGTTATATGCTGTAAAAACTACCTCAGTCATAAAGCACCCATTCAGCCCCTTAATTTATGACACATCCACTGTATCTTTGTTCGTTAAGCGGCCGTCACTTCCGCAGCCTTATGCAATAACAGTAAATACTGTAGCCTCCAACTTGGGCATTTCCTTCAGACTCGTACAAAGCCTTTTTAACTAATGTTATAACCCCATGTAAGCTATCACCTGTAGCATGCGACATGTCGTTTACAAGCATAAATAAAACAATGCACCTAGTGCCTTAATTGAACAGCACTTTTTACGTCTTATGCATAAATATCAATGTGCAGAGTTCTACACAGACGCATCCAAAACCAATTCTGCAGTGTCATGTGCCGTACTTGGAGCGAACAACTGCGCCTAAAAAACCCTAAATTCTTCAGCAGCGTTTTCACAGGTGAAGCTGAAGTCATTGCAGTGGCTGTAGAAGACATAATATTCGCTCATGAACGCTATAATGGCAGCATAATCGATGGGGTTCAAAATTACGGTCTGCTGGATTCTTGGTCATTGCAGAAGAGCAGGAAATTAGGCTGCTGATAGGCAGGCAGCTGTCACTGCTCTTCGTAGAAATGTGGACATAATGTCAGTGCCTTACTGTGACCCGAAATCGCTCATAAAAGAAAACTCCGCGAACGCTGGCAGAAACACTGGGACACAGAAACACAAAACAAACTTCATGCAATTTAACCACGAATAGGTGGAAATAAAACCGAAAAACTCAACAGGTCTGTCGAAGTTGCTCGGTTTTGTTTACTGATAGGGCACACACATGAAACATGCGGATAACTCTTAAACCGAACACCACGACCGACACGAAACAAATGTGGAGGAGATCTTTCTGTACTTCATATCCTAATTCACTGTAAGTCACTAAAAACAATAAAAGACACTTCCCTATTATACACACACAACACACATAACAAAACCCGGTGCACTTTCTCTCGGATGAAGGAATATTCAGTTGCAAAACAGTTTTCTACTACTTAGCCGAGGTTGATGTTTCATGTAAATTTCTTATCGCCCATGACTCCAGCTTGTCTGTCAGTAAAGCGGACACTGCTGTGGTACTTTTCGGTGACACTCATGGGCCTCATACTTTTTGTCCTAGGCAAAAACTCTCCCCGAGGCACCGTGGTTTTTAGCCCGTCTTTTTATGCTCTCACAACTAGTTTTATTCACTTTTTGCTGGCGATCATCGGCCCTATACACCAATTTTGCATAACCAAATTTTACGAAAGCATGCATCATGTAACTCACCTGCGACATTAACACAACCTTGTTTCGGCGCTCTTTGGCGTAGAAGCTCTTGCGCCATTAGGCACAATCACCAATTCTCTGATTTTACTTGTGTTTTTTCTGACTTTTCTTAGTGTTTACGGTTTACCCTCTAATATATAACCATTGTTTTGGCCCCGTTTGCCCCCGTTGCCCTTGCTCCATTATCATTCAACCATCAACATGCATTGCATATGTTCTCTAAATAAATCTAATGTGTCCATTTTGACACAGTGTAATCAGTATTCCATGTAACGCATACATACTTTGGGGCTTGGTTCGAATAATGACGCCGCGCGATTTTCGAATGCTTTCACGGTTATGTTGGCGGTTGTCATACAGATAGCGTGGCGCCCATGGTTGGGCCGTTAATCTGCTTGTTGATCGCTCTCCGGAGAAGAAAACATGTTTTCTCGGGGAAAAACTTCCACAGCTTCAAAAGATGTGATGCTTCAGTAGGATTTATATCGCAAATTCGGTCGTCAAGTTACAGGGCAGACTGGCATACCTCCACGGCTAAGTCCACTGGTATGCTGGGGAACAGCGACCCGACATGGAATCAGACAAGGATTAGGTGGTTTTCAAGGTGTTGTGAAGATGACTTTATTTGTTCTTTATGCCCCTGCCGTTGAACAAATAAATCTTTCTTAAGCTTTGCTCTTTTCTTATCGTCTTCATCGTCCCAACCTGAACTGGGTGGAGGAATGCACCCAGAAAATACACACCAGACTACAAACCCCCTATTTGGAAAAGAAACTGGCTAATATCTGCTAGGCCAGACACACACTAACCAAGATATGAAAAGTCAAAGGTTTAAGAGAAAGCTACGAAAGCAAATACACGAGCTCAATATGGGCGCTGCAGATTACGCAGCCCAGCTGTACAAAAAATATGGCTATTGATGTGTGACGAGTGCCAGATTACACTGTCTTCGAGAAAAACATGCAGCCTCCTACGGCAACTGACCGATCCTCTGTGCGCCAAACGTGTGATCAACTGAAATCTCACACACGCTGAATAACTTTATAGGAGGGAGCAAGCGCATAATGCAGGTGGTCAAAAAACTACTTTAAAACTAGGAAAGTCGGGAACAATTCTCGAAAGAGAACATTTGAATGACCAAACAATTACCAAGATAGGCCTCCAGAGGAACAAAAACGGTAGAAATAACTTATTCGGTGAATTTCAATTTGGGAAAACAAGACTAAGGCCTAGAAAACCAGATGTGACTGATAAATCTTATTATAAGGCTCATAATTTTTATTGTGCTTAATACTGAATGTTTACCAACACCTAAAATTTAAAAAAATTAAAAAAAACGTTGCAGGTTACCTCTTCTAACAAACGCAAACAAAAATAAATCAAGGAAAGCAATCTTCAATCACCATCCAGCATCTTTGCTGTTGCTATATCATAAATAAAATAAAAGATAAATGCATGAAAACAATCTTAAACGAACTACTGTTCTATACAAAAATACAAAACGTCAAAAAAGCCGAGGTTCGTAAAATAATATGGTTTTCGAGAAACCAATTGAAACCAGCTCAAGGGGCGAAAGAAGTCGCTTTTACTTTAAACCTAATCGTGACGGCAACGCAACTTTTATATTAACCTGTCTGCGAATGTGTAGGGAGAATTGAAAAGTGTACAAAAAATACTATCTTGTTTTGGCCTCATCGAATTCTGCCAAATGGGGAAAAACAATGCCAGTAACATTTACTAAGCGTAAAAGCCACCCCTTTTCGGAGGAATTTTATTTAGGAAAATGTTTGCAGAGACAAGAATGGCAATATCTGTTATTACTCTGCAGACACAAGAGACCATACGTGGCTAAAATGGTAGTGTAATAAAAACCTGATTTCTTGTGCCTTACAATTTACTTTCTGTTTCTGAATATCAGAGTTAGGGCTAAAGTGCTTGTTGTGTGTCCATAAATAACCTGAGGAACCGAGTTTTTTTGGCGCGTTCTCGTGCTTTTGCATTGCTCCAAGTACAGTAGATATTTTTTAGTTAAAAAAAATCACTTTCAGACAAACTCTAATTTTAAGCTATAAATCATAAGCACCAATGTCATCGTGAACAATATTCCTCTCTAAGCAAATACAAAACATAATGTGGTGTATCTAGGTGGTTTTCATTGCTTCCAATACCACTTCTTAGTTTTTGCTTGTTCCTGAATGTATTCAAACAGACTAATTGATATATGTGCAATTACGCCATATATTAACCCTAATTCTTCGGGTTTTAAACAATATACTTTACAAAAAAAACATTTGGTGTAAAAATGTCATTTTTTCTGCCAAGATCCTCCTTTAAAAAAATTATTTTATACCATTGAATAAGAAAACATTCGAGTACATTCACCCCTACGAGTCGACTTGCCGAAAACTCAGTATTACGTTTTCTTTGTAGCTGGAACTAAACAGATTTCTTGTGGACCATGCATATAGATTGGAAAAATTCTTTTTACCGCAATTGACGGAGGTGCGACTACATGCGCTACCGAATACCACTAACGAAATAAAAATATTACCGAAGTGTTTGCCATATTTGTGTTCATAAATTTATTATTTTAGTGCAATCTTACTCCGTAAATGTAGATAAGCAGATAGCCAGTCTCCGTTTTATCGACGGAGGGAAACGAGCGAGAACAGTACTCACAACCCGGTGAGACACGAGACAAACACATTGCTGGACTACCTACTGAAATTTATTAGATGAAACCGACATATCCCGTGAACTACGTGACGTACAACAGGCAGTATCGGTTTCTTCTTTTAAACCTCACTTGGTAGTGAGCGTTTTTTTTTGTCTACCCACTCCTTGTGTTTTATGTCCCGTTTCCAATCGTTTCCCATCCGTCGATATGTATCGAATGGCCCAGCAAGGTGCGCTTCGGAGTTTTATTGGTTTCCCCACAAAAAAAGACCAACTCACCGCAACCAGAGAAGCACCTAGTCATCTTACAGCAGCAGATACAGATACCGTATTATGGCTCGTAAAATTTGGGCCTTAACAGGCATTGCTTTTGCACTTAGCGTCCACCAGGTGATTGACCCGTATGATATTTTCTGCAGCGTCCCGATAATTGTACCCTGTGTTTTATAACTAGGCATTGCTAAGGAGCCCAACGTTTCAAAGGCAGACTAAAAAGAAAAAAATCATACCGATATTCTAAATTTGAGTAAAGAGGCATTACCTCCTACCGGCCCCACTTGAGAATATCCGGATTGAAAAACTAACGTCAGCTAGTTAAAAGGAACAAAAACACAAGAAGGCAACAAGAGAAAACAACCGGGCCAAAACCAAGGCACGAAGTAGTGTTTAAGAAAACGCAAACAAAGAGAAAAGCTAGAAATAAGTGAATTACCCTAATGAAACAAACAAGAGTACTGAAACAAATATCACATTTATGTCAGCGCCTCGTTTGTTTTCTTTCGGTCGTCTGTGTCTGTTAGCTTGCTGTGTGGTTCAGCAAAACATTGAGTAAGAATTCGCTGTAAAATCAGGCAACGAATGCAGAAGAAAAGCACGCCACGCTTGCGCAGTCTATTAATCCGGTGGTTCCGCGAGTCTGCAAGACAAAATTTGTAAAGACCACGCCAGCACGCTAGACATTAGAGATTAGTAGGACGGATGACTATACTGCGCATAAAAAGATCGAACTGCAGTATTCTTCGACCGCCACGTTTCCGCCCGTGGCTCATGTGCCACAAGAACCAAACCAACATAACCATTTTAAATGGCAATGCTGCAAGTTACTTCCGCAAGTACATTGATTGGAATAAACCACAGATAAACCACATTGAAATGAACGTGTTCCGCTAATCCTTCCAAGATATACTCGTCTCCTTCTGCGAAATTGAGATCTTCCATGCGCGCGCACACATAAACACAGCATCAAGACGCCAGTTAGCCCTCCAAGAAAGGTACTTCTCACAGAAGACGTGAATTTAGTCGTACGTGTACGGCGCGGAGTATGATATAAATGATTACTCCCATCGTTAGTTCGCTAATTAATGGATTTATCAATTCATTTGGCTTGCTTAAGTTCATTCTGAGAATACACAACCTAAAGGTTTTTCCTAATAAAGTAGTAGAGAAAAGTGTACCCATTTCAAAGGATCGGAGTGTGCTTCTGTCAGCACAGAACAATTTTACGTTCTCTTTTACGCAACAGTTATGGTATTGTTCTCTTTGTAAAACTTTTCAAATAAGAAGGATAGAAAAGGTGTTTTATTTATTGCTAGCTTTTTCTTTAAATCAAACACTTACCGTATCTGAAACCTGCCAAAATGTATGGTAGCATATAAATTTTCTTAAAAGCGAGAATGAGAAAAATTTATATAAAATATCTTACTGTGATTTAAAATCACCTATTTTACGTAGTATGGCAATCAGAACCGCCAGATTCTTCCCCCGAATTTATTGAGCACTTAAACGAATCGCTGTGCTTTATACAAAACAAGTACCCAAAATACCCAATAATTCTTGCTGGAGACTTCAATTACCCAGGGATTGATTGGCGGTCAGGTATACCACATGGCAGCACAAAAAGGCATGAATGTCAAGAATTTCTCGATGTGTTGTCTGCCTTTAGTTTGAGTCAAATGGTCAGATTGCCTACACGTGTCGACAGAATTTTAGATCTTGTGCTGACCACAGAACCAAGCAATATGCTCGTACATGTTTTAGATAACATCAGCGATCACAACGTAGTGCATTGTGAGGTAACACTAGAAAGCTCCAAAACCGAGAATAAAACGAAAACAATTTTTGATTACAACCGCGCGAACCGCGCCATGATAGAAACCGAATTGTTATCATTTTCCGCGCAGTTCTTCACTTCCTTTGCTCTCAGAAATGTAAATAAAACTGGCAAATTGTTCGCGATAACCTTCTGGAACTCAAAGAAAAATACGTTCCAAGAATCAGTATCACGTCATCGACGCAAAGCGCGTGGTTTACGACCGGCGTTAAACGCTGCATCAATAAGAAAAAGCGACTTTATTCCAAGGCCAGACGATCTGATTCAGCCGATGACTGGAAGCGCTACAAAGAACACTCTAAACTGTGCAAAGCAGAAATTGAGGCAGCCAAGGAAAAATTTTTCAACAACGATATAACAAACCTACTGCAGACCAACACGAGAAAATTTTGGAAAGTGATAAATCCAAAGTACTCATCATCATCGTCCATATCATTGTCTAAAAATGGTACAGACCTTTCCTCATCAGAGGCTGCAGAGGAATTCAATTCTGTTTTTTGTTCTGTGTTTACAAATGAAAGCCCATTACCAGCCACTCTTACTTTACAGTCATTAGATTCAGCAATGGATGACTTGCTTATCACTCAGGAGGGTATTGCTGCAGCCATTGATAGACTCCCGACCAACTCTGCACCAGGCCCCGATGAAATATGCACCAAACTACTAAAAACGACTAAAGTGGTCATATCCCCGATCTTAGCTGCTTTATTTCAGCAATCGATAGACACAGGATGCGTACCGTTTGCTTGGAGAATTGCCCCTGTTATCCCCATCTTTAAGTCAGGCGACCCATCTGTGCCTCTTAACTACAGACGGATTTGCTTAACCAGCATAGTTTGCAAACTTCTAGAACACATAATATCATCTGCCGTAATGAGCTACCTAACAAAACAGAGCTTCTTTTTTTCTAATCAACATGGTTTTTTGAGAGGCCGTTCTTGTGAAACTCAGTTATTCGAATTAATGACTGATCTCCATAATGCAGTACATTCGTCCTCACAAATAGATGCTATATTCATAGATTTCGCCAAGGCCTTCGACAAAGTCCCTCACATCCGTCTAATGGAAAAACTTTCTGCTCTTAATATCAACCCTAAGATTAACAGGTGGATTAAGAACTTCCTAACCCATCGGTTTCAGTCAGTAACCATTAATGATTATTCCTCCTCTTTAGCTCAAGTAACTTCCGGTGTTCCACAGGGCTCAGTCTTGGGTCCTATCTTATTTTTAATATATATCAATGACATTAACACTAATATCTCTTCTACTATCCGATTATTTGCGGATGACTGCGTCATTTATAAGCAAATTAAAAACCCCCAAGATTTCTTATCCTTGCAAGCAGACCTTAATCAACTGACGAAATGGTGTAGGGATTGGCAGATGGAAGTAAATGTGCCCAAAACTAACGCCATAACATTTACCAAAACTAGCGCGTCTGAGCCCCGTCACTATTTTCTCAATAGTATGCCTGTACAAACCGTAACCATGGTAAAATACTTGGGGGTCCACATAATGTCTGATCTAACCTGGAATCACCATATCGATACAATAACCAGCAAAGCTTCTAAATCACTCGGATTCATTAGGCGCAATCTGCATTCAGCTAACACATCCACAAAGCTTCTGGCCTACCAAACACTTGTTCGATCAAAGATTGAATATGCAGCGCTAATCTGGAACCCCCATCAGTCGTATCTCGTAAATAAACTTGAGGCACTCCAAAATAAAGCTGCCCGATTCATTCTCAGGAACTACTCACGAACATCAAGTATAACAGAAATGAAACAATCCCTGAACTTACCACCTCTACAACAACGCCGGCTTTATAGTCTTTTATCGGTTTTTCATAGGCTATACCACAGCCAGTCTTCTTTCGCTGCCTCGCACAAAAGACCCGCTGGTCGCGTTTTTTCCCGTTTAGATCATGCATTCAAAGTTGAACCAATATTCACGCGTACCAACCTATTTTTCTTTTCGCCACTCTTACTTGCTATTCATCACTGGAATCAGCTCCCAGGCAACATCGTCACCCTCAGTAATCACGACTCATTTATCAAAGAGTTGCAGTTATTCCTCAATGTATAAATCATTTTCCACTGTTTGTGTCATGTTTGAACCTCTTAGATTGGTTCAATGTTCGATGTTTGTGTTATTTTGAACCTGGGTCATTTTTTAACCCTCGCATTTTAGGGATTGGATAACTGTTGTGCGCCTTTTGTGTACCCTTTTTTTGAAACTATGCATTTCGACATGAATGTATTTGTATTCGCATTTTTTTGGGTGTTGGTTTTTTAATGTTGCAATGTGTTCTTTTTTCATTGCGACCCCTATGTAACGCCCGTAAGGGCCTTTAGGGTAAATGAATAAATAAATAGATTAGTAAGGCAAAATAAATGCATATAAACAAATTGTGGAATAATTAATTTAGGAAAAAAGCAATGTTTTTATCAGTGTCTACTCCATTGGAACCATTGTTGTACGATACGTACAAACTAATAATAGATAAATATATGAATAAAAACAAATGACCAGACAATGAGCTAAAGTTCATGAATGCAAATTGCAGATCCATTTTACACTTTGGACATACATACCAGTAATAAATAATGGTTCGTAATAAAAAAGAATACTATTTTTTTCATCTTTCTGATAATTTGGTTTCCATACATACACATATTACTGCAAGGGGCGCGTAATATTTTTGGTTTCATATGCATGCAAAGAAAGACTACTGCACCTGCAGACACACACAGACATATACATATCTGTATAGATATACAGATCTGTATATATGTTCCAAAAGATGCACACTTGGACACCGGTTCAAAAAAAGAGCTTTCCGACAAGCGCGAAAGGTATGCTCCGTAAATAGAATTTGTTTATATCCCGTTTGTCAAAAATTGATGAATATATCAATATATATATATCATATAAACCCAAGCGCCATGTCAAGAAAAGTTACTTTATAATTTCGTAAGGAAGCGTTTTCTTCAAGGCTGAATCGATTCGTGATGAAGGGCGGAACCGGCCTTCTTCCCCAACCGATGTAGCCATAAAGGTTATTTCTACGTGTAAAATTACAGACATACGCACACAGAAAGATATATATATATTTATATTTATATATACATATATAAATATATGTATATATATATATTTATATATATATAGTTGTGTGTGCGTATATCGGTAATATCATATGTAAAAATAAACTTTATGGCTACAACGGTAGGGGAAGAAGGCCGGTCTTCTTTCCCTACCGATGTAGCCATAAAGGTTATTTCTGCATATAATATTACCGACATACGCACACACAACTAAATATATTCTACGCCACCCTACATGTACGTGATTCACCAACGCTGCACCGCCGTGCGGTACACGGTGATGTAGAGGTAGAGATGAGAGATAGACCCTCCGCCACGGGTGCATCAAAACCATGGTTCAAATCCCGGTGCCAGACAATTCCAAAAAAAAAGGACACGCAATTATGGAATTGCAGTTGACGCTTGTTGTGCGGCCTGACCCCGAAGACCATTGCCGGTAAGGCACTCCCTCACCAGAGCAGGAGTGGCCACCCTGGTGTAGTAACGGCCACAACCTCCCATGAATACGCCAATTAACCCACGACCATTAGTCTCCAGTGGCTGCGAAGCAATTGACCACGGCGGCGGTCAGACCTGTGATGCAACAGAGGGTGATAAGAATACCTGGACACGACACGCCGCCATTCTAATCTGAACCTGGCAACGCTAAACGTGAGAATCTCGTCTAGTGAAGCCAGTCTAGAGGTGTTGTTTGAGGAATTAAAGGGCATCAAATGAGATATCATTGGGCTTAGTGAGGTGAGGACAACAAATGAAGCCTTTACGGTGCTGAAAAATGGACACGTTTCATGTTACCTTGCTCTAGAGGAAAAAGAGAACTGTGATTTGGATTTCTAGTAAATAAAAGCAAAGCTGGCAACATAGAAGAATACTATAGCAATAACGAAAGGGCAGCAGGTCTTGTAATTTGGCTCAATAAGAGGTACAAGATGAAGGTGAAACAGGGCTCTGTCCCACATCCAGCCATGATGATGATATAGTGGAACGCTGCTATGAAGATGTGGAATGGGCAATGGCTAAAGTAAAAACACAGAATACAGCAGTTATGGGGGACTTCAATGCTAAAGTAGGCAAGAATCAGTCTGGAGACAACTCAGTTGGGAAATATAGTCTGGGCTGTAGAAATAGCAGGGGGACTTACTAGTTGAGTTTGCAGAACGGAATAACCTACCCACAATGAATACCTTCTTCTGTAAACGGGAGAGCGGGAAGTGGACGTGGACGAGCCCGAATGCCGACCATAAAAATGAAATACTCTCCATATAATGCGATACCCCTTGTATCATAAAGAATGTGACAGTGCTCCGAACGGTAAGATGTAGTGAACATCGTATGGTAAGATCTCGAATTAAGGTAGATTTCAGGAGGGACCGTAACAAGCTAGTAGGAAAGAAGCCGATTAATGAGCTAACCATAAGGCGTAAAGTCGAAGAATTCAGGATAGCGCTGCAGAACCGATATTCAGCTTTTACTGAGGGAGCCGAGCTGACGACGCAGAAAGCCAGCGACAACCTTGCACGCATTATCACGGACTGTGCAGTAGAAGTCGGGGGAACCATGGCTAGAAAGGATACTGGTAAACTTTCCCAGGAGGCGAAATACTAATTTAGGATACGGCAAACCATACCAACCTCTACCCGAGCTGACAGAATAGAACTAGAAGAGCTTTCGAAGTAAATCAATAAGCGTAAGACAGCTGACATACGGAAGTATCATATGAAGAGGATTGAATACGCTGTAAAGAACGGAGGTAGCCTGAAAGCAGAGAAGAGACGTTTTGGCGTGGGGAAAATCAGATGTCTGCCCTTAAAGATAAGCAAGGCAATGTTATCACAAATAGGGATAAAATATTCACAGTGGCCGAGGAGTTCAATGGAGATCTGTAGAGTAGCCGGGACATCCCGCATAATGCCGAACGAGAAAGTAGTTCAGAGGAGGTAGACATCCCACCAGTAATGACCGAAGAATTAAGGAAGGATTTGAAAGAAATGAAAGGGGGCAAAACACCTGGTGAGGATCGAATAACAGCAGACCTCTTGAAATATGGCGAAGAAATTGTACTTGAAAAACTGGCAAACCTGTATATGCAATGCCTAATGACCGCAATGGTACCGGAATCTTGGAAGAACGCGAACATCATCCTAATCCACAAGAAAGGTGACATGCCGATCTGCTTACTGTCAGTCGTCTACAAGGTACTTACCAAGAGAATCTCTAACAGAATTTCCGCAACGTTAAATTTTAGTCAATGTATAGACCAAGCAGGGTTCCATAAAGGTTATTCAACAATTGATCATATTCACACGACCAATGAGGTTATAGAGCCGCGCGCTGAGTATACTGAATCCTTATATATAGCCTTCATAGATTATGAGAAAGCATTCGACTATGTCGAACCCCTAGCAGTCATTCAGGCATTACGAAACCAGGGGGTAGATGAGCATTATGTAACAAATTTAGAGTGGATCTATAATAGGTACAGTGCTCGTGTCATCCTTTATAAGTAGAACAGTAAAATACCCATAAGGAAGGCCGTCAGACAAGAAGACACAATCTGTCCAATGTTGTTCACAGCATGTTTACAAGAAGTATTCAGAGCGTTGGATTGGGAACTGGTGGGAGTAAGGGTTAATGGAGAATACCTCAGTAACCTCACATTTTATGATGACGTTGTCTTGCTAAGTAACTCGGGGGACGAATTGCAAAGCATGTTTTCCGCACTGGGCGAACAGAGTAGAACCGGGGGCCTGAAAATTAATATGCAGAAAACTAAAGTAAGGATCAATAACCTCTGGACAGCACAGCAGTTTGAGATAGGTGGCGAGGGAGTGGAAGTGGTAAGCGAATATATTTACTTAGACCAAGTTGTGACCTCGGATCCCAACCCTGAGGCAGAGATAATTAGAAGGATCAGAATGGGGTGGAGTGAATACGGCAGACATTCTCAGGTAATGAATATCAGCCTATCACTGTCCCTGAAGAAGAAAGTGTACGACAGCCGCATTCCACCGGTACTCACCTACGGGCAAGAAACTTGGAGGCTCACTAAGAGGGTTCAACTTGAATTGAGAACGACTCAGAGGGCAATAGAGCGGAAAGTGATGGGTGTAACATTAAGAGGCAAGAAGAGAGCCCATTGGGTCAGGAAACAAAGGCGTGTTAAGGACATACTAGTAGAAATAATACGAAGAAATCAACGTGGGCAGGGCATGTAATGCGCAGGCAAGATAACCGTTTGTCATTATGGGTAACAGAGTGGATCCCTAGAGAAGGGAAGTGAAGCCGGGGTAGACAGAAAGTTAGATAGGCAGATGAGATAAAGAAGTTTGCGGGGATTAATTAGTCACGGGTGGCACAGGACCGGGGTAATTAGAGAATAATGAGAAAGGCCTTTGGCCTGCAGTGGGCGTATATATATATATTGAGAGAGGAAAGCAGGAATGCAGGCCTAATGCAGGGCGGTGTTTATTCCGGCGGTCGTTACTCAGCAGCCAGCCGAACCAGCGAACTCCGATGATGATTACGATCGCGTGAGCCCAGCGATACGATGATGACACCAAACGATGCGTGGGCGAGACGATGCTGATGATAGTGTGTTTGGACACAATAGGGAGAATGACCACTCAAGCAATCAATGTGAAGACAGCGCTCACACTAGTTTCCCCGGCGGCTGAAGCGGCCATCCTGGCCGTCAAAGGGAGGATGATCTGCGCCGAAAGGGCTTTAGGCGCGAAACGTGGACAGTTTCGATGCCACGGCACCGTCGGTCAGCGACTCCACAAGTGGGAGCAACGACGTAGTTGACTGGAGAACTTCTCTGTAGTACGGTGTACGGACCAATGAAGCGCGGCATGAACTTTTCACAGAGTCCTGGCGCACGGAGCGGCGTCGAAAGCAGTACCGCATCCCCAGGGTTGAATATAACTTCCCGTCGATCTGCGTCATAGCGCGACTTGTGGTCATTTTGGCAAGACTCGGTGTTCAATCGTGTGCGAGGTTTCGGCACTGCGCTAGTCAAGAAACAAATTGGTCGGTGATGTTGGTTGTGGTATCCACGGGACAGGAAAAGAAAGACGCGTCTAGAATGGACGGTGGGTGGCGGCCGTAGACGAGAAAGAACGGTGAAAATTCGGTGGTGCTTTGAACAGCGGTATTATAGGCGTATGTTACAAAGGGAAGTATGACGTTCCAGTTCTTGTGGTCGGGGTTGATATAGAGAGAAATCATATCCGAAAGTGTACGGTGGAACCGTTCTGTTAGCCCAGTTGTCTGCGGATGATAGCTCGACGTGGTTTTGTGGGCAGTACCAGCAGCTTGGAGAACTTCCTCAAGGACTACTAACAGAAAGGTTCGGCCACGATCACTTAAAAGAATACGAGGTGATCCATGCCGTACGAAGATAGCTTGCAGAAAGAAATCTGCGACCTCAGAAGCGCAGCCGCTACGTAGAGGGGCAGTTTCTGCATACCGTGTCAAGTGATCGACAGCGGTCACGATCCATCGATGACCAGTGGAAGTGAGAGGCAATGGTCCATACAAATCGATGCCTACAACTTCGAATGGGGCAGAAGGACATGGCAGCGGCTGTAGCATACCGGCAGGGGCTGAGGTCGAGCGTTTACGACGCTGGCACGAAGGGCAGGACGCAACATACTTAGCGACACTTGAGGAAAGGCCTGGCCAAAAGAATCTGCTTTTGATGTGGTCGTAGGTCTTGTAGAAAGCAAGATGGCCAGCTGTGGCGTAATCGTGGAAAACTTCCAAGATGTTGGCTCGAAGACAGCGAGGGACGACTGGAACCCATCTGTCTCCGGTAGGGTGGTAATTGTGGCGGTAAGGGGCTCCACGAATGGAAAGGCGAAATTTACTTAGTTGGCGGCGCGTTCGGCTGTTAGGTGGGGATGTTGAACCGTCGAGAAGATCCAGTAATCGTCTGCAGTACGGGTCGGCTCGTTAGAGAGAAACAAGGTTTTGTAGTATATCTTGACCGGCGGTTTGCAAAGGGGCCATGGGCACGCGAGCGGAGTTGTTGAAGGCGATGAGTTACTTTGAGACGATGGCTGTGGGCAGTGGGTGGTCGGCTGTGGGCAACGGGAAAGAGCGTCGGCATCACTGTGCTTTCTCCCCGACTTGTAAGTCACAGTGAAGTCATATTCCTGTAGACGGAGTACCCAGCGGCCAAGGCGCCCCGAGAGGTTCTTGAGGGAGGATAACCAACACAGGGCGTGGTGGTCTGTTACCACTGAGAAATGGCGGCCATACAAGTAAGGACGAAATTTTTGCACTGCCCAAACAACGGCGAGGCACTCTTTTTCAGTTATGGTGTAGTTCTTTTCAGCGGGAGTCAAAGTGCGGCTTGCATAGGCAACTACTCGCTCCGAGGAGGAATCCGTACGCTGAAGAAGGACAGCACCAAGACCGTGACCACTTGCATCGGTGTAAAGAATAGTGGGTGCCGACTCATCGAAGTGGCAGAGGACCGGTCCACAAGTTAAAGCTTGTTTCAGGGTTTGGAAAGCTTTTTCACAGTCTTGGGTCCAGATGAATGGAGTTCCGGATGTGAGTAATTTGTGAAGGGGTGAGGCTATTGCTGCAAAATTTCGGATGAAGCGACGGAAATAGGAAGCCAAGCCCAGAAAACTTCGTAGCTCTTTCTGGCGAAGAGGCTGGGAAAAATTGAGGACCGCATTGATCTTGTCTGGATCTGTGCGTATACCTTCCTTGCTTACAACGTGGCCCAAGACTTTGATTGAGGTACTGGCAAAGCGACATTTCTTGGTGTTCAGCTGCAAACCAGCATTGCCAAGGCAGGTGAGGACTTCATCCACACGTTGAAGGTGTTCAGCGAAAGTGGACGAAAAAATGACGATATCATCTAGGTAGCATAGGCAAGTCTTCCACTTCAAGCCACGAAGTACAGTATCGATCATACGCTCAAAGGTGGCCGGAGCGTTGCAAAGTCCAAACGGCATCACGTTAAATTCGTAGAGGCCGTCTGGTGTGGCGAAGGCTGTTTTTTCTTTATCGGCTTCGGCCATGGGAATCTGCCAATACAATGACCGAAGATCGAGACTCGAGAAGTATTCTGCGCCGTGTAAGGTGTCGAGAGCGTCGTCAATTCGGGGCATAGGATAGACGTCTTTCCTGGTTATTTTGTTAAGCGCTCTGTAGTCCACGCAAAAGCGCACTCAGCCATCTTTCTTCCGGACCAGGACAACCGGCGAAGACCAGGAACTGCCCGAAGGGCGAACAATGTCCCGCTGAAGCATGTCGTCCACATTTTCTTGAATGATTTTGCGTTCTGCGGATGAAACGCGATAGGGACGACGGCGGACGATGCAAGAACCATCGGTTTCTATGCGATGAGTCGCTGCTGATGTTCGTCCAAGAGTGAGGGAATGGCTCTCAAACAACGCCTTGTGCTTGGTAAGGAGGGCGAGTAGTGATTTTTGATTTTCCTCGCTTAGTTCAGTGCTGATGGTGGATGTAAGGCTCGAAGACGTAATCGCTTGTCCGCAGGCATGCTGGAGTGATGCTATAGGGCAAAGCGCAAGACGGCCAACTTCCTCGTTTAGAATAGAAGCAACCTTAGTGCCTTTAGAAAGCAGAATCGGCTCAAAGGCAATGTTTAGTGCGGCGATGAAAGCTGATCCCTGTGAAAAGCGAACGACACAAGGCGGTATTATAACTCCTTTGCGAGCGAAGTTCCCAGCTGGTATGGCAAACAAATCTCCATCGGCGATACTGTCACACGTTACGGAAAACACCGTTTCTTGGCCAGGACACAAGACACAATCTTCGGCAGAGACCAACCGCGGTACGGAAGGATCGGATACACAGTCCATTCCTGTCTCAGTGAGGTGATTCGCAGGCTCCCGGCAAGAAATTACTGCAGACGATGCTGATAAAAAGTCCCAGCCCAAAATAATTTGATGAGAACACAGAGTCAGCACCGCACACTGAACGTAATATAGGAGCCCGTCTATGGTAATTTGCACTGTACAATATCCAGAAGGCCGAATCGCATCACCATTTGCCCCACACAAGGATGGCCCGGAGTAAGGAGTTCTCACCTTCCTCAGACGTGAACATAACTGTGCAATAATAACTGACACACTAGCCCCCGTATCAACAAGTGCCTCAATACGCAAACCTTCCACTTCCACCAATAATAAGTTCCACGGACGTTCAGGAGGAGTTGTGGCGTCTTCGAGACAATGCAGTTTCCCCCCCAAAAACTGCAGGTGCTAGTTTTCCGAAGGGTCGTTATTGGGAAGTGAGGCAGGGCGAAGAGGGGACAGCGAGCGACGTTAGGGCGAAGGCGATCTACGTCGGGTTGGCGTATTACGCTGAGAAAACTCAGGAGAATCGCGAGGCGTGGAAGAACGGCGATTAGGAGGGACGTATGTGCTTCTACCGGTACCATAAGCAAAGCGGGCGTTGTCCCGCTCATCAGGAGCGTACCCTCGGCGTTCATCCTGCTGGCGTCTTCGGCAAAAACGGGAAATGTGGCCCCGAATTCCACAGTAGTAGCAAACCGGGCGGTCCCGAGGGAAAAGCTGGCGGTCGGGGCGCACGTGCGCGTAGTACGCCTGGGCACCCCGAGAGGGGGCAATGGCCGTCAAATGTCCGGGAGCTGTCGAAAGCGGAGGCGATTCCAGGAACAAGGGGTGTTTTGAAGTACCATGCCTTTGCGACCAGGTCTAGGTGGAATGGAACATCGCGCAGTTTAAAAGCATCATCCCGCCGGTTAAATTGGCTGACTCGATTATACTGGTCGAGCCAATCTTCAACGTCTTCACCCCGAAGACCAGCGAAGGAGGGATGGTCGCGCTGGTCGCCTGTGATCACCCATGCCGAGGGCGGTGGAGCGCTGTGTTCCGACGCGCTTTCTCGTTGCATCGTTGGCTCGTCGAGCGGGAGACGTCGACCCGAACGGAGCTCCAGGGGTGTAGCTGGGAGCGGCAGAGGACGGGGCCGACAAGCAACTCCACCACTTGAGAGAGGAAAGCAGGAAAGCAGGCCTAATGCAGGGCGGTGTTTATTCCGGCGGTCGTTACTCAGCAGCCAGCCGAACCAGCGAACTCCGATGATGATTACGATCGCGTGAGCCCAGCGATACGATGATGACACCAAACGATGCGTGGGCGAGACGATGCTTATGATAGTGTGTTTGGACACAATAGGGAGAATGACCACTCAAGCAATCAATGTGAAGACAGCGCTCACAATATATATATATATATATATATATATATATATATATATATATAGCGAGGGCCTCTGTTCTGCCAATCTTGGAGCTATGGGGAGCTTCAGAGGTTTCAACGCTGGTTGGCGACTCTGGACATGTCGTATATACTCGAGTCACTGCCCGGGGATTAAAAAAGAAGGTGCCCTTCCACCCGAGAAGTCGGAGTGGCGCTGGCTACCACCCCCAAGCACAGGAAAAAATTACATTGACATAAATACCCCAGAAAGCGGATGGGAAAATCGCCCTGCTGGTAGCGTAGTGTTCATGGCACCAGACCATTATTCTGGAGCACGTGGGTTCGCATCCCACCTGGTGGGCATTTTTACTCCGCTTTCTTTCTTTCCATGTTCTTTACCTGCTTCAATGACCTACCACACCCTCCCCTTTGCTTTCCGAGGTTTTCTAGACTGCTAACTCTGGTGTTTATATTTATATATATATATATATATATATATATATATATATATATATATATATATATATATATATATATATATATATATATTGTAATGAACAATTGGAGCAGGGAACGGTATGTGCGGAACCATGGCCAATCTACGCGCGGGTATGTGCTGCGGACCTGCAACGGTCATCATCAGTGCCTGTCTGTGCGTCTTGCAAGGTGATCTCTGGCTTCGCCGTTTTTTGAAGAGACTGAAGAGAAGCTCCAGGATTCGTGCTGGCTGACGTTGAAACCGCACCTCCACCACTTCCAATGGTGTTTAATTCGATCAGTTGTCCAAGCGAGAGGCGAGGAAGAGCAGTCTCTTCAAAAAACGGCGAAGCCAGAGATCACCTTGCAAGACGCACAGACAGGCACTGATGATGACCGTTGCAGGTCCGCAGCACATACCCGCGCGTAGATTGGCCATGGTTCCGCACATACCGTTCCCTGCTCCAATTGTTCATTACAATCTATATATATATATATATATATATATATATATATATATATATATCATAATCATCATCATCATCAGCCTATCTACGCCCACTGCAGGGCAAAGGCCTCTCCCATTATTCTCCAATTACCTCGGTCCTGTGCCAACTATGACCAATTTATCCCCGCAAACTTCTTCATCTCATCTGCGCATCTAACTTTCTGCCGCCCCCTGCAACGCTTGACTTCTCTGGGGATCCACTCTGTTCCCCTAATGACCAGCGGTTATCTTGCCTTCGCATTACATGCCCTGCCGACGTCCATTTCTTCTTCTAATTTCTACTAATATGTCTTTTACACCAGTTTGCTCCTTGACCCACTCCGCTCTCTTCTTGTCCCTTAATGTTACACCTATCATTTTCCGCTCCATTGCCCGCTGAGGTGTTCTCAATTTAAGTTGAACCCGCTTAGTGAGGCTCCAAGTTTCTGCCCCGTAGGTGAGTACCGGTAAGATGCAGCTGTCATACACTTTCTTCTTCAGCGACAATGGTAGGCTGCAATTCATTATCTGAGAATGTCTGCCATATGCACCCCACCCCATTCTGATCCTTCTAATTATCTCTGCCTCATGGTTGGGATCTGGGGCCACAACTGGGCCTAAGTAGAGATATTTGCTTACCACTTGTACTGCCTCGCCACCTATCACAAACTGCTCTGCTGTCCCGAGGTTATTGATGATTACTTTAGTTTTCTCCAAATTATTTTCAGGCCCACGATTCTACTCTGTTCGCCCAGTGCGGAAAGCGTGCTTTGCAGTTCATCCCCCGAGGTACTGAGCAAGGCAACGTCAGCAGCAAATCTGAGGTTACTGAGGTATTCTTCATTAACCCTTATTCCCACCTGTTCCCAATCCAACTTTCTGAATACTTCTTGTAAGTATGCTGTGAATAACATTGGAGAGATTGAGTCTCCTTGTCTGACGCCCTTCCTTATAGGTATTTTACTGCTCTCCGTATGGAGGATGATGGTAGCTCTAGACCCATTGTAGATATCCTCTAGTATTCTTACATAAAGCTCATCTACCCCCTGGTTCCGTAATGCCTGAATGACTGCTAGTGTTTCGACTGAGTCATGCGCTTTCTCTTAACCTATGAAGGCTATATATAGGGGTTCAGTATAGTCAGCGCACTTCTTTATCACCTGATTGATCGTGTGAATATGGTCCATTGTTGAATAACCTTTACGAAACCCTGCTTGTTCTTTAGGTTGACTGAAATTTAAGGTTGCAGAGATTCGCTTGGCATTACCTTGGTAAATACCTTGTAGACGACTGACAGTAAGCTGACCGGCCTGTAATTTTTCAAGTCCTTCATGCCGCCTTTCTTATCGATTAGGATGATTTTCGCGTTCTTCCAAGATTCTGGTACCATTGCGGTCATTAGGCATTGCGTATACAGGTTTGCGAGTTTTTCAAGTACAATTTCGCCGCCATCCTTCAAGATGTCTGCTGTTATCTGATCCTCACCAGGTGCTTTGCCCCCTTTCATTTCTTTCAATGCCTTCCTTACTACTTCAGTCGTTACTGGTGAGATGTCTTTCTCCTGTGAACTACTGTCTCGTTCGGCATTATGCTGTATGTCCCGTCTACTGTATAGATCCCTATAGAACTCCTCGGCCACTGTGACTATTTTATCCCTGTTTGTGATGACATTGCCTTGCTTATCCTTAAGTGCATCCGTCTGATTTTTCACCACGACAAGACGTCTTTTCACTGCTTTCAGGCTACCTCCGTTTTTTACAGCGTATTCGATCCTCTCCATATTATACTTCCGTATGTCAGCTGTCTTACGCTTATTGATTAACTTCGAGAGCTCGGCTAGTTCTATTCTGTCTGCTGCGGTAGAGATTCTAATGGTTTGTGGTTTCCTGATTAGATTTTTTGTCTCCTGTGAACGTTTACCAGTATCCTGTGTGGCCATATGTCCCCGACGTCTACTGCACACTCCGTGATAATGCGTGTAAGGTTGTCACTGGCTTCCTGTGTCGTAAGCTCGACTTCCTCGATAAGGCCGGAATATTGGTTTTGCAGCGCGATCCTGAATTCTTCTACTTTACGTCTTACTGTTAGCTCATTTATCGGCTTCTTTGGTAGTTGCTTGTTGCGGTCCCTCCTCTAATCTAGCTTAATTCGAGATCTTACCATACGGTGGTCACTACATCTTACCCTTTTGAGCACTTCCACATCCTGCACGACGCCAGGGTTATCGTATAATATGAGGTCTGTTTCATTTTTGTGCTCCCCATTCGGGCTCCTCCAGGTCCACTTCCTACTCTCCCTTTTACAGAGGAAGGTATTCATTATGCGTAGGTTATTCCGGTCTGCAAACTCAACTAGTAGGTCCGCCCTGCTATTTCTACAGCCCAGACCATAGTTCCCAACTGCATGGTCTCCAGCCTGATTCTTGCCTACTTTAGCATTGAAGTCCCCCATAACCATGGTATACTGTGTTTTTACTTTAGCCATTGCCGATTCCACATCTTCTTAGAAGCGTTCCACTACTTGGTCGTGGTGGCTGGCTGTGGGCGCGTAGCCCTGCACCACCTTGAGCTTGTACCTCTTATTGAGCCTAATTACAAGACCTGCTGCCCTTTCTTTAATGTATGGTATTCTTCTATGTTGCCAGCCTGGCTTTTATTGACTAGAAGTCCCACTCCCAGTTCTCTTAAGTGCTCTAGACCACGCTAACATAGAACGTCCTTTTTTCAGCGCCGTAGAGGCTTCGCCTGCCCTCCTAACCTTGCTAATCCCTATTAGATCCCATTTATTGCCCTCCAATTCGTCGAACAACCCTTCGAGACTTGCTTCGCTATATAAGGTTCGTGCGTTAAACGTTGCAGGTTGAGATTTCATTGGCGGCCTGTCCTGATCCAGGGATTCTTAGCACCCTCTGCTGCGTCACAGGTCGGACCGCCGCAGTGGTCAGTTGCTTCGCAGCCGCTGGGGACTAAGGGCCGAGAGGTAATTGGCGTATTCATGGGAGGTTGTGGCAGTTACTACATCAGGGTGGCCAATCCTGCTCTAGTGAGGGAGTGCATTGCCGGCAATGGTCGCCGGGGTCGGGCCGCAGCTCAAGCCACTTCGTGGAATTCCATCAATACGGGAATTTTTTTTTAATCCGGTGGGAATTGTCCGGCACCGTGATTCGAGCCACGGTCCTTCTGCACGCGAGGCGGGTGTTCTACCTCTACGCCATCACTGCCTCCATATATATGTGTATATATATATATATATATATATATATATAAATATATATATATATATATATATATATATATATAAATATATATATATATATATATATATATATATATATATATATATATATATATATATTAAATTAGAGTCACCACGAAAAACATAACAATATTTATTATGACGTTTCGGCTGGGAACCAGCCTTACATAGGTCGAATACAGGGTATATGTAGGCTCGCAAGGAGCGCTGTGAGCACGTGGACATATTATTTCAAAAGTGTACAAGAAGGAAGTACAGCAAGAAACAAGTAGAAAGAAACTTACTGCACGACGGGGCGTGCAGGTAATCCATCTCAATATACAACGCGGCGAAAAGCAAAAGCGAGGCACTTCGGAAGCGTGTTTCCTTCAGCCACCGCCCACCCACGCACAGCAATATTAAGACAAACAAATAACGAAGGGGAACTGAGCATCTTACTCCAAAGGAGCGGAAACAACCTGCCGCATAAGGCGGAAGTGTAGAATCGACAATTAGTCGTCCAGACACTGGGGAACGCAAAATGGCAGAAGGCGACGTTGAATTTCAAGAATGCAGGCAGGAGGATTAGCGAGGGGGCCGCGTCCTCAAAGGAAAGTGCGCCGCTTCAGGAGGAGACCAGATAATAGCCACAAATGGCTTATCCGCGGCTCGCGTCCGGGCACAAGGCGGACAATGACGACTCCCCGAAGGGCGCCGACGCGGACAGAGCTCTGCGTCAGCCACCCAAGAAGAGCACAGCCTGTGCGAGGATTTTGAAAAATGACACACAAGGCAGGAAATAAACAAAGAAATAGCACACAGAAAAAGGCAGTTGAAAGAGCCCCCGGCTCATGACATGAAATGAATAGATACAACAAATTGTCAGCTTACATTTGATATGTTCGCAAGTAACAAGGGTTTGCACACTATGAAAAACGTAAAAGAAAGATGTGACGCACGTAAGAGAAAAAATCTTCAATGATGTAGGGAAAAAAAACACTTCGTAGCTAGTCATCAATGGCAGTATAAATTCGCACACAGCATTCTTTACACACTGACAAACGAAAGAATACAAAGAATACACGTGTACAAATCGTAGAACAAGGGGAATCATAGCAGTGAACATAAATAGCTTACAAAATGACATTTCGGGCACAAGAGCAATGAAGCATATGGAGAAAATAAGTTAGTCACAACACTAGACCGAATAGTCCTTGGAAAGTGTAATGATGGGATACAGCAAGATTTCGGGCAGGAGAAGCATTAAAGCATACGGAAAAGTAACCTGCTGACAATGATGAACCATCCAACGGTTGAGAAGTGGTAACGTGCGATACGTGCCGCCACAAGGTCTAGGTTTGAAGGCACGACAGCCTTCTATGAGACACATTAATACCTCTTGTGAGAGAGTTATATTTGTGGATCAGAAAAGATTCGCAGGCTTCCCTGTCAAAATGGGTTTTAAATCCTGATTGGAGCACTCTGGCCTTAAATTGATCGAACGGGTGTTTCAAAGAGTTGATATGTTTGGAAAGGGGGAGATAAGGTTTTGTTTTTGCATCGGATTTGTGAATAATGATGCGAGTTCTAAAAAAATTTTCTGTCTGTCCAATATATTGAGCACCACAATCACCGCATTCTAGGAGTTAAACTATATTTGCAGTGTCACAATTGAAATTGCCCCTGATCTGTATGGAAAAGTCAGATTCCCTGCTCTGAGCGCTTCTTGTTGGTGTCATCATTCGACACAATTTGCACCGGGACTTTCCACATGGTGTGGAACCTGTGAAACTAGTTTCTCTTGATCGAGATGATGTTACAATGTCTCTGATGTTTCTTGCCCGGTGATACACCACGCGTGGTGGGTGTCGAATGACGTGCTTCATTCTTTCACTCTGGAGCAGGATGTTGTGGTGTCTTCTTAAAATTTCATTGACGTTTGGGCCAGATGCCGAATGTGGGAGAATCAGATTGGTTTGTGACCTCGAAGTAGAGGTTTTATTACCACTAATAAGGCTAGAACGCTCCTGTTCTGATGCCTTCCTGATTGAATCTTCAATGAGTGGTAGTGGGTATTTTTGTCGTGCGAGGTCAATGCGGAGCTGATCACAATTAGAAGCGAAGTCGTTTTGGTTAGAGCGAATTCTGCGGAAGCGTATTGAATTGCTGTATGGAATGGCCGTTTTGCAGTGTCTCACATGGCTGCTTTGAAAGTTCAAGTATTGGTGTCGGTCGGTGGGTTTTCTGTACACAGAAGTATCCACTCTGTGTCCGTTAGTTGTTATCTGCACGTCAAGTAAAATAATTGTAGAAGTTGAATACTCATGTGAGAATGAGATATCACTGTGAGCACTGTTCAAATCGGATATGAATTGTTTCAGGGCTTCCTCACCATGAGACCAAACCAAGAAAATGTCGTCGAGGTACCGCTTGTAAAACAGTGGTTTTAAAGGAAAGTTCTCCAAAAACTGTGTCTAAAGGGTTCCCATGAATATGTTTGCATATTTTGGGCCTATTTTTGTCCCCATAGATGCGCCACTTATTTGGGCATAGTGCTGGTTATTGAATTCAAAATTGTTTAATTCAAATATTAAAGTTAGCAGTTTGCCCAAAGTGTTGCTGTCAATAGGTTTGTCCTCTTGTGAATTTTCGTAGGCTCTTATGACGAATTTTATTCCACCGGCGTGAGGTATGTTTGTATACAAAGAGGCTACATCTAATGTTACAAGGAAGGAGTCATCCGGTATCGTGAGGTCTTTTATTTCGCTTAGAAAATGAGTAGTATCCTTTATGTACGAATTGAATGTGGGCGGAATTTCCCTTATATTGTTGTCGACATAGCTAGAAATGTTCTCGGTCACGGTTCCTATGCCAAAGACTATGGGCCTGCCCGGATTGTTAAATTTGTGAATTTTGGGAAGCAGGTAAAAACGTCCTGGCGTGCAGTGCAATAGAATAAGAGCTCGCTCAGTTTTTTTTGTGTATCAGTTTTTCATCCCTAAGTACAAATATGGCACTGCAGACTCGTTCTTTGAATTATAATGTCGTATCGGCCGCAAGGGGCTGGTAGAAAGACGTGTCACATAATTGCGTTTGCGATTCAGTGTTATAATTCGTTTGGTTCATGACAACAATAGCTCCTCCCTTGTCAGCGGGCTTTATAATGATGTCAGAGCGGGTGCTGAGGATTTCTAGTGCCCTCTGTTCCTTTCCTGTGAGATTCGGTCTGTAGGAGGTGCGCTGTCTATATTCCGCTATGACATCTTTTTGAACCGCCTTGATGTACGTATCCATATTCTTGTCACATTGTGGTGGTGGCGTCCAATGGCTAACTGATGGAAGGCTCGGTCTTATGTTATCATCTCTGGGGACATCATGATAGTACTCTTTTAACTGGAGTCAGCATGAGAAATGTTCTAGATCCTTGTACAGTTGCAGCTCATTTAATTTTCCAGTGGAGGGACAAAAGGATAGCCCCTTAGACAATGCGCTCAATTCATCCTTTGAAAGAGTAACGGTGGAAAGATTGACTACATTATCAGGAGTGTCGGGCTCGGGTACATCATTATGGGAAGATGATGTGCTAGGTTCGGATTGGGATAAATGAACACCGTCGCGGAGCATTTTTTTTTGCCTTGACAGCGGAAAAATAGCTTGTTTTGTTCAGTTTAAACATTTCCAGTTCGGTCTTTTCTTGAGTAGTCAAATGAATTTTTTTAAGTAGAGAGATTTCTTCCTTTTTTCAGGCATCCAGGCAACACTGGTCATGTTCGATTACAGTGCTCAAATAATCCATCGATGCCTTATGTAGTATGCTCCGCCAGTTTGCCTCGTGAGTAGGCGAGATGTCAGAGGTAGCTAATTTCAGGTTAATCATCAAGCCTTTTAGGGCAATGCTTGATTTCCTGTATACAAGTAAGCTGCTAACGTGATGTTCATATCGAATTCTTTTTTTTTTACAACTTTCCTTAGCTTTAAAAATTCTCTACAAAAGGAATGGACACCGGCTTCACCTGGGGGCTCTTCAGGAAGTCAATCTCTGCGTGTTCTCCGGACGACATCGGAATATCGAGGCCTGGTTGATGGTGCCACGGAGGATAGAGCAGCGGCTCTTGGTGGAGGCGGAGGTGGTTGTGGGGCCTGTCCTTGCACTTGCTGGGATAGGGCACTGGCAGCGTGTTGTAACCATGTCGACTGACTGCGTGCAAAGTTTCTCAACAAGGCCCGGTGCAGGTGGCTGGCCATGATGGCGACGCCGCTAAAGTTGGGGTGAATCCAATCAGCGGCAAACACCCGGGCGGAGGGCAGCCACTCAAGGCCGTGGTTGAGGTAGAAGAGGCCCCTGGTGCGGAGACAATGCCGGCGAAGAAGGTCATTAAACTGGCAAACTTCTGAGTTGAAGCGGTGCACGGCCCGCCAGTTGCTACGTTGTCGGCGCCGATCAGGGCAGCGAGTGAGGATGGAGTCGCATAGACGGTACGGATTTGAGGAGGGTCATGCCTGATGGAAGCGAGAAGGTTCTCGTACCGTTGAAAGGTGACTCTGGCCGGCGTTTTGGCGATAGCGTTCGTGCCAACATGGAGCACAGTGGTGGTCGGGCTGCGTGGCACGATGTTCATCAGTGCGGGGATATATTGGATGGTCGCTCCTCGTTGTGACACGAATGCTGGGGTTCCAAGGTGGGATGCATCAAAATTGTTGTGAATGTGCCGTACTTAGGAGTCGCTGATCACTACCGAGGAGGTTACGTGCGCGGAAATTTCCAACTTATGATCTTCGTGGTGACGGGGTCAGAAGCCATGAGGTTACATATAACAGTGCAGGGCTTGGCAGCTAAATAGTATATTAAATTAGAGTCACCACGAAAAACGTAACAATATTTAATACGAAGTTTCGGCTGAGAACCAGCCTTTTTCAAGTGAAGTACATAGGTCGAATACAGGGTATATGTAGGCTCGCAAGGAGCGCTGGGAGCACGTGGACATATTATTTCAAAAGTGTACAAGAAAGAAGTACAGCAAGAAACAAGTGGAAAGAAACGTACTGCGCGACTGGGCGCGCAGGTAAACCATCTCAATATACAACGCGGCGAAAAGCGAAAGCGAGGCACTTCGGAAGCGTCTCCTTCAGCCACCGCCCACCCACGCACAGCAATATTAAGAAAAGTAAACAAATCAGGAATAGGTACTGGGCATCTTACTCCAAAGGAGCGGAAACAACCTGCCGCATAAGGCGGAAGCTTACAATCGACAATTATTCATCCAGACAGTGCGGAAGGCAAAATGGCAGAAGGCGACGTTGAATTTCGAGAATGCAGGCGGGAGGATTAGCGAGGGGGCCGCGTCCTCAAAGGAAAGTGCCGCCGCTTCTGGAGGAGACCAGATAATAGCCACAAATGGCTTATCCGTGGCCCGCGTCCCGGGCACAAGGCGGACAATTACGACTCCTCAGAAGGCGCCGACGCCAGAGTCACCTTTCAATGGTACGAGAAGCTTCTCGCTTCCATCAGGCATGACCATCCTCAAATCCGTACTGTCTATGCGACTCTCATACTTCCTCACTGCCCTGATCGGCGCCGACAACGCATCAACTGGCGTGCCGTGCACCGCTTCAACTCAGAAGCCTGCCGGTTTAATGACCTTCTTCGCCGGCATTGTCTCCGCACCAGGGGCCTCTTCTACCTGGACCACGGCCTTGAGTGGCTGCCCTCGGCGCGGGTGTTTGCCGCGGATGGGATTCACGCCAACTTTGGCGGCGTCGCCATCATGGCCAGCCACCTGCACCAGGACTTGTTGAGAAACTTCGCACGCAGTCAGTCGACATGGCTACAACACGCTGCCAGTGCCCCATCCCAACAAGTGCAACGACTGGCCCCACCTCCACCTCCGTCTCCACCAACAGCCGCTGCTCTATCCTCCGAGATCCCTCAACCAGGCCTCGATATTCCGATGTCGTCCGGGGAACAGGCCCAGATTGACTTCCTGAAGAGCCCCCAGGTGAACCCGGTGTCCATTCATTTTCTAGAGACTTTTTAAAGCTAAGGAAAGTTGTAGAAAAAAGAATTCGATATGAACAACAAGTTATCAGCTTACTTGTATACAGGAAATCAGGCATTGCCCCAAAAGCCTTGATAATTAACCTCAAATCAGCTACCTCTGACCTCTCGCCTACTCACGAGGCAAACAGGCGGAGCATACTAGGCATCAATGGATCTTTTGAGCATTGTAATCGAACATGGCCAGTGTTGCCTCGATGCCTTACAAAAGGAAGAAATCTCTATACTTAAAAAAATATTCATTTTACAACGCAAGAAAAGACCGAACTAGAAATGTTTAAACTGAACAAAACAAGCCATTTTTCCGCTATCAAGGCAAAAAAAATGCTCCGCGACGGTGTTGATTTATCCCTATCCGAACCTAGCACATCATCTTCCCATAATGATGTACCCGAGCCTGACACTCCTGATAATGTAGTCAACCTTTCCACCGTTACTCATTCAAAGGGTTAATTGAGCGCATTGTCAAAGGGGCTATCCTTTTGTCCCTCCACTGGAAAATTAAATGAGCTGCAACTGTAGAAGGATCTAGAAAATTTCTCACGCTCACTCCGGTTAAAAAAGTACTATCATGATGTCCCCAGAGATGATAACACAGGACCGAGCCTTCCATCAGTTAGCCTTGGACGCCACCACCACAACGTGACAAGTATATGGATACGTACATCAAGGCGGTTCAAAAAGATGTCATAGCGGAAAATAGAAAGCGCACCTCCTACAGACCGAATCTCACAGGAAAGGAACAGAGAGCACCAGAAATCCTTAGCACCCGCTTTGACATCATTATAAAGCCCGCTGACAAGGGAGGAGCCATTGTCGGCATGAACCAAACTGATTATAACACTGAAGCGCAAAGGCAATTAGGTGACACGTCTTTCTACCAGCCCCTTGCGGCCGATCCGACATTAGAATACAAAGAACGAGTCCGCAGTACCATAATTGAACTTAGGGATGAAACACTGATAGACAAAAAACTGCGCGAGCTCTTATTCCATTGCACTGCACGCCAGGACGTTTTTACCTCCTTCCCAAAATTCACAAATTCAACAATCCGGGCAGGCCCTTAGTCTCTGGCATAGGAACCGTGACCTATAAAATTTCTAGCTATGTCGCCAACATTACAAGGGAAATTCGGCCCACATTCAATTCGTACATAAAGAATACTACTCATTTTCTAAGCGAAATAAAGGCCTCACGATACCGGATGACTCCTACCTTGTAACATTACATGTAGCCTCTTTGTATACAAACATACCTCACGCCGGTGGAATAAAATTCGTCATAAGAGCCTACGAAAATTCACAAGAGGACAAACCTATTGACAGCAACACTTTGGGCAAACTGCTAACTTTAATACTTGAATTAAACAATTTTGAATTCAAAAACCAGCACTATGTCCAAATAAGTGGCGCATCTATGGGGACAAAAATAGGCCCAAAATATGCAAACATATTCATGGGAACCCTTTAGACACAGTTTTTGGAGAACTTCCCTTTAAAACCACTGTTTTACAAGCGGTACATCCACGACATTTTCTTGGTTTGGTCTCATGGTGAGGAAGCCCTGAAACAATTCATATCCGATTTGAACAGTGCTCACAGTGATATCTCATTCTCACATGAGTATTCAACTTCTACAATAATTTTACTTGACGTGCAGATAACAACTAACGGACACAGAGTGGATACTTCTGTGTACAGAAAACCCACCGACCGACACCAATACTTGAACTTTCAAAGCAGCCATGTGAGACACTGCAAAACGGCCATTCCATACAGCAATTCCCTACGCTTCCGCAGAATTCGCCTTAACCAAAACGACTTCGCTTCTAATTGTGATCAGCTCCGCATTGACCTCGCACGACAAAAATACCCACTACCACTCATTGAAGATTCAATCAGGAAGGCATCAGAACAGGAGCGTTCTTGCCTTATTAGTGGTAATAAAACCTCCACTTCGAGGTCACAAACCAATCTGATTCTCCCATATTCGGCATCTGGCCCAAACGTCAATGAAATTTTAAGAAGACACCACAACATCCTGCTCCAGAGTGAAAGAATGAAGCACGTCATTCGACACCCACCACGCGTGGTGTATCACCGGGCAAGAAACATCAGAGACATTGTAACATCATCTCGATCAAGAGAAACTAGTTTCACAGGTTCCACACCATGTGGAAAATCCCGGTGCAAATTGTGTCGAATGATGAAACCAACAACAAGCGCTCAGAGCAGGGAATCTGACTTTTCCATGCAGATCAGGGGCAATTTCAATTGTGACACTGCAAATATAGTTTAACTCCTAGAATGCCGTGATTGTGGTGCTCAATATATTGGACAGACAGAAAATTCTATTAGAACTCGCATCATTATTCACAAATCCGATGCAAAAACAAAACCTTTTCTCCCCCTTTCCAAACATATCAACTCTTTGAAACACCCGTTCGATCAATTTAAGGCCAGAGTGCTCCAATCAGAATTTAAAACCCATTTTGACAGGGAAGCCTGCGAATCTTATCTGATCCACAAATAAAACTCTCTCACAAGAGGTATCACTGTGTCTCATGGAAGGCTGTCGTGCCTTCAAACCTAGACCTTGTGGCGGCACGTATCGCACGTTACCACTTCTCAACCGTTGGATGGTTCATCATTGTCAGCAGGTTACTTTTCCGTATGCTTTAATGCTTCTCCTGCCCGAAATCTTGCTGTATCCCATCATTACACTTTCCAAGGACTATTCGGTCTAGTGTTGTGACTAACTTATTTTCTCCATATGCTTCATTGCTCTTGTGCCCGAAATGTCATTTTGTAAGCTATTTATGTTCACTGCTATGATTCCCCATGTTCTACGATTTGTACACGTGTATTCTTTGTATTCTTTCGTTTGTCAGTGTGTAAAGAATGCTGTGTGCGAATTTATACTGCCATTGATGACTAGCTACGAAGTGTTTTTTTTTTTTCCTACATCATTGAAAATTTTTTCTCTTACGTGCGTCACATCTTTCTTTTATGTTTTTCATAATGTGCAAACCCTTGTTACTTGCGAAAATATCAAATGTAAGCTGACAATTTGTTGTATCTATTCATTTCATGTCATGAGCCGGGGGCTCTTTCAACTGCCTTTTTCGGTGTGCTGTTTCTTTGTTTATTTCCTGCCTTGTGTGTCATTTTTCAAAATCCTCGCACAGGCTGTGCTCTTCTTGGGTGGCTGCCGCAGAGCTCTGTCCGCGTCGGCGCCCTTCGAGAAGTCGTCATTGTCCGCCTTGTGCCCGGACGCGAGCCGCGGATAAGCCATTTGTGGTTATTATCTGGTCTCCTCCTGAAGCGGCGGCACTTTCCTTTGAGGACGCGGCCCCCTCGCTAATCCTCCCGCCTGCATTCTTGAAATTCAACGTCGCCTTCTGCCATTTTGCGTTCCCCAGTGTCTGGATGACTAATTGTCGATTCTACGCTTCCGCCTTATGCGGCAGGTTGTTTCTGCTCCTTTGGAGTAAGATACCCAGTTCCCCTTCGTTATTTGTTTACTTGTCTTAATATTGCTGTGCGTGGGTGGGCGGTGGCTGAAGGAAACACGCTTCCGAAGTGCCTCGCTTTTGCTTTTCGCCGCGTTGTATATTGAGATGGATTACCTGCGCGCCCCCTCGTGCAGTACGTTTCTTTCCACTTGTTTCTTGCTGTACTTCCTTCTTGTACACTTTTGAAATAATATGGCCACTTGCTCACAGCGCTCCTTGCCAGCCTACATATACCCTGTATTCGACCTATGTACTTCTCTTGAAAAAGGCGAGTTCCCAGCCGAAACGTCGGGATAAATATTGTTATGTTTTTCGTTGTGACTCTAATTTAATATACTTTTCAGCTGCCAAGCCCTGCACTGCTCTATGTATATATATATATATATATATATATATATATATATATATAGAGAGAGAGAGAGAGAGAGAGAGAGAGAGAGATCATGAGGTTCGATGGGCCAGTATAAAAATAGTGAAAGAGTCGACTGACACGTTTCCCGTTTTTGTTGCCAACAGTTTCGGAGTTAGAAACTCCTTCTTCAGGGCTGTATTTTAATTTCTCACATTGCGTCTTTATACAAAAACTTCTGTGAGGGAGGGTTACTTCCCTCATCCCTGCAGGAGAGGTCGCGGGTGAGGGGTGTTTCAAACAGTTTGAGCAAGTGAGACATTCCTATTGGCTAGAAAGGTGGAAGGTGAGGGAAGGGGAAAGAACACGGACGAAAAGGCAGCACGAAAACACGTAACAAGAGGCACACAAGCAAACACAAGTGCAAAAACAAGAGTGAGTCCTGCGCGCTCCGCAAATGGTGTAAAAGTAGTCAGCGGGAAAAGAGAAGAAAAAAAAGGGGAGGATGAAGGGAGACGGACATAAGATGGCGGCACAGGCATGGAACTTCGATTCGGTCAACCTCCCAAGGCCGCATGCATGCACGGCCCGCCCAGTAGACGCATGGTCCCCGCGGCATAATCGGAATTTTCTGTCCCATTTTCGGTTTTGTTTTACTACTGGTTAAACCTACAGAAGCTCTCGTCTTGGCGCCGATTCGACGAAACCGAGCGGTGCAGCCAAACTTTGCTACGCGGCCAGCGAGCCGCGGAACAAGTCACACTGGGATTTCGTTTCATTTGCGGTGCATTCTTCAGCCGTTTGTCTGTCAGTGGTGCAGCGGTCATAATTCAGGCCCAGGCCCGCGGGGCATGCTCGCAGCTGTTCAAGGTCACTTATTAGTCTGGTGGTGGTTGCCGAACGGTGGTTGCCAAATATATCTAAATATATATATATATATATATATATATATATATATATATATATATATATATATATATATATATATATATATATATATATATATTTTGCAGTGCGAAGAGGTGCCAGTGGTCAAAAGCTCTATGCTATCTCCTACCCTCCAAAGGAGATTGGCCGTCGTGCAATAACGGCAAGGGAGATGAAGAACCGGTGAACTGGACAGGCATCATCTTCGGCGTGGACCCCGAGATGAGCGCGTGAGAGCCAGCCGTGTGCCCCGCTTGCTTTGGACTGCCTTCTCTGAGCATCCTGCCGCATTTCCTTCAGCAATAAACCCATCTTACAATATGTATTGATATCGATATAAATATAAGTATATATAAATATATAAGGTTAGTGAGACCGAGTCAAACGAGAAAGACGTAAAAATAGAAATAATTTTACTAACGTTTCAGGGAGAGGACTCTATTTCTTCAGAGAACAGAAGAAAGGGAGTCCTCTTCCTGAAACGTCAGTAAACTTATTTCTATTTTCTACGTCTTTCTGGGTTGTCTCTGTCTCTACTAACCTTATTTTTTTCGCGCTCTGTGTGAGTTTTTATCTTTTCAGACGATATATCTGTATAAATATGTATAAATATGTGTATATATATATATATATATATATATATATATATATATATATATATATATATATATATATATATATATATATATATATATATATATATATATATATATCCAGATTTATATATATTTAGGGCACGACATCGCAGGCGACACATATTCACTCCACGCCAAATATTTCAGATTCTGATGTGCTGCTTATCGCCCGGTCCCGGCCCTTTCGTGCACCTTTCCACTCAGCCCGCAACCCTGGGCCTTCGCGAGGCAGGCCACTGCATCTCCGGATGGCCCGTGGACCTTCAGACACCCTCAAGAAACCCAGAACCAGCCTGGATTCCACTCCTGGCCTGGCAAGCCCCGCACTCAACGACGTCATCGACTCAGGACTTCGCAAAAAGGCTACATAAGGCGCACGCATCGAACAACCACTCGCGGCACCACATCCCAGGTGACACAATGTTCACTCCGCGCCTAATCTTCCAGTTAGTTACCTCCGCTATGCAACCAAGTACCGGCGCGACACCCGTTTTCTTGTCGCGGTGTCATACCCTTACGACCCTGATTTGTGCCGTGCTATTCGCCTGTGTAAAAGTACTGTTGTCTTTGCCTACGACACGCTGTGTCACCTGTATTGAATATTTCCGGCGATGTTGAGCAAAACCCCGGTCCCACAAAAGAAATTCTGGCAGCCATAGGCAAACTGGAGCAAAGCAAAATTAGTATTCTTACCGGTCTAAATGAGCTAAAAACACGTAACGTGCACACAGCAAAATGCTCACAGAGATTAATAACCGACTAGCTGCACTTGAGATCACGTACCCAGAAACCAATTCTGATCCAGTTGTGAGCGAGGCAAATCAAATCAAGCATGATATTATGGTCCTGAAAGCTCATAACAATGATACTAAAAACCGCATACGCAGGAACAATCTACTTTTTCTTGGCCTGGATGACGCAGAAAAAGAAACACGGCAGGCATCTGAAACAAAAATTATCAAAATATGCTTCGAAACTTTAAAACTACAACAGGAGACAAACGCCATCGAACGTGGTCTCCGTTTAGGCAATTTAGGGAACAACGAAACAGAGGCCTATTATAGTAAAACTAACCCATTTCAAAACCAAAGACAGTATTCTTGCTTGCGGCCGTAAACTAATGGGAACCGACTCTGCTATAAGAGAAGATTTCGCTCCGACTACTCGCCAGGCGCTCTTTTAGTTAATACAATTTGTACGCCCGCAGAAGTGTGCCTTCAAACTTTCCTTAGACAAACTGCATGTTGCTAACAAGACATATTTCTACGATGCAACAACTGACACGGTTCTAGAGTGCGCAAACAGTTCCACATTTGCAGCTACTCCTCCTTACGCACGTGAGAGTAGCCAATCAGATGCCAAATGACGCAGTTTAAAAAACCCGTGCCGTTCAAAAAATCGCCCGTCTTCATTTTTCAATTCCAACTTTGGTTTCACAAACATCAGAAGTGTTGTTCCCAAAAGATATCACTTACACGGTTTCATCACTGACATCGACGCGGACAGAATCCTTCTCACAGAAACTTAGCTACAAACGACATCGAAGACTCCGAAGTTTTGCCTTGTAACCCGAACTTCACGCTATACCGTAATGACCGCAAGGACGGAAGAGGAGGAGGCGTTCTTGTGGCAATCAATAGCAACCTCTCGTATTCACTCATCTGCCATGATCCTAACCTAGAAATAACATGGGTCTGTGTACATAACTGTTCTGTGAAATCAGTGTTTGGTAGTTGCTACAGACCACCAGACAGTCATCACGATTTTGTGATTACGTGCGCAGTTCTCTTATAAACATAAAAGATAAATTTCCTGACGCATCTAAATTTCTTTTCGGTAATTTCAACTATCCTCATGTCAATTCGGCTTTTCTTTCAGCACCTAATCAATCGTCTTTAAGCGAATCCAAACAATTTCTGGAATCGGTACTTGATTTCAACCTCCATCAAGCAATAACCACACCAACTAGAGAAGATAACACACTAGATCTGTTGCTGACCAGTTCACCTGATGACGTATCGAGTGTCTCAGTCCTCCCCAGAATTCTTCATATATCCCTCTCAATTCCACTGAAAAAAGCACCTACAATCAAGACAATAACTGACTACAACATGGGGAATTTTCAGTTAAAAACGAGGAACTTCCTTGCTTTTACGAGAACTTTGAAAAATCTTACAGAACGAGCTTTGTTAATTCAAATTGGGAACTTTATAAGAGTGCGTTACTGAGCTTAAAAATAAATATATTCCTACAATTATTGTGAAGTCCGACTCCAATAACCCATTGTGCAATAAAAGTGTAAAATCATTGCACACACGAAAAAAACGTCTCTGTAGAACAGCGAAAAGCAATAATAGCCCAGAAGCCTACAACCGTCACCTCCTGTGTGAAATTGAATTCCAAAAGGCAGTTTCTGTAGCCAAGGTTAAATTTTTTTCTGCCGACCTGATTACAATCGTTCATTCAAACCCAAATAAACTCTTGCGCATAATTTCTGCAAAGCCGCAAACTAACCATATATATCTTGTTAATCCTGATGAAGAACCGGTAAGCCCCGAGGAAGCAGCTTCCGCTCTAAATAACTTATTCACGTCTGTGTTTAACATACCCAATACCTCCGCTGTTGCACCTGTACCGAACTTCTCTTCTCAGACCATGCCTGAAATACAAGTACGCCTCGATGGCGTATGCAGGCTAATCCACACCCTTAAAATATCGTCCTCGGCTGGGTGCGATGACATAAATTCAAAATAACTAAAAAACATTATAGCAATATCTAGCAAATTTTTGTACCTTATATTTAACCAATCTTTAAACACAGTAGCCTTGCAAGATGATTGGAAGAAAGCTAAAAGATTCCCATTTTTTAAGCGGGAAGGCGCGAAAGCCCTGCGAATTACCACCCGATTAGCTTAACCACTGTTCCATCTAGGATTCCAAAGCATAACATAGGAACAAATCTTATGGCCCACCTGGAATCAATCAGTTTTTACTACCCTTCACAATACGGTTTTCAAAATATCTTTCCTGCGAAACGCAACTGGCTCAATTCACATATGACCTACTGCGGCAAATGGACGATGACATTCAAATTGATGGAATATTCTTAGGCTTCTCCAAGGCCTTTGATCGCGTATCCCACAACCACCTGCTCAACAAATTAGCCGCTCTCGGTATCCCCCCAAACCTTATAAAATGCTCGAGCATTTCTCAACTGGACGCGTGCAGTTTACCTTTGCTAACAATTTCCAATCCACCCTTACCATCGTCACTTCCGGTGTCCGCTAAGGCGCCGGATTATGACCTTTATTATTTCTTATTTACGTAAATGACCTTCCCCGTAACATAAAACAAAGCTAAAACAAAGTTTGCAGATGACTGCGTTCTTTATAACTCCCTTCATTCTTCTAAAGACGCAATCACCCTACAACACGACCTTGGCACCTTCACTTCATGGTGCGAAAAATGGCATATGCCTCTAAACCTCACTAAATGCAAAGTTCTGTCCTTTACGCGTAAACACATTACCACACACAAAACCTATTGCATTACCTCGGTTCCAATTGACCGCACGTGCACTCACAAATATCTAGGAGTTCATCTGACGTCATCACTGTCTTGTGTGAAAAATATTTAAACCATTCGTTCAGAAGGTTCGCGCGCATTAGGCTACTTACGACGTAACTTGCGATCTGCATCTCCTGACATAACGAAACTCGCATATCTAACATATGTGCGACCAAAACTCGAGTACGCATCGTCCATCTGGCATCCCTCACAAGCTTATCTCGTCGATGACTTGGAAGCCGTTCAAAACAGCGCATCTTGTTTCATTACGTCAAAATATTCGACACATCAGCGTAACCGCACTAAAACAAACTGTCACTTGCATCGCTCGCTTCACGTAACATAACTTCTCGTGTCTGCCTACTACACACTTTCTTTTACTTCAGCAGATCAGGACATCCTCTCTTAAAACGCCAATTAGGAACATCATCTCGCCTGTGCCATACGCACCGTTTGATGACCATAAAATGCCAGACAGCGGCGATGAGCAGCTCAGGTTTCCCCCTTGCCAAACACTTGGGAACGCACAGCAGATAACATTGTTTCGGGCAGAGACCGCTAAAAATATCGCGATGAACTAACCCGTTTTAAAAATACAAATGATACTTCCTAACAGCACATTTACCTCTTGCATTTATAGTTGTGTCTTTACTGTGCTCGCGGAATTTATCGCCTCTAATGCATTTTCGTGTTTTGCTATGCGTGTTCTTTTCGTTTTTTTCTTTCTTTGTTTCTTGTAATCAGTGCGTACCTTCATATGGTTACATTGCTATGAAACTTCAAACTTCAATGTACGCCCACCCTTATGTAATGCCTTCGGCCCTCAAAGGTTGAATAAATGAAATAAATGAAATATATAACACAGAAATAAGGGTTGGCAGTCACGAAACCTCGGAAAGCAAAGGGGAGGACGAGATGGGTCATCGAAACAGATAAAAAATTTGGAAAGAAAGGAAGAAAGCGGAAATTTTTTTTCTCCGCTTTCTTCCTTTTTTTTCCAAATTCTTTATCTGTTTCAATGACCTACCATATCCTCCCCTTTGCTCTCCGAGGTTTTATTGACTGCCAATCGTTATTTCTGTATTATTTATACCAGCCCCTCATTTCCTATTCTGATTCGCTACATCCATAGAGAGGGCCTCTGTTCTGGCAGTTTTGGTGCCATAGGTAGCTTAGGAGGGTTCAAAGCTGGTCGACCATTCTGGACATGCCGTACCCATTCGAGTCACGACCCGGGGGTTAAGCAGAAGGTCACCTTAACCCCGAGTCGTCCGAATGGCGCTGGCTACCACCCCCAAGCACAGGAAAAATAACATTGACATCAATACCCCAGAAAGCGGAGGGGAAAATCACTCCGCCGATAGCGTAGTGGCCATCCAACAGAGCGATATTTTGGAGGTCGTGGGTTCGGATCCTAACTGGCGGGCATTTTTTCTCCGCTTTCTTTCTTTCCAAAATCTTTATCTCTTTTAATGACCTACCACATCCTCCCCTTTGCTTTCCGAGGTATTCTTGACTGCGAAGCCTTATTTCTGTGTTATTTCTACGAGCCCCTCATTTCCTATTGTGATTTGCTACATGCATAGCGAGGGCCTCTGTTCTGGCAATCTTGGTGCCATAGGAAGCTTAAGAGGATTCAACGCTGGTTGACCACTCTCGATATATCGGAGACGCTCGAGTCATGGCGCCGAGGTTAAACGAAGGCCCCCTTCACCCCGATAAGTCGGACTGGCGCTGGCTGCCATCCCCAAGCACAGGAAAAATTTACATTGACATAAATACCCCGGAAAGCGGAGGGGAAAATCACCCCTCCGGTTGCGTACTGGTCATCGCCACCGCACCGGTATTCTGGAGGTAGTGGGTTCGGATTCCACCTGGCGGGCATTTTGTCTCTGCTTTCTTTCTTTCTTTCTTTCCAAATGCTTTATCTGTTTCAGTGACGAACCACACCCTCCCCTTTGCTTTTCGAGGTTTTCTTGGCTCTTAACCCTTCCTTCTGTGTTATTTCTACGAGCACCTGATTTCCTATACTAATGCGCTGTATATATGTATTTATATATATATATATATATATATATATATATATATACATACATATATATATATATATATATATATATATATATATATATATATATATATATATATATATATATATATATATATATATATATATATATAAATCTAGAGCGAGATAAACTCACAAAGCGCGCAGAAATAGTATAAGTAAAGAGTCGGATAAACAGCAAGAACAATTAAAAACAATGTTTACTTACGTAGCGGCAACGAGACTTGCCTTCATCCGAGTAAAGTTAAATGATTTTGCTGTCGCAAACATTTAGAACACATTTCTTATATAGGTTAGCATAAAACTGTGAGAAGGAGCTGAAAATGTTTCGGAAATGGAGAGTGTGCAGGCATACAGTCAGGCTACGCCTATGTTACAACCACAACCAAACAAAAAACAAAACAAACAAACAAATAAAAAAAAGGCGGGGTGGGGAGCGAGAGAGAGAAAAAGGGGTCGTGTTAACAATGCATCGTTCAAGGTTGCACCATGACGGGTCAACGTATGCGTGCGGGCTGCAAGTTCAGACAATGGGGGAAACTGGACAACCGCGGTTTGAAAAGAAAGGGAAGACTATACAGTAAGGTATTCAGTGGCTGGGGAGACTGGTTCGGGCCGAAGCGAAGATGGCTGTGCCCACCGCGGATGAAGAGAATAGATAGGGGGCACAAAACAGCATTTCACAGAAGCTAGCAACTGAACAGGAAATAGGTAGGGTCACAAAAGGTTAAACATGAATAGATCACGAAGAGTTAAACATTCTTAAGTGGTGTGGGAATGAGGACTCCTTCCCCAGGACAAATGGCATTGTTGAGCCGCATTACGCTAATAAATCTGCTGTATTAGGATAGTTTCGGTGAATTCTGATGGCAAACTCGAGGGTAGGAATAATTAACATAATTATAAAAATTATGATGCCGCTAATTTTAATCGAGGGATAAGCACGTTAGTTTTCCGTAGCTTTCATTAATTCCACGTGTGGCTGACCCAAACTTATAAATGAGATAAGATTCCCGAACCTCGCGGTCGTGGTGCGTTTTGAACGCGGATTCTAAAATCGTTGCTTTAAGATGTTCAAATGCATGCCCGGGACTGTTGACATGTCTTGACAGGGGCAAATAAGGGCAGCTTTTTGCATGAGAGCGGTGATTATTGAACCGTATGCGGAAGGGCGTTTCAGTTTGGCCGATATATTGTTGTCTACAAACAGTGCACTCTAGTAGATATACGACATTAGCGGAGTGACAGTTAAAGTTACCTTTTATATTTACGTAGTAGTCTGAAGCCGTGCTGGTGGCGCGCTGTGTAGGGGTCATGTGTGGGCATACTTTACATGGGGGTTTATTGCAGGGCATGCAGCCAGTAGTTGCCAGTCGGTTGATACGAGAGTTAGTAAGAAAGTCACCTAAATTGATATTACGCCCGCAGACGACGCGTGGTGGTTCGGGGAATATGCTTTTTAAGCGGTCACTTTGCATAAGGATATTGTGATGTTTTTTTTTAGCACGGTTGACACTGTTGGAGCGGAGGATGAGTGGGTTAAAACTAAGTTAGTTTGCCGGTTTCCGTTCGGGGCTTTTTTCTTACAGATTTCGTTACGGTCTAATTGGTTGGCTCGCACAATAGCGTCGTCGATAACTTTTTCCGGGTATTTTTATTCAGGAGGGCGGTCTTGAGTTCTCGACAGTTTGAGTCAAAGTCGGCTTGGTTTGAGCAAATTCTTCTAAATCAGTGGCCATGGCTGTAAGGTATTGCTGTCTTGCAGTGTCTGACATGGCTACTTCCGAAGTGCAAATACTGCCGCGTGTCTGTCGGTTTTCTATACAGTTTACTTAGAAGCCGACCTTGGAAGGTAGTAACATTGACGTCCAGAAAGTTTACACTGCGTTCCGAATAGGAATGAGCAAGGGAAATACTAGGATGGGCTAGGGTAAATGCCTCAATGAAGGTGAGGAGCTCCGCCTCATCGTGTTGCCAGATCATGAATATGTCATCTATATACCTTTTATAGTACATTGGCTTTAAATTTTGGGTGTCAAGAAAGTTTGATTCGAGGTGAGCCATTAAGATATTAGCGTAGTTAGGTCCGATTCGAGTTCCCATTGACGTTCCGCTGACTTGCACGTAATGAACTCCGTCGAACTCAAAATTGTTAAGTTCAAGAATAGGCCTAAGGAATGTTTGGAGAGCAGAAGAATCGATAGGTTTGTCGCACGATGACTGCTCATACGCAAGGGATACAGCGGCGATGCCATCTTCATGGGGGATATTAGTATACAGTGACGCAACATCAAGGGTGACTAGAAGGCAGTTATCAGAAATTTCAATTTTTGAGATGTCTGAGAGAAAGTCATTGGTATCCTTAATGAAGGATGGAAAGCTGGGCGGAATGTCGCAAATGAGATTATTCACAAAGCGCGAGAGGTTTTCGGTAACAGTGCCAATGCCAGAAACAATGGGGCGCCCTGGGTTGTTCACTTTGTGCATCTTTGGGAGAAGATAGAATTTAGCGGCTACTGGGCTTAAGGGGATCAGGGAACCAGCCGTGATTTAATTTATTGTTTTATTTTTACAAGCTCAGCAAGTTAACTTTGACAATTTGCTTATAATCTTGAGTGGGATCATTGGGTAGTGCTTTATAGAACGTCGATACTGATAGTTGCTTATTGGCCTCGTTAACATAGTCGGTTTTGTCAAGGATTACGATTGCACCTCCCTTGTCGGCTGGTTTAATAATTATGTCGGGACAGCTTGCGAGTTCCTCTAGGGCTTTCTTTTCGTTGGTAGTCATGTTGTGGTGGAAAGAAATTTGTGTTTGGTATGCTTTTCGCACATCGCGTTGGACAGCTTTGATGTACATGTCGAGGCAACTATCACGCTGTGTGGGAGGGGTCCAGTGCTTATAGCTAGGTAAGGTTCTGCGGGCTTCTTCCGTCGCGGGGTGATCGCAGAAGTATTCTCGTAGCCTAATGTTTCTGGCGAAGTTATCTAAGTCCTTAAAAAGTTGAAATTCATCAAAACCACCAGTAGCCGGGTAAAAGCTTAGGCCCTTTGACAAGACGTTCATTTGAGCCCACACACCACTTAAGAATGTTTAACTCTTCGTGATCTATTCATGTTTACATTTTGTGACCCTAACTATGTCCTGTTCAGTTGCTAGCTTCTGTGAAAGGCTCTTCTGTGCCCCCTATCTATTCTCTTCATCCGCGGGGGGCACACCCATCTTCGCGTCAGCCCGAACCAGTCTCCCCAGCCACTAAATACCTTACTGTATACTCTTCCCTTTCTTTTCAAACCACCGTTGTCCAGTTTCCACCATTGTCTAAACTTGCAGCCCGCGCGGCATACGTTGTCCCGTCATGGTGCAACCTTGAACGCTGCAGTGTTAACACGACCCCTTTTTTCTCTCTCTCGCTCCCCCCTCCTTTTTTTGTTTGTTTGTTTGTTTTGGTTGTAACATAGGCGTAGCCTGACTGTATGCACACTCTCCATTTCCGAAACATTTTCCGCTCCTTCTCACAGTTTTATGCAAACCTATATAAGAAATATGTTCGAAATGTTTGCGACAGCAAAATCATGTAACTTTACTCTGATGAAGGCAAGTCCCGTTGCCGCTACGTAAGTAAACATTGGTTGTTATTGTCCTTGCTGCGTATCCGACTCTTAACCTATACTATATATATATATATATATATATATATATATATATATATATATATATACATATATATATATATATATATATAAATATATATATATATATATATATATATATATATATATTATATATATATATATATATATATATATATATATATGGTTAGTAGAGACAGAGACAAACGAGAAAGACTTAGAAAAAAAAAGTTTACTGACGTTTCAGGGAGAGGACTCCCTTTCTTCAGAGTATAAAATAAGTTCGTTTCAGAGCTATATATACAGAAAATGTAGCAAGCGCGAGGGCAAGGTAAGAGGAGGGAGAGTTTGTACAAATGGATTCATGGTTGGTGGGTAGCGAAAGAATGAAGGGAGAGCGGGAAAATTAATTACAACAAGGATAATAAGAACACACAGTCACGCGGTACGAACTTGGAAAAAAAGAGAGAGAGAAGAACCAAACACAGAGAAAAAATAATACTTAATTAAAAATAAAAATAATAATAAATAACAAGGTAATTTTACTCCCCCGTGGCAACGGGGGTGAAAGAGGGGCAAAACAAGATAGGCCCATGCCCGTGTTTGACATGGGCAAAAAGATTAGTCACGCGGAACGAAGACGTTCCAAAGAAGATATGCACACAAAGGGCGAACATCTGCCCATTCACACCCGTTCTAGGAATCCAAGTAAGGTCATTGAAACAAGAGACACGTGGCTTCTGTTGGTGGGAGGCGGGGGTCGCGCCCAAAAGCAGTAGGACAGGCAGTTTCGACAGAAAAGAGTGTACATTGGTATACAAAGAGGGAAAAAAATAAATAAATAAAAAATAACCAGGTAATTTTCCCCTCCCTCGTGGCAACGGGGGTGAAACAGAGGTCAAAACAAGATATGCCCATGCACGTGTTTGACATGGGCAAAAAGATTAGTCACGCAGAACAAGGAAACGAAGATATGCAAATGCACACAAAGGATGAACATCTGCCCATACACACCCGTTCTAAGAATCCTGGTAAGGTAATTGAAACATGAGACACGTGGCTTCTGTTGGTGGGAGGCGGGGGTCGCGCCCAAAAGCAGTAGGATAGGTAGTTTCGACTCGAAATGAGTGTACATTGATAGGGGAAAAAGACAAGGTCAAACAAGCCATGAAAAAAAAGGTCATAAAAAAAAAGAAAACAGGCAGGTGCACGCGTATGACGCGGCAGCAAGTGGTATTCATCTGCCCGGCGCATGGTGCCAGTTCAGGGAATACCGAGGCGGTCAGCAACGAATATTAGAAAACAACAATACAAAAAAGAAAGAGGACACGAAAACAATCACACACGCTCACGTTCACAAATTAATTGCAAGGTGAGAATATCAAAGCTAAAAATGGTACTGCAGCCTTCTACCCAGAACACAATGTCCAGACTTGTTCATCAAATTTGCTTCAGTGAAGCCATTGTGCTAAAAAACGTCGTGGTAGCACGAAACTATACCCAACTACGAGAGCTCGCCAATTAATGGGAGAATATTATTGAGGGAAAGAAATGAACAGGCATAACACTAGCCTGAGAAATGCAGCCGAAATTTTAATCGGAGGAAAGACAGGTTAATTTCCCATAACTTTCATTTATGCCAAACGACGCTGATTTAAACATATAAATAAGGTAAGACTCACGAACCTCGTGATCGTGATGCGTTTTAAAACTAGATTCAAGAATTGTGGCTTTCAGTTGTTCAAAAGAATGACCAGGAGTGTTAACATGCTTTGATAGAGGCAAAGAAGGGCAGGTTTTGGCATGGGAGCGGTGATTGTTAAACCTCAAACGAAAGGGTGTTTCAGTCTGGCCAATGTATTGTTTGCCGCAGAGGGTGCATTCCAGCAGGTATACGACGTTGGCGGAATCACAGTTAAAGTTCCCTTTTACATTAACATAATAGTTTGAAGCTGTGCTGGCGGCGCGCTGTGTGGTGGTCATTTGTGGGCATACCTTACACCGTGGTTCGTTACAGGGCATGCAACCAGTAGTCTGTGGTCGGCTGATGCTGGATTTAGTGAGAACGTCGCCCAAATTTTTGCTGCGTCTATAAACAACACGTGGTGGCTCGGGGAATATTCGCTTTAGGCGTTCACTGTGAGCGAGGATATTGTGATGTTTCCTTAGTATGGAAGCAACTTTCGGAGAAGAGGCCGAATGGGTCAAAACGAGGTTGGTTTGTTTATTGGGTTTTGGAGCTTTTTTTCGGAGAATTTCGGTGCGGTTCAACTGGCTAGCTCGTGTAATCGCGTCATCGATCACCTGCTCTGGGTATTTTTGATTTAAGAGTGCGGTTTTAAGTTCTCTGCAGTTAGAATCGAAATCCGCCTGGCTTGTGCAGATTCGCCTAAAACGGTGAGATTGGCTGTAAGGTATTGCAGTCTTGCAGTGCCTGACATGGCTGCTGTGGAAGTACAAATACTGGCGCGTGTCCGTTGGTTTCCTGTAGAGATTAGTCTGAAGTCTGCCCTGAGAAACTGTGACAGTAACATCCAGGAAATTTATGCTGTGCGTAGAGTAGGAATGAGAGAGGGAGATGGTAGGATGCGCAAGGTTAAAAGCCTCAATAAACGCAAGAAGTTCCATTTCACCGTGCTGCCAAATCATGAATATATCATCTATATACCTTTTGTAGTACAATGGCTTCAAACTTTGGGTTGCGAGGAAGTTTGTCTCTAGACATCCCATAAAGATGTTCGCATAGTTGGGCCCGATTTTGGTTCCCATTGATGTTTCGCTGACTTGCACGTAATTGACACCATCAAACTCAAAATTGTTAAGTTCAAGGATAAGGTGAAGGAAAGTTTCAAGGGTGAGAGAATCGATAGGTTTGTCACCCGCCGACCCCTCATACGCACATGATACAGCGGTGATCCCATCGGCATGCGGAATGTTAGTGTACAGCGACACGACATCTAGGGTAACAAGTAAACAGTTGTTGGGAATTTCCATTTTCATGATATCTGAGAGAAAATCATTTGTATCCTTAATGAAGGATGGAAAGCTGCGGGGAATGTCGCGAATGATAGAGTCGACATACCGCGAGAGGTTCTCGGTGACAGTACCAATGCCAGAGACAATGGGGCGACCTGGGTTGTTATTTTTATGAATCTTAGGAAGACGGTAGAATCTACCGGCTACTGGGCTTAAGGGGATAAGAGAATGAGCAGTTGTTTCAGTTATTTCCTGATTTTGAACAAGTTCAGTGAGTTTTTCTTTTACAATTAGCTTATAATAATTAGTGGGATCGCTAGGGAGTACTTTGTAGAACGCAGATTGTGATCAGAATCTATCAGAATCTGCGTTCTACAAAGTACTCCCTAGCGATCCCACTAATGATTATAAGCTAATTGTAAAAGCAAAACTCACTGAACTTGTTCAAAATCAGGAAATAACTGAAACAACTGCTCGTTCTCTTATCCCCTTAAGCCCAGTAGCCGGTAGATTCTACCGTCTTCCTAAGATTCATAAAAATAACAACCCAGGTCGCCCCATTGTCTCTGGCATTGGTACTGTCACCGAGAACCTTTCGCGGTATGTCGACTCTCTCATTCGCGACATTCCCCCCAGCTTTCCATCCTTCATAAAGGATACAAATGATTTTCTCTCAGATATCATGAAGATGAAAATTCCCAACAACTGTTTACTTGTTACCCTAGATGTCGTGTCGCTGTACACTAACATTCCGCATGCCGATGGGATCACCGCTGTATCATGTGCGTGTGAGGGGTCGGCGGGTGATAAACCTATCGATTCTCTTACCCTTGAAACTTTCCTTCACCTTATCCTTGAACTTAACAATTTTGATTTTGATGGTGTCAATTACGTGCAAGTCAGCGAAACATCAATGGGAACCAAAATCGGGCCCAACTATGCGAACATCTTTATAGGATGTCTAGAGACAAACTTCCTCGCAACCCAAAGTTTGAAGCCATTGTACTACAAAAGGTATATAGATGATATATTCATGATTTGGCAGCACGGTGAAATGGAACTTCTTGCGTTTATTGAGGCTTTTAACCTTGCGCATCCTACCATCTCCCTCTCTCATTCCTACTCTACGCACAGCATAAATTTCCTGGATGTTACTGTCACAGTTTCTCAGGGCAGACTTCAGACTAATCTCTACAGGAAACCAACGGACACGCGCCAGTATTTGTACTTCCACAGCAGCCATGTCAGGCACTGCAAGACTGCAATACCTTACAGCCAATCTCACCGTTTTAGGCGAATCTGCACAAGCCAGGCGGATTTCGATTCTAACTGCAGAGAACTTAAAACCGCACTCTTAAATCAAAAATACCCAGAGCAGGTGATCGATGACGCGATTACACGAGCTAGCCAGTTGAACCGCACCGAAATTCTCCGAAAAAAAGCTCCAAAACCCAATAAACAAACCAACCTCGTTTTGACCCATTCGGCCTCTTCTCCGAAAGTTGCTTCCATACTAAGGAAACATCACAATATCCTCGCTCACAGTGAACGCCTAAAGCGAATATTCCCCGAGCCACCACGTGTTGTTTATAGACGCAGCAAAAATTTGGGCGACGTTCTCACTAAATCCAGCATCAGCCGACCACAGACTACTGGTTGCATGCCCTGTAACGAACCACGGTGTAAGGTATGCCCACAAATGACCACCACACAGCGCGCCGCCAGCACAGCTTCAAACTATTATGTTAATGTAAAAGGGAACTTTAACTGTGATTCCGCCAACGTCGTATACCTGCTGGAATGCACCCTCTGCGGCAAACAATACATTGGCCAGACTGAAACACCCTTTCGTTTGAGGTTTAACAATCACCGCTCCCATGCAAAAACCTGCCCTTCTTTGCCTCTATCAAAGCATGTTAACACTCCTGGTCATTCTTTTGAACAACTGAAGGCCACAATTCTTGAATCTAGTTTTAAAACGCATCACGATCACGAGGTTCGTGAGTCTTACCTTATCTATACGTTTAAATCAGCGTCGTTTGGCATAAATGAAAGTTATGGGAAATTAACCTGTCTTTCCTCCGATTAAAATTTCGGCTGCATTTCTCAGGCTAGTGTTATGCCTGTTCATTTCTTTCCCTCAATAATATTCTACCATTAGTTGGCGAGCTCTCGTAGTTGGGTATAGTTTCGTGCTAGCACGACGTTTTTTAGCACAATGGCTTCACTGAAGCAAATTTGATGAACAAGTCTGGACATTGTGTTCTGGGTAGATGGCTGCAGTACCATTTTTAGCTTTGATATTCTCACCTTGCAATTAATTTGTGAACGCGAGCGTGTGTGATTGTTTTCGTGTCCTCTTTCTTTTTTGTATTGTTGTTTTCTAATATTCGTTGCTGACCGCCTCGGCATTCCCTGAACTGGCACCATGCGCCGGGCAGATGAATACCACTTGCTACCGCGTCATGCGCGTGCATCTGCCTGTTTTCTTTTTTTTTAATGACCTTTTTTTTCATGACTTGTTTGACCTTGTCTTTTTTCCCCTATCAATGCACACTCATTTCGAGTCGAAACTACCTATCCTACTGCTTTTGGGCGCGACCCCCGCACCCACCAACAGAAGCCACGTGTCTCATGTTTCAATTACCTTACCAGGATTCTTAGAACGGGTGTGTATGGGCAGATGTTCATCCTTTGTGTGCATTTGCATATCTTCGTTTCCTTGTTCTGCGTGACTAATCTTTTTGCCCATGTCAAACACGTGCATGGGCATATCTTGTTTTGACCCCTCTTTCACCCCCGTTGCCACGAGGGAGGGGAAAATTACCTGGTTATTTTTTATTTATTTATTTTTTTCCCTCTTTGTATACCAATGTACACTCTTTCCTGTCGAAACTGCCTGTCCTACTGCTTTTGGGCGTGACCCCCGCCTCCCACCAACAGAAGCCACGTGTCTCTTGTTTCAATTACCTTACTTGGATTTCTAGAACGGGTGTGAATGGGCAGATGTTCGCCCTTTGTGTGCATATCTTCTTTGGAACTTCTTAGTACCGCGTGACTAATCTTTTTGCCCATGTCAAACACGGGCATGGGCCTATCTTGTTTTGACCCCTCTTTCACCCCCGTTGCCATGGGGGAGGAAAATTACCTTGTTATTTATTATTATTTTTATTTTTAATTATGTATTATTTTTTTCTCTGTGTTTGGTTCTTCTCTCTCTCTTTTTTTCCAAGTTCGTACCGCGTGACTGTGTGTTCTTATTATCCTTGTTGTAATTAATTTTCCCGCTCTCCCTTCATTCTTTTGCTACCCACCAACCATAAATCCATTTATACAAACTCTCCCTCCTCTTACCTTGCCCTCGCGCTTGCTACATTTTCTGTATATATAGCTCTGAAATGAACCTATTTTATACTCTGAAGAAAGGGAGTCCTCTGCCTGAAACGTCAGTAAACTTATTTTTATTTTCTAAGACTTTCTCGTTCGTCTCTGTCTCTACTAACCTTATTTTTGTCGCGCTCTGTGTGAGTTTTTATCGTTTCAGTCTATATATATATATATATATATATATATATATATATATATATATATATATATATATATATATATATATATATATATATATATATACACAAAGTAGAAGTACGCTCTTCGGACACTTTATTTCCAACGTTTCGACCTGAGACAGGTCTTCCTCAGGAATGAAGGTAAAATCGTACGGACTCAGAGTGGGGGCGGCGCCCCGAAACACAAGCCACATGGGAAACAAACACACAAACGATCGCACACAGCATACAGAGCTTATTCTGCGAAAAGCAGGCGAAAAAGAGCCTTCAAAAAAAAAAAAAAAAGGCGAAAGGAAGAGGGAGGAACAAGGTGGCAAGGAGGAGGCAAGAAAGAGGCAAGGAGGAACATACTGCATGAACGCGGGTTGTGGGGATAACAGAAAATGCGACGAGTTCGCGGGTGGCGAAAGGCCCAAAAACATCCGGTGTCTCCGGGAGGGAAAAACTCACTGCTCGTGGCGGCGTGTGCTTTGTAGTTTTTCCCTCCCGGAGACACCGGATGTTTTTGGGCCTTTCGCCACCCGTGAACTCGTCGCATTTTCTGTTATCCCCACAACCCGCGTTCATGCAGTATGTTCCTCCTTGCCTCTTTCTTGCCTCCTCCTTGCCACCTTGTTCCTCCCTCTTCGTTTCGCCTTTTTTTTTTTTTTTTGAAGGCTCTTTTTTGCCTGCCTTTGGCAGAATAAGCTCTGTATGCTGTGTGTGATCGTTTGTGTGTTTGTTTCCCATGTGGCTTGTGTTTCGGGGCGCCGCTCCCACTCTGAGTCCGTACGATTTTACCTTCATTCCTGAGGAAGACCTGTCTCAGGTCGAAACGTTGGAAATAAAGTCTCCGAAGAGCGTACTTCTACTTTGTGCGTATTCCTGCAGCAACTAAGGACTCCACTTCACGACTATATATTTATATATATATATATATATATATATATGTATATATATAAATATATATATATATATATATATATATATATATATATATATATATATATATAAATATATATATATATATATATATATATATATATATATATATATATATATATATATATATATATATATATATATATATATATATATATATATATATATATATATATATATATATATATATATATATATATATATATATATATATATATATATATATATATATATATATATATAAATATATATATTGATGTGGTTAGTAGAGACCGAGACAAACGAGAAAGACGTAGAAGATAGAAGTATGTTTACTGACGTCTCAGGGAGATGACTCCCTTTCTTCACAGTACCCTTTCTTCAGGAAGTCCTGTCCCTGAAACGTCAGTAAACTTATTTCTATTTCAGATGCAGAGCATGTGATTCACTCGCCTTGTCTCTCTTGCGTCGTCGTCGTTGTCGTCGTCGGCGTTGTTCACCCCTCCCCCATTCTCCTCGCCGCGCCAGCTGCTCTCTCCGCCGCTCACCACCTCTCGTCTCCTATAGCGAACACTCTCTCGCTAGGGGCGTTGGATTGGATTCGATTGGAGTGGAATAAATTGGCTTGGCTTGGCTTTGATTGGATTGGATTTGGATTGGATTGGAATAAAGTGGATTGTGTTGGATTGTGTTGCGTCATAGCCGCGGCAGACGCACTGGGGCCGGCGCAAGTGCAGTATTCTCTCTTCCGCAGTTTCCTCTCCTTCGGGCGCGCTGCGCATATAACCGGTGTGCCGTTCTCCGGCGAAGCAACATCTACGCTTGGCTGAAACACCTAAAGTCCACGACGCTTTACAATTACGCCAACGTCGTCATCGACTGGGACCGGCTTACGCAGTCGCCTTAACATTATGCGCGCTATAAAACGCGGTCCCTTCGCAGCTCCACCTATGCGTCGCATCTACACAGGGGTTCCCGCGAGGGGAGGTGGGAGTTTTATCTACGTCTTTCTCGTTCGTCGCTGGCTCTACTAACCCTATTTTTTTGCTTTTGTGTGAGTTTTTATGTTTGCAGACTATGTACTTCTATATGTATATATATATATATATACATATATATATATATAAATATATATATATATAAATAGATAGATACATAGATAGATAGATAGATAGATAGTTGGATAGATAGATATATTTATTTAAAAAAATTAGTGTTGGCAGTGAAGAAAACCTCGGAAAGCAAAGGGGAGAATGAGGGAGTTCATTGAAACAGATGACGAATCTTGAAAGACAGAAAGCAAATGGACAAACAATGCCCTCCGGGTGGCATCCAAACCCACGACCTCCAGAATACACGTCTGGTGCGATGACCACTACGCGGACGTTGGTGGAGTTTCCCGTCCACTTTTTGGGGTATTTAAGTTGAGGTATTCTGTTTCGTGTGCTTGGGGGTGGTAGCCAGTGCCACTCGGACTACTCGGGGTGAGGGGACATTCTTTTAACCCCCGGGCGGTGAATCATGTGTCTACGATATGCCAAGAGTGGTCGACCAGTGCTGAACTATCTTAAGCTACCTTCGGTGTCAAGAGTGCCAGAACAGGCGTCCTGTTTATGAATGTAGCGAATCAGAATTGAAAATAAAGGGCTCGTTGAAATAAGACTGAAAGAATTCTTGGCAGTCAAGAAAACCTCTAAAGCAAAGGGGAGAATGCGGTAGATGATTGAAACAGATGAACAATTTGGAAAAACAGAAAGAAAGTGGAGAAAAGTGCCCGCATGGTGGGGTTTGAAACAAGGATTTTTGAATATGCATATGTTGCGATGATGACTACCCCGAGTAGTCCGAGAGGCGCTGGCTACCACGTTCAAGCGCAACAAGCAAAATACTTTAAAATATTACCCGAGAAATTGGAGGGGAAACACTCGCCTGTGTGTAGTGTTCATCACACCGGACGCGTATTCTGCAGGTAATGGGATCGGGTCCCATCCGGCGGGCATTTTTGTCCCCTTTCTTTCTGTCTTCAAAAATTCGTCATCTGTGTAAATGACCTACCACATTCTCCCCTTTGCTTTCCGAGATTTTCCTGACTACCAACCATTATTTCTGTCTTAATTCAATGAGCCCTTAATTTTCCCATTCTGATTCCCTGTACACACACACACACCCACACACACACAAGCACCCATTCACCATAACACACACACATAAGACAGAAAATAAGACAGAAAATAAGGGTTGGCAGTCAAGAAAACCACGGAAAGTTAAGGGGAGGTTGTGGTGGGTCATAGAAAGAGATGAAGAATTTTTTGAGTCGAAAAGAAAGTGGTAAAAAAATGCCCGCTGGGCGGGATTCGAACCCACCTGGAGGTCGCGGGTTCGGATCCCTGGAGATCGGGGGTTCGGATCCCACCCGGCGGGCATTTTTTCACCACTTTCTTTTCGACTCAAAAAATTCTTCATCTCTTTCTATGACCCACCACAACCTCCCCTTAGCTTTCCGAGGTTTTCTTGACTGCCAACTCTTTTTTTCTGTCTCTCTCTCTCTCTCTCTCTCTCTCTCTCTCTATATATATATATATATATATATATATATATATATATATATATATATATATATATATAGCAGAACACAAGATATGGGACGATGGACGGAGATGTGGTTACGATTCCCGCTCCAGGAAAAAACGGCGGATTCTTTCTCGACCCATATTTTCGCCTATTTAACATGACAAGCACACGACACTCGGCCCGATTAAATATTTCGGAAAAAGCCGAGTAGCACTAGCAATGACGACTGCAACCTTGATATGTATATATATATATATATATATATATATATATATATATATATATAGATAGATAGATATATATTTCCAAATGTAGCGCAATATGCTTTATGAAGAACTGCACGGCTTGTAGAGTGTCCCTTCGACGAGCGGTGGTCTCTTCTTAGTGCATCATGTAGTCTGTCGCTACCACAATGCAGTTGTTCTCGCAACCTGACTTGGAGAACGCCTTAGAAGGTCCATTCCAATCTTTTCGAAGTCCTTCATGGGACGGCGATCAGCTGCCAAAATCTGGCGGGTCTCTTCGGCGATCGTTTTTTGTTGTTGGCCGACGCAGCATCTCTTGAGTTGTGGGTCACTTCAGATGTAAGGCGGGGCCGGTAGTACCTTGCCTTAATTTTTCTGTTAGTGCGAGCTTTTATGAGACGTCCCGAAGATGGGTCGTCATGGCACGCTTCTACAATTTCTTGACAAATGTCTGCGTTGATGACAGAAAGATAGTTAGTCGTCCTACCAGGGTTGAAAATTTTCTTCACGAGGACAGTTTTTCGCGCTGAATGCTGGTAAGCTGCGTTTGAAGGTCATAGGCACGGCGACGTTGAGTCCTTCGATGTCGTCGAGCATGACGAGTATCTCGGGGTAGGGACGATGCAGGGCATCTAGTTCGCTCTCCGTCACGACTCCGAAGAACCCGCTGTCTTCATCGTTGTCTTGTGGCGGTGGGTTGTAGGGGCCGCGAGCAAAACATTCGGCATCGAGTTTCCTGCCGCATTTATATAATATGGTAACGTCGAACTCTTGAAGGCGCAAGCCCTACGGCCTAAGAGGGCGAGACGGGCCATTCTAATTGGCGAGCCAAGAAACCGCATAGTGGACTGTCTAAACCTCGAATGTTCTACCATACTCTTATGGCGAACTCTTCAAATGAGCCGCATAATACCCAGGCACTCTTCCTCACAGACTGAGTAGTTTTTCTCTTCCTTCTGCAAACCACTTCTCACATAGGCAATTACTTTTTCGGAACCGCTTTGCATTTGGACAAAGAGGGCACACAAGCTTATGTCACTGGTGTCTGTGTTCATTGCCGTTTCGGCGTTTTCGTGGAAATAAGCGAGCACGGGTAGCTTTTGCAGGTGTTGTTGCAGCCGCAGAACTCTTTTTTTCGTCGTTTTCCCACATGAAAGGGTTCCTATCTTTCGTCAAGCAAGATGAGTGCTTCTACAAAGCCTGCGAAGTCTGTCCTGAAGCGCCGGTAGTTTGTGCATGGTTCCATAAATCTTCGCACACCGTTTTTGTATTTCGGTTTTGGGAATTTAGCTAGGCTGAACTTTTCGCCGGATCAGGCAGCACTCCCGCGGCGATGACAACAGGCCCAAAGTCTGGAGTTTCTTGTACGCGAATCGCACTTTCTTTTCAATCTTCGGAATTTCCCCCGGCATGCGAATCGCATCGAATACTGAATCCAACCTTTCGAGGTGTTCGCCGAAAGTTCGGGTTAATACCAAAACATAGCCAGGGTATACGAGGCAGGTGCGCCACTTAAGGCCAGCTAGCACAGTGCCCATGACAATTTAAAGCGTTGCATGTTCCGTGCAAAGCCCACCGGGCATCACCTCGAATTCGTGTGGGCCGTCCGTGGCAATAAATGCAGTCTTCTCTCGTCCTCTGTCGTCCACTTCGATTTGCCAGTAGACTATATTTACATCAATCGATGGTACTTCGCGTGGAATAGGTGGTCTAGGGCGTCGTCAATTCGTTGTAGTGGGTACATGTCTTTTTTTGGAGATTTTGTTCAGTCTCCGGTAGCCAACGCAAAACCTAATGTGCTGTCCTATTTCTCGACGTGCACGGCCGGCGCTCCCAGTGGCCTCCTCGGTGGCTGTATAACGCCGGCGCTGAGCATGTCTTACACTTGTGTCTGGATCGCTTCCTGCTCTTATGAAGAGACGCCGTACGGTGACTGTAGGGTAGGTCGGCCTCCATCGTCGGCTATTACTCGGCGCTTCGCTAGAGGTATCTGATGTAATTTTGACTGCGACGGAAAACACTCACCGTGGCGACCGAGAAAAGGCAAAAATTTGTTCCGATTTTTATCATCCGCTAGCACCGGACTCACGTCGAAAGGATACGAAAGCTTGAACTCGTCTTGAGGTGCACGTCAGTTGGGGGGGGGCGTTTCATCGATAAGCGCCATTGTAAAGCCCTTGTTTCTATGGTCTTGTTTGTATATATATTATTTTGGGGTGAAAATGTGAGTTAGCGTTGCTCAAAGCGTGCAATGCCTGCTGCGACGGAGGCACAACGGTCGTAATCTAAACCATAGCGTCGACATCAGGAGCACACACACCCAGGCAGTAATGGATTTTAGGGCCTAACTCAAGCCGCTGTACTTCGGCCAGTAATTCTCTGTCCGGCGTTTTTCTGGGAGACGTATTCGGCCCGTGTCCAAATATGGGCCTTTTGGCCGTATACGGCCGTACTCCCATTGCTGTCCAACGGCCAGTGTCCGTCGGCCGGTCGACCGGCTTACATTCACATGGCCAGATTCCCGCCGTAGTGCTCCGGCCATTCCAAAGCCACCCGTGTGAGGCCGAAGTACGGCCACCGGAAAACAGCCGAGATGCGGTCGTCGGACTCATGCCGGACTAACGCTGCCTGAACTTCGGCCATGCTATGGGCATTGGAGTTCAGCCACAGTACGTTAACTGTACTGACGACGGTGGGTGACTGCTGCATGCAGCGCAAGCAGATGACTCAGTCGCGTTTGGCAGGAGCACAAACCCACCATTTTGGGTTCACTGCATGGACACCAAAGTGAGCCTTGCACGCCCCCACCAGCCGTCCAGCCTTCAGCACAGCCTTGCTTAACTATCCGCGTCAGTTGACAGTAAAAATTGTTTATTAAACAGTGCTCACTAACAGTCGTTCATTTAATTCTGGGCTTCTTTTACTATCGAATGCAGAAAATGTACCTTTCTTTGCACAGCTGGAATAGATGTATTGTCCAGGAATTGATATCTTCTGTGGGGCGGTTTACCTGTAATTAACGTGGAAGAAGAAGAAGAAGAAGAAGAAGACTTTATTTTTCAGCAGACGTTGTTACAATCCCTGCTGATGGGGCAGGAGCTAAAGGCATTGAGTGCCTGACGAGGGCTCCTGACCCTCTGGAGTCCACAACAGAGGAGTTCACAGTAGAGAACATGTTCAAATCAAATATGCGTGCTTAGCAATAAGATCCAGCAATACAGAGAAAAAAAATAAGTAAATCGTGAAAAATACAAAAAATCGTACATTTACTATAATGAGAATCACAAGTTCTACAATATACATTGAACTTTTTTCTTCAATACCTGTTGCCAGCAGATACAATACAACACGAAATGTTTCCTTACTGAGTGTTCCTCATGTCTATGAAAAAATCACGTCTTCACACAGTACAGTTTAAATTCTTTAGAGTGAGACACGCCTAGTGATTGTCATATCTCACTTTCTTCTCTATAAACATCACCTTGGTTTCAGTCTTAAATACGGTTGCACTGGTGCTAAAATTTAAATTATCGGCTAGGATGTTCAAGACATGTGGTACTTGATAAGTGGCCGATTGTTTGCCGTAATTAGTCCTAGTTTTAGGTGTACGTCTTATTGGACGCCGTACACAGTAATGACGGTTTTCTGCGTCACCATCTACATATAACTTGTTTTTGTGTACCATCTGCAGGAGTCTAAAGTAATACAGCTGGTCAGCTCTAAGTATTGAGTGTTTTGAAAACAAAGGTGAAGTTGGCAGGTCTTGGAATTTCCCTTGAAAATTTTCGAAACACCGTAATATCTTTTTTTGCAGGACAACAAGCTTATTGTAATTATTTCGTGAGGTTGTTCCCCACACCAAGATTCCGTACGTTAGTTTTGAATAGAATAGAGAATAATACATGTTTCTTTTTAGCCATAGCGGTACTAAGTCTGATATTTTATAAAGGCATCCAACTGTTCGTGCCAGAGCAGCAACTAAATTATTTACGTGTACTGACCAGTTTAACTGTTCTTGGAACCAAACACCAAGGAACTTTTGCTCATGTACCCGTGCAATAAGATGACCTTCGTATTTGAGATTGATATCTTCGTTTAAGGGCTTATTGATTGGGCGGAAAATTATATAGGTTGTCTTTGTGGCATTTAATCGCAGCTTGTTTTGTTGTAACCAGTTTGAAAGATGCACCAGATATTCGTTTACAATAGATTCCAGGAATGTTAAACTGTTTGATGAGAAAAAAATATTCGTGTCATCTGCATACATAATAATATCAGAAGAACCTGGTATTTTAACAATATCATTTATGTACACAAGAAATAATAACGGACCAAGTAAGGATCCTTGTGGGACACCTTGTTTCAATTTCATTTCGGCAGATAATATGTCATTGATGCCGACTATTTGATATCGATCATGCAAGTAGTTTTCTAGAATTTGTAATGCGATCCCACGAATTCCACAGCTAGATAATTTTTTTAACAGCAAATCAAAATGTATTGAATCAAATGCCTTTTGAATATCTAAGAAAAGACCGAGTGTGTATTTTCTGTTTTCCATATTTACGATTATCTTTTCCTTGATATATGCCAGAGCTTGCTCAGTTGACCTATGCTTTTGGAAGCCGTATTGGTTGGTTGCTATTATTTGGTGCTTGTCAAAAAAAGAAGTGAGTCGCTCATGGATTACGCCTTCGAATATTTTAGATAGAGTTGGAAGCACCGATATAGGACGATAGTTCGACAGGTTGTTACGGTCACCACCTTTGAATATAGCAGTGACTTTGGCCAGTTTTAAATGTCTGGGAAAAATGCCTGTGGTCAAGGTGAGGTTAATAATGAAGGATAAAACTTCGCATATTAATGGTGATATCAGTTTTAACTCTGCGGGCCCTATTTCATCTATGCCAGATGCTACATTGGTTTTAAGCTTGCAGATTAATTTTGCAACCTCAACTGCGTCTGTTGGTCGCACAAAGATGGACTCAGGCACACGGGGGCCCTCTGTTAACGCGTTGTCTGCGCTAATGCTAGTTCTTTCGTACGTGCCCGCATTTATAAAGTGGGCGTTGAAAGCATCGGCTAATCTCTTTCCTGCAAGAGCTTCATCGTTTACTGTTAATTCTTGGATACATTCACTACTTGTACTTTTGCCAGTCAGAGCATTCACTACCTTCCAGATTTTGCGTTGGTTATCGTAGATCCTTTCAAATGTCTTTTGGTAATAATCTTTCTTGGCCTTTTTCAGGTCCGACGTGAGCGTATTTCTGTATTTTTTGTACTTCAGAAATACTGCAGGTTCTCGTGAACGTACAAAGTCATGAAATAACCTGTTTTTAGATTTAATTCTCTCGTGAAGACTAGTGGTTATCCATGGCTTTCGGCAATTTTTAATGGTCCGGTGGGAGAGCCTCTGTAAAGGGAAAGCTGCAGTGTAGCTTGTACGCAAGAACCCGAGAAACTTATCATATGCATCATCAGGATCGGATTGGTTATAAATGCAGCTCCAGTCATGCGCTTCTACTAATCTATAAAAGTGTTCCTGGGCCTCGGCATTCTTTTTGCGTCCAAGGCGGGTCCGAGTTCGGACTTTACTTTGATTAGGTGCTGATGGAAGAACACAGAACACCGGAAGGTGGTCACTTAACTCATACGAAATTATTCCGCTTGTAACGCTATCCGAGCTTATATTTGTTGCACAAATATCAAGGAGAGTGGCACTTAGATTGGAGAGCCTAGTAGGCAAAGTTATATGATTTGTAAACCCATAAGCTGATAGAACTGTCTGAAATTCTTGGGTGTACGGGTCAACGGACTTCATATCGATATTTATGTCGCCAATAATCATGTAGGGAGCATTGCAGAAAGTGACCGATGCTAGCGTTTTGTCTAAAAACTGTAGGAACTTGGTTTTATGTCCGTGCGGTGGTCTGTACACCAGACTGATTGTGGTCTTTCCAAAACGCATCGTCAAGATTTCAATGTCTTCATTGATAAGAGAAAAAGTTTCTACTAATTCATAGTTTAGACTATCTTTAAAATAAATAGCGAGCCCTCCACCTTTCTTTTTTTGTCGACAAAGAAGTTCGAAACGGTAGCCCGGAAAATAAGGTGCATTGGCTTTATCCCTAATCCAGGTTTCAGAGAAAGCTATTACATCAAAATCTATTGATACTGACTGCAAGAAAATGGTGATGTTATCACCTTTTTTTCTTATACTTCTACAGTTTACATGTAGTATGGAGAACGACTTCTTTGTTGATGATATTTTAGAGTTGAATTCCGAGACAGTGTAATACTTGCAAGAGTCATTCGAGTCCATCAGAGCGAAATCTAATAGCAATTGCCATTTTCATGCGACCAATTTAGTTGCGGATTTGGGCCAGGTTCCCTTCATGAGCTATGTGAATCACAGGCGAGTCTTCGTCCCTTCGCACCAGCACCCTTCCATTAGTTGTCCATGCAAATTTCCACCCTACTTCTTTCTTTTTTTGGATGGCAGCCGAGAGCAAAGAAGGCGGGGGCGGTAGGTGCATACTTTAGTGGGTTGAATTTCACAAAGATGAAAGTGTCGCTTTTAACCAATTTCTTTTCAGACAATCTTCCTGAACATTTCCATGGTTTGACGAAATCAGCAATTTTTACAACAGTTGCTTTACCAGTCTAGTGTTATATAAAACCAGCGGAAATGCCTTGACGTAGTGTTTTGGTACTCCACAAAACACTTAGAGCATTCAGCAAAATTTCTTTCACACAAAAATTCTGTCTAGTTTTCCACCATTTTTCTTCCAAAAAAATGTTCTACTCGATCAACTTTTCTGAAGATCTTTGACAGGGCTGATCCTAGGATAGATCTAACAGGAACTTTCATTTGCAATCTATTTTTGATGTTGCGTTCATTGGTTACACTCACGCCACTAAATAGTCAAAAATACCTCTATTTCCCTCTAATGTCGACTTCGTTAAAACAAATTGTAGCCGCGTTACGAATATCCCCCAGCTTCTCGTGGCTGCAGTTGTATCTTTCTGTGTCCACGCAAGGAAAGGAGTAAGACTACAGTTTCATATTTTTTTTTCAGACTGATAACATGACGATGGTAGTATGCATACAGGAAACCTTGCATACGGCAACAAATAAAACAATAAATATTTACTTGGTTGAGTTTGAATACGTAAGGCTCTCATGTCGTCGAGGGTGAACTTGCGGCTCCGCAAGTTTATTATTTTTATTTATTTATTTATTTATTTGATACCACCTTTTACTGTGCATGCATTACAGCAAGAAGATAAATACTAGAAAAATCGAAATTAAGACCAAATAACATAATTCTACAAAGCGTGGTGAAAATCTTCATTGTAAACAGTGGATAAAACCATACATGGAAGATAATAACACTCTCGTATTGATCTAGGATATAATGAATCAGGCAAGGCGTCAGCTTTAAAGGAAACTTCAGAACATCATTTATGATTGCGGTCCTACTTTGAGATATGTAGATTGGCGCTTGGATATACTTCCCCCTTTCGATTACAGTTTTCGAGTGATATATATTAAGAAGAAAATTCAACCTCAGGTTTCGTCTGTTATCTTTCACATCTTACCATTTAGGTTTACTTTTACTTTCCCTCATGCTAAGTTGACAGTGCCAATTACCTAATACGAATTGCACTGCCCTATTCCATATGTTTTCGAGCGTATCAACCAGCTCTTCGGTGTAGGGATCACAACAAACGCATGCGTGCTCAAACACTGAGTGCACATGAGTGAAACACGGTTTTTCGTTTCAGTAAAATTGAGGTTTGCTGAACTTTTGGCCCAGAAAGAAAAAAAACACGTGCCGCCGTAACTTTTACGTTGTTCACGGGACTTTTTAACCTCTAACCTTTCGTTAAATACACTCCTAGTTATTTATATTTTCCGGTCATTTTTAAAACAGCGTAACTTACGGTATACGTATTCAATTGCAATGAAGGTTTTCTTCAAAAGGTGCCATTTACACCCTTTTTTAACATTCAACGACTTTTCTGAATCAGCAGACTAGGATGTTAATAAATTCGAATTATTCTGTCGGTATTCAGAATCACGTTGATTCCCTACCATTCTGTAAACTACACAGTCATTCTCGACCGTTTTTAACAAACATTTTAGTTCAATAGTAAAATAATTTCTGTATCACAGAAATAAAAAAGGGCTCCCAACTAAGCCTTGGGGAATTCCTGAGGTCAGTGGAGCATATCCGGAAAAACAACCATTGAGAGCGACGGACTGCTGTCTTAGAGAGAGAAACTGGGTTATCCATTCAATAACCTATTCATTCAGTTTATAGACTGCAATGTAACAACAAGAACCTCATAAAGGACACCGTTAGATGCTTTTTTGCTGTTCAAGAAAATAGTCAATAACTTTAAACTTGTCTATTGCTAGAGCCAAATCGTAACTGAACTCAACACTCTGCGTTGACCAAGAAACACACGACAAAATTCGTGTCTGCTACGATGCTGGCAATTATTTTTAACCAAAAAGGTCATATCCCAAGTGCAGCTAAGCTCACCTTCCAACACCGCATCTATATTAACATCCAGGCTTCGTCATTGACAAGGGTCTGTTGTTATCGCAAATTTAGAATGATACTTGTTTTTAAATAGACTGTTATAAAATCTGATGAAGTAGCATTGCAGAGCACGAAGGTGAGCACAAGCTTAGCCTCTTCTACGTTTATCACCAGCAAAATGGTGAAACACTGTTTGTCGCAGTAATATTGTAAGAAGAATATCCGAAAACTTGCGCTTTCGTGGGCCCTTGCCTTTCTTTGGTGGGGAATTTTGGACAATATACCCATTTAGTTCCTGCGTGGTGGCCGCTTGCTTGACGCCTTTAAGGCCAGTTATTTTCAGTAAACCACCGCCATCTTGGGTCGGACATCTCTGCCGAGTCGATGTCTCCAATGCTCTCCATTTCTTGACGGGACGAATAGCCTCGAGCTGATGCGTCGACGAAGCCGGCGGGCGAGGCGGGGTAGCGCCAGTGACTGGCGAGGCTTAGCTCACCCGTCCGTGTGTCACAATGTTCTTGTGGCAATAAATGACATTCCGATGGCCTAAAAGGTTACCTGTTAATGTCCAGCGAGTCCTTTCACCTTGCTCGTTCACCTATAACCCCTGATTATTGTTTTACACATGAAGTTCATTCATTTAGAACGTAGAAACACCTATCGAATTAAACGCGATGCATAGCTAGGCTTCCTAACAGATTTTTCCTCACCGATGGAGAAACACGACCCACACTGGCGAGTTTCCTTCAAACACGTCTGTGCATAAGTCGTCGGTGCCCAGACGCCTTCTGTTTTTCGGCTCTACAACTCTTACTGAAAGAATAACGTATACCCTGAAACCTTACGTAGGCTGCTCTCCTCCAGAACAACGGTTGCCAAATATCCTGCGGCCCTTCGCTGGCTGTAATTCGGCCAAATACCGCTAACCGAACGAAAAACGGACATTCTGGACACGTAAGCCGACCTGTCGCCATCATGAAACCGGTTGTCAGAAGAAAACGAATATTCTGCTGCCGCATGAGCGGTTCCCCGTTGAAAGTTCGAATGCGCGGCTGCGCTTGGCCGGTTTTCATTCGAACACCAACTGCCACAGAAATACGAATATTCCGTGGCCGGTCGCTTGCCATGCTTCGGCTGAACACCGCTTTCCAAAGAAAAAAAAACGGATGTTCCAAGGCCGTTTTTCGGCTTTTCTCTTTCTGAACATCGGAAGCCGAAAAAGAACGGAATATCAGGCAGCCGGGTATCTGCCGTTAGGTGTCTGACCACGGGCAGCCGGAGAAAGGCCGAAGCGCTGGTTGCCGAATGTTGGCTGTAAACGTATGATCAGTGGCTCCCAGAACCTGGATGCTGGCCGAACATGCCAGAAAAAGGCCATAGACGCGCCGGTCAGGGGACACACTTTCTGTGCCACTTGGGTAGACGGTCATCGTAAGCTTGCACGAGCAGATAGATCATAGACAATCCTTACATCGACACAGTTGTTGGGGTTCCATTCCGGCGTCGTGGTGTGACTGGTGAAAAAAGCTGTCGACGTCCTCTGCAGATAAATTATTGCACCGTTCTATCTAAAACTAAATTCCAAGAATTACGTTGCGGGAGCACTTTGGTACAATTATGAAAAAAGCAGGGTCTGTCTGTCTGTCCGTCCATCCGTCCGTCCGTCCGTCCGTCCATCTGTCTGTCTGTCTGTCTGTCAGTCTGTCTATCTATCTATCTATTCATATTGCACATCAGTATTGCGCCCCAAAATCCGCTGCTGCTTATTTCAGTGTCTTTGCTGACACCAACGCCTAGCCACGTGAAAGTGTAAAGCACGCATATTGTCACGAAACCAAGGACACGCAGTCGTCTTGAAGGAGAAACAAGTTTATTGGAGCGAACTTGTGCTCCCCTAACAACTCAAATGAATACAGAGGCGGCGAAGCAGCGGTTCGTAAAGTGACTTTCGCAGGTGAGTGTCGTGGAATCAAGTTTCGTGGCGTCAACTCATACATAGTTCACGGCATTACCCCCCTCTAAGAGTGCATCGACCAGATGCAAAAATAAAATACATTTGGAACCAACAAAAAAGTCCGTCATCTAGCATAGTAAAGTTTCAAGCGAACCACGTGGACCACTTCGGGCCGCGTGCGTAGTCATTAGGTTCTAGAATTACCATCGGGGATAACCTCGTAGGTAAGTTTGCCGACACGTCGTGGAATTTGATAGGGTCCGAAATACGTCGCAGAGGCTTCTGACGTAGTTCGCGTCGACGAATGGGAGCCCAAACCCAGACACAATCCCATGGTGGTAATCAGTGTCTCAGCGTCGGAGGCTCTTGCGCCTGGCATCCACCAGCTGCTGGTCCGTTGTACGAACTCGAGCGAGCTGGCGGGCCTCCTCCGCACCCTGAAGGTATCCTTGGAGGTCGGGGTAAGTTTGTCGTCTTCTACATGTGGAAGCATGGGGTCAAGCATCGTAGTCCGCCGTCTTCCGTAGACAAGCTCGAACGGCGTCATCTGCGTAGTTGCTAGGATAGTCGTGTTGTAAGCAAAGGTGACATACGGGGCCACTTCGTGCCAATTCTTATGTTCGATGTCGACCTAAATTGACAGCATATACGCGATTGTCTTGTGTCTTCTTCAGACGTTCTATTAGTCCGTTCGTTTGGGGTGGTACACCGTCGTTCTTCGGTGATCCGTGTTTCTATAGGGTAATATTCCTTGCAACACCTCCGCAGTAAAGGCCGTTCCGTGGTCCGTGATTAGGACTTCCGGGGCTCCATGTCGCAGCACAACTTGACTTATGAAGAACTGCGACTTCTTGTGCAGCTCCACTCGAAAGAGGGGCGGTCTCTGGGTAGCGGCCCCCGTAGTCTGTCGCTACCACAATACACTTGTGCTTGGATCGGGATGTAGGGAACGGGCCCGGAAGGTTTATTCCAATCTGTTTTTTGGGCCTTGATGGGACGACGATCGGCTGCAGATGTCCGGCGGGTCTCGTCGGCGGCGTCTTTCGCCGCTGGAAGTCATGGCAGCTCCGGACGCAGTGGGTGACGTCGGAGTCAAGACAGGGGCCAGTAGTACTTCTTGATTATCCCAATAGTGCGAGCTGCGCCGAGATTTCTGGAAGACGGGTCGTCGTGGAATGCTTTCAAAACTTCGTCACGAAGGTCTGTAAGGATGACAAGAAGATAATTCGTTCTTGTTCCGGGGCGGAAATTCTTGTTCACTTGGATAGTTTCTCAGGCTGAATGCTGGTAAGATGCATTTGAAGGTCGTAGGAACGGCAACGTTGCATCCCTCGAGGTAGTTGATTATGACGCGTAAGTCGGGATCGGTACGCTGTTTGGTGGCTAGGTCGCTCTCCGTCACGATTCCGAAGAACGCGCTGTCTTCATCAGTCTTGTGGTGGTGGGTCGATGGGGACGCAGGACAGGCAGTCGGCGTCGGAGTGTTTCCTGCAGGATTTATAGACGTCTGTAACGTCGAACTCCTGGAGGCGCAAGCTCGACTGCCCAATACGGCCAGAGGGGTCCTTCAAATTGGCAAACCAGCACAGCGCCTAGTGGTCTGTCACAACTTTGATTGGTCTTCCATACACGTATGGGCGAAATTTTGAAATCGCCCATATAATAGCCAGGCACTCTTTCTCAGAGGCAGAGTAGTTTTTCTCCTCCTTCGACAGACCACGGTTGGCATAGGCGATTAGCTTTCCGCAACCGCTTTGCTTTTGGACAAGAACGGCACCCAAGCCTATATCACTGGCGTCCGTGGGCATTTGCGTTTCGGCGTTTTCATCGAACACCGCGAGCGCGGGCGGGATTTGCTGGCATTATTGCAGCTTGCAGAATGCTTTTTCTTGGGCATTTTTCTAGCTGAAAGGGGTGCTATCTTTTGTCAAGCGCGTGAGTGGCTATTAAAACCGGGCGAAGTTTGCAACGAAGCGCCGGTAGTATGCGCATAGTCAGAGAAATCTCCTTACGCCCTTCTTACCTTTCGGTCTCGGGAAGTTCGCTTTGGCGGAAGTTTTCGCCAGGTCAGGCCGGACACCCCCGCCGTTGGCGAAGTGACCCAAACACCTAAGTTCCTTGTACGCAAAGCGGCACTTTTCAGGCTTCAGCGTCAACCCAGACGTATGGATGCCCTCGAGTAGAGAATGCAACTTTGCAAGGAGTTCGTCGATAGTCCGGGAAGAATACCACAGCGTCTTCGAGGTATAAGAGGCAGGTGTACCGCTTCGGGCCAGCTAGCGCAGTGTCCATGGCTGTCTGAAACGTTTCTGGCACCGTGCTTAGCCCAAACGGCATCACCTTGATCTCGGATAGGCCATCCAGAGTTATAAAGGACGAGACCGTTCTCTCGATCTGTCTCGTCCACTTGAGTTTGCCAGTAACCTGTCTTCAGATCCATCGATGAGGAGTACCTCGCGTGGCAAAGGTGGTTGAGGGCGTTGTCTATTCGTGGCAGGGGTGCACGTCCTTTTTGGTGACCTTGTTCAATTGCCGGTAGTCAACGCAGAACCTCAGGGTGTTGTCTTTTATCTTCACAAGTAAGACCGGAGCAGCCCAGGAAATTTTCGATGGCTGTATAATGTCATCGCTGAGCATGTCTTAAACATGCGTGCCGATGGCTTCCAGCTTGTGTGAAGACACGCGGTACGGTGACTGTCGGGTAAGTCGGTCTTCATCTTCGGTTATATTTTGGTGCTTCGCTAGGGGTGTCTGACGTAATTTTGAGTTTGACGACAAACACTTGCTGTAGCGACGCAGCAGATCTTATAATTTGTCCCGATTTTCTTGCCCCAGCGACGGATTAACGTCGAAGAATGCGGCAGCTTGAAAGCATTTGCACGTGCGCATTAAAAGTCGCCTACCGCAATCAAGTCACTTGTATCTTGAGTTTCTTCGAGGAACGCAATTTCAGCGCCCTTGTTGAGGTGCTGGTACTCCTCGGCGAAATTATTCACCAAAACTTGGGATTGGTGTGTCTTAAAGCTAGCGATGCCACTTGCGACACAGACACCGCGGCCGAGAAGCAACCCTTTGTCACTCTCTATAATACGTTTCACGTCAGGAGCAGCCTATTCACAGCAGACGGCGACCATCAAGCTTGCACGGGGTGGCAGGGTGACATTATCGTCGGCGATCCTTACCGCAGCAGGGTGTTCAGTGTTCGGCTGCGGCGCCGTGGAGTGATCGGTGTCCAATGGTATCGACTTGGCCAGTAATTATTGCGCCGTTGCCCGTCAAAAAGTACATTCCGAGAATTACGTCACGGTAGCAGTTAGGCAAAATGACGAACGCCGCAGAGTACGTTGTGCCGCCTATGGTGACGTGCCATGTGCACGTTCCAGTTTGCGTCCCAAGGTGTCCTCCTGCTGTGCGAATATGCTGGCCTTCCCATCTGGTCGTATCGTTCTTCAGCATAAACGCAAATGGTCCGCTCATTACTGAGTCGTCGGCTCCTGTGTCTATGAGGGCGACTACATCAAAGCCGTCGAGGGACAGCTGAATGTCGGACGCCGCTTTCTTTGAGTTTCGGGTGCGTCGGGGCGTCTTATATCGACTTGTACGTGTTGACGGTGGGGCTCTATGCGTTGTATTCTTCATCGTGTTCTAAGCGGGCAGGTTGCATCATGTCGGGTACGCATCGCGCCGTTTTGCGGTTGTCGTGTTCTGGGATCACATCAGGGTTAGATTGCGTCGTCGGGATGAAGGCATGTCGTGAAGCATTGTATTCCGCGAGTCGTTGCGTCGTTGGAGGGCTCTCATTTCTCCGCGGTCGTGCAACTTTACCTCCTGACGTTGGTGCTTTTAGTTTCCCCCGCGTGGGCTGGGAGACCTTCCACATGAGAAGTCAGCAGTGCTGCGGCGGTTCGGTGACTCATACGGGTAGGGCGACGGTAAATGGCTGAAGCGTGCTGGTCTTCGGTTGGTGCTGGAGAGATATTCTTCGATCTAAGCAGGGCGCTGGCCGTATCGTAGGCGTGGGGTGTCGACAGAGAACCCTCGGAAACCGAGCCTCTGGTAGGGATAGCGACAGTAGATGTGGTCTGCCTCTCCGCAGTGATAGCACAGCGTGCGATTATCGGGCGTTCTCCACACGTCGGTATTCCTTGGCGTCTGGTATTGGTCTACAGGCCGTCAGGCGGGAGGCAATAGACAGCGGTGTGGCTCGGCTTCTTCACGACAGGTTGGAGTAGGGCGGGGTTGAGGAAGAGCTTTGTAGTAGGTCATCGCTCGGGGCTGACGGGGTGCTTGTGAACGCGTAGATGTCCCCAGCGCCTGTTGAACCTCTTCCCGAATGACGTTAGTCAGGAAAGCCACTTGAGGCTGCGGCGGCGTTGGAAAAAGCTTCTAAAGCTCCTCCCTGACCACTGCTCGGATGGTCTCACGCAATGTATAGCAGCTTACATTCGCGGCACCGATGGTCTCCGACAACAGGGCGTTGACAGGGCCGTCGTACTGCCTAGTTCGAATTTCTAGCGTCTTGTCCATCGCGGCCGCTTCAGACGCGAAATCGGCCACCGTTTATGGGGGGTTGCGAACTACGCAAGCAACAACTTCTTGCTTTACTCCTCGCTTAAGAAATCTCAGTTTGTTTTGTTCTGTCATTTCCGGGTGCGCACGGAGAATTAATCGGTTCATTTCTTCAACGAAGATGACGACTCCTTCTTTGGGGTGCTCCGTTCGAGTTCCAAGCAAAAGCACAGCTCGCTCTTTTCTCACCATGGTAGTGAAGGTCTTAAGGAACTACCTTTCGAATTGAGTCTAGTCAGCCAAAGAGCTCTCATTGTTCTCGAACCAAGTTCGAGCAGCATCTTCCCAATAAAGGGACGCATGCCGGAAAGTTTCTTTCTTGTCCCACGTGTTAAAGATGCGGACGCCATCCAGCTTCTTCAACCATTCCACGGGGTCTTTAACGGGGGCTCCCCGGAACGATGGCCGTTCCCAGGGCTGCTGCAGGACAATTGGCGATTTGTTTATTGCACCATGGTGTAGGTTGCAGCGTTCCTTCTCTTCGGACCTTCTGGCAGAAAACCGAACTCGGCTTTCTCTGGTTGGACTGGCTTGACGGCTTCAATATGTCGTAGTGGGCATAAAGGCGGACTACCCAGCACCTACACCAGTTGCCAAGAAGCCAAGCACGACGAAGTTGTCTTGGAGGAGAAACAAGTTTATTGGAGCGAACTTGTGCTCTCCTAATAACTCAGAAGAATACAGAGGCGGCGAAGCAGCGGTCAACAAAGTGACTTGCACAGGCGATTGTCATCGAATCCAATACCGCGACGTCTCCTCTGCCGGCTTTTATTTTTAGCCGCAAGTGTTTCTGGAACCACCTATTTACATCTAGAACATTGTACATAAAAGAAGATTATTGTGGGCTTAGTGACGTCAGGGTAAAACAGTCTGCTTGTCTGACTGATATAGCCTGCGCGGCATAAACATAAAGAATGAAAGACCTGCTTCTCTTTGGACACACATGATAGAGCCGGGCGTGGCCGGGCACTAAAACAAACAATAACTAAGAAACCCATACATGGTTCACGGCAATATAAAATCCAACAGTCCCCCTATGAAACGATTCCCGAAGAGAGGTCGAAATATAAAGCGCTACACTTGCTTTATTCGCGTTATATGTTACAGAACTATACCATGGCACGTTTCTTCCCCAAAAATCATGTAGCTGCCGAAAGAGAACGCAGCATAGTTGTCTTCAACAACTCCTCGGCATACGTTTCATGGCCACTACCATCAATGGCACTCGCAACGACACCAGAAGCAAGTTTAACGGCAAAAAGCAAACAGGTACAGTGAGAGAGTATGGCGATATCAATATGGCCAGGTTAACGCAGATGTGACCTATCTTGAGCTATGTTTGAGCGATCAACGTCGCCCGAGCGGAAGGCGTCCGTTAGTAATAAAATGTGATGTCGTCTGGAAACGAACCATGCAAAACATGGCCGAGGTGTACGTTTTTGAGAAAAGTGTAACTTGACAATTCCGCCCCCTGATTACAAAAAATGCAGACACCAAAATGACCGAAATTCTCTCCTGCTTCTAAGCAATTGTTGTGAGTCCATGATATCAAAAAAGCCATGGATAGGGAAATTCAGCCGTTACATTTTATGCTTTCTTGTAAAGTATTTTGATTTCTCTGCCAGAAACGACTCCACCTCAAAAACCTGCTTTGCTGCTTACAGTTGTTTTCGGTCAATACAACATGACCCCTCCTGCTAAAAAGATGTAATAATAGTAGTTCCAGTTCTTTTACAAGGAAAACAAGTAGCAAACAATCTCACCAGTGTCTATTTATTACTTCAACTACTTGGGATCCTCAACCTTGGCCGACATTTTTACTCAAGGCACGGTCTAGTGCCGTCTCTTGCGTGAGGCATGGAAAAAATCCAAATATTCAACCGCCAGAGCAATTCATCTCTACCCATCGGTGCAATTAAAACGTCCGTTTTACGGCTACTTTTTGGAAGGTGTGCACTCGAGCTGCGTTAGCAAAATCTCAGGTTGCAGATTAGGAACTTATCATCCCCGTTGCCAAAGACAAGTGGACTCTTTTGTTTCTACATATATTGGCCTGCTCGATTATCAGCCCTAGATTGTCAAAGGACGGCCTGGTCTGGGATTTCCCGCACAAATTTATAATAAATTTATAAGAAGCATAGGTCCCAAGGAAGTGTACGGATTTGCATGCAGATTGTCCAGTGCTGGCAATTCAAGGATGCCGATGATTGATGAAAAACGGTTGTTCTGAATCACAAAACTTTAAAATATGTGATATTAGAGCGCGTGGTTGTCACAGTCAACACTAATGTCCATGAGCCGCAAAGCAAGACTTCGTACTTGAAGGGCGGTGTCCAGTACTTCAATATGGGTGTCCTTATGTGTATGTTTGTAGGGTGCGTCACACACACCTTCACCTAGATATGTGAGGAATACCCACTCAAAATATGTATTATTTTTTACCAATTTGGAAACACAAAACGTAATCTTATGGCGCCTTTGATTCATGTCTGAAGTTGTTACTATTTGCGCGTCGTCAAAAGCCTTTTTAATAACGACCATTTTCTACAGGGGCCTTTGCATACAGTTCCCCCTTACAGTGCAGCGCGGCTACGGCGTACATATTTTTAGATCTTTGCAATCATTTGTTTGTAGTGCCAAAACGTTAAGCAAGTACATTGTATTTCAACAAAACTCGGCCATTCCGTGAAGCTGAATGAAGGCAAGTTGGTGTCGTGTATCGAGGTACCCTGTATTATATAAAATCCGTAGCGCAATTTCTGCAGCTGTCCTTTTGCTCAAGAGGTGGTGAAATGAAACCACTCAGTTTCAGAATGTCGAACCCCAACATTTTCTATGGGATCGTGTCCTATTCATTTGGCATGTCAGGGCACGGTATTTTTTCATCCTACGGGCTGACAACAAGAAGGCTGATGGGGAATTTTTCCCAGAGCAAAGAAGATAGAGTGAGGCATTAACCAAGCTACGCTGAGTTAATGTCTATCGGATTGTGTTACGGAAGCATGAAAGTCACGATGACAAATATTTTAATTTTTTGTAGTTCAACGTAACTTCTATTTTAAGAGGATAAAATAAAATGTTTTGCCTTTACTATTATAGCCTTTCTAATAATAACACGTATCAATATCGCATTGCCAATGGCAAATACATATTATTTCAGCATGGCTGAAATCATAGAATGATTACGATTTTTGTGGGGCATGAACAGTTTTTGATGAATGACCTTCCTACTGTAATATGCATAACCTCCTCAAACTGATTGTGGTTTTCGCAGTTCTGGTGCTCTATTGAGGCGAAATCAGTGTTATAACCTCTGATGCTCTCAAATACAAATAGGAGTAGGGACATAACGTGTTAAAAATATTTTCACTTTCATCAATTATTTAAACCCTAAATTTGCTTTAGAGGAAGTTGAAAATGCATGTGCCTGAATAACAGTCCGTTCGCGCAAGCCCTCCTTGAAGGAACAAAGTTTACTATTTTACTATGAATAACCAAGTACTTTGTTTATGTTTCTCTTGCAGGGTAATGATTAAACTACTACATCTCGCGTCGACAAGCTTTGACCAGTGAGAGCGCAAAATGTTTTTCGCCGATAATGAGTGCTATCCACCACTCCTCGAATCTTTGGATGCCGAACGACATCATTATTATCTACAGCCACTGGTTTCATAATTACTTTAAATCATTCTGGTGTAGCGTCTTGCGTTGAATGATGATTATGGTACCCTCTCTGGCACCACTATGGTTTTACCAAAAAAGGTTCTTAATTAGTGATCTTAGAACCAGCTCACTAAGCACAAGCGTGGTTTCCTTTTCTTTTTATCTTAGTAACTGAACTCTCTAGGGTTCACTCCCTAGAGAAGCCAAGCGTTGCAGGGGGCGGCAGAAAGTTAGATGGGCAGAATATATCAAGAAAATTGGAGATAAATTGGTTGTAGTTAGCACAGGACCGGGTTAATTAGAGAATAATTGGAGAGGCCTTTGCCCTGCAGTGGGCGTAGATGGGCTGGTGATGATCATGATGACACCCAACTCCGGACGCAGTGTGAAGTTGGAATATGGTGCTGCCTGAAAAGTATTGCGCCTGACGTTTTGCACATTGTCTCTATGATAAGCTCAGCTTACAAGTGTCGTTCATCGAGGAACATTTATTATCCCAAGTTCACTGTTTAGCTGACAGTCATAAGAACTTAGATTTTGGTGGTGATCACCCCCACCTGAGAAGCCAGGTGTGCATGCCAGGGTCGTAGCTCATTAGCTAGGTCTTTCACTGCACCTTTCTACTTATGTTGAGTAAAACCTTGGCTTATTAACGGTTTTGCTGGCACTTTCAGTGAGAGGGCCCGGCCATATAGCTAAAGTACATCAGTCGTCCCTTCCCACGCCTTGAATTATTTCCAACAAATCCTTGGGTAACGGCGGCTGTAGTTACGATTTGGAGAATCAAGCGATCACACCCGTCCGCACGACGGTGACTGCGATTGGCTCAGTGTACTACCTGAGTCTGGTTTTCCTGTACTTTCAAAACGACACGGGTGTGACATAGAACTACACCTGTACGTCCAGGTCCCATTGTCATATTGAGTGAGCGGCTCAATCAGGAAGATGGATATTTGTTTTGTCAAAAATCTTTGAGTAACCTTCGCACGTATTCGTTTCCTACGATGTCCTAATGAAATGACGTCAATATCAGCTGCGTCTTCCGGCGTCGTTTTATTCTCCATTCATATTTTAGAGTATAAAATGACTGCTGCATGATGCACCCTATTGCTGAGTTAAGGATGGCTGACTTTGATTCCCTCACTGTATATTTGGCCTTCGGGGAGCGATTATTCCCTCACTAAAATCGTCGTGATTTCCAAACAGCTTTTCCAATCATCCTGTCGATTTACTAAAGCTGAGGCCATAGTCTCGCAGCTGTCATGTTCTCTGCGGTCTATTGATATTACGTCCTCGGTATATTGCGATTTTCTTGAGGAACTCCCTTGCTTCAGCCTGTTGTCAGCACTCGCTTTGTTCTGTGTGCATGTTTTTGAGTAGTGGCGGGATATGTATGTGCCTCATGGTCTGGTTCTTAGACAACCCTTTCTCCTGTACTGTTTTTGGTCTTGTATGTTTACAGTGAGGGTGTTAGGGAAGCCAAACGCTTCGAAGTGCTTTTGCGGTGCAGCTATAGCTTTACTGATGGCTTCTTTGAGATGTGATTTTTTGAGGGAGTTTATTTTGTTCTCCGTATCCCGCTTTAGGTTCAGGAAAGGGGTAACATATGCGACCTTCTTTACGGCAAAAACGTGTGGCATTATTCCTTTCAATACCTTATGACGCAGCCAGAGCCCAAGCGTTCATCTCCTGTATTGTCAAACTACTACAATCAATTTTACTCAAACTCCATCAGACTTACATAAAACACACAAGCCGAAGACACAATGCGTTGTTCGCATTCGGAAACACCTTAATACGCAAAATATCACGATTCAAAAATACTATTCCACCAACAACTATTTCCTCTAGACAATCTGGCCACTGTCGTATTATGACTTTTGACAAAATGGCGGAACCAGGAATTCATTCCACCTGCCCCCGGCTAACTCCGTTACTCCATTTATTCTTGCATTGGTAACATCATTCACAGTATGTTCCCGTGGCGACGATGGTACAAACCGGCTGTTGTATTTTTTCGGTTCATATTCGATATTACTTTCTTTTCTCTCACAGTGAGCTAGAGCCACAGATGACTAACCATCTTCTTAGGCAGACGGCAACATAATCTGAGCTGGCACTTTCTTACTTGGATGGCTGGAAAATGCGTATCAACACACAGCCGAAACAGTCAACTGTGACGTCGAGGAATGCGGCTGCATTGATAACTTCGGAAAGTATATTGTATAGCCGTAATAAAACAAGATCAAGGAATTGGTACAGAGTCAATAAAAACAGTTGATGATGGACACTTGAAAAAATCAAGTCATTTATTGAAGAAACTACACCACACCATGTAAAGCAATCCTAGTAACTCCCTTCATATTTTAAAATTGATGAATTTGACTGGTACATTTTTGCACCTGATTAGGCGAGTAACTAACGCACATTGAGAAATAAAAGGGCACAGTACGATTACTGAGACATCTCGTACTATATCGCCTTACATAGACCCCCTGCAACTTTCCAATATTCTGACACCTTACCAGACACTCCAAATGCGCTTATACAACGCCTCGGAGTTTCCATGATTTACCTCGATACCGTACTCTTGCCATTGACAGCCACAACATCATCGAGACACTCATTGAAAGCCACTCAACAAGTCAACACCTCAGCTTCATATTTCGGTTCCTATTTATTTGTATCATTGATTTCTCTGAAGAGCAAGCCCAATACTTTTTTGTGGTACCAACAATTGACGAAGAAGCTGTGTGTGGTGCGCAGGCTGCTTGGGCGCTGTTTTATGGCGCATATCAAGAATATTTTATACATAAATTGCGCGTCATCTATCATAGAGTCGGTCGCTTCGTCCTGTCAGGACAAAACACATTTGATGTATTGTGGGGCCATGCATATTCTAGCACAAAGCTTCACCCCTATTCTGGTTCCCGAGCAAGGCTTCCCGAGACACCAACATATGGGGTCTATCTCATTGTCCTGCCCCGTTCGTACATTTATACAACCGTCTTCTGGCTGACATTAACTAAAACGTTACTAGCCACTTTAACGATACACAATGATTTTCGCCTGCACCGTTATCAGGCGATATATGGAGGCTTTTGTATGGTGCATTATGGTGTCGAAGGTTGTCCGGTGATGAGGTTGTCTCGGTTGTCCGGATATTAGCATCCGTATTGCTTGTGCGGGGCTGGTGTTCATCCAGTTCACCATCGTCATCTCAGGTTTAAAGAATCCTTTATGTTCCCTTTTTTTTCATCTTATCAAATAACCTCTCTCTGTCACTATTGTGGCATGGACTGCGACACTCGCCCTCCAAAGTAGGGGTATGCCACAAAGTAACGACGAAGCGTTGATTAAAACATACCACGGTCGTCGCAACTATAAACGAGGACAAAAAGTTCTGGGTAGGGTAGATCCTGCACCGATTCCTTTCTATGGCCGATATTTCTAACTAATGCAGCTACATCGCTCGTAATATCCATGATTCCTACTGATAGGTCCTCTGCCAGGAAATAGCAATGAAGTTCGAGCCCTCCGTCCCCACCATATGCTCAACCCTTAACTTCTTCCCTACCGAATTGCCACCAGCAGTGAAATGCAGAAATTCATATATGGCAATCCTGTTCTGTATATCAGACAGATGCGGTGGACCACACTGACAGCATAACCATGGTTGTGATAATACTCTGAACCAAATCATTTAGTTAAATGCGCGTTCACCCGACTGCATCTCGCTCAGACTTTGCTGAACTCACCATTGCCTTTTTAATCAGTCAGATACCAAAAAATCCATCCCGTTCTAGCTGCCCGGAGAAACACCCGCCTGTTCACTGCGGCACTAACGACACATGGCCAACATGGACAATAATATCTATCTATACTAATGACAATCGTGTGAGCACCAGCTGCTCCTTCGCAAAACAATCTTGGGGACGGTATTAGGGAAACGACGGAGCCCGATCCCCCACACTCACGCTGTAACCGACCGTAGTAATGAGTGTTAAGGTGAAGGGTAGAAACCTCAAACAGTGGCGGTCAGATCCCAGGTCAAGCTCCGGTGGATGGGCTCCCGGTCTTTCTACCAGGCAGGGAGATCCGGCTTCTCTTCAGCTATAAGGGTAAGGCTGTCCAGGAAAGTATTCCCGTCACCTGCTTTGATACATGCTGTTTAGCGTATTCTAAATTTCCCAGACCAAATGATAGGCCCCCTAAAAGGGGCCGAACCGAAGTATCCTATCCACCTCTTCCGACAATGACAATTCCAGATAACTACCCACTCTTCTTGGCAACTGAATCTCTTGAACAAACCAGGCCTATTGCTTCACAGTCTGTGTTCTTGATTTTGAAGTTCTTATGAAGTGTTATAGGAGAATCTTACAAAGCTAAGAAGCAAAAAACCAGCTAAATGCTGGTCGAGGTACACAATCAACAGCAGGCCACAAAACTCCTCACAGAGACAAGAATGGCCGATGTCGACATCAAGGTCATGCCCCTCCGCAGCCTTAACAGCTCGCAGGGCGTGATCTCGGAGCCACATCTTGCAAACAACACAGAGGACGATCTTCTTGCCGGCCTGAGAAGTCAAGGTGTGACGGCAATCAAGCGCGCCACAATTAAAAGAGAGGATAAGTTAATACCGACTAGGCATATCTTCACATTGACCATTTTGTTCTTCCTGACCACATCAATGCCGGGTTCTTCCGGCGATACGTCCCACCGTACATCCCAAATCCCCGGCACTGTTTCAAGTCCCAGCGGTTCGGGCATGGTACTAACTTCTGTCACGGCCAAATAACCTGTGCCAAGTGTGCCCAACATGACTTTCCCACAGATAATTGTAGTTCACAACAACTCCTCTCCATTGACTCTCAGGGCCCACACGCGGCCTACTCCAGAAAGTGGGAGAAGTTCCATGTAGAAAATAAAATAAAAAACATCCAAGTAAAAAAACATCACCTTCGCAGAGGGGCGAAATAGGTTCGCCTCTTTCCCTCTTGGCAGGTAAGCCTACGCAGCTCACTGGGGGGCGGAGTGGCGTCTGGTTTCCACGGGGACCCAGTTCACGGAGTCTGACCTGGTCCCGCCAGTCCCCCGAGTATGGTTGCTTCCGGCAACCCAAGCCGTCAACACGCCGCTCGCAAAGGCAACAGCGGTTGTGCTGGCCACCACGTCTGTTTGGGATGCCGCTGAATCCACTGCTTCGTCTCCACCGGGCAAAGCACACGCAAGGGCACGGAGGAAGCGGAGACGGAGGCACCCGCAGTAGTCCCCGCCCCCACCGTACTGCCTGTGTGACCCCAGGCGCTCCTGACGCCTTTGGTGGTCGCGGCTCGAAAAGAGGGAACCGGAAAGAGTACCAAGTCCGGGATGTCCGGCACGCTGGGCACCCCCTTGCCATCAGATGACGACATGGACGTTGAGCCCTTCCTGCTTTCATCACAGCGAAAGGAACAGGCTCCCGCACCCAGGTCAATTGAGAAGGTCAAAAAACCATTTCCAAGAGTCCAAGGCCCCAAAGACCCTACATAAATACTCAGACTCCAGTAGCTAAGAACACCTAATAATGAGAAGAGAAAATATCCTTCAATGGAACTGCAGAGGCCTTCTGAATAATCGTGATGACGTGTATGAGATTCTACAGGGTAATCAGCCAAGTTTAATGTGTGTCCAAGTAACAGTTTGGAATTCCAAACACACAAATTTCTGTAATAGTTACTTTGTATACACACTGGACCGGGTTGGCGGCACACACTCTTCTGGAGGTGTAATAATAATCACCCGAAAGTCCTTAGCATGCCACCCTGCCACCTTGAACACTGTTCTTGATTCCGCAGCAATTCGCTTAATAATATTTAATAGGTTGATAATGGTTTCTCCATAGACATTCCTCCTTATGTTTCACTTTCGGGCTCTGACTATGAGGCGCGTGTCGACCAGCTACCCGAACCATACATCCCAACCTGCGACCTTAATGCGTACAATTGTCGTTGGGGCTCTTCTTGCACGGATACGCATAATAGAGAAGTTTTCTGCATCCTCTAGAGCTTGCGTTTTCAAAAAGAAACAGCTTATGTACCATACCATAGGACACAACACATATCTTGACTTCGCTATTGGCTCCGCAATTCTCTTTTCCTGTCTTGAGTAGGGCGTGGGCACGGACACATATGGTAGTGACCACTTCCCCACCTGATTAACACATATATTTAAACGCACATGCAGTCCATCTTTCCAAACGAATTTCAATTAAGCCAGAGCTAACAGCAATACATTTACAGAGGCACCCACACTACACCACACATACATAGAACACCTACACGTTGAAGAAGCTACCCAACCCCTCACGGCACACAACCTCGACGCCCCCGAAAAGTCTATTCCCCATATCTCTGGTGCCCTCTGCTTCCAGCGGAGGCCGTGGTGGAATGAGGACTGTAGGAGGGCGCGAGAGACCCAGAACAAGGCGTTGGGCATCATTCGTTCATAACCCCCTTCGAATAACTTTATTTTGTTCAAACGGGCACAGGCGTTTGGAAAACATGTGCATCATGAGGCAAAACTAGAGAGTTGGCACATTTTCTTGACATCCATAAGCTCATACCCCGACACACGCAAAGTCAGGACACACATACGTATGCTCAAAAGACAACAGTCACACAGCCTGCCCCTGGTTAGAACAACAGAGGACTCACTCGAAGACCAGGCCAACGCTTTTGCACAACAATACAAATACGTGTTCAGTTCAGCACACTACACAAACACTGTCATAAAACACAAAACAACTGCAGAGAAGAAACCCTTACAGGACAATCACACATCAAAAACTTCTCACAACTCTGAATTCACACTCTATGACTTGAGGGCTGCCCTGAGCACGTGAAAACTTCAGCTCCAGGCGCTGATAACATTACATACACCATGATACAACACCTACGCCCAGAAACTCTTGACCCACTCCAACACCAATAAGAGAAATTATGGCTTTAGGGGCAGCTTCTAAGGCGTTTAAGGTAGGCCATTGTAGTGGCATTCCTGAAGGAAGGGAAGGATCACTTCTCTCCTGCCTGCTATCGACCGATCACCCTCACAAGCTGCCTGTGCAAGCTTCTCGAGGAGATGAAAAACAGGAGACTCGTGTACTTCGTATACTATAATTGTCTTCTTGAGAGTGCCAGGCAGGCTTCAGGGTTGGGAGATCCACCAATGCTGAGTTGGTGGCGCTAAAGTGCTACAATAAAGGTGCCTACGTGAATGGACAATTTTGCATGACCGTATTTTTGATATTTAAAAGGCATACGATACCGCATGGCACTACGGCATTCTTAGAGACCTCAAATCTTTTGGTATTTCAAGTAACATGCTGAACACTCTTTCCAGTTACCTGTCCCAAAGAACATTTTGTGTTAGAGTCGGTTCGACACTTTCAAAAATTTACGCGCAAGAGAATGGGGTGTCTCAAGGTGGCGCTTTGAGCGGCACCTTGCTTATAGTAAAGATGAAATCTCTCTGAAAGGCACTCCCGCCCACCATCTCCTGTTTGATGTATGTAGATGAATTAAAGATATCTTTCAAATCATGTAACGTATCCATTTCTGAACGCCAAGTCCAGGTAATATAAACAAACTTCCTCACTGGGCAGATGAAAAAGGATTTAAACTTAATTCTTCTAAAAGTACCGGGTTGTATTCCCAATCCTGACATAAAAACTCAATGGTGATTATTCCAGTAAAAAAAGAACACACGTTTTTGGGTGTGGTGTTTGATGAGAAACTCATCTTCATCCCTCCCATAAAAGTATTCAAAAGAAAATGCCTAAAAACAATTAATATTCTGAAAGTCCGATCTCACCAATCCTAGGGTTGAAACAAACAACTCCTGCTGCTCCTCTATGCCGCGTTTGGAGGTTCATGGTTGGACTACGGAAGTGTTGTCTATGGGTTATACGCAAAAACAGCACATAAAATGCTCGACCCAGTGCTTCACTTGGGGCTTCGCCTGTCATGTTGCGCTTTCCGTACAAGCCCTGTCGAATGCTTGTATGTGCGATGAAACAAATGGTGCCTAGAGCACCCGCGAACCTATGTTGATCTACTATATTTGCGTTTAAAATCTCATCAATTGATAAACATCCTTTTAAACCTCTTTTTATGGATACATCCACATCACAGCTTTTTTTATATCGCCCATATATTTCTGTTCCCATCTCGCAGAGAGTGAGGGAGGAGATGACTATTAAAGGGGCCCTGAAAGGCATTTTGAGCACAATAAATGAACTAGCGCCACCGTTACATTGGGTCGTCAACGTCCTCTGTGCCAAGTATTACTCCTTTACGCGCAGCGGAAACCTCACACTTTTGTTGCAAAGTTTGTCCTTTTTTTCTCACCCTTCCCTTCGTGTTTTTGGACGGCGCCATCTTCACATGTCTACATCATCGATTCCCAGATGTTCGTCATGAGCTTGACAACCTGCTATTGGACGGCGTTTTCACGCACATCCGGCAAAGAGATGAGTCGTCTGCTCAGCGTCGGCTCGCAGGCTGATCTGCCAGCGGAGTGCCGGAGTGCTTGGACATTTTACGACAGACGAAACAAGTGTAAAACAAACGCTTAACTGTTTGTATTGAATGCAACACGGCCATAATACGACATGGATATTCTGTTAACTGAGTACGTTCCATAAAGAAAGCGTTGAAGCCCCGTGGCACTTCTTTCGTGCAATCGCAGAGAACGCCCTCAGACGAATGCCCGGGTTTGACACATACATTTTATTCAACTTCAAAACAATCCAGAGATGCGTTTCTAAGGAACACAACGTCACAACATGCGTTGAAAGTCTGAATTACGATTGACACAGGATGGGTTGCCTCCTGCCCGTCGTAAATCCGGTACTCACCTCGCGCGTGGTTTGCGGGGATGAGCAGCAAGCCACTTAACTCTGGCGCACAAGCCGATGGCTTTTAGCCACGCACACTGCACATACCCCATGCGAGGTTGAGTCGTACGTCACTCGTGAAAGATAATCCAAACCATGGGAAGCACTATCCACCCGCAAAAACACAACGTCGCATTTCATCGCGAAACAAATGCGTCCACAACACACACACCATCGCCTCCTGTAATGCCAAACGCATCTCGCACTTCCCAATGGGAGTGAGTGGTACGCAGTGCCCACATGTCGCGAAGTGGGGCCCCAAGCTGAACCGGGATCACGTAATCGTAACTGACTTCTGGAGCGGTTTTTGCCTTGTTGCCAAGGCAACCGATGTTTGAGATTGTCAAAGAAATGGCTCTCGCTCCAGCGCTACAAACCTCAGAGCCGCGACGGAGCATGTTTTGCCAACGCTGCCGCCCGCCACCACGCGTCGCCCCAAGCTGAACTGGTCACATAATTGAAGCGTTTTGTGTACGGGTTCTGTATTGGTTTAATATGACTTTTTTACATGTCGCCGGCAGGAATTGGCACCGCCGCAAAATAAGACCCGGTACCGGCGGAGCCACATCTGATACGGCGCTTTTTGGATAAACAGTGCGCGGTAAGGGAACGACCGCGCGACCCCCCCCCCCCCGTGCGGCTGCGAGTTCGCCGCCGATAAAACGTCATGTGCCGCCAGCAACGTACACAGCGAAAGGGCAAGGCCGGGCCGCCGCATACATGCGGCCAGATTTTTCGTTCGCTCTTACAGCCTTGAGCGGAGTGTGGGATTCATGGTGTCAACGAAGCTTGCCCGTAGCAGACGGTAGTCTGAGCAGCACAATAGCGGAAGTACGTCACCGCTGCAGAGCGCAGCATTATGGGAGGCAAGGTTCACGCGCCGTCAACAGCGGAGAGTAAGTCGAAAGGAGGAGGAAACGCGGAGCGACGATAATGCGCGGTTTTTGATTTACGATTTCTCAGCTAATACTCATCGCTTTAACATAATTCTTGCGGGAGGAGATTGCAAATACATTGCTTTATTTGGGTACATGTACATCCATGCATCGGCGGAAGGTATTTCAGGGCCCCTTTAACGAGATCTCCGTTTTAAAAATATCCAAGTCATCTCACACTGATCTTGTAGCACCATGGCATCTTCGTCCTGTGGCGTGTTACTTGTCTTTCATACATTACAATAAGAACAGGACAAAAAGAAGTGCAATTTTGCAGTATTTCATGTATCTGCTGTATTATTACAGGGGTTTTTTAGAGTTTTTAGTGCTGCATCTAAAACGTCCTCTGCCGTGTCTTGGGCTGTACATGGACCCAATTTTCAAACAGGTAGAACCATGAATGTAAATACAATTATTTTTATAGCAGAAGCATACGGCATTTTACTTCTTGTAAGTCTCAAAGTTGAACATAATATTCCTAAGTTCACCATCTATACAGATTCGCTGAGCATGGTCCGTGCATTATCATCCAGAAAGTGATCCAAAAACCATGTCTATATTCTTGTCATCAAAGCAATTATGATAGCTTATTCTTTAAACCTTGGGGTGACTGTGTGTTGGGTGCAAAGCCAGTCTGGCATTCTCGGAAATGAAGTGGCGGATGAAATGGCCGCGTATGCTGCACTCCGAAACACAATAAACATAACAATACTCCCTTACACAGACCTCAATCCACACATTAGCCAACAACATCATAAAACTTGGCAAGCAGACTGGTGCGAACAGACAGACCACAAACTACAAATAATAAAACCACACTTAGAACAATACACAACTGACTCACACAGCAGGCACACTTAAGTTACTTTATCTAGGTTATAGATAGGCCATACACATGTACCGCACTCGTACTTGCTCGCAGGATCTCCAATAGCCCTGTAAAGCTAGTGTGGGGAGGGCCTATCCGTGATACACATCCTCATTCAATGCAAGGCCCCCGACATTACACAACGCAAACACGTCAGAGAACTCTACAGACAACATATTCTATTACATCCGTCATAATTTTAGGAGGTGATGTCATGTTTTCTGTTCAGCGCACCTTTAGTTCATATCACAAGTTCACTTCTTACAACTCATTTTACCACCCATAGTTTTACCCTGGTGGTGTAAACCAGCCATCTTATCTTTTATCCACTCTCGGTCTTCACCCTGGCCCTTGAAACTAGCCGTGCTCATCGTCTTTAACTGATTTTATTCGTGTTCTCTCTTTATCAAATAACTTTGTGTTTGGCACTCTTTGCCCTTGTCGGCCTGCGCAATTAAACTCAAACCGTCATCATCATCCTTCACACCAAAAAACTCCTCCACTGAGCGTGAACATTACGAACTGATAGAGACCGTAAGATCACTAAGATCCTACATTTCTCACCAATGAGAAGGCATCCCTAGTCTCACATAACAGCCGAACATTATCGAGCTTCACCAATTGATAGAAAAATGGGCAATTTATACTGCAAAAATCAGCCTTTCCCATTCGTTTACCCATTACCTTACTCCCATACCAAATACGGCTCGTTGTCAATTCTGCAAACAATTAGGTGCCCTACAGAAGCTCAAACTATATCAGCTGTCAAAAAAAGGTCTCAAGCGTCATCCAACCGAACAATATTATAACAATTTACGCTGTGAGTATGAAACACTGGCCCATTTTTTAAACTCAAGAGTATCTACCACACCGTAGACGTCGCCGTTCATATTTTGCCAACAATTAGCTGGTGTGCAGGACCTACTACTGTAATGTGTACATAACCCAGCCCTACGATGCATTTTGCACAGTTTCAAGCTCAAACTTAGACCTGCTTCCTAGTGGAGAACAAGAGAAAGTTGTGATAAGAGTGAGCACGGTAAGAAAAACAAATTTATCACCGTAGTAAGGTTTGGCTCTCGTTGTTAACTCATCCATTTGCCTTCTCCCTCTCCGACTGGTACAGTCATAACAGGAGGCCAATAAAAATTTAAGCGGGGACAAGAAGGATGTCTTTCTTTTCGCGGATAGCACCATTACATATTCGCCAACCGTTTGAATTGGTGGAGCGATTACATCGATTTTTTTTAGAAGCCTTCCCGCAATTGGTTTTCAGCGTATACTTTGTAATGCTGTGCACAAAAACATGTCAGGTTTACTACTCGCACTATTAGCATTTTGGAGCAAAGCTTTCCACTCTACCAGCCAACGGTTCTTTCGTGACGTGCGGAACAACAAATCCCAACACGGTGAAGACGGCGGCCGAGATGAGGGCAGGGGATGGAGGGTTTCACCAATTGAGAACACTGTAGATGGCGCAGCGAAGGTACCAAGCGTTCCATGTGTGGAAGTGCCTGCTCGCCGGCGCCGGCGTCGGCAGTACGGCTTTCTCGTCTGCTTTAGCGACGGTTGTGTCGGGCGTGTTTTCGCACAGCTTCGCGTCCGTTTCGCGTTGTCTTCGCACAGCTTGATTATCTTGTTCGCCAGCACATCCAAGGTAAACCGCACCGCACGAAAATAAGTTCTACGGCAAAGGATACGTTAAGGATCGGTTTGCAGGGCTTGAAAACAAAATGAAAAAAAGTACATACAGGGATCTGGCCGCTTGAGAAATGCTATATTTGGCGAACTGCTTGCCACGAATGGGACTCTTTTCTAAATTGGTGAATACCAATTCGATGTTGTCTTGAGAGGAATTACAAAAGGCGAATGGAGCCACTCTTTCTGATAAATAGCGATTATATATGTTTCCTCTACTGTCTCGCAATTCTCAAACTTGCTAAACTAACTAGTTTAAATCGGTATAAATGGGAATCACTGAGCTCTCAAGCCCAAATGTTTTTTTTCCTGCGCTTCTTTCGCGCGGTAGTGCAGCTCCGAGCTAGCACATCAGGACTGCTAGGTTCCGCTGTTTCACTCTGCGAGAGACGCTCCTGTTCGTTTTCTTTCTCCCGACTACAGTGGCGGCGCCCACCGCTCTAGCTTGGCCGCGGCCGACGCTGCTGCTGCGTCAGGATGCAGCCCCCGCGAGTTCCAGGAAATGGTTCACCGAATCTCTGGTTTAACTCTTTGTAGAGCGGCGTGTGTTCATTCAAGAGACGTCACAAGGGCAATTGTGGTGGGGGCCATTTAAAATTTTGCTTTCCAACCACCTTCGCAGCGTGAATTGAAGCCATTTTTATCTCGGTGCGAACGGGTAAAACTAGAAGTTGTTACGATAGCACCCAAAGCCATTTTTCCATGTCGGTGAAACCCATGAGTAAACTGCTGAAAACGCCACCTAAAAAACGCGACTGCTTTGTCAGAAAACATGTGCCATGTCGGAGTTTAATTGAAAGTATTCACAGTATAGTTTGACTCAGACGGGTGAATTCTACGGGTATATTTAGAAGTTTATTTTCGATGCAGCAGACAGTGTCCCTCTTAGTGGTCATACGTATATGCCAATTAGGACGCAAAAAGGCGTTTTCTTTAGGCACTTTTAGCGTAGCTACCTTGTCGAAAAACGTCGTCCTGATCTGGGGGGTGAGGGTGTGTTTGCTTCAGTAGGCTGGCTGTTGTACAAAGACACAAATTTTATTCAGAATTCTCTCGTTTATAAGGAGTATTTAAAACGCTAACACCGATTTTTAAATAGCTGCCCCTGATACAAGCAAAGCCCATCTAGCACCTCAATCTTTTCATCGCGCTGTTTTTTACTATGTTTATTTTTACTAATACTTTTAAATGGTACGTTATCTAGAGACACCATTGCCTTCGCCTATTTATGCGAATTGCTTGTGGTACCCACCACGTCTTCCACCGAATGATTTATTTGAGCCTAGGTCTCTCTAAAAATTACTTGTGGCTGGATAATTCATTGAGCTGTTGGAAAATGATGCAGCACGCAATGTGCACGTAATATAGATGTGACACTTCATTAAATCGGTCTTTTTTGCATTGAATATTTTCGCATCAGTCGAGCCTGCAGCAAGCATTACTGTATTTGATTTTGTTTAATAGCGTGTAGTTAGTTCGGGTGCGGTAATAAATAGTATGAAAATTTTCTGTATAATCCACGGTGGCAAATACCAATATTTCTTCTCGTATGGTTGCCTCAAAATGGTAAAAACTACAAAATCTCTTACATCAACTAGAACGGCAGTTTCTAAATCTTTAGCTGATTTTTCTTTCATGTGGCTAACGATCTTAGTGTCAAATTTTAAAAACGGTAAGTTCCCGTAACAACTATAATCTACAGGAAAGAAGAATTGCCCGTGTTTGAAATTATTTTCCTCACCAGTGTATTCAAACAACCACGAAAAATAAAACTGGATGATGATGATGATCATGGTTTGATGTTTATGGCGCAAGGCCAACTGGGGCAAAGAGCGCCAAAACAATAGTCGTATATGAGAGGTGATACCTTAAACACTAAGTAAAATCAGCAAAAACAAAAGTACCATCACAAAACGACAATGAGCATGGCTGGTGTATAGGGCCAGATTTCATGATGCGTGATAGGAAATGAGGTTTAAAAACTTGACTTCTGACAAATACTCGAACACACGTTTCACAGAAACAATGGCTTCGTCACCTAGAAAAAACGATGGATGTAGGGGAATATGTTGTCTGTAGAGTTCTCTGAAGTGCTTGTGTCGTGTTGTGTGAAGTGCCTTGCATGTCATTAGTATGTGCTATACGGATAGGGCCTCTCCGCACCTGCTGCACTGGGGTCTAGAAGATCACGTCAGCAGATACGAGTGCGTCGCATGGGTGTGCCCTATCCGCAGCCTACCCAAGGGGACTTCCGTGTGTCTGTTGTGTGAGTCAGATGTGTATCGTCCCAAGTGTGGCTTTATTACATGTAGTTTGTTGTCTGTCTGTTCGTCCCAGTGTGTTTGCCATGTTCTGCGCAGGTGTTGCCTTATGTGTGGCTTGAGGTCTGTGTAGGGTACCGTTGTAATGTCCACAGTGTTCCTCAGTGTAGCAGCACCGGCCCTCTCGTCTTCCAACTCGTTTCCAGCGATCCCTGCGTGCCCTGGGACCCAGCAGAGGACCAGCTCATGCTTTTGTGCATACACGGACATGAAAGTGCTGAATACAAGATTAACTATGTGGTTTTTGGGGGGCTTGTGCGATGACAGTGCGCGAACAACACTCAAAGAATCTGTATAGATGATGGAATTGGGAATTTGAGTCTCAAGAATGTGTCGTACAATCAGTAAAATTCCATACGCTTCTGCTGAAAAAATTGATGTGTGCACGCTCATGGTTCGGGCTGCATTGAAATTAGGACCATGAGCAGCGCACGACACCATACTGGAGGTTTTAGAAGCGTCACTATAAAATTCTGCACATGTGTATTTAAACTGCAAAGACAGAAAGTGCTGCAGTATTGCAGCTCGTGGTACACGATTTTTGTCAAGTCTCATAAAAGAAAGGTCGCACGACACCGGGCGAACTTGCCAAGGCGGTAAACTGTTAGAAAAGGATGACCTGTACACATCTAAAAACGAAGCACTGAGATCCGAGGCTCACTCTCTCACTGTAAGTGAAAAGGGCAGAGGAACGGATGGGCGATTTGCAAATAGCAGAGATGTAGATGTATCGTTAAAGACAGGATAAAAAGGATGATTATTCAGCGATGAAATTTTAAAAGCATATAGCAAGTCCATGTACGTTCGTGGGTTCTCAAGGCTCCACTTATCACACTAGACATACAAACTCTCGACAGGGCTAGTGCGAAAAGCACCCGACGCAAGCCGCAGCCCCAAATGTAGCACTGGGTCAAGCATTTGCAACGCTGTATTAGTCGCCGACCCATATACCACACTGCCATAGTCTAAACGAGACCCAACCAAAGCAGTATAGAGCCGTAGTAGGAGTTCTTTGGCGGAACCATACGATTAATGGGAGAGAACCTTAAGTATATTCATTATTTTCAGACATTGATGTTTAAGTTTCTTGATGTGTGAAATGAATGTGAGTTTCTTGTCAAACACCACACCTTAGAACTTGTGCTCCTTGTTTACAGGAAGCGACACGCCATTCAGAGTAATGTCTGGGTCCGGGTGGACCCCGCGCTTCCTGGAGAACACAACGCAGGAGCTTTTTGCAGGATTCAATTTAAACCCATTCTTGTCTGCCCAGCCGGCAAGCTTCTTGACACCAAGCTGGACTTGACATTCGCATATTGACATATTACATGATTTAAAAGATATTTGCACGTCGTCTACATAGATAGAATAAGAGATTGTTGGTGGCAGTGCCTCTCCAAGAGAGTTCATCTTTACGATAAAGAGAGTGCAACTCAACACGCCACCTTGCGGCACGTCATTTTCTTGAACGTGAACCTTTGAAAGTGCACAACCAACTCTTACTATGAACGTTCTCTCTGACAAATAACTAACAAGGGTGTTCAACATATTACCCGAAACACCGAATGACCTAAGGTCACTAAGGATCCCATAACGCCAAGTGGTGTCGTAGGCCTTCTCGAGGTCGAAAAAGACAGTTAAGCAGTACTGCTTATTCACGAAGGCATCCTTGATGTATGAGTCAAGTGCAACCAGTTGATCGTTTGTCGATCGCCCCACCCTAAAGCCTGCCTGGCAGCTCTCGAGAAGACCATTGTACTCGAGGAAGTACACGAGCCTGCGATTGATCATCTTCTCGAAGAGCTTGCACAGGCAGCTCGTCAGGGCTATTGGACGGTAACTTGAGGGGGACGACGGGTCCTTTCCCTCCTTCAAGAAAGCCACTACAATGGCCTCCCTCCAAGAGTGTGGAATGTGCCCCGAAAGCCATATTTTATTATATAGAAATAGAAGTGCTTCAAGTGTGTCTGCGTGTAGGTGTTGTATCATTGTATATGTAATGTTGTCTGGGCTTGGAGCTGAGGGTTTACACGTGCTCAGAGCAGCCCTCAGCTCATGCAGTGAAAACAGGGAGTTGTAAGAACTTCGTGATTTGTTTTTGTCGTGTAGGGACTTCTTTTCACAAGAGGCTTTATGTTTCAAGAAAGTGTTCGTGTAGTGTGCTGAACTGGACACGTGTTGGAAGTGTTGTGCGAGTGTTTCAGCCTGGTCTTCCAGTGTGTCCCCTGTTGTACTGACCAGGGCCAGGCTGTGTGTCTGTTGTCCTTTGAGTTTGCGTATATGTGTCCATACATTCCGTGTGTCTGTGTAGGAGTTTATTGATGTTATGAATGTACGCCACCTCTCTCGTTTTGCCTCACGGCGCACACGTTTTCCTCATGCCTTGGCCCGTTTGAACAAGAGGAGGTTTCCTGACATGGGGTACCGACGAAGGATACCCCACGCCTTGTTCTTGGCCTCTCGCGCCCGCCTACAGTCCTTATTCCACCACGGCCTCCGCTGGTTGCGCGGAGCACCAGAGGCGTGGGGAATGGACTTTTCGGCGGCGTCGAGGATGTGCTCCGAGAGGAGTTGGGTAGCTTCTTCTACGTGTAGGTGTTCTATGGATGTGTGGTGTAGTTTGGATGTCTCTGTAAATGTATTCCAGTTAGATCGTGCTTCATTGAACCTATTATGGGAAGATGGACTGCATGGACCTTTACCTATGTATGTGAGTGAGGTGGGGAAGTGGTCACTACTATATGGGTCAGTGCCCACACCCCACTCGAGGAGAGGAAAGAGAACTGCGCAGCCAATCGCCAAGTCAAGACATGAGTATGTGTTGTGTCCTATGTTATGGTATGTAGGCTGTTTATTGTTGAAAAGGCATGCTCCTGAAGACGTAAGGAATTTCTCTATCAGGCGACCTCGCGCATCCGTGCGAGAAGAGCCACAAAGAGTGTTGTGAGCATTAAGGTCGCCTGTCAGGATGTATGGTTCGGGCAGCTGGTCAACCAGCGCCTTGAAGTCCGAGCTTAACAGTGAAACATCACGAGCAATGTATATGGAGCATACCGTTATCAACCTATTAAATATTATCAAGCGTATTGCTACAGCCTCAAGGATAGGGTTCAGTGTGACAGGGTGGCAGGCTAAGGATTTCCGGGCAATTATGGCCACACCGCCAGAAGAGTGTGTGCAGCCATCCCTGTCCTTTCTGAAGACCATGTAACTATTCAAGAAATTTTTGTGCTTGGAATTCAAATGTGTTTCCTGAACACACATTACACTTGGCTGATTAGCATGCAGTAATTCGTATACATCGTCAAAATTTTTAAGAAGGCCTCTACAGTTCCATTGAATTATGTTTTTTCTTCCCATTATTTAGTGTGAGAGCTGCTAGAGTGTGTGTGTTTGTTGGTTTATGTGTCGTCTTTCGGGGCTGTGACTCTCGCCTTTTTTGGCTTGTCGGCAGGCTTTGGCGTCGGGACGCGTTCCTTGCGCTGCGTTGCAAGCAGGAACGGCCCGACATCCATGTCGTCGTCGGATGTCCGAGGGGTGCCCGGCGGATCGGGCCCCCCGGACTTGGCCCCCCCTCGGGAGCCCTTCGTTTGAGCCGCCACCGCCGAGGGCGTCCGGGGCGCCAGAGGTGGCACGGGCGGTGCGGTGGCGGTGGGAACCGGTGCGGGGCCCGTGGTGTCCATCACCTCGGTACCCTCCAACGCACTGGAGGACGGGGAGACACAGGCGGGAGCGGCACCGGTCCCGACGGAAGAGGTTGTCACCACAACCGCTGCTGTCTCAGCAAGCGGCGTGATGGCGGGTTGGGCTGCCAGAGGCAACCCTGGGGGGGTGGAGGAGGGACCAGGTCAGACTCGCTGAACTGGGTGGGTCCCTGTGGAAACGAGACGCCGCTCCTCCCCCCGGCGAGCTGCGTCGGCGTACCTCCCCAGGGGGAAAGAGGCGAACCTCTTTCGCGCCTCTGGGAAGGTGATGTTCTCCGTGACCTTGATGTTAATTATCTTTTTTTCCATTTCAAATTTTTCGCACTTGCGGGAGTACGCTGCATGCGGACCGCCGCAGTTCACACAAGCGAGGGTTTCGGATGGATAGTTGTCAGTCGGATGATCGTGCGCCGCGCATTTCGCACACGTCGTTCGGCCACGGCAAGAGGTTGTACCGTGCCCGAACCGCTGGCACTTAAAACAGCGCCGCGGATTCGGGATGTACGGACGGATGGAGCAACGGATAAAACCTGCATTGATGTGTTGTGGAAGAACTGCGCGGTCGAAAGTCAAGATAATGTGCTTGGTGGGAATTTCCTTGTCGTCTCTGCGGATAGTGATGCGTCTCACGGCAGTGACGCCCTGATCCTTCAAGCCGGCAAGGAGATCCGCATCCGTTTCGTTCAAAAGATCTGTCTCGGATATCACACCCTGGGAGCTGTTGAGCCTCCGATGGGGTGTGACCCTGATGTCTAGATCAGCCAGTCTAGTCTGAGCTAGAAGCTTCGTGGACTGCTGCTTGTCATTTATTTCGATGAGGAGTTCACCAGACCTTTGTTTTTTGCACTTATATGATTTTCCTACTATGGCTTCAAGATACTTGGCGATCAAGAAGACTGACTGAGATGCTAGAGGATTGAGCGATGCCGTTGGATTGAGCGATTCCATCACAAGAAATCGAGAAAAATTATCCGGTTCAGGAAATGTTAAAGATGGCAATTGGGGAAAAGATACTTCGGTGCGGCCCCTTTTCAGGGACAGATCACGTTTGGGGGGGGTTTGAAAATGCCATATAGCGTAGTATAAAAGCAGGGAGACTGGGGTATTTTCTTCTTTGAGCTTACCCTGGTAGCCAAAGAGGTCCCAGAGCTCCCTGCCTGGTGAACAGACAGGGAGCCCATCCGCCGGAGCTTGACCTGGGCTCCGACGGCCACCGTTCGTGGTTTCTAACCCTCCACCTATAAACACATCGCCACGGTTGGGTCCAGCTTATGTTTAGGGGCTCGGGGTCCGCGGTATCGCCAGTACCGTCACCAAGATTGCTCAAGGTGCCCCGTGCGGGGTAAAACTGGATGAGCCAGCGGGGCCGAAATCAATCAATCAATTATTCAATCAATAATTGAATGAATGAATCAATTAATCAATCGATCAATGAAACGTATTCCAGAATTGAGCTGGAAAAGCCTCCAGGCATCTGCTTCACCTGTGTCCGGGTCTCCCGAGGTCATTACAAGGCATGTAGGCGACGAAAAGGAATGAGCCCTCATGTAAGGCGGCAATATTAACTGACACTGGAGTTGAACCAAACACTTACATTGCAATAAAACACGATGAAACTGATAATATTTATACACAAGAAAATAAACCCAAGATTCAATTTAACGAAGAGGACAGCACAGGTCTCAATGTGTACTGCCTTGCCCGGTCACAAAGCACTCGTCCATACTAGTGAATGGTAAATCGTCAGTGCAGCTGCAGATATTTAAAGTGAATAAAAAATTATACTGAGGTATTTGTATTACAACTGAACGAACGGGCTGCACAGGCCTCAATCAGTAGTGTCTTGCCAGGTCACAAAGCATTCACGTAGACTCGTAAACGTAAAATTATCAGGGCAGTTGCATATATTTAAAAAGAATGAAAATTATACTGAAATATCTGTAATTTATGTGTTGCGCGGAGGCGGGTATGATATTTAAATGTGTGTTTCGTGCGTGCAACAAATGAGGCCATTGCATTAAAACTTCAAACACAAGGTCACAATAATGATAAATATCAGACTTTATACACTTGATATTTTACACTTAGGAGTCCGGTGTGGTCCCACCAGTGATCTATAGAGCCGTGGAAGTTAGACATTATCAGTTATATTATCAGGTTGAACGTTTCGCATGGACCTGACCACACGTGAGTGGAGCAGAGGCCTTTCAGGTGTGTATAACCTTCATTCCAAGATCTTTTTCCGTGCTGCCTGTTTGCTTACAGAATTTTTTCTGCCCCAAAATATATACAAGAGTACGGGGAAAGATATGCGAACTACCTCCTTATGTGAGCCTATCGAATTATTTCTCGCAAAAATGTGAGGAAGTTTAAGGGAAGATAAAGACGCAAATTTTGTACCGCAATATAGCAATTGCCCAGTTATCACAAGGCTTTCATATTCAATGTACATGTGCACCCTTTTCTGGGCAATAAATTTTAAGAAGGCAATTCGCGGAGTGGTTGCTGCGTGAGAAAGATTAAGACATACAAAATTTCTTCTACTGAAGGTATAATAATATACCAGTAACAAAACAAAAAATATTTTGCAAATATATCAATATGCCTTGGAAATATTGATACTGCTGACGTTATTGACCTATGAGTTCGTTTTAAAGATATGTGTCATTACTACACGGAAAACGTATTAACAACCAGGGGCAAACAAATACCTAAGCCAGCATAGGTACCATGCAAAATATTTCTTCTGAAGTCCAAAAACAAATAAAAAAAGCATGCTCAATCTGACGGCATCAACAGGTGTGAAAACACCTTGCAAAGGAACAGTGCCCAGGATGCTCCCACATAACTTTGAGAAAATTTGGCATAAAACGCTTTGGAAATACATTACTGGTTAAAAAGACTTTTGTATACGCGAGATCATTATCTATGCCAAATAATTGCTAAGCATAAAGTCACTGCCAACATGTAGGCATTATCTCCACACTGTGCTTCCTCCCACGTGAGAGTATCGAGTGCACACATCAGAGTGAAGTACTTACAATGCTCGGTTGGTTGTTATACAGGTGGACCATTCAGGTTTTAAAACAAATTATAGGTGATTGATAATATCCTTAACAGGGTGGGGATCCTGGCGTTTGCTACCGTAGGGTGGTCGCTTGGTTTAAAGCGTCGCGCGGAGCTTCACCCGTTTTCTCTTAAAGTCCGGCTCGTCTAGGAAACGTGGTATATAGCGAAGCAAAGGTTTTGAACTCCTGCCTGAGGTGAAGGCTCTAGCTTTATTTATGCATTAAAACGATGCCAGGTGATGTCCGTGTGCCCTGTTTAAGGAGCTAACATGAACTCATTGGCCTTTTTTGAACAGGACCCCATCCCTCTCTCCCCTGGACGCGTAACGCGCGTCTTCGGAGGTAGACAGGTCGGGAGGCGTCGTTGAGAACGGCTCAGGTCCATCCTAATTTCTTCGCATTCGTCGCACCTCCCTTTCACCGGGTATTCACTCCGGTCCCATGTCTATGGTTCTACCTTGTCTTTACGTCTAGAAAAGGCGTAACGAACACTTGATGGTCATGCCATTTGCACACGCTTGTGAGCCAAGGGACCGCGTATATCTGCCTACTGCGAGCCAATCTGCCCAGTTGGGCGATGCGGGCGCAGCGTATCGCGCTCGCATCGTATTAGTATATGAATGCCGCATAAGTGTTCTCCACACCTGCTGCACACTAATGTTGGAGATCCAGTGAGCAGGTGCGAATGTGTTGCGTGTGTATGTCCTGTCCTCCGCCGGCATAAGGCAACCTCACTGAATCTGTTGTATGAGTCAGGTGTGTATTTTCCCGAATGTGGTTTTATTACATGTTATTATTATGTGTATGGTCATCCCACTGCTCTTGCCATTTGTTACGAAGGTGTTCTAATGTTTGTGGTTTGAGGTCACTGTGTGGTTGTATTGTTTTATCTACTGTATTTCCTGTAGTAGATACCTACTAGATAGATACATACTACTAAACCTACTGCTAATAGTTCTACTAAATCTACTGAAGTGTGGCAGCAGCAAGCTCATTTCCAACGATTGCATCATTGCCTGGAACCTAGCACAAGACGAGAAGTTTTTGGGCGTCCATTTACATGATGGTGTTCCGAACCATATTGACAATTCTGTTTTTGCATGCCTTGACTGATGCAGACGCATGCACAATGTTAAAAGTATCTGTACATATGGTGGAATTTTGAATTTTGTGTTCAAGAATGTGTTGTGCAATGAGTAAGATGCCATATGCTTTAGCTTAGTAAATTGTGGTATATGTGCTCATGGTTATGCATGCATCAAAGTTTGGCCAATGAGGAGCGCTAGACACAACGGTTGCCGTTTTTTTAGCGTCCCTATAAAAATGTGCACATGGATACCTATGCTATAGGGACAAGAAGTGCTGCAAAATAGCAGTTTGTGGTACACTGGTTTTATCAATTTTCATGAAAGACAAATCACAAGATACCGGTTGAAGCTGGCAGGATGGACAAAGATTAGTAAAAGATGGTTCTTTAAATGTCTAAAAAGTAGATGTTGAATGAAACACGAATCTTCCGCTCTCACTTTAAGAGAGAACGGCAAAGAAGTGGAAGGGCGATTAGCAAACAGTGGAGATGTTGGTATATTATTTTACACAGGTTTACGAGGATCCTTATTGAGTGGTGAAATAATAAAAGCTAATAGCAGGTCCATGTACGTCGGTTGGTCTTTAAGGCAGCTCTTGTTGCATTCAGTAGATAAACTTTGGGATGGAATGGTGCTGAAAGCACCCGATGCAAGGTAAAGCCCGAAGTGTAGCAGTGGATCGAGCAGTCCTAATGCTGTTTTCATCGCTGACCCGTACAGGATACTGCCATAGTCTAGCCAATAACCAAACAAGGCCGTATACAGCGCAACAGGTGTTCTTTTGTCATAACGATACGATTGGTGTGAGAGTATCTTAAGGATATTCATTGCTTTGAGTCATTTGAGCTTGAGCAGCTTTACTTTAGAAATGAAGGTGAGTTTTTCATCAAACAAAACCCCTAAGAACTTGTGATGCTTGTTCACAAGAATTGAAACGCCATTGATAATAATTTTAGAGTCCAGATGGATCCCACGCATCGTGGAGAACACCACACAAGATCTCCTTCCTAGATTGAGCCTGCCCTCTTCAGCTGATGAATAGAAAACGGGGAGTTATAAGGAGCGTTCGAATTGTTTCTGGCACGTCGTTGCTTTTTCCGCCACATGTTTTGTGCCCAGAACGGCCCTCAGCTCACGAAGTAAAAAGTTCGAATTATAAGAAGAGGCTGACGTGCCGCTTTCAAGTAAAGATTTGTTTTGGTCCTATTGTTTGTGTTTCATGAAAGCTTTAGTGGAGCGTGCGGAGCTGGACACAACTTGCAAGTGTTGTGTAAGTGTGTTAGCCTGACCCGCCGCGGTGGCTCAGTGGCTAAGGCGTTGCGCTGCTGAGCACGAGGTCGCGGGTTCGATTCCCGGCCGCGGCGGCCCGTGTGTACGAGATTTCGGCGCCCGTTAAAGATCCCCATTTGGTCAATATAATCCGGAGCCCTCCACTACGGCGCGCCTCATCGCCTGCATTGCGTCGGCGCGCTAAACCCCACAATCAATCAATCAAGTGTGTTAGCCTGATCTTCCAGTGGTTCCCAGTTGTACTCACGTGCGTAAGGCTCTGTGTGTGTTTTCCTTTCAATTGTCAGATTCGGGTCCATATTTTCAGTGTGTCTGAGCATGAATTTATTGATATTATTAACGACCGCCAATTTTGTTCTGCCTCATGGCGCAGACGCTTTCCAATAGGCTTAGCACTTTTGAAGGTCATTAGGTTATCGGACTTGGCGTACCCGCAAATGACACCACCGCCTTAATCCTGGCCTCTCGTGCTCGCCTGAAGTCCTCATTTCACTAGGGCATTCTGTGCTTGCAGGGGAAACCGGAAGCCTGAGGAATAAACTTTTCGGTGGCGTCGAGGTTGTGGGCTGTGAGCAGTTGGCTCACCTTTTCTACGTGTAGGTGTTTTGTGGATGTGTAGTCTAGTTTCTATGTTTCTGTGAGCGTACTCCAGTTCACTTATCCCTCACTGAGCATTTTATGGAAAGGGAAGTGTTTGTACCTTTGCCTATGCATGGCAATTTGGTGGGGAAGTTGTCAATACTGTATGGGTTTGTGTCCACATGCCACTCAAGAAATAGGAAAATAACTGCGCAGCAAATAGCCAAGTCAAACGTGGATAACTCGTTTCCCCTGTGCAATAATATGAAGCTTAGCTTTTGTTAAAAAGGCGTGCTCGCGCTGATGTTATAAAATTTCAAATAGGCGGCCTAGGGTATCTGTGCGGGAAGAGTCCGAGAAGGAATTTTGTGTGTGTGCATGTTTATGTGTTGTTTTTCGCGGCTTGTACTCTTGGAGGGGGCTTTTTGGGTCTTTCTCTTCACTTGAAAGTCGGAGGCCGCTCCTTGCACTGCGTTGCAGGCAGGAATGCCCGACGTCCATTTCGTAGTCCGATGTCCGAGGTTGCCAGACGAACTGGCTGATTGGACTCGGCACCCGTTCTGGTGGCCTTCATGTGAGGTGTCACAACCACTGGCGTCGAGTGCGTGCCGGTTCGCTCAGGTGGTGTGACAATGGCTGGAGCCGATGCGGGGGCCCCCGCGGACATGTCCTCAGCAGCCTCCACTCTACTGGAGGCTTTTAAAGGAGGGGCAGGAGCGGCATCCCGCTCAGAACGGTTGCCACCAAAACCGCTGTGGGCTTAGCAAGCGGCCTGGTGACTGGTTGGGCTCCCTGAGGCAATGCAGGCTGGGTGGGGGCGGCACCAGGACAGACTCGCTGAACCTGGCCCTTGTGTAAAATCGACCTCGCTTCCCCCCCCCCCCCCAGCGAGTTGCATCAGCGTGATTGCCCAGATTGAAAGTGACAAACCTCTCCCTTGCCTCTGAGGAGGTGATGTTTTCTGTGATCGTAAAGTCAATTATTTTCTCTTCCACATAAGCTTCTCGCACTTTCTAGAGTAGGCGGCATGTGGGTCTCGGCAGTTTCCACAAGTGAGGTTGTCAGAATTGCAATTGTTGGTAGGGTCGTCCTGTGCGGCGCAGTTTGCACAGGTGGTTTTGCCCTGCAAGAAGTTGCACTGTGCCCGAACCGCTGGTACTTGAACCAGAGGCGCGCGTTCGGTCTGTATGGGCGAATAGAGCATCTGATAAAGCAGTCATTTATATATCGTGGAAGTGCCGATCGCTCAAAGGTCAGGATAATGTGTTTGGTGGGGATCTCTTATCATCTCTGCGCATCGTGAGACTACGCACGGCAGCGACGCCCTGATTTTTTAAACCTCCAAGTAAGCCTGAATCTGTTTCAGTAAGCAGATCTGCCTCAGAAATCACGCCGTTGGAGCGATTCACGCTACGGAGGGATGTCACCCTGATGCCCAGGTAAAAGAGGCGTATTTAGGCAAGAAGGGTGTGGGCTTGTTGTTCAGTATTGATTTCGACAAGGACTTCGGCCATCCTGAGATTTTAGCTTGATAGTTTTTATATATTATGCTTTGCTGAAATTTCGAAACCAGAAATACCAACAATGAAGCGACAGGTCTTGCTGGGTCAGATGACATGATCCCAAGAAAACGAGAGTAGTTTTTCACTGTTGTTGAAAAGAAAGCGTTGAAAGAGGTGGGAATGAAACTTCGGCACAGCCCCTTTTCGGTGGCCGATAACGTTTGGCGGGGGTTTAGACAATACGATACAGCATAGTATAAAAGCAGGGAACGCGGGTATCTTCTTTGACATCCTTACCCTAATAGCTGTAGAAGTCCCGGAGCTCCCTGCTAAAAAAACCGAAAGGAAGGCCATTTACTACAGCTTGACCTGGGCTCGGGCGGCAACTGTTTCTGGTTGCTTACCCTTTACCTTCAAACACATCACCACGGTAGGTTACAGCTTATGTCAACGATACCATCACCAAGATTACTCAATGTGCCCCGTGCAGGGGCAAGTCAAGGCTACAAAAATTTGGCAAGAAGGAAATATTTTAGCTGGTAAAGTACCAGAAACCATCAGTATAAAAATTGCAAGATCCCAAGGTGCAACTGTAGGTGAACCTAATCAATGTGTTTAGAAAGTTCAGAATATGTTTTGTAGGTACTCCGTTAATGGCACACTACATTCCCAAATCGAATTGGGGAAAATTCATTTTTAATCTTTCCTATCAGCCATAGAAATACTGCTCCCGGGTTGGATGACATCCTCCTAGGTTGCCTAAAATGCGCTAGGGAGCTCATCAGTTGTATTCTGTCCATTATTTGTAATAACGTAACCGGAACTGGAAGATTTCGCTATGAAATTGAACTAGCGAGGTTCTATTTCCTAAAGAAGAAAATGAAGTAGGAGCCAATACTTATCGGACTTTATCGCTGCCAGTGATTTACAAAATATCAGAGAGACTTCTAAATGGTCGGTTAGAGAGATATTTAGTTAAATATCGTAATGATTGCGCTGCGCGGTCTGGAATAATGAAAAAAAGGTCACCCGAGGTGGCATTGCTGTGCAATAAATTTAAATGATTAAAAGCATTGATAGCAGGCTGTATACTATTGGAAATATTTCGCAACAACATAGCAGTGCGGTATCTGTATGTGAATGCAGCGATGGCGCAGAGGTAGAACACCCGCCTCGCGTGCAGAAGGACCATGGTTCGAATCCCGGTGCCGGACAATTCCCACCGGATTACAAAAAAAAATCCGCCTATTGATGGAATGGCACAAAGGGGCTTGGGGTGCGGTCTGACCCCGGCGACCATTGCCTGTAATGCACGTCCTCAGCAGAGCAGGATTGGCCACCTGGTGTAGTAACGGCCACAACCTCCCATGAGTACGCCAATTAACCCTCGGCCCTCTGTCCCCAGCGGGTGCAAACAAACTGACCACGGCGGTGGTCAGACCTGTGACGCAGCAGAGGGTGCTAAGAATCCCTGGATCCGGACAGGCCGCCAATTAAATCTGAAACTGGAAACGTTTAACGCGCGAACCTTATCTTAGCGAGGTTAAGAGGGCAGGGAAGCCTTTACGGTGCTGAAAAATGGACACGTCCTATGTTACCGTGGTCTAGAGGACAGAAGAGAACTGGGAGTGGGATTTCTAGTCAATAAAAGCTTAGCTGGCAACATAGACGAATACTATAGCATTACGAGAGGGCAGAGCGCCATTTTAATGTCTATATCTTCTTAATCATTCTAAACAACCAATTTGGGCCTACTGCAGGATGAAGGCCACTACCAGTGTTAACGTCTGCCCAATACTATAATAATTTGCCCTCGTTGCAGATGAAGCTATCAAGCATATTCAAAAATTAGTACTGAAGGACTCAACTCCTTTTTACATATGTACTCTTTCTAAAGCATTGTAAAGCACAAAAAATAAACTACTACAAATTACTTCATTACATTAGGAACAACAATTCACACACTACTCCGACCCTGTTACTGCCACAGAACTCACCTTGGGAGGGCGCATCCACCATTGTCTTATACAAGAACTAACTCGTTCGGCAGCACACAAATCATCAGATCTCCGGCTTCTTAAAAAATGTTCTTACACATATACACTTCGGGATACGGTTGCCAAAAAGATGTAATAAACCGTCCTGATAGACCCGTAATTGCAGGTAGCTGAAATTTACCTCAGCGTAAGTAAATTGTGGCAGCAAAAGGTAATATTTATTGCTAAATAATGCCTGTTTGATGTGTGTTTTAATGTATGTTCACTCATTTCACTACACTAAAAATTTAGTTACGCGATTTCAAAACCGGGGGAAATTTTGTTTTTATGTATTTTTTGCTATGGAGAAAATATCCGCAAAACGCGTTCGAGGACCATCCCTACACACGTATTTTGTACACTTTTTCTTGTTAGTGCATATGCCTGCAATTTTGCAGTATTGTACGTTGTGCCCGCGCTTTTTGCCACCCGGAGTCGGCGCACTAGTCAAGCAGCATCTTCCAGTCTCTGCACCCCTTTTTTGTACAGATAGAAATAATTAGGAAGGAAACGCAGAAAGAAGGATAAAAAGAAAGATAGAGACAGGAAGAAGAAAGAAATGGGAATAACAAAATTACATGAATAAGGAATGTGCGAACGCGCTCTGGATCCCTACATTCACACCAGGCGCGCCGAATTTGCTGCGGCAGCAAAGCAGAATTGACAGAATGGTGAGCCCTTCTCCGCGGTACCCGCCACAGTAAAGCCGCAGGCATTCTCCCAGCCACACGCGCAGGCATTCTTTTCCCTAGCCTCGTTTCCTAAACGCAGCGCTGGCAACGGTAACGGCGCAGGGATTATGTGTCGGTAAGCAACCCCCCGGCCTGGTTTTAAGACATCACACCCAGGGAGACGCTGCTCGCAGAGAAGATCGTGAAGGGATGGGGGGTAAATGTAGCATCTGTAGCGTGAGCCTCAGCCAGCGGTCCTCTGTGATTGCATAGACTCCTGCGCCTCCCTCACTCTCTCTGTGTGTTGCAAAGGCATTTTACCTGCGTAAATGGGTTGTTTATTCTGGCCACAACTGTTGGCCGAGAGTTTGCGGCTTCATTGAAGGTTTTGTTTAACCTGCGCCACCATCATCCGCACTTGCGGTACTGTCGAACGACGTTCAAGCTTGTAAAAGGCGTGGCGCATTCCGCTGTGGCCACTAGGTTGACAATAAGGCGGGGAAGCAGGTAGAGACGCCGTTGTATTTTACCTCACAAAGATCACCCTCGCCGCGATTCTCGGTCGAGGTTTGTCGGAAAAACTGAAATCACCGTTGACGTTATGGATTGTGGGTACAGCGAAGCAGCACTCCGGCTGGTGAACGTATTCATTAGCCCGCCGGCGCACACGCCGTCACTGACAAGAAGGCCTCGGATGCGTAAATTGCTTAGGCTGCATGTTCAACTTTTTAGATGCAAAGCATCTCTTGCTCTCGGCTCCGTCGTCCATCGTCCGTCTATCCGGCAGCCCAGGAAGACACCGGCAACACATGACGCTCCAGGAGCCCTTTAAGAAGAAGCGTGCTCTTCTCCTGCCGGCCCACAAAGACACCGGAAACACGGTCGCCTCAGGAAGACACCGACGACACTGCCACTCCAGGAGCACTTTAACGGAAAGTGTATTCGTCTCGTGCCAGCCCAGGAAGACACCAGCAACACTGTCGCTCCAGCATCTCATGGTCGGGGCTATGTCCCTCTCTCCCTTCTTGTAGCGCCCTCCACACCCCCACTACGCATACTCGGCTGACCTCGGGCCGGTCCAGGAAGACACTGGCAATACTGTCGCTCCAAGAGCCATTAAAGGGTAAGACACCAACGGGCGTTCAGCAAGCCGAGCATGCGCAGTGGGGGTGTGAACAGCGACACAACAACAAGGGAGGGACATAGCCCCGTCGCATCTAATAAAATTACACCATCTTCCCGTTGGGGAACCCTGAGTAGTATGCGAAACAGCCATGGTCGCAACGCCATTTGCTGTTTCGCAGTTCCAGCAAGTGAAAAGTGTGGCCGTTACCATGGAAACCAAACTGTAAATATAACGATAGCTATGTACCGGAACCCAATGGAAACGACGAACTGAAAACTAATACGCACTTGAATCGACCCTATGGCTGCTTTGCATACTACTCAGGGTTCCCCTCAGGTAAGATGGTGTAATTTTTATTTGCATTCCCAAAGGCATCCAATTGCTTAGCACGAAGAACAACACCCTCAGTTCACTTGGATGGGCCGCAGCGAGTACGTATCACAAGACAGCTAATAGGTATGATGAGATTTTTAGGGAACGACCTGGCTACACCGATGTCGTGACTAACAGGACCAAAAGAGAAAGTATGCTTCCTCTGAAGGGCATCTCAAGGTACATCAGCCTGTCCTAAAGGAAGGTGACTGATAGGCTGTTTAACGAGATGCTCGTGGATGGAGTAATTCGACACGTTCGCAGTTCCTGGTCTTCTCTTATTGTGATGGTGCTTAAGAGGGCCCATATCGCCTATGCATTGATTACCGCCGTCTAATCGGGCTGACTCAAAACGATACCTATACACTAGCCATGACCCGCTCCATATTTGGACTACTGGGAGGAGTGAGGTATTTTCGGCTGGATGCCTCAACGGGGTACCTTCAGCTCCGGATGAGTGATAGTAATGAGAGGAAAACTGGGTTCACATGCGTCAGGGGGCAGATTCATATCCCACAGACGTCACACGGCAAGAGGTACCTGGAGACACATCGCGATTTTATTATGGCCCTTTCAAGAGCACCTGCGCCATGCTGCCATCGTTCTCGAGAGGGGTCGGGCAGCAGGTTTGCATTCGAACACCGTGGAGGCCCAGATTGCGCCGAAACCGAGCCTCACAACCTATGTTTACGTTTGGCAGCTGCTACCTCAAGCCTCAGCGAGCCTCACTATGGGTCAAGGCACTCCTTGAATGTCCTACGCGCAACCACACGCACAGGGCCCATTCGGTATTCAAGGTGACGGTATTTGGGACACCACCTACGCCAGGCCCCCAAACGTTTGTGACCAAATGTTTCGAGGTGTTTAACAATGGGGGGGCAGAAAAGCACAAGCGGTGGCCGTCGCATCCATGGTCAAGCTCGAACTCATAGTATTCCTGTCTGTCTACCAGACAGGGAGCTCGAGGACCTCTGTAGTTATATAAACGAAACGAGAGTAAAGAATTGATCGTTCTTTTCTTTTTTCTATACTTTATAGGTTTCCTTGAATTCTCCAAAGCCAAATATCGGTTTCCTAAAAGCCCCTGCCCCGAAGTTTTGCTTCCTTACGTTCCGATCATAAAATTTTCAAAACCAGACATCTATCCCCACTAATTTGTCAGCCATATATTGAAGCATAAAACAATATTGCCTTACAGTCAGTGTTCTTGATTTTGAAGTATCTTGTAAGCAATATAGCTGAATCCTGTAAAGCAAAGGGACAAACAACCGGCTAACTCTTCGTCGAAGTAAACACACACCAACAGGTGAGAAACGTTTCCAATCAATCCCGCACTTTGTAACATGAGATCAAGCTCGCACTCCACCGACACTTTCACTACTCTATGCGTCTGATCTAAGATATATCTAGGAGACGAGACGGAGGTAGATCGTTAAGGCCTAAAAAGGGGGTGTAAGGGCACTCACGCGCACAAACAAAGGAGAGACAATATGGTAACACCCAATAGACACATTATCCTGAAGTTTACTGTTCCGCTCTTCAGGACCACATCTATGCTAGATTTTTCCGGTGCTTCATGCGAGGGCACATCCTGAATTCATGGTGCTATGTCAGGTGGCTTCGGTTGAGGCATGGTACAAACTCGTGTCGGGAAAACTAACGTGTACTGACCGCGCAGAGCACGATCATGCGGCAGATAATGGCAACATGCAACAATGCCGCCCCTGTGAAAAGTTCAATTTGGTAAAACAAATAACCACGCTGAAAATACCTGGGAACATCCGCTTCCGCGAAGCTTAAACATCGTTCGTCTGTTTCTTTTTGAAAAAGAACGCAGACACAGCTCGGTGGGGGCCAGAGCGGCCTATGGTATAGGCTGCGAACCTTGTGAAAGAGACTGACATGGTCCCGCGTTCGCCCCACCCCCTATCGTTTCTCCTGCACCAAAATCTTTTACCGTGCTGCCGGCCAAAGCAGCAGCAGCAGTTTCTCTAGCAAGCAGCACTGTTGGGCCAAAGCAGCCGCTCTCGTCAGTTTCCCCGCCTTCCAATGCTCGTGGGGCGCTGAGAAAAAGGGCATGGGGGGAGCAGCAGTGGCTACATCCCTGCCGGACTGCCTGGGCTTCTTGTGGCGCTCATTACACCCTCATCCTTGGTAGCGCAGGCAGAGAATACCTGAAAGGTTGGCAATTTCAGGGGTACCGATCCACCGGGTGTCATCAGAAGACGAGAGGGATGTTAAGCCGTTATCCCCAGCATCGCAGCGAAGAGAACGGGCTTCACTGTCCAGGGAAAACAAGAGGCGATAAAACCGCCTCCAAGAGTTGATGGTCCGTAAGAGGATACATAAACATACAAATTACCATTGCTCCAAAACAAAAAATCAAGAAAAAAACGTTTTTCAATGAAACCGCAGAAGGCTCCGTAAACATCTTGACAATGCCTACGAGATATTGTATTTCAATCAGACAAGTGTGATCTGTCTCCAAGAAACACAATTAAACTCCTAGAATCAAATTTCCTGAACAGTTTCATGGTATTTAGGAAGAACAGGGATTGTGGTCTTATAGTTTCAGGTGATGTGGCCATCACTGCTCGAGTATCGATTGACCTGTGACACTATCCAATTACAGATATTCCTTAATGTTTTAGCAATTCACCATAATTTTCAACAGGCTTATAACGGTACGCCCTCTGTAATCTGTATATCTTTCGTGGTATCCAGCTCTCGAACAAAGATTTCGCGGGTCGGGTAGATCACCCACCTGAAGCCGTTATTTTTATAAGCGACTTCAATACGCGTAGCTCTCTCTGGGGCACCTCCAGCACGAATGCCCGAGGTCGCCTCATCTAAAAGTTGCTAACAAATGCGGGAGCATACCTATTCAAAAAACAGAAGCTGGCATACCATAACTTAGAAAACACTACTTCTTCACATTTCACTCGGAAATTATCTCTGTAGTAATATTTTCACCCCTTGAATAAGATGTTTGCACTAATCTGCGGGGTAGGGACCTCTTCCTAACCACAGTAGCATATATACAAAGGTAAACACCCCACCTGTTGATCGTCACATGGAAAGTCTAAAGAAGCAAGAGCAAAATAGAACCCTTTCACTTTGACATATAATGTACATTACACATTCAAACCACACATTTTCCTTGAGGCGGCAAGACAAATATCCTAAGACGCACATCCTTGATGTTGGCGGCAAGGCCACTCGCTATGTATCGGGCATCTCGCGCAACCCTACGAGGCTGTGCTCCAATTAGGACTCTAGACTAGAGGCCCTGAACAACGCATCGGGTATCCTTCGTCGGTAGCCTACGACCGATAACCTTGCATTATTTAAGACGGCAAAGGCTTGTTGAAAACGCGTGGGCCGTGGGGAAACTAGAGAATTGACTCTCATTCTAATATCGATAAATTGGTGCAGACACACACAACGCAAGGACACGAATATGAATACTTACACAGCTTGCCCCTGGTAACCACAGCAGAAGATACACGAGAGGACCAGGCCAAAACACACGCACAACACATACAACACGCTTCTAGCTGTGCACACTACACAAATTCTTCAAATAAACATGAAACCTCTCATGAAAAAAGTCCCTACGGGACAAAACCTAATCACTCACTTCTTACAACTCGCTATTTTCACTTCATTAGCTGAGGGCTGCCCTGGGCACATGAAAGCCTTAAACTTCAGATGCAGTCAACATTACATACGCCATGATAGCATGCCGAAATGAGACACTTTTGGAATACTCCTAACCCTGTAAAACAAAGTATAGCTTTCTGAGCACCTTTCAAATTTTAGGGGAGAGGCCATAGTTTTGGCTTACCCTAAAAAGGCGAACAATCCCTCATCACCTGCAAGTTATTGTCCGGTCGCGCTTACAAGCTGCCTGTTCAGGCTCATCGAGAAGATGATTAACCGAAGGCTCGTGCACGCTTTGGAGTTCAGTAGGTTTTCTCGAGAGCTGGCAGCCAGGTTTCCTGGCGGGGCGATCCACGAACGACACAAGCGTTCCACTTCAATCCTATGTTGATTATACCTTCGTCCGCCAACAGTTTGGAGAAAAGGTCTTTTTACCCAGAAAAGGGCTATGATACCGTTTGGCGTTAGGGTTATCCTCAGTGATCTGAAGTCTTTCGTAGTTTCCAGTAACTTGTTAAACGCCATGGCTAGTCACATGTCGGAGAGAAATTGCGTACCGCTAGGTGGAGCTCTGAGCTGCCACTGTTCATAGTCAATATGAACTCCATTGGCAAGGTATTGCCCTCTACAAATTTATATTCGATGTATGTAGACTGCTCCAGGTTTTTAAATCTTGTAGTATGTGAATCAGCGAACGTCAATTGCAGCGAGGTGTAAAAAAGCTTGCCGGCTGGGCGAACAAGAATGGTTTTTAACTAAACCAGGAAAACAGTACTTCCGTCATGTTCTGCAGAAAGCTCACATCCATTAAAAAGCAGTCAATAGTGTTGATGGCGTTTATATGCCTCCAAAAAGGCGCACAATTTTTGGGGTAATTCTTCGATAACCAAGTAACATTTTTTCCTACTTGAGAAAGCTCAAAAGGACCATAAATTCCCAATGAAATTTTGTTTTCACTGAGTGATCAAACGCCTCGTAGCACCCTCAAATTTTTTTCGACGAGTAGCGATGCGTATTACCTGAAACATCTGCAAGGAAAACTGGCGTTTGTATATCCGTCTTTCATTTGATTTTTTCGTCACGTAGACACCGCGTCACAAGACACCGGTGTAGTGTGGCAACAGAAGCTTTATCGTCATTAAGCCACGGGCGGCTGCAGAAATCGTTTCTTTGACCGAGGAGGCCGGCTTTTACTTTTATTGTTTGTCACCGACCGAACCAGAAGTGCTTTTTACCGCTCCACGGGCCATTGTTTCTTTCTACACTCGACACCCAGACTTGACGAGGCCTGCGAAGGCAGCGTTGACAAAGGCAGTTTCAAATGTTGGGCACGAATGGCTGCTTTCTAGGCTTCGCTCAAGAGGGAGCATCCATCTGCCGTCGTCTGGCGATCACGGCCATCTCACATTGCCATCCCTTGCACGACGCGCCAACCTAGCGTGAAATACGCACTCGCTTCCAGCAGCTGTCTCGAGCAGTTTTGGGGGCCGTTTGGCAGAACTTCAGAGTGGCTCACCATGGCTCAAGGATAACAAGTGTAGAGCTATGCGCTCACATGTACGGAATATTTATCAATGGACGCTTGCAGCGAGCGGAACCGTTCCAGTTCGATTTGGTGGGAAAACCAAGCGCAGTAAGTACCCTAACAGTCTTGCACCGTGCCGTAACATTTATGGCGATAATGTTTGAACCGGTCGCGGTCATGCCTGGCCAATGTAACATCCGCGCTCGGAGCCCAGATAAGAAGCTAAACCGGGTCCGGTCGCCTAAACACCTTCATTGCATCTCGTTCTTTTGCTGCTCCCTGTCGTACATATATGCTCTCAGAAGCTCGGGTGTTTACTGTGATATGTTATTTCCTTCGGTAATTGTTCACTAATTCTTTTTTAAACGAAACTGAAAGCACAATGGCTGCCGAGCATTAGGAAAGCAGCCTGTCTTACTGTGTTTAACACCTGTTGTTTGCGTTGTCGGCGTTGTTGTTAGCATTGTATGCTACTTGCATCCGCAAAGCGTTCTAAAACTTTGTTATCAATCTTTTTTTTTATGGCTATTAGGGCCCGCATTTTCATAAAACCTTCAAATTCCTCACCGCTGGATTCCAAGGCCCTCTGATAATGCCTGAATGAGACCGCTGATGAAATTGTCCTGCTGCTGAACTGACAAATACAGTACATATATAACCATACATACACTGACCTAAGCACAAATCTGACACCTTCTTAAAACGCGGAAAATGAGTACAGTGCACAGACAGACAACAAAGAACACGTAATCAAACCATGCTTGGGTTATTACATGCAAGGCCCTCGACACCCTACGAAACAAAAAAATTTCTGAACTGTTCATACAACACGCACCGCAACACCCTTGTACTTCGTGGCTGACAAACTGATTCTTTTATTAAGCATATATTGTGGGCATTCGCCGATCTAAAATTTCTGAATATCCTGACAGACGCATGCATTAATATCTGTGCCCTATACACCAGGCATCTGCATTGCATTTTATTTCATTTCACTGTTGTTTTACTGACACAATTTATGCTTAAACTTACACCTGTGTCAATAAGTTCGTGGTTGGCTTTCTTTGCCCTAGTTGGCCTTCCGCAATCAAACAAAAACCAAAAGCATAATGGTCTTTCGTCGAAACACGTACGTGGCCACCGCTGCTTCCAGGGAATAGCCAATTCGTAGTGGTCGTTCGTTTCTTCCTGTGCCCGAATACAGCCGCCCAAGACAATGATATCAGAATCAACAGCGTGGCGCTGGGAGCCCAAAAAAAAGCTAGCCTTTCTGGGCTGTTGAATTCCATTGAGGAGACAACGCAGCTAAGTATATTCTGCCGGGACATAATGTTTGTTGTACAAACAGATGCGAGCGTTCTCGGATTGACGTGTCTTCTTACAGGAATACGATGGCGCAATAATGCCGCTAGCTTTCACTAGACGCTCTCTGCTTCCTGCTAAAATGAACTATTTCGCGATGGATAGCGATTATCTCGCCATCGTGTTTGCACTTCGACACTTGATGTTTGTGAAGACAGAACATAAGAATGGTGCAAACAGATCACATGGCGCTCATCTGACAGAGGAACCTACTGCAACCCGGGGGTAGGATTGCACGCTAGGCTCTCCTGATAGAGAACAATGATTCCTTAGAGCAGTATCGAGACGGCACTAACAATGTAGCTGGCGTGCTACCCCGTGCATCATTTTCTACCGAGATTTTCTCTCCAACATTGACTTCAGCCGCTGGCGCCAAAGCAAGCACCCGCAAAGGAACGAAACGGTAACTTCGCCGTGCAATGAAGGGAGATTGACACAGCAAAGTTAAGCGTACACGTGCCGACATGGGCATCCCGGAGGTCGTGGCGGTACAGGCACTTCTCATAAACAACAGGTCGCTGGAAGGCCGATAGTTTATGAATATAAAACCGAGGGAAAGTGATGACGCCTCCATGGCAGTCGCATTCAGCCGGAAATATCTTTAGGCCGCCCAGCAGAAATGACCCGTTTGCGGCCAGGTTCGCCACAGTATTGGAAGCAGCTTGGCACAGTTTTGGAAGAAAGCTTGCACAGTCTTGGAGGCAGCCCCAGAGCGCTTGGAAGCAGCTTGTAATGCTCGGGTGCGCAGAGACGCAGCTCGTGCTGAAACAGGTGAAAGGGGCCGAAGTGTACGCGTGTCGCCGACGCCCCAGATTTAAATCTTCTGGACAACGAAGGGCGCGTACTCAAGTACGTAGCAACCGACGATGAGGAAATTGACACAATTACGCTGGTAGTATCCATAAATCTTAGGTATGCGCTCTTGCGTTACACTCAGGACGAACCCTTGGTGGGTCTTTTATGTGGCTACAAAGTTTTTGAGGAGCGGAGTTGCTCCGTGACCTGAGCCTGCCTAAATCCATACATTTTTAGCGATTCTCGATTTTGCCACATTTATCCAACGGTGAACGGGCGCGGAGGAACCTGCATGGAATGATGAAACAAATAAGCAGTGTGTTTCCGTGGTAGGCTGGCTCTTGCGACCTCATGGGGCCTTTGCCGACCCGCCTGCAAGGCTACACTTACCTTTTGGACGTCGTTGAACATACCTTGAAATTGTGTCACACAACGCGTCCAATTGCACCACTGTAACGTATGAGCAGCGGGCATTCCCCAGGAATAATTCATTGTATGATATAACGCACCGCCGCAACACAGGCGATGAGGCCCGCCGTAGTGGAGTGCTCTGGAATTATTTTCACCACATGGGGATCTTCAACGTGCGCCGACATTTCGTACACATGGACGTTCTTACCTTTAACCCTCATAAGAATAGCGGCCGCAGCGGTTACGCATCGAACCCGCGTCGCCAGGCTCAGTGGCACAACGCCTTTGTCTCTGAGCGACCGCGCAGGGTGGCCATTCCCTAAAAATTGAGCACCGCTCTTCAACCTAATATCCCTGTCGAACTTGACTAAGCGATTCAACGTAACGTTAAGCCGATGATCACGGCCTTCGCCAGGAGACCAAGGGATTCGGCTGACCATTTGTACAAGTTCGCGTTTGCTACCAGAATTACAAAGAATCGTTCGACAGGTTTATTTGCTGAATACATAAATTTCGAAAGAGAGCTATTGAGCCTGCTGACGGACGTCATAACAGACACCACGAGGGATAATGCACGCTCGTAGACATTTCCGCCTACCGGTCAAAGTATAAGGAGCGACGTAGTCGGGCTGTCATGTCAGCGAGGTAGATTGGTCTCAGCAAGTGCCCTGCGAACTGATAAATTTGACCGGAACCACCGGCACCTTCAATTCCAGGTAGGCGATTATGTTCTGAGCAGTTAGCACGCTCTTAGTGACGCTAATAATGGCAGCCCTAGCACATAAGTCACTTGGTCCCTACTGAGTCGAGAAAGTTTTGTCTCGGCTCTCGGTCTTGCTAAAGCAGCTCCCTTCGGGGAAAGCCAGCTGTGCACAGGTCGCCCACCTGTAAGCCCGTGTTCATCAGGCTAATGATTTGGTTCTAAATGCCACTGGTTCTGCTCGGCGATGATGAAGCACCCCGCGTAACCACCCTGCTCTCGACGTGTTCATCATTACAACCTCAGAAAGAGGTCAAATTAGTGCCCATCGCATATGTAAGGGTGGGCGCTTTGCTGCTTGTGCTGCCGTCGGTTCTCTCAGTTTTAATCATTGTGGCTGACCCATTCAGGAAGCTTTCGCTTCGAGGTCCACGGGGGCAGCCCCGGGTCATTCAGTGTGAGAAGTTACCGCTCCCTTCCAGCACGGTGTTAGTGCATAATTTATCTTTTTGCTTCGTTTGTAGCAGCATGTACGTTACGTGGTGTTGTTGGGATATTTGTGTCCAACTTTTTTTTTTATGAGTGCGCAAATGTGTTTTGTATTTATGTGCTTGGTGTTATTGTTTTCCGCTCGCTTTGATGCACAGGGTTTTGCAATGTTGCCCTCTCCCGGAGGCAAATTGCGCGCTTAGGGTAGGAATTGTACACTAGAGCGCTCGGTACATCATGGGGCCACCCTGGACACTGCTCTTGTGGTACGTGGTGTGTTTTGAGCGATCCAGCGAAATCTTGAATTCAGCGCCAAGCCAATGGCTCTGCCATGCCTAATCAGAACTATCACCCTCACATCGGCGCTTCTGCTGCACGTGAGCTCCTATCCGCCAACTGCATTTTGCCACAGGCAAATTTCGCTCATTGACAACGTCGTCAAGGTGAGGAAATGGACCCAGCGGAGTTTAAAAAGATTGGCTGGGCAGAAGTTCACCACCGTCCGGGGGCTCGACAGGCGAACTCTACCATCATTGATAAAGTAAGCCCAACTGCAACACCACCCTCAACTCCGCGATTTCAGCAACGGACATCAAGATCCACCGACGCCCGCGTGGTGGATTGGCCCTTACTTCTGCTCCTCAACCTATCCTCGCTTATGCTATTCAAGCGCAGGCAGGAATTGCACAAACACAGAGGACCAAATACGACCCCAGTAGGTTGCTGGCTATGTTATAGTTAGCATACCGTCAGGAGAACGCGCCCACAGGTACGCGAGCATCGGCGTCCTTTCGCTTCTAGGGCACCAATATGAGATATACACAATCGTGCCTCCTCCAGACATGATCACAGGAGTTATATTTATTATACCTGAAAAAGATAGCCCCCCCCCCCCTTATGCACGACCGCATATGTAATTACAACCCCGACCTCCCCATCCTAGATGACAAGCGCCTGAATTCATGCAGCACGGCTCAAATATTATCCGAGTCACAAAGTCCCATTCTAGATTTGCGACCGCTCCACGGTTTACCACTGCCAGCATTTTTGTCCAAAACCTGAGGCATGCCTTACTTGCTGATCCCGTGGGCATCGACTGGATGTGTGCCCCGAAGCCCGTAATCCCTCTCGCTGCACTCGCCTTGGGGCCACAAATCCTGTCAAATCTCAACCCTGCACCCAGAAGTGCACTGCCTGCGAAGGCCCCACATCGCTGGCTCCGCCGATTGCCCGCGTCAATATTGACCAAGGTGACAAGCTCACGCCTATGCTCACATCGCCTCGGCGGGGCAATTTTTAATTAACCAGCAAGGCCACCGGAAGCAACAAGCGTCAACGTCCGTGCCTCCGGGTGGACTTAATCGACGATCAGATCGATCTCCAGGACTCGCGACTTGTGCACACGCGAGCCTTCCACTCAAGACTCCTCGCAAACGTGGTCCGTTGCCTGCCGGTATACGAAGACGTGCTCGCGACTCACAAGTGAGCTGCCCCTTCGCTACCGCCCACTGCTCGTCTAACTTCCCCCTCCTACTCTAATCCCCTCCTCTGACACACTTAGAGGGCTCAAAGCGATTCGGCCTGACCTCTGCCTCTTCAGTCAAGAAAACACTGCTCTGCGCGAGGAGAACCAAGACCTGAAAGCACGTGATTCCGTGTTGCAGGACACTCTCGCCATTTACACTCAGTTCCCCTCCCAAGCGGAAGGTGGCGTCGGACGACTCTCTTCCTGAATCCGCCCTTTCCTACCATAAAAAATCAGTTACGAAACATGCCACGCAGGTTGAAGCTTTCTGCAAGTAGGCGTTAACGGAAGAGAAAGCGAATACAATTAGAATTTGTGACACTCTTCAAACCACTATAACCAACTTGCTCGCAAATATCAAAGCCCTGCGATGAGAACTTTACTCCAGCATACGCGACATAGTCAATAAAACGACTCCCTCTCTGCCCCTATCCCTATCCCTATTCACAATTCCTGCTGCAACCAAGCCTCTCAGTAAAAAAAAATGGGACCAGGTCGGGTTCTGACAGTGGAATTGCAGGAAATCCCGTCGTAAGCGTTATGTCGTACAACTCCTGATACAGGCAGCTGAATCTCACCACAATGTGACAGCCTTAAAAGAAGTAGGTATCACGGCCAGGATAAAAGGTTACAGGGATTTTCAGAGGAATAATAATCATGCTGCAGCTGTTCTAGTCACCGCCATATCCTTGCCTCCAGGATACAATTTGGTAGTATATCTATTACCCAGGATTTAGTGGGTCTTTACCCATGTAAATGCGAGGCGGAGCGCCTATATGTTCTTAACATATTCGGGAGCCCTCGTTGAACAGGACAAATATTTAAAAACTTGTTTGGTTTTACTAAGCAAACAGTACGGCCTGATCCTCTTATTATTGTCGGCGACTTCAAGGTGTCACACACCATCCGGAAATATCCTCACAGCACTCGCAAGGGCAAGCTCCTCTGGGATCACATCCAAGCATATCGGCTAACTACAGAATCGGCAGCAATGTCAGCCACTAAATTTGGGAACAGCGTACAGAGAGATTCATTCCCAGGTCTACCTTTCAATTATTGCGATTAGCTAGCAAACACTTTTTTTTTCCAAACTGATGTAAATTAAAAGGCCCCTAAGGCCCAATCAACGGCAGACACATCTGCGAAACTATAATAAATTTCTTCATGTGCGAAGCACGAGCCTCGAGAAATCTCCCCTTCGGGTCTTGAACAATGGGGAAAGCAGCCCCTTAGTGACGCTTTTACCACGAGCACTCCTGTAGACCCCTGCACTCCATCCGAAACGGCGGATTAGCGCTAGCAACACCTTCAGAACGCATTTTGAAGCATCCTGCGCGCATGGCGGAAACATAAGCACAACAAAGAATTAGGGCTGAAATTGCTCACCGATACCACGAAATAGAAAACCATGCTGTTCAACTTGCTCAAAGCCACTGACAGGAAATATGCAACATGAAAGGCAACCTTGACAAGCGGAGAACCTGTTCCTTTTTGAGGTACCTCCTGGACCCTACTCGCACATAAAAAACTGAACAGGGTCATCCGCTAACCGCCATCATACCAAAAGTCCCCTGTACAAATCAGGAACTAAAGGATAGAGCTTGCTCTTTATATATTCCCACGGGAGAGTCTCAGCCACTTACACCATACCATGGATCAACTAATCATGACCTAGAGGCCGCCATCATGCAGGCGGAAGTGCGCGCGTTCTCCTGGTTATTCACCCGGGCTCGGCACCCGGGCCAGACGGAGCGACCTACAAAATATGCGCAACCTGGACGATACCTCAATATCGGCTGTCGCGCAATACTTATTTTTTTTCCGAACGCGGGCACTTCCTTCCGCAAGGAAACGTGCCAAGATAACGCTAATCCCAAAAACTATGACGCCCCTCACTGTAGTTTATCTACGACCCGTATCTAACTTCATGAGTTAGTAAGGTCCTGGAGCACATCATCCTCGCCAGCCGTATGCTTTACCTGAATTCCCCCCGCGCTCTTCCACACTCGATGATTCGCCTCCGCTCTGTACTTCCTACTCAGGATGTCCATCTGCAACTTTCCCGTCAGGTAATCACCCCTTCAACCCGACTTGATATTTCTGTGATTCTTGCGCTGAATCTCACAAGGGCATTTGACCGAGTCACCCACAGCGGCACCTTGCGTGCGTTGGAAACAATATCCCCTGAGCAGCTTGTATACAACTGCGTGCTTAACCTTCTAACGGAGCGTATAGCGTTTCTTCAAATAGGGGCAATAAATCTGGTGTGCCAACTATCCCTTTATTAGGACTCAGAAGGGGCCATTCTTTAGTCCTTATTGTTTAATTTGGCTCTCTTCAACATGCCGAAGAAAACTGAAAGGATTCCGCAACTTCATTGCAGCCTATATGCGGATGATATACCGTTATAGGTCATTGCTGGTAGCGACGCAATCATTGAAAACACATTGCAGCAAAGTGCACCTGTCGTGAATGATGAAACACAGTTTGCGGGCCTGGAGTGCTCTCAAGAAAATCGGAGCTTCTCCTAAGAGCCAATCCAACCTCTAAAAAGTCTCCCAATATCACACTTTAGGTGAATCAATGTTTGATCCCAGAGGTGCGCACCATTAAGGTCATCGGTCTTATCATGCAGCCTCATCGCAGCAACACATTTGTCTCGCAACTAAGCGCACAGGTTAATTAGACAACCGGGCTCATCCGACGAATTACCGGACGCCACCGTGCTCTCAAGGAGACTTAGAAAATTAGGCTCGTTAAATCCTTTATCATTATTCGCATAACATATTCTCTCCCCTACCTTCGTGTTTCGAAAGTAGACAGGAACAAAATAAATTTTCTCATCAGAAACGCCTATAAAGCTGCACTAACAATTCCTCTGAGCGCATCCGCTGCCAGACTTGCGCGCCTCGGTGTTCACAATGCTGGCCAGGAGCCTGTGGAGGCACACCATATCAATCAGCTCCGTCGTGTCTGAACTACTTCCACTGGACAGCATATACTGGCCCCCTTGGTATCAGGGCACCAGTCTGTTCCTAACCGGGTATTCCTATCGCGTGGTCTACCGGCGACTGCCTCCGCGACCGCCCTCTTCCGATTAAAATGCACCCCACTTACGGCAGAGGTAGAAGGGAGCAACGTCCATGGCCGCTGGCCAAAAAACCTGCCTGACATTTTGTATGTTGATGCGGCAAAATATCGCCATCACGACGCTTTCGCCCTCGCCGTAATTATTAGCCCGAATTACCCCAATGTTAACTCTATAACGGTCAGCACAAGCACTCCTTCAGCGGCTGAGAAGGCGGAAATAGCGCTCGCAATAACAACCCGGCCGACATATACAATTATATTCACTGATTCGAAAACGACCTTCCCCAACTTCGCCCGCGGGTACATATCGTCGGTGGCGTCCCAAATTCTTCTTCGGAATTCCCTGGCCGCCCTTGTAGACAAAGGCTTGACACTGGCGCATACTGGTTTGGCGGGAAAAAAGACAGCGCACAATGCAGCACAAAGATTGACAATCCCTGCCAGTGCCAGCCTCGTCCCTACCATGGCGCCAGGTCAGCCAGTGATCTGTGAATCACGTACCACAATATAACTATGCATTACCGCCTCTCTTGCCTCTATACCCTCCTCGAACTATCTGGAGCACTTACGGCGACTTCTGCCGACAAACTCTTTGGCTGGCTGAGAACGTCTGCATCGTATTCACCCCTCGCGATTACCCTTGACAAACTCTATACTCTGTGGGGACCCAGACACACTGGTCCATGCAGTGTTGGCCTCCCCTAAAGATCCTTTTCCCTCCATAGTTAATTGCGAGCAGGGGAGGAGCGCTGGGCAGCCCCGACCCCGTGGACCAGATATTTCTGGTCACCCGCGCTGACTACGTCGCCGCCGGAATCAAACCGACAGCCACACCGCTCTGATGAACCCAGTGAAGGCTCAATAAATTGATCTCCCTCTCTCTCCTCTCAGTGTTTTTGTCGGTTTACAATATGATGTTGCATGGTTGCATTTCTGTAGCTTACACACTTGTCGTGTATTGTTCGAGTGCTAGATTTGTTGAAGGCGTTAAGAATTATTTTTTATGCAAGAGGTTAAGCACGGTTTTTTGGTGCGTTTTCGCATTTTATATTTCGTACCAGTATAATGTTTCGTCTACGCATGTGGAGCGAAGTACCTTGTACGTTTTGTTTGTTTTCTTTTTTAACACCTTTAGAAATGAGCAGGGCTAGTTTCTTCTCTTCGTTTTGCTCAGGCGTACAGTCATTGCGGGAGAGCGGAGACAGAAAGTAACACGTTGGTTGTTCGAAGGCTGGTGTCCTTCGAAGACGGGCGAGGGTTTTTGTGCGCGCCCAGAGCTGAGAATCATAGGCTAGATTTTAAAGTGTAGATTTTCGCTCGTCCGCATTCTTCTGTCTTTCAGCCGCGGATCATAGAGGCAGTTGTGTGAGGAGGGCTCAAGAAGTTTGGAATAGTAGGGCCGACGTTGGGGAACCGTCTATTCTACGCCAACGGAAATGTGTGTACCTTCTGGAAAGCGCTTGCGTAATAGATGCTACGGGTAGTCGCAGACCATGGTTCCGAAAGAAGTTGGCCGCAGTGGCACGGAACAAAGTGGGAATTGTGTGTCGCGTTTTGTGCGTGCCTTTTCCGACGTCAGCCAGCTTAACTATGCAACATTAAAATGGATTCTGCTTTGTCTTGTGCATCCTACGTCATGTTGGGTCTCGTCGGGATTATGGAGGCTTTACAGGGGCCCCGATTCTTGAACTTGGCCGAGCACTTCATCTACTCCCTATTACACGCGCTGCTGGGCCCCATTCAGTGAAAGGAGCAAGACGGCAGTGCACTTGTGTTTCTTTGAAAAAGTACTTTTTCCCGATCAGGGCAACCCGGTGCTGTCATCGACACCGCACCATGCGTCATCGAGACCAAGGGTCTATTAATGTCAGGCGTCTGTCTCGCTCACACAAAGCGGCAGCGACCATCAACGCTGCGCGGTGTGGATTTCAGGGGCAACTATTACATGCCACGCGAGAAGCGCTATCATGGTCCTCATATCTGCCGGTGAAGTGCTTAAGCCGCTTTTTCATCTGGCTGGTACCCCATTCGCTTCCCAGTTCGATTACTGAGAAACCGTTGTGCTTCCTAAGCCATGTAACAATGTCAGCCTGGCGAAAGGGAGCCTCATGCATTATTAAATATTATTTTTGTAGTACTGTAGCGTTGTCTGCAGTATTCTTTTTTAGTGGTAGTTTGTATTCGTTCTTCTTTTTTGCAATCACATTTAGCTAAGTATCGCCTGCAATTTCGTATTTATTGTACTCAGTTTAAAATTCATAGCTATTTTTTGATTATTTTTGTTTAACCCATCGCTATTATGCTCGTGGTTTTTGTGTCGCGTTCATAGTACATGCTTCCTTAAACATGTTCTACTTTTACTGTTGTATTTTCGTTTGTGCATGTGTTACCAGCAACTAATTATTAGGCACTTCAGTATCGCGGGTAGCGTTTTGTTGTATGTATATGTAGTCACTAGTGCATTTTGTAGATTTTTTTAAAGAGGCTTGGACCGAGAGTGCCTTGAAAATTCATTTCCTTCAGCGGTTTGTGATTCTTTGCATGCTGGGTGAAGGGCGGTAAAGTCTTCTCAAACCTCCAAGGGCATTTGAGGAGAGGAACGTGGGGGGACCCTGGCTTTTACAGCTGTTACACGATCGATTGGTTTGTACCATCACGGGGCGATTTTCTCCTGTTTTCCGAAAGGCCGGCTTGTCTCAGCGCAACTGTGTGGAGCCGAGCACACTTTTTGAACTTCCGCCTCAGGTGAAGGCTCTGGCGTCCATTATCGCGATAAAGCAATACCACGCAATCGTCCCTCGGCCCTGTATCGAGGCTGGTATCCTCAGTGGTCCTTTTAACGGCAACCGCGCAGGGTATCACCCGTAAGGGAAACTCGCACCTTGCGAGGGAGACTGACCATGGAGTCGCTCTTGGGGATCCCCAAGGTACGTTACCATTTCTTCACCTTCCGGTCGAAGTTCTCTGGCGCCGAATAAGTCCGCAAGCTTTCGTCTGCCGGCCTGCTCCTTACGTTGCCCTTGTTCATACGTTTAGAGGAGGCCGTTTCAAAACCTTCCGTATCCAGCCGTTCGGTACGGGCCTGTAAGCGCATTGACCTCGTCGATGTTGATGTTGCGATCAATTCCGGCCACCGAAACAATGGGCAGTGCATAACTATACACCGCGCCCTCATTTTGCGCTTATCGCACAGCCCTCCGGTCATTGCCGCGACGACGCGCTCACTGACGTTGCGCCACATGGCCCTTGGTTTCTTTTTCCTCGAGGCGGATATTCGAACGGTAACCGGGGCATTGGCGTAGAATGAACGTCTTCTCAACCGGCCCTAGTCATATTTCTTGGTAGGCCCTACTGTGTCCACCCAACAAAGGCGCCGTTTAGTTAGCGCGGTGGCGTTCCATTCTTATGAACATGCCCATCTATGACAAGTGAAACATTTATGCAGTGCTCTATGGCTCCAAAACAATTGCAGTGATATTGTTGCTCAAACAAAACCAAAAAGAGTACGTCTACTAATGGTTGAATGACCACAATTTGATCATATTACAATATTTAACGTCAAGAGTAAAGTCGTTTTGAGGCAGCTCGATTAGTTTGATGCCGTTCAAGCGTACATCGTCAACGTTACGAAACGTTGTCTAACAAAAATATTACAGGACATCATGTTGTTTCACCGCGTCATTGACAGATTTAAAAGATAGAGATGTTATAGGGGTAGAGCAGTTGCGATAGTTTAAGAACAAGGCATTAGCTTTCCTTTTATGCCATGTATTTATGCAGTCAGAGTGGCCCGGTTCCAATTTGTTAATAACATCCGAGTATTTAACGGTGCAGAGTACGTAACGCCGCAAGCGTGTAGTAAATATTTGCAATCTTTATATAACTTCTTGCAAAAGCATGTGCCGGCTGGAGCAGCGCTCATGTTTGGGACGTGAATCAACTCGATGTAAAATGGAAATTCCCGAGGGAAAGGGCAGCTCTAAATGACCTGGTAACTGAAAACGTTTTTTTTATTTTTTCTCGGAAATCTTATGTTCATGCCAACTTTAAATAAGGCATCTTATTTGTTATTAGATATTATCTTTGTAGTGATCATTTTCAGAAAAAAATTGCCACAGACACCAACACTAATTGTCCGTATTTAAATTTGTTTCGGTGATGTCTTCCTGAACCAAGCTCGCCTACCTTGTCTTGGCATGTGTTGCCGAGTTTAGTATATCTCATCATTTCACAAGGCTGATGATACGGGAGTTTTGTTGCATTCGAAGACGAATACTAAGCCTTCTCTGATTTGTGGGCTGATGAAACATTTGAGATATAGGATATAAGGGCACATTATTATTCTCATAACGCTCATGGGATACGCAACTTTGTTACCGAGGTAGCAAAAGTGATACAAACGCAGCCGTTGGGTTCGGCAGTATTGCATTTTCTGTCATAAAGACAGAAAATGCAATGGTATGAATTTATAAAAATCAGAAAAAAGACAATAACAAATAATTTGTCAAGGCATACCGGTTGAATATACTGCCGCAGCCAGAAAGTAGTTTAGCTGATTGTCGCAGGTGAATTTCTGGCAATATCTCAATTCAACAAAAATGTTATTGTCAGCTTACCGGAGGAGAGATCAACAGAATCAAACTTCTACTGCCTCCTAAAGGCATGCAAAAGCACAAAGAATCGTTGCAATTCCGGCACAATAGTCACTGCTGTTTACGCAGCACTGACTGTACTTGGTTCTGCGTACTTTTCTTTTTATAGAACATCTACGGAAAAGGTAGTAGACTCGACCAGACTCGAAACGCATGTACCAATTGTTTGAAGGAAGCGTCGGGTAACCAACGAGTCTGATATAAGTGACTCAAATAGTGCCGAATGGCATCGCACCGAGTCATTGAAAATTTTTTTCTCTCTACAATACGATAAAACTGGCCTGTGTATCAGGTTACACACTGAATTTTATTACATGTACTGACTAAAAATTCTCCACAGCATTCATTGTCTCAACTACCTAAAGCCTAAGAAAATCACATTCTGCATCCTGAAAAACAGCGGCATTCCAGCGCCATATGTACTTTTCCACAGCTAGTTGAATCATGGCATAACGTCCCTAACAGTGAAACGTTTAAAGGCGGGTTGAAGTTTTGTTTTTGGTGCTTTTGAAAGCATTCGAACATGTTATTTATCCCCAAGCGCTTTTGCTTTTGAGGAAATCACCTATTTTTCAATGGAGGAAAACCTACTCGACCGGCAAGTACAAATTTCTACAATACATGCCGAGGAGATTTAGCTCATTCTATGGTATTCCGGTGCGCCTCATAGCTGTTGTACTCACATGATACATTACAAAGATATAATGCAGGTGCTTGAAATAAATAAAAGATTGTTCGCAGACGACTGCTTTCTCTACCATTACATACCCACCAGTATGAGCAAATAAAAACCACTTATAAAAAGTTGTAGTAAGAGCCATGATTGCCAATTCGTAGTAAATACAGCGAAAAGAGAGGCCAAGTAAATATTAGGTAAGAAGAAATATTCAGGGAAGCTTGTACGCGCGCGTAAGGCTTGAATGGCTGAGCTGCTTTACGTGAGTAGTGCTGGGCACCTTCAGTGTTAAAATCATTGCTTATTTGCGCAGCTGCGGTGCATGTAATCCTTGCCATAAGCATTGAAAAAGTCATCGTCGTCTTCGCGGCGACTGGTGGATACAAAGTCATCCTCAGCATTAGAGACTTCCAATAGCTCAAATGGCGCACCTTGCAGTACGTCTCCCGAAGCTTGACCCATGGCGAGCTGCAGGAATTCTTCGACGTGAGCATTGAAGGACACATTACCCCGCATTTGTGAGTTTGAAATTGTTTATCTGCACGTCCCGCAGGGGCTTCACACTGTGCTAGCTATAGCCATCGTTACATGCATCGATATGGTCGTGTACAGGATGCCAAGCAAATACATGAGCTTTAGCAGTAGAGTTTTTTTTCTGGCTAAAGCAAATGCTGGAGCCGCGGGTCTGCGATCCCCGCGGTGCAAGCGGTAACGAGCGCTTAGAATTTTCTCGCTCATCATGACTTTGGCAAGTTTTTTTTTTTTAATAAAGCCATTGCATGTGCTGGCAACACTTGGTGGTCGCCTTGAGGCACGCGCTAACGAGCGCTGCACATTTTTTTGTGTATTCTGTCCGCATCACCGAACGTTTGGCGTGTACAACAGCTCCGCTGTTAATAATAAACTAATTGTTTTCTAAACGTTCAATATAGCACCACTTCCCTCCGGTAATGCGTTATTATTTTTGTTCATCTTGGTATTGCCCAACTCAAAGTTGGATCTCCACAATTATTTTCCGTGAAGAGAACCCTTCGCCACTTGACACACGTACAGAACACTGTTTTATAGCATACTAATTAGTCGGATGTTTGAGTATGACTGTGTGGCTTGGTTTCTCTTGACGAACAAATATCGGCGCGTTGCAAGAGTACAATAGAAAGCAGTCTGTTTTAATAATATTGGTTATTATTTTACCAACTCTCACGGGGCTGTTTTTCGACGGGCGATCACTACACTCTGGGGATCCGCACGAAGCTTCAAAGCATAAAATTTGTTCAACTGTTCACACTAGCTTTTTGGAACTGCACTGTGATGGCTACGTTACTGTCCACTTCAAAAGCGAAACACTACACAGGCATTTTTATATACTAGAAAATCACTCTCGCGCAAACAACGTAGATCTTCCCCTGTTTACAAAGTAACTTAAGCAAATAGAACTGTGTACATCCCCTTTTGTCGTCACAGCCGATTGTAGAAAGGCTGTGGCTAGCGTTCCGTCCAGACGGAACGATATACAAGTGCTAAAGTTCCGTCCATACGAAACAGAGCGCTGCCGGTTATCGTTCCGTCCAGACGGAATACAACTGAGAGCTTAGCGTTCCGTCCAGACGGAGCCGGAGTGAAATTCGTACAGTTCCGTCCAGACGAAAGCAAAACCGGCTGATTATAGGCTGGGCGCAGTCCTCAGATTTGGTGTAGAGATTGCGCCTCGGGTAGGGGCACTATTGTACCGAGTCCGAGTCCCCGCGGTCTTGATTTGTTTTTTGTGTGGTTATGCCAGCGTTTTGTTACACCGTTTTGGAACAGCCGATCATCTGTCATTATTGAGAGTGATTATTATTCAAATGTGACTCTGGCTTCTCAATGAGCGAAAGCGCTTTGACCGTTTGGGTGAAAATCAACAACTCAACTGCTAGACACACGTACGACCGGCGCATGCGATTCGTATGTGACTGATCCGCCAAAACCGGTCCTAACAATCAGTCGTAACGATCAGTCACATGCGAAACGAATGCACCGGTCGTACATAAGTCTAGCGCAAGGCCCAACCGCACGAAACGTTTTTCACACTATTCGTGGGCGTCGGTGGAAACGCTGTCGCAGCCATGCCAAAAAAATCAAGACCGCGAAGAATCAACCCGGGTGCATTAGTGCAAATATCCGAGGCGCAATCGCTACACCAAATGCGAAGACTGAGCTTACTATTTTTAATCAGCCGGTTTGGCTTTCGTCTGGATGAACTGTACAAATTTCGCGCCGGCTCCGTCTGGAGGGAACACTAAGCTCTCAGTTGTATTCCGTCTGGACGGAAGGATAACTCGCAGTGCTCCATTCCGTCTGGACGGAACGCTAGCCACTGCTTTGTAGAAAACTAGCACCCTACGCACGTGATTCCGTGTTCAAGAAAACTGTCGAAACTTGCACAACATTCCGCAAGGCTTGAACCATAACAATGGCGATGCTGCTCTACGTAAGCAGTGAGAATGTCTGAGCACTGTGCACTACCAGGCGTTTGCAGAAGATAGAAATTTTTTTTTCAGGTCCCGTCGTGGCTTTTCCCTTTGCTATTAGTTGTCATCGTCATATGCATGGATATCGTTCTCCATTATAACCATTACCTGCGTGGTAGCGCGGACGACAGCTAGGGCGCAATGGCACCGCGTCCGTGAACCATGCATGGGCGGGGTTACTGGAGGCTTGTCAAAGTTCGGCGGAGCAAGTGTGCGCCAGCTGTGGTAATGTGGGTTGTTATGCAACGCAGCCGCTCCTCCGAGTTTTTTTCAGTCCGTTTTTCTGAAGCCACTGCGCGAGCCTTTGATGTTCCGCCGGCGCCACGAGGCACGGGATTGCAAACTGTCGGCATTTTCTTGCTCCTGGGTGTTTTCGCCTTTTAATTTGCTAAAGGCACAGCGCAAGGCCGCTCGGCCGGTGGTATCCGCGTGGCTAGCGCTCACGAGCACTCGGCATTTTTTGGTATTTCTTACGCGTTTCACGTAAAGAGCAGAACATTACGGTCACCTACAAAATCTCCGCTGTTAAAAAACTGCAGCCGTGACGGCATGTTTGCGTTTGACAGCGTCTAATGCTGTAACGCCATGATATGTTTATGGTTTTAGTTCTAATAGAATACAGCATGTTGGAAAGAGTATGTGACATTTAAGTCCATTCATGTACCCATGCTTCAGTGGGATAGTATGTATACCTAAATTATTAAAAAAAATAGGCAATCACAAAACAAAATAAAAATGTTGCCATTGCCTAAATAAACAGGTACTGTCTGGTCTCTATGATGAGAACATCACGACGATGTTACAAATCTCCCCCCTGAAACATAATTGTTTAGGAAACCAAATATGCCTCATGAGAGCCAAGCAATGTGCGGGCATAGAAGACCACCCATTTTACAAAAGAAGTAGCTAAAAAACTCGAGGAAACGTTATTTTTAATTCGTAAACATCTATCAAACTTAAGGGGTACCGAGATTTTCGTCAGCGCTACACCTATGAACTCATTTTAAGGAGAGGATAAGCGATGCCGCTGATCTGTGTGTAGGAGATTTTGAAAAAAAATTATATAAATATTTTACTACAAATGCGTATACCTAATATTGCGTGAAAGAAGGCTCTGCAAACAAAGCAAAATTTTATTAAGTAGAGAGCACCCAAAACGTACATCATTCTTACTCTGAAAAAAAGTAAGAATACAGATTTTTACACGACTAAAGTATTTTACACTACTTTGTGTATTATAAAAGGCATAACATATATTATGCGGATGTGTTCAAACTTGAAAAACATCTATTAAAACGCCTATATGGTAGTAATCCAGACATTATGACCGTCTTGCGGCAGGGCAAAAAATATCTGTTTAGAATTTTTTGGTATTGGAACTAGTATATATGAACCTTCAACCAAATATATAAATAGTTGTCTCCCTGCAAAAAAATAGTTATTACAAGAAGCAGGAATATATATTTTAATAATATAATTTACAGCCAATAAGAAAACATCATTGTTTAGTCGGATGTTCCAAAACGCAATACCTAAGAAGTAAAAGCACAAATAAAAGAACATTAAACAAAAAACATATTCACTCATGTTACAAAATACATAGAATAAAATAAAAAAGTTGCATATAAAACAAAAAAGTGGCACAGTAACAATCAATAGGCACCCTATCTGAACTTTAAATTTTAAAGCAGAACTGCAGAACAGAACAGTATTGCCGCAAAAAATACTTGTTTATATGGACGTAAAATTGGTCAAAATGACCTATACTGCCATAAATTCCGTCAGTTTTATTTTTATCTCTTTTTCCTCTAAACTGTAATACAAAACATAAGTATAGCCTTTCCCGGGGTTTTTAATGGCTACACGTTTTGCAGGTGAAGCGAACACCAACTACTGAGCAGACAATGAACGGTTCTAGAGTACCTACAAAAACTGCAGTTTTAAAGTTAACGAAAGACACAGAAACAAAATTTGGTGTCTTTTTACAAAAAAACTAACGCTGCACAGCACACAATACAGGTAACGGCTGTCTATTGGCTTATTTATATTAAGAGCATCACTTCAAGGAACAGACTATGCGCAATTAAGGTAGCTTATATGCATGAACGAATTTAAAGCCGGGCACGTTTTGGGTTTATCGTATACCCTCCAACTGGTTTTGTTCCTTAAGCTAAACAAACATAACCACAGTCCCCAAACTTATGGTCACTTTCCCCGGCGAAACTGTACTCCGCCTACTTATCACTATCCAGAACTTGAACCTGCTATTTTATAGAAGTCTTAAGTAGGAACATGGTCAGGAAATGGGAGAGTGCCATTTTTAAAAAGTGAACTTGGGGAGCATGATTTGTCGACGCCCCCATCTGTTTTAATTTAGAATGGAGATTGCTATTGATTTAACAATGATTGTGGAGTATCCACATCCCAACTTCTGTTGCGAGGCTTACAAAATTTGGCGATCATTTATTTATTTATTTATTTATTTACAGTACCCTCAGGGCCATAAGGCAATAGAGAGGGGAGTGGTTAAATACAAAAAAAGGAATAACAAAAGCAGTAAAAGAAGTAAAAAGGTTATAACAATGGCTTCTAAATATACAATTGTAGCTAATGCATTATAAGGTATAAGCGAATATATCAGGTTGTCTTCTTAGTATACAATTTTAGCTAAGGCGTGACAAAACAAAATACAAATGAACATATCATTATACAATGTTAGCTAAGGCTGTTTTGAATAATTCATGATCTATAATGGCAGCGGTTGATGCAGGAAGATGGTTCCATTCGACTGAAGTTCTGGTTATGAAAGACTGAAAAAATGCATTTGTCCTTGACGATGGTATTCCGATTTTATTAGCGTGATCCAAACGAGACGATATAAAATGCGGAGGCAAAATGAGCTGATGACGTAGATGTGGTCGATAGAATATCGTATGGAACCGACAAAGACGCAAATGTTTACGGCGATAAGATAGCGTTGGTAGTTGAAGGCTACATTTCATTGAAGTTATGCTAGCAGTGCGATTATAGTTAGAAAGAATGAAGCGAACAGAGTTATTTTGTACCATTTCGTGTGATTGTATTAGCGTATCATAACTTGAATCCCACACTGATGCATACTCCACTTTAGAACGAACGAGTGTTTTGTACATTAGTAATTTAAGTGATGAAGGGGCTCTTGAAAAATTGCGTCGGAGGTATCTTAGCGTGCGGTTAGCATTGGTAATTACATACTCGGTGCGAGTGGTCCATGTTAAACCAGCTGAAATGTGAACACCAAGATATTTATAGGATGATACATGATTTAAACGGGAGTTACAATAAAATAAGTAGGTAACTGGTGGGCTGTTCTTGTAACACGTAAATATTTACATTTGGTAGAGTTAAGTTCCATGAGCCAAGTTTGGCACCAGGATGAAAGAGTATGAAGATCAGATTGCAAGACGGCTATGTCATCAGCGCAAGTTATTTGTCGGTACACAACGCAGTCATCGGCGAATAAGTCAATGTTAGAAGAAACGGATGCTGGTAAGTCATTAATGTATATAAGGAAAAGAAGAGGACCCAACACGGACCCTTGCGGCACACCAGAGTGGACGGGTGATAACTCAGAGATATGATTATTAGCGGATACGAATTGCGAACGGTTGGTAAGAAAAAACTCAATCCAATATAGAAGTTTGGAATCGAGGTTAAGCTGTTGTAGTTTAAACAACAATAGTTTGTGACACACCTTATCAAATGCTTTGGAAAAGTCAATGAATATACAATGGGCAAACGTGGACTGATCAATAAAAGTAGGCAGTTTATGGGTGAATAATGCGAGTTGCGTTTCACATGAATACGTTTTTCTGAAACCATGTTGTGACGGAGAAAAATAAGAGTTCGATTCTAAAAAATTAACTAGGTTAGAAAACAATATGTGTTCAATTAGTTTACACGGAATACTAGGTAAAGAAATAGGTCGATAATTAAGGGCCTGTTGCCAGGTTTGAAGAATGGAACCACCTTTCCAATTTTAAATTCAGTTGGTAGCACTCCGTGATCGAGCGACTGTTGATAAATTTTTGTTAGTATAATGGAAGAATAGTAACTAGTACTGATTAGAATTTTTGGACTGATGAGGTCGCATCCAGGAGCAGAGGATGGTTTTAATGATTTATTAAGTTTTTCAATACCACAAGAATTGATGGTAATTGGGGGCATCTGGTTGTGACGGTAATTGCAAGGTAAGGATAGTGGGACATTAGTAGTTTCGGAGAAATTCGATGCAAAGGCTTGATTGAGAACTTCAGCATTTCGGTTGGAAGGAATAGCGGTATTATTTTCATCAACAAATGTTACGCAGTCACCATTTTTGGGGGGGTTAATAACGCTCCAAAACGTTTTTGTATCGGTTGATAACATCGAAGGCAAAGTAGTAATCAAAAAATTTTCTGTAGCATTTTAAGAGCAGTGATGTAATCTTTAGATGCCTCTTTGTAGGCAGCCTACGGAATGGAGCTAGGGTACAGCCTGGGTAATTTATATAAACGTTTCTTTCGGTTAGATAAGCAGTTTAGGTGAGTAGAATACCATGGCCCGTTATCATTAGAAACTATGATGCGAGTGGGTGTGTACTTATCTGTTAGTTCCTTAATTTTGTCAGACAACATGTCCCAGTTATTTTGTACCGAGCGACAGTCGAAATCTTCGAGGAACGGGTCAAGAAAACCAAATAATTCTTCATTAACTGCGTCAAAATTGCCTCTTCCGTAAATCCGAATTGTTTTAGCCGTAGTTTTAGATTTCGGACGTGGTAAGTTAATGTCAAACGATAGCACGCAGTGGTCACTTAAGCCGGGTAGGTGCGCAATACTGGATACGTAATCTGGTCTAGAAGTTAGTGCAAGATCATGAATATTGGCAGACGTTTGCGTTGATCTAGTTGGCTGCCTGATAAGCTGTGATAAAAAAAACTGAACACGTGTTGAAGAAGTCATTAGCAAAGGTTGAAAAAGGCTGCAATGTGGGCGGTTCATTTTCCCAAGATATGTTTGGAATGTTAAAATCACCAAGTAGGAACAACGAGATATTAGTATGACGCGTGCAAACCAGGTTGATAACATCGTGTAGCTCATTTATAAATGCAGGAGTATTATGGGGTGGACGGTAGCAAACACCGATGATAAGCTTTTGGGAAGTTAGTTCGATGATAGCCCAAATTATTTCTAGGTTGCTTTGCACATGGATACATTGTGATGGAATGTTTTTATTGATGGCTAGGAGGACGCGCCCCCCGATCGCAAAGTGCGGTCACAACCAATAAACCGAGAAACGGTGTGCTGGAAAATATAATTCGTGATCTGAAATGTGTGGCCATAGCCACGTCTCAGTTAATTCTAAAATGTCTGGTTTAATTGTCTCAACTGCCGATGTTAGTGAGTCACGCTTGTTGAGGATACTACGAACGTTAGTAAAAATAACTGATACACGCGACCGGTCCTGACCACTTCCCCTCACGCGCTCCTACGAGGACGTAGTAGCGCGCGGGTTCAAGCGACGCTGATCGTTAGTGATTGAGGGTCGTCGTACGTCTTCGGATATTTCATTAGTAGCCTTATTGTTGATGTAGTGCGTCTTGTTAATAACGAGTGTTTTGTATCGAAGGTGAAAGAGTGGTTCGCCTGGTTGATTTTTCGCAAACGCAGTTAATTTGTTACGAATTTCCCGCGTTGCAGGGCAGAAATCTTCGGACACCGTTATGTCATTTTCTTTAGGTTCTTGCGTGCAGAAAGTACTTGGTCCTTTGTTTTAAAGCTTGAAAATTTAACAATTATTGGACGGGATTTAGTAGGAGAAAAAGACCCTAAACGATGAGCGCGTTCGAACGCGTCGTCCGGAAAAGTGGGGAGAACGTTAGTGAGGACCCCCTTCACGAGCGATTCAGACTCCTCCCAAGTCTCGCGGACAGAGTCCTGGAATCCATGAAAGATCAGGTTATTTCGACGAGATCTATCCTCAAGATCGTCCACACGCGACTGCAAGGAATCATGATTAGTGACTACTGTCGCTATATCCTCGTCGATACGTTCGAGCACTTCAGTTTTCTCTTCTACTGTCAAGAAACGTGTTTGTATGTTTTCTATGCTGGCTTCAATTTTCTTTTGTCCTGCTTGGATGGATTCAAGGCCAGCCTCTAAACCAGCCTGACACTTCGCCGCATGTATGGAACGGGACTGCAGATCCTTAAGTAGGTGAAACACGACGTTCATCTGCTCAGCGGGGTCATCGGGCAAACTTTCAAGTGCAAGTATATCGGCAGAGCGAATCTTGGGCCACCGGGATTGGTTTCCACATCGCCCGAGCATGGTAGCAAAAACGACATCGAGAAACAGTCGGCGATAATGTCAAACAACACCCCGGGGCACGGGAGCAACAGCAAACAACGATTGTCACTTCTCTTTGCGTATAACGGATAAGTATTACGCACCTGCAAAACGTAGAGGCGAGAAGCGTGAGCCATGCTGGTTAGACTGCTCCCGTGCCCACTGAGGTGGCTGGCTGGCAGGTCGCGTTTTATACAGGCCGGGCTGGACGGTGTTGACGTAGATGAGGTGGGTGCGCCGAAGTCCGTGCGCATGAAGAAAGTCACGTTCAAAGGTCGGCTGTGGTCCCAGGGGTGGTGATTAGTTATCTTCACCGGCTCAGGAAAGATTACAGATGCGCCTGCCGAAGCAGACGCTCTTGGCAAACGAAGCAGGACCGCAGACATGAAGAAAGCCTGCAAAACGTAGAGGCGAGAAGCGTGAGCCATGCTGCTTAGACTGCTCCCGTGCCCACTGAGATGGCTGGCTGGCAGGTCACGTTTTATACAGGCCGGGCTGGACGGTGTTGACGTAGATGAGGTGGGTGCGCCGAAGTCCGTGAGCATGAAGAAAGTCACGTTCAAAGGTCGGCTGTGGTCCCAGGGGTGGTGATTGGTTATCTTCATCGGCTCAGGAAAGATTATACATGCGCCTGCCGAAACAGACGCTCTTGGCAAACGAAGCAGCACCGCAGACATGAAGAAAGCCTCCAAAACGTAGAGGCGAGAAGCGTGAGCCATGCTGCCTACACTGCTCCCGTGCCCACTCTCACGCCTTCCTCACGAGGTATTCCGACACCCCGACGTAGGTAGCATATGAAATCCAAATAATAATGAGGGTTTCTCCGTATTTTGGTTTGAATACTGTAATATAATGTTACTATGCTTTCATTCGTAGACACATTGGTATTGCATATCGTCTTGGGGCAATACATACCGGACGCACTTCTCTCCCTTGCAACATATCCATAATCAAGCCATATGAATCATTACTCAGTCATTTCCGTTGCAGTTCTTTACCGCTGCTTCGTGCTCATAACATTATATTGGTTTCTAATTTTGTTAGGTATTCTCTAAATCATAGTATTTAAATTCTTCACCGGTAGGCTTCCTATCGAAATTATTCCTGCTAACCACCTTCCACTTCAGAGCGGCACTCGTTTTGCCCTCCATAACAATGTTTTACTACGTGAAGCTCAAACTAAATATCGTAAATAAAGCTGAGCATTTTTCTGCTGCTTACGAATGGAACTGCTTGCCGGACTTCATAAAAAGTGGAATTCGTGTTGGTGTTACATATCGCCCTTCTGGGACGCAAGAAATAAAATTTGATTGGCACATATCGTAGTCAGGCCGGTTTTGATAGCACAAGCTTAATACTGGTCAACTTCATGATGCCCTAAATTGTTTCACCCAGGGAAGTCTCGTTCCCTTGCGCACAACTGAGATGACGTCGTGTTTCATATTGCTTTCGAGGACACAAGATTACCCTAGGTTAGGTGTTATATGTCCGCTGATATGCAGAATAAAATAGCACTTTGCACTGTGTATCTGTAGGCTGGAAAACGGGTTGGGGACTACGCAAAGGAAAGCGAAACGTTGCCGTCGGGAGTCATTAGACCAAATAGGCCGCTGGTATAGAAAACATTTGAATTTATTAAGCCAACATAGCTTATTTTTGTTAAAAGAGTCATGGACGTGGACGGTGTAATTTTTAAATTTGCTAAAAACAAAAACCATCAGTGAAAAGTAAGATTGCTATCTCCTTGGGAAATTGTGACAAAACTTGAGAAACTATGCCCGAAAACGTTTTTAGCTTTAGTTAAGTGCCGCGTGCTTTCTGCGGCGTAAGATTCAGCACTGCTGGCGAGGCAGAAATGGTGAGGGTTAATTTTGTATTGTAACAATAAGCGATTTTTGTTTTAAAAAATTATGCTTTGGGATATCGCGGAACCACCCTGTGGGAACGATCTCCTTTGGTGCTGTCTAAGCGATTCTGAGTGATATTGAAGGGATTAGTGTTTTATTATAGGAAATACATTCAATGGAGAACATGTAGAAAGATTTGTTAAACGATGTCTAAAAGGTTTTATATGAAGGTTCGACCAGGTAGCAACTTGTGAACTCCTTTCTTCAGTGTGCCTCTATAGCTAAAATATTCCAGGTATTCTGACAAAATTGTGTTCAGCATTCTTGATTTATATTTTTCTTTTTTTACTTGTATATGTGGAATCTATAAATACAGGTAACTGTAGGAAGGTTGGAGTTTGGGGCAAAATTCGGCAGTATATTTCGAACAATATCACAGTTTAGCGGAAATCAATTGTAGATGACTTTGAGCTATGTTAGAGTAATGGAAAAAATAACCAATCGCCACGAAATAGTATAGTCCCTTGAGCAATACAGAGTGCGGCGTTCGCACGACATAGTCTGGTTTATCCGAAAGGAGGGCGCAGAGAGGCGAGCTAAGAGGAGAGAGAGTGTTCTACTAGAAAGGTGGCTATATACGCTATCTGTTCAAGCGGTTACGGCATATTCTGGGGATATCCGTGCTGGGCTAATTTTCCTTGATAGTGTGGAACATATATTCCAAGATACACGTCACAACACTTATCCGAGGCCCAGAGGTGGAAAAAAAGGTGCGTAATAGCCTTACCGCTCTGCGATATTCCTACAAGTAAAGAATTTCGTTTAAAAAAAGTGACATCATTATAATCATTGAAAGATATCGAAGGTTGAAGCAGTACACATGCCAGCAATTTTAATCCCTCAATAAATGCCCAGTGAAAGCTTTTTCCAATCTTTGAAAGCCGCTTGCCCTGTTAAAAAATGTTGATATGCAAAGGGACTCTTTCCAGATTGGGTGCCACAAGGAAAAGGTACGGTACGCGGTTTTTGCGACCACTCTGCCTTGCGTTTCATCAGTTGCAGAAGCCTGTCGAATGTCTTGTTGGCTATTCGTCATAGCATTACTTTAGTCAAATTGTCAAAATTTTTAACCAGGAGAAGGCAAAGCAAATTTAAGAAATGGGTGGGGGGAATAAATTCTTCATCGATAACAAAACACCTTCATTAAGTAAAATGACGAGAATATTTCAATATTATATCCGCCGCACTGCCCATAACAGTGAGTTCGGCTTCATTTACCAGTACTCCTGTCTCTTTCCAAACTGCCCATTCTACAGCGATTTTATGTTGTAGGGCTTTCTTGGCTTCACCTAACACGCGCTTTATAATGCCCATGTTTTATATTTCGTATTGATGCCTGGTCATCGCTCCGTCTACAAAAGTTTCTGAATGTTCACTTTTTATGTGGCGTCATCCGTCTCAGCCAGAGCCGCAATCTGCTCGTTTTTTGGTGGGGTTGTATAAGAGCATCCATGTCCGGCTTGGATCCATATTCTTGGGTCGTATTGGAGGCGGTCGATCTGGATTTGTTTTAATATATAAGAGATAGGTTACGTAGGCAAAACTAAAAAAAACACCCGTGCAGCATTGGGTGGTGGGTTATCTCCGGGCCCAAGCCTTCAATTCCTCGTGGCGGTACTCAGCCCACCGTTGCCTGTTTTTTGCAAAACATTCAAACATGTAAAATATTAGTGAAAAAGTAACTGTGCTCTCGCGTTCCTGGTTCGCGTTCCGCGAAGGCTTTACGTAAGTTGAGTACAGCAAATCGAACATTGAAAATATTTTTCAAAAAAATCAGTTATGCTCATTCCCGATGGACTAGGTACGGATAACGCTAAACTTTCCCTTTTTGAAGCAAAATAAACTACTAACTTGTGTCACCTGTCTCCTTAAATAATAGTGCACTATCAGAAGATATGGGGAGTCGAATCAAGAGAGCCGACAAACCCCACCGAATCCACAGGGCGCAGGTAACAAAGGGGGTGGCCGTCTGATGTGCCGCTTTCGCCGACCAGAGAGGCAAGAATGAGCAAGAGCCTTGAACGAAAAACAGCACAAAGACTTATATTCAGACAGGCAAGTTACAAACACAAGCACGAGGTAACGGATCGATAATGACAGACAACTTAGATGGAATTCAAATACAAGAAACAGTCCAAAATAAGACAAAATGATACAAACACGAGCGTTAACAAATGAATATTACGAAGCGGAGCAGTTAACTAAAAAGAAAACGAGCAGTTCGATGCTAATGAGAGACAGAGTCCCAGCATATTCACCGACCGTGCCAGACAATGCACCGCTGTCGGAGGCGATTAATCTACCTGGGAAGCGTGGCTTCGTTGTAGGCCAAGCCATCCGAGACGATCACGGTGATTCAATGCCCGGGAGTACGTTGGATCCTCCAGGGCGCGGGTCGCCGGTGGTGTGATGTACAAACTGACAGGTGCCGTTGTCAATCACGACGTCCACAGGTAGCTCGTTTGCTTCGGCGCGGCTTCTCTTTTTATAACCGCGCCAGCGCGGAGAGAGAGGGCACAGCACACAATGCGCCCGCTGCCGCAAGTGAATAACTTCCCTCTTTCTCCCTTCTAGAATCATCGGCGCGCTTTGGCACTGCCAAGGCCACGCGCACCTCCTCGAAAGTACTGGAAGCTCCGACGAAACAGGATTGGGGGAGGTTTTATTTTTGTTGTTTTCTTAGCGACGAGCCAGCGAGTGATCGTGTTTCCGCCTGCTCGCTCGAGAAAGTTCCAGCAAAGTCTCCGGGCGAATGGAACCGAACTGAATGAATCGAACGACTGCAAAAAGAAATATGCGCTGTACAATAAAAAGAAAAATTTATAAGGTACTATTAGATGTCGCACGCGCGGCTTTGTGACACAGCCCCCCGTTTCGGAATATTATGCAATAATATTCCCAAAACTCACGAAGTTGTGCGTATGCGTCGTTCGCACTTAGGGAACAAAAGACGTTGTGCCTACTAACATAAAATCAAGTGCCGCCCAATGGTCTACATAAGAATAATGAAAGGTACAGAATTTTTGTACAGAACAGAGGTTTGGCACAGATTTCTCAACAAATAGACATCCTAGGGACAGCTCGTACGTTTTAGAAAAATACAGTTCTAGCATTCCAAATAAGCCAGTGCCCATAATAAATGTCTGAACCGTAGTTATTAAAAGTGCGAAACTCATGAAAATACAGCGTGCGCTGCCGTGCGAAGGTCCCGTAGACACAAATACAATGAGTGCGCGTCAGTATCAGAAATAGATACAATGGACTGGTACAATAAAACGCATAAGAATCATAACTAATATGATTTTCACAAACAGTAACATGCAACCGCAAATTTCACGAATGCCACCGCTAGTGACGCCAATATTGCACAGCAAATGTACTGTACAATAGTGAAAGCCAAGCTCACACAAAAATCAACTAGTACGTGAATATACAGCGTTCACTCTGTACCGCTAGAATGACAAAATAAGTACAAGCTTCGCAGTATGGCAAAAGAACAATGAATACAATGTTCAAGTATACAGTACACGAAGTCAATATTCAACTCAGTCATAAAATTCTACTCCTACAGCACATGCATACTTGAATTCGCATTCTTCATGTTTATCCCGTGTCTATCGGGTGCTTGCGTAACTGCGCCTCCACAATTCTTCTGTTCGTAGAGGTTCCTTCGCTAATGTGGCGCGGAGCGACAAGCTCTTTCGTGTCCGCCGTGATACCGGGCCCGCTAAAATGCTTCCGTATCTGGGCCTTCGTCTGGCGAACGTCGGAGCGTTTGGCGACTTGGCCTGCCCTCGCCTTTTCTCGTGTAGTAGCTGACCGATGCTTCTTTACACCTGCCCCATGCCTGGAATGCCCGCACACACGTTTGATCCTATGCTTGTGCCCAAACTGCACTCTTTGTTTCAGCAACCCAGCTTCTTGCCGAGCTTCTGAAGGCCGGTTTTCGAACGTTCATTCTTTCCACGACCTTCGGCACTTCTTTTCCGTCCATGCGGTTCCATACCAGGGGCCGCAGACTCTGGGCGCCGGAAATGTGCCAGCTTCGCTTTTGCCGGTGCTCGCTTTCCGACGGGCACGGCTTAGCCTCTATCCGACGCATCGCATCGGGGTGCCCCAATAACTGGCTCTTCTATCGTGACGGCGGGTGGTTTCTTTTCAACCATTGACGTCAGTGGATCGATGGCGACGCTGATGTATGGAGAGCTATGTGGAGTGCGGCCCCGCTTCGAACGGGGACCTCGGCCGTGTCCGCAGTGTCCGTCTCTGTGCTCCCCAAGCTGTTAGCTGCGCTCACGGCGCTAGTTTTGCCCAGCGAGTTCACAGTCTCAAACTGGGTCGTCCTGCCTAATAAGCGTGCTTCTACCCGCATCTTTCGGAAAGACAACGATTTTTTTAAACACGTGCCCCGAAAAATTGGGTGCACTTTTGTCGAGGGCGTTCGGCTCCGACTTCATGACAACCGGGATGTTACCGCCATTCTCAAGCTTCGCATCCCCTGTAGGATCATCGTCTTTCCATGTCTTAAGTGGTGCGCTTTCGCACATATCTGGAGGCGTTCCCTCTTTGCAGATCGCGGATTAATCCAACTCTTCGTTTCCGGATCTATAGGGGCCTTCCTTTGCCTTCGCAGGGTTAGCACTTTGGCGACCATTCTCATCTCTCGAATTTTCATCATTGAGTTCATCTCTCCGATGGAACTCATCTTCCAGAGTATCTGTGCTCCTGTTCATGTCTTGAGACACGGCAGCCACAGCTGCCTCTCCAGCCGACACATCGGGGTATGCCTCCTCAATGAGTGGCTCTTCCACCTCCGTGGGTGGCTGTTCTTGTAGGGCAGTTAAAGTTATCGGGTCGTCAGGATCCCTCACTCCGTGGATGTTGCAGAGGATGAGGTCATACATGGACCTCTCCATGCACAAGGCGGTCACACTTCCGGTGAATTAGGGTGTTTCCACGTCGATCTGGGCTACCGGCAACTCTCGCATGGAGCCGTCTATAGAAAACATTGGGTTTATTTCCCCAGTGAATTCCTCCTTTGGGACTAGGTCTGTTCGCACAATAACTGTGCTGATGCCGGTGGAGCGCAAAACGGTAATCGTTTTGCCTGACAATTTTCCCTCAGCCACCGGCACTGTCTTCGACCCAAATGCCGTAATGGCACCCACGACGTGAATTTTCTTGCCCCTTTTTCGCTTCTCAGAGCTATCAGTAACGTCGTTCTGCTTGTGTACCCTGGGTGGTGGACATTTCCGCAAATCCTGGCGCCTTTTATTGTTGCTGCTCCTGCATGTCGCAGCCTTATGTCCAGTCCGCCAGCATTTAAGACACCTGGAAGCACTCTTTCTATTAGGGTTCCTCCAGCAGTCCTTGGCAATGTGCCCAAACTTGTTACAAGAGTAACATTTCAGCGGGGTTTTCGGCTAATCCTACTTCGTTCCGCTGACGCGTTTCCGAAATCTCGTTTAAGCTTTTCAAGGTTAGTACTGAGACACAGGCGCCTATTCTTTCCCCTCATTATCCGATCTGCAGATAAGCAGTCGAGCTTCAATTGTTGCGCATCAACATGTGCTCCTGTTGGCTCTTGTTTGCTTGCTTTTCCCTCTCGCTCCAACCAAAATTGTCACCGACATTCTTTCTCTCTTTTTCTCTCAGCTTGTTCTCGTGCTGCCTGTCTTGCTCTCTTAACTTTCTCATTTTCTTCTTTTTGTTTCTGAGCGACCCACTTTCGTAGTTCGGCGCCTGACATGCCGAGCTGACAGCCCAACGCTAAAATATTCTCTAAATTCATGATTGCAGATGTATCGCAATCTAGTCACAGTACTCTAACCTCTTGCTAGGTATATCTACACCGAGGAAGTTAACAAGAGCACCAACTTATAAAGGCAGTAGCAATCTATGCCAAAAACGTTCCAGGCTCTTTCTTCTCATTACCGCTCTCATCAGCGCCAGAAATTGTCACGCGTTTCTTTAAATTAGGGGCACTGTCAGAACATATGGGAAGCGAAAAAAAAACAGCGCGAAGAACGGGACAAGGAAGGACAAACGGACGAAGCGGACGGCGCTTCGTCCGTTTGTCCTTCCTTGTCCCGTTCTTCGCGCTGTTTTTTTCGCTCATCAAAAAATGTGCCAACCAGCCCAAATTTCCACCTTGTTGACATATGGGAAGTCCACTCAAGAGAGCAAACAAACCCCACCGAATCCACAGGGCACAGGTGACAAAGGGGGTGGCCGTCTGATGTGCGGCTTTCGCCGACCAGAGCGGCAAGAATGAGCAAGAGCCTTGAACGAAAAACAGCACAAAGACTTATATTTAGACACGCAAGTTACAAACAGAAGAACGAGGTAACGGATTGTTAATGACAGTCAACGTAGATGGAATAGCAAATACAAAAAGGAGTCCAAAATTAGACAAAATGATACAAACACGAGCGTTAACAAATGGATATTACGAAGCGGACCAGTTAACTAAAAAGAAAACGAACAGTTCGATGCTTATGAGAGACAGAGTCCCAGCATATTCACCGACCAGGCCGGGTGATGCACCGCTGTCGGAGGCGATTAGGCTACCTGGGAAGCGTGGCTTTGTTGTAGGCCAGGACGTCCGCGACGATCACGGTGATTCGAGGCCCGGGAGTACGTTGGAGTCCTCCAGGGCGCGTGTCGCCGACGGTGTTATGTACAAACTGGCAGGAACCGTTGTCAATCACGAGGTCCAAACGTAGCTCATTTGCTTAGGCGTGGCTTCTCTTTTTGTAACCGGGCCAGCGCGGAGAGAGAGGGCAAAGCACACAATGCGCCCGCTGCCGCAAGTGAATAACTTCCCTATTTCTCCCTTCTAGAATCATCGGCGAGCTTTGGCACTGGCAAGGCCACGCGCACCTCCTCGGAAGTACTGGAAGGTGCGACGAAACAGGAGCGGGGGAGGTTTTATTTTTGTTGTTTTCTTAGCGGCGAGCCAGCGAATGATCGTGTTTCCGCCTGCTCGCTCGAGAAAGTTCCAGCAAAGTTTAGGAGCGAATGGAACCAAACTGAATGAATCGAACGACTGCAAAAAGAATTCGGCGCTGTACAATAAAATGAAAAATTTATAAGGTACTTTTAGATGTCGTACGCTCGACTTTGTGACATCTTGCCGCACAAATGACATGTTTGGGCGAACTACTAGCGACTCAATTAAAAAAGAGTTCATTATCTCAAAATCTCTGGTGTGAGAGTAGCTAAAGGATCGAACCACCACAACATAGAACTCCAGCTGAGCCAAATGAACGCTTGGCCAGTCTCCGATTGCGACATTTTCACTGTCCGCGGATACTCAACACGTAAAGCGAGCGCAATAGGATAACAGTTAAATTGTTTTGATATATATTAGTTAACTGGTGAACCAGAAACCCGCGCACAAATATATTATCGGCTTTACATACAGGCAATGATAATTTTTCACCGTAATTTTGTTAATTTTAAAAAAAAAGCTTTTTAAGACACTTTCTCTGCCGACGCGGTACATATGGTTTATTTGTGGACCGTGAGTAGTGTCGTCAAACCGAGGTCGCCTACCATCTACAGCATCTTTCAGATACCTTGCACAAATGACTACACTGCGTGTCGTCGTCGTTCTGAACTATTAAAATCGATTCTTGCCTTCAAGAGCTGAATAAACATAAAGCTGACTTAACGCGTCTTAAACCTTCATTTGAGAGATTCGAGATTGCGATTTCTTAAATATTTAAATATTTTTCTTATCGACTGACGCGGAGACCAAACACTGAAAGAGCATGAAATTAACAAAGCAGCAAATTCTTATAACTGAGTTTACTTGAAAGGACAGAAACCCGAGGGAGCCTTTTTTCAGCAGTATTTTTCACATCCCTTGCACTATCGACTGCACTTCGGTTTTGTCGTAGTGATGAGCTAGGAAAACAGAACCATGGGTTTTTTCCACTCGTAAACATTTGTCTGACATACTAGCAAAGTACTGAGGAAACGGCTGTCTTCAGAGGCCCTTTTATTGTCACTGCTATCGGCGTATAATTTTGTTATAGCTACCGTGGACCGTACCCACGAAAGAATAATTCGTCCAACTTCGGAAGCAGTATAGTAGACCTTTGTTGAATATAACAATTCCGCAATCACGAGAAAACTGTTTTGCCATGCATTTATGGGAGGTGTTCTTAGTTTTCGCAGTTTTTCGGATACTTGTCACGAAGACCAAAAATTGTGCTTTTCAATCGTTTTGGCTTACCAAAATATTATGCCATTGTTTTAATAGATCTTCATCCCTGGAATATTGCTGCCCTCTACGTGAGCCGGCAGCAACATCAGCGAGCTGGTGAAGTTGAGACCAAAATCGTCTTGTCGTTTTCTACGACCTCTGCGCGCAAACTGAAGAACGATAAGCTTTATGGGACGCATACTAGTCTTCGGTGACCGCTAATTCTATCGTAAATAAAGTTCCTCTATATGCACCTTCCAGTTGCGGTGGAGGCTGCTGGTTGCACCACACCGACTCGCCAGCCAGTTGCAAATGTTGCCTGAGATGCCCCATAATCGGGAGACACTGCGAGCGAAGTCAGTAATCAGCCTACAAATCATTGGCAGCCGCGTACCTTCTCTGGTAGTTTCGATGAGGACGTCAAAGATGGGCTTCCACGGTACAAACGGGTGAGCAAGTATTGAATATTGGAGGCAACCACCGGCATGAAGCGTTGTTTTGAATACGCAACACGGCGCAGTGTGGTTTGGAAAGCACGAAGATACTGGCGCGAGTAGAGAACCGTTTGTAACCCCAATATAACAAATTTTAGCGACTGCGTCGTTTAAAAGAGAAGGCTTAACAGACCACATAAACCAAATGCTGAGGTATTCGACGAAGCATACGGCCTACATTGAGACATTGTTACAGCTCGGACGAATAGTCAAGTCACTAAAGTGAGGATAAGGATTCTCGCGATGATTTATGCTAGAACCCATAAGGCATACTAGCCAGAAAACATTTATTTTTGGTAATGTGAGTTCACTAAAGGTATGGTGTGTTGTTAAACAAAAATGGCCCAAAATGAATGTTCTATCATAATAAAACAAGAACTACACTAAAAAGATGCACTAGCAGCAAAAGTAACCTGCAGCGAAATAAGGAGATTTAGTGTAGCAAAGATATAACCTATTGCAGAACTACTGTTGTTTGCCCCAGCGGACGGGGGGGGGGGGGCAAAGGGCCAACATATACGCAAAATCGGGCCCACCAAGAGTACGTGTATTGCTGCCAGGAAACGGCGGAGGTTACGAAAAAAATTAGGGAAGTTGGCACTCACGCGCAAAACAAATGGTGGAGCTGTTGTAGGTGATGACTAATGGACACAAATTTGAGTTGTGCAGTTATATGTCGTTGTTCACGTCGGCGGCAGGCGCGTTGAACGAACTTCTGTTGAGGAAGGCCAGAGTTAGCTTGTCGTTTTTTCGATATCACTGTAAGCCCCTCTGCAAGCCCGCGTATCGTCTCTAGCGAATTGTTTGCATGCCGTGCCTCTCGACCCGCAGCTTGTTCCTCGTCCAAGTGAGTTCTACGCGCCCGGCCATATGGAATCTCTGACCATCTACAGCCGCTTCGACGTTCAAGTGACGACTATTTTGCGGCACCGAGCTCATGCCTACAACGACACGACGACGAAGGAACAATGAGTGGTGGCTAAGACACACACTTTTCGTTTCCTTTGTGACGGCGGAGCTTTCTCGTTCCGAGGAAGAGTTGCCATTTTACGGCAAATTCCTGAGTTCTTTCGTCGGGAATGTAGGCCGGTCTTTCTAAGTGGGTATGGGTAGCTGCGTGAACGTGCACTCAAGGCGGGGTATTACGAACGCTGGGTCTTTTCCTCCTATCTTTTACTGCGGACGTCATACACAAAGGATTTGCTCAACAGCATGGCTGTTAAAAAAAGTGCGGTAATTTTTTTACCGGGCACTTTGCACAAAGCATCGAAATTAAAAGGTGTGTACTCTGCCTTAAATACGGCTGCTGAGCTTAGTGAAAGATATCTTGCATTGCCGCGAAGGAGAAAGCGGAACATTACAATACCACTCTAATATTGTGTGCTCTTTGCTTGATAGGACCACATCTGTACGAGTAATCTGTAGATTAGAGTGGTTTGCAAAGCTGAATTGAGCACTGACTGTGTATGAGACATTATCTAAAATATCACCTACCGTGTTTCTCCTGATGTCCGTACGACAAGACACACATGCTAAACGCACCTCCTTGGCGTGTCATTCCAGAAAGAATATGCGATTGGTCCACTAGGACTTGTGAAGCCGAGGTGACAGCCGAAGTACCTGACAGTTATTCTGGTAACACAAGAATGTCTTTTGCATTTTGCGGCGCCTTATTTAAAGCAAGATCCATGCCTTAAAACAGTTTAATTATATTTTACGTATACTCAGTGATTCTTAACAAATAACTGCAATGTGCACTTTAAAAAGAGAATCTATAATGATTGTTTTAACCGACATACTCGCTTCCCACAAAATCAACACCCTTGGAATTCTTCTGCAAAGAGCCACAAAAATTATTTTCAATGAGAGTCCCAGAAATCTCGAACAAAAATTTGTGACCAACATTCAGGAGAGATATTGGAGGAGTCCATAAGACCAAGTCACTGCTGCTCTAATTCTGGGAAGAAAAGAGAGTCCACTTGACTCTACTGGAGAACAAATAAACGGAGTCCCCCTCCGTGGTTTTGAAAAAGAGTGCCGGGAGGGAGAGAAAACTTTTATTTCAGGCAAGGTTTAGTCAATGTGAGTGTCCCTTAGCTGGGGAAGGCGTGCCAGGTAACTCAAGTGGGCGAAGAGGCTGAAGGAATAGCGCAGGTCTCCATATGATGCAGTCGCGACTATTAAAAAGACAGGACCAAAGGGATTCCCGTAGAGTATACTCTCGCCAGAAATCTGTTTCCCTTGGCTTTTCCTTTGAAAAATCGGCATGAAACGTTATATAACAAAAAATCACGATGGAGTTCACCTGACTCTAAATTTATGCAGTGACAGTGACTTCAATTCATCCGAGTTCATTCAATAACCGTGTCACTCGTGCAAAAAGTCTTTCGGCCCGTTGAGCGAAAAGAGTCATGCTACTACCGTATGCGCGAATGTACGTCGCAAAGTTTCTGTGACTTGTAAGAGGTAAGACAGGCTTGCATGCAAGAAGCGTCACGTCGAAAAACCTAAATCCGCTATTCAAATGCCACAGTACATGAATACAGATTTTGTTGTCTTCAATAACGAACCTTGGCACGATGTTTCAGGTAACTGGCAAATTAAAACAGATTCGCCTATGCAAATATTAGCCCCGTCATTGATCTCAGGCCAAATCACAGATCTTAGTGCAAATATTAGACCTTAGGCCATTGCAGAGCTTAGAACCACTGATAAATTTTTGTCATCTCGACTGCTAAGTAATTCGCACGATCACAACTCACATACAAAATTTTGTGTTATCAGCCATTTACGGAAATCATATCTGAAAAAATTGACATAAAAAAATAACTGCCGTGTTCCAAGATAACTCTCCAGGTCAAAACATCAATGACCTGCAACTTTTTAGCGCAGCGGTCAACTGAGTTGCTGTGACAAATCGATGACCCACCGCGGTGGCACAGTGGATAAGGCTTTGTGCTGCTGAGCCCAAAAATGCGGGTTCGACTCCCGACCACGGGAGTCGCCTTTCTGAAGGAGACCAAAAGTAAAAAAAAAATTCAGTGTGTTCAAGATTTCGGCGCAGGCTAAACATCCCCAGGTCGTAAAAATAATCCGAAGCCCGGCACTACGGTGTGGCTTATCGCCTATGCGCGTCTGCGCGTTGAACCTCATAATTAATCAAAAAATTGGTTGGTCCTATTTCGGTTCCTATCAGACCATCCTCCACGTTTCATGACTCCTTTGCGAAATTCATAAATTTTTGTTACACGCTCAATACTTTGACAATGCACGTTAGGTGAAATATAAACGTAATATCTGATTACAGATGGCCAGGCTCGATTAAAGGCCAAAGTTCGCGTGAATTCAACTTCCTCGGAGTCTGCACGATTGTGAACATTCAACATAAAATTCAACTTTATATCTTGCTGGAAAATCTACCTTATAAAAGGTGTGGAGTAACCTATGTAAAATATCTGCTTCAAGGAAATGTGGTCCCACTGCAATATCTGAACGAGATTGGCCAAGCCCGCTGTTGATTGCAGAACACGAGTGAGAAAAGCTTGTGTTGACCGCTTGCTAATCTGTTCGCTGCGCTGCTGTTGCCTCGCATCGCTTTAAATAACCCAGTATTTCCAATCAAGACCGAGCCAACTCCGCCAGGGTGACCTGGATCCCGTCGACTAAGCAAAATATTGCGCACTCAGTCGGAGTACGGGAATCCCCGGCTTGCCTCCAGAGGCGACTGACAGCGTAGAAAACGATGAAGACAACGTTTCTCCAGTGATTGTAAATAGTTGAACTCACAGGGATCTACAACACTTTTCTGAGGAAAATGACGAAGACAAGCAATTCTTAAAGCACTACAAAAGGTTGATTACATACAATCTGGGGACCCAGCAGCGAAACTAACGCATGTAGAGTTTTCATCTAACTGGATCAGTGTCGCCCTGGTTACAGAACCATGAAGCAACTCTCACGACATGGGGGAGCTTTGTCGAAGAGCTTACGAAATGTTTTCGCGATTGCACTACCAGCAGATAGAAGGCTGAAATGAAAATCGCCTACTGAACACAGCTGCCAGGGGAGGCCTGTACGACATACATACAAGAGCTTCTGAAACTGCATTTTTTGAAACCTGGCCATATCTGGGAAGACAAGCTGAGCCATGTGCGCAAGGGTATAACAGAAGCCGTCTATAACTTCTTGATTAAAACGGCAAAACAACCTTCATGAGCTGATATGGCTAACCACCGGCGCACGTTTCCGGCTCTGGTATATTAGGGTATTTGCCCAAAAATTGGTGGTCGTTCGAATGTCGCTGATTGTGCCAGCGTAGACACTACTCCATCTGAGGATATGGCGTCATTGAATCAACGTACAGTAAAAGCAGAACTAGGATATCAAATTCAAAGGTACAACGCCGATACGGCAGTGCAATCAAGGCATCCTGCTATTTTGATGTAGCAGGTGTGCGCCGTTCAAGAGACTTTCGTTTACTTCAAGTATACCGACCTGAACAGGGCCATACGAACCCCAGCTGAACGTTTTCTCAAGATGATGTCAGTAATAGGGGTTTTCTAGTGGGGTCAAAACAACTGGGGGATGTAAATCATTCTTCGCTGCCCCGCCAACTATCCGAACCAGAACACCACAGGCAACAAGTTTACTCAGACTGCTACCGTGCACCACCTACTAGCTACTTCTCTGGTTTAAGTGGGAACCAATCTCGCTTCTCTCGCCGCCGCGCGAACCAGGCTCCTGGATTTTCGGTCTGTATTCCTGCTGCTTATTGGAGCGAAATGTGCTCCCCCAAGAACTCAAAAGAATACAGAGGCGGCGATGCAGCGGTCAACAAAGTGACTTGCGTCGGCGAGCGTCGCAGAATCGAATGCCGAGGCGTCTGCTCTGCAGGCTTTTTATCTATCGGCGCGAGTGTTTCTGGAACCGTCGATTCACATCCAGAACATTGTAGATCACAGACGATTATTCTGGGCTATCGACGTTAGGGAGAAACAGTTCGCTGATCTGAATGTGATAGCCCGTGTGGCATAAAAATAAAGAATGGAAGACGCGCTGTGCTTGGAACGCAGATAATACAGCCAGGCGTGTCCGGCAGTAAAAACAAACAATTATTAAGCAAGCCTATACATGGTTCGCGGCATCACCCCCCCCCCGCTAACAGTGCATCGACCCGATGCTAAAAGAAAACAGAGTCGGAAGAAACAACAACAACAAAAAAAAGTCCGTCATCTTGCATAGTAAGGTTTCAAGCGAACCACGTGGACGACTTCGGGCGGCGTGCATCGTGGTGATGTTCCAGAATCACCACCGGGGAACACCTCGTAGGTAAGTTGGCCGACACGTCGTAGAATTTGTTAGGGCCCCAAATATTGTCGCAGAAGCTTCTCACTGAGTTCGCGTCGTCGGATGGGAGTCCAAACCCAAACACGGTTCCCTGGGTAGTACTCGGCGTCTCGGCGTCGGAGGTTGTAGCGCCCAGCATTCACGAGCTGCTGGCGCGTTTTACGAACTCGAGCCAGCTGGCGGGCCTCCTCCGTATGTTGAAGGTATCCTTGGACGTCGGTGTTGAGGTCGTCGTCTTCTACGTGCGGAAGGATGGCGTCGACTATCGTAATTGGCTGTCTTCCGTAGACAAGCTGGAACGGCGTCAGCTGCGGCGTCTCCTGGATAGCCGTGTTGTACGCAAACGTCACATACGGGAGCACTTCGTCCCAAGTCTCATGTTCGACATGAACGTAGATTGACAGCATATCTGCGATTGTCTTGTTCAGACGTTCTGTTAGTCCGTTCGTTCGGGGGTGGTACGCCGTCGTTCTTATGTGATCCGTAGTGCCGTAGCGTAATATTCCTTGCATCAGCTCCTTAGTAAAGGCCGTTCCGCGGTCCGTCATTAGGACTTCCGGGGCTCCTTGTCGCAGCACAACTTGGATTATGAAGAACTTTGCGACTTCCTGTGCCGTGCCCCTCGGTGGAGCGGCGGTCTCTGCGTAGCGCTTCATGTAGTTTGTCCCCACGACAATCCACTTGTTCTGTGATTGTGACGTAGGGAACGGGCCTAGAAGGTCCATTCCAATCTGTTGAAAGGGCCTCGACGGTACGGCGATCAGTTGCAGAAAGCCGGCGGGTCGTGTCGGCGGCGTTTTTCGTCGCTGGCAGTCACGGGAACTCCGAACGTAGTGGGTGACGTCGGTTGTAAGGCGGGGCCAGAAGTACTTCGCCTTCATTTTTGCAATAGTGCGAGCTGAGCCGAGATGCCCGGAAGACGCGTCGTGGCATGCTTCCAAACTTCCGTCACGGAGCTCTGCAGGGATGACAATTTGGTAATGCGGTCTCGTTCCGGGGCTAAAATTCTTTTTCACGAGGACTGAGTTTTTGAGGCTGAATGCTGGCAAGTTCCGCTTAAACGACCTAGGCACGCGACATTTCGTCCTTCGAGGTTGTCTATCATTTCGCGCAAGTCGGGGTCGGCACGCTGCTGGGCGGCTAGGTTGCTCTCCGTAACGACTCCGAAGAACGCGCTGTCTTCAATTGCAGTCTAGTGGTGGCGGGTCGACGGGGGCGCGGGACAGGCAGTCGGCGTCGGAGTGTTTCCTGCCGGATTTGTAGACAATTATAACGTCGATCTCTTGCAGGCGCAAGCTCCACCGCCCAAGACGGCCAGAGGGGTCCTTCAAATTGGCGAGCCAACACAGCCTATGGTGGTCTGTGACAACCTTGAATGGTCTACCATATACGTATGGGCGAAATTTTGAAATGACCCATATAATTGCGAAGCACTCTTTTTCAGAGGCTGAGTAATTTTTCTTCTCCCTCGACAGACCACTGCTTGCAAAGGCGATTACTTTTTCGCCAGCGCTTTGCTTGTGGAGGACAACGGCACCCAAGCCTATATCGCTGGCGTCGGTGTGCATTTCTGTTTCGGCGTTTTCGTCCAAATGAGCGAGCACGGGAGGCCATTGCAGGCGTTTTTGCATCTCGCAGAATGCCTTTTTCTTGGTCGTTTTCCCAGATAAAAGGCGCGCTACCTTTCGTCAACCGTGTGAGTGGCTCTGCAATGAGGGCGAAGTTTGCGACAAAGCGCCGGTAGTATGCGCAGTCTAAGAAATCTTCGCACGCCCTTCTTGTCCGGCGTCATGGAGTGGTCGGAGGAAAAAGTTATGGACTTTGTCTGCAGATCGATTATTGCGCCGTTTTCTGTCAAAAAGTCCATTCCGAGAATTACGTCGCGGGAGCAGTTAGGCAAAATAACCAACTCAGCAGGGTACGTGGTGCTGCCTGTGGTGAGGCGTGATGTGCACGTTCCACTTGGCGTTACGAGATGGCCTCCTGCTGTGCGTATATGCAGACCTTCCCATGTTGTCGTAACTTTCTTCAGCTTCGACGCGAATGACCCGCTCATTACCGACTAGTCGGCTCCCGTGTCGATGAGGGCGACTACCTCAAAGCCGTCAATGAACAACTGGACGTCGGACGCCGCTTTCCTGGAGTTTTTGGTGCGTCGGGGCGTTGTATCTCGGCTTGTACGTGTCGACGGTCGTACACTATGCGTCGTCATTCTCGTCATCTTATCAGCGGCAAGCTCTGTCATTTCGGGTACGCGTCTCGTCGTGTCGTCGTCGGATTTAGGAGTCACGTCCCGGTTAGACCGAGTCGTTGGGCTGCAGGTACGGTGTTCGGTGCGGCCATGCGTCGTTGGGGGGTTTTCGTTTTTTTTTGCCGTTTTGCAACGTCACCTCCAGAAATTGCTGGTTTTAGTTTCCCCGCGTGTTCTCGGGGACTTTCCACGTGGGAAGTCAGCGGTGTTATGGCGGTTTGGCGACTGGTACCGGTAAGGTGACGGCGAACGGTTGAAGCGGGCAGGTCCTCGGTTCGTGTTGGACAGGTATTCGTCGATCTCAGTAGGGCGCTGGCCGGGTCGAGGACGTGGTGCGTCGATGGAGGATCCTCGCAGACCAAGCCTCTTGTAAGGGCAGCTACGGTAGATGTGGTCGCCCTCTTCGCAGTGATAGCGCAGCGGGCGATTATCGGGCGTTCGCCACACGTCGGTCTTCCTTGGCGTATGGTATTGGTCTACAGGGTCTGGTGGGGGCAGCATTGAACGGCGGTATGGCTGGGCCCCTTGACGACGGGTTGGAGCAGGGCGGGGTTGACGAAGAGCTGCAGAGTAGGTCATCCCTTGGGGCTGACGGGGTGCTTCTGAAGGCATAGAAGTTCCCAGCGCCTGTTGAACCTCTTCAAGGAAGACGTCTGTCAGACAAGCCACTTCAGGTTGCGCCGTTGTTGAAAAAAGCTTCTGAAGCTCCTCCTTGACCACTGTTCGAATGGTCTCGCGCAATGTATCGAAGCTTCCAGTTGCGACACCGATGGTCTACCAGAACAGCGCGTTGAAGGGCGGTCGTATTGCCTCGTTCGAATTTCTAGCGTCTTCTCCATCGCGGCCGCCTCAGACGCGAATTCAGCCACCGTCTTCGGTGGGTTACGGACTAGACAAGCAAAAAGCTCTTGCTTCACACCTCTCATTAGAAACCTGAGCTTCTTTTCTTCGGTCATTTCGGGGTCCGCACGGCGAAAAAGTCGCTTCATCTCCTCAACGAAGATCACGACACCTTCGTTCGGGTGCTGTGTTCGAGTTTCAAGCAAAAGCTCAGCTCGCTCTTTTCTCACAACGGTAGTGAAGGTCTTAAGAAACTCCCTTTTGAATTGAGTCCAGTCCATCAAAGAACTCTCATGGTTGTCGAACCACGTTCGAGCAGCATCTTCTAAGTAAAAGAAGACATGCCGGATAGTTTCTTCGTCGTCCCACCTGTTGAAGATGCGGCCGCGCTCCAGCTTCTCCAACCATTCTTCGGGGTCTTCAGGGCGGTTCCCGGAACGACGGCGGTTCCCGGGGCTGCTGCAGGACGATTGGCGACGTTGTTTCTTGCACCATGGTGTTGGTTGCAGCGGTCCTTTTTTGGGCCCTTCTGGGATCAAACCGAACTCGGGTAGCAATCCCTGCAGTCGGCGGCTTTCTCTGGTTGGGCTTGATTGGCGGTTTCCAGATATCGTAGAGAGCATAAAGGGTGAGTACCCCTCATCCCTACCAGATGTCACGAAGCCAAGGACGACGCAGTTGTCTTGAAGGAGAGACAAGTTTATTGGAGGGAACTTGTGCTCCCCTAACAATTCAAAAGAATACAGAGGCGGCGAAGCAGCGGTCAACAAAGTGACTTGCGTCGGCGAGCGTCGCAGAATCGAATGCCGAGGCGTCTGCTCTGCAGGCTTTTGATCTTTCAGCGCGAGTGTTTCTGGAACCGTCGATTCACATCCAGAACAATGTAGATCACAGACAATTAATCTGGGCTAGCGACGTTAGGGCGAAACAGTTCGCTTATCTGAATGTGATAGCCCGTGCGGCATAAAAATAAAGAATGGAAGATGCGCTTTGCTTGGAACGCAGACAACACAGCCGGGCGTGGTCCGGCAGTAAAAACAAACAATAAATAAGCAAATCTATACATGGTTCGCGGAAATATAAAAAAAGAAGCCTCCAGGGTCTACGTAGTAGCCTGTTTCTCCCGGCTCCGCCCACCAAAAGCCAACCTGCAGGCCCATCTGGCTGTAGCATCACGCAGCAACCTCCGCGAAAGAAATTGTCACCGTAGCTTTACCGCCGGTGTCCCCCTGCCACTGGTGGGGCACTGGCGGACCCCTTCGAACGGGTGATGTTGCGGATTCCTGCGCACCCGGCGGACAAATGACGGCAGCAATATTCACACCAGATGGCTTTTCCAAATACGCCATACAGTTCGGCCTATCCAAGGCAGCTGCAAAGTTGAGAGAAATATGAACACTAGTGTAACCCTTGAAGTAAAGTATGTGCATCAGGTATCTACGCCAAATATTATTTTTGGCACGACCGTCGACAAGCACAAATAGCGGTGATATGGTGCTCCCCAGTGAACCGCAGAGGCTTGTATGGTCCTGAACTCGAAGAAGTGCTACAATGCAAGCGCCATTCCCTTGTGGTAGGCTTTCTTGTTGAGGGCAATTGAATCACATCAGATACACAAAAGGATGCTCTGGTTCATGATATTCAAAAACTCCGAACACTGAAGGACCTGAGGAGCTTTCTAGGACTGTTCCCCTACGGTCATCGATTAATTAACCTATTCGCTAAGATCATGTCGCGCAGCCGTACACGACCGTACACAGGCGTACACGACGACGCCGTCCAACAGCCCTCCCTAACAAACAGATGCCGCTCCTAACATACGGTCATTCTAGCCTAGTACCGCGACACCAGACGAAAGTACCCACCGCCGCACCCCGACCTCCCACGAGCGGAGTCGACGATACTCCATCAACCCCAAACGGAAGCGATATGAACCACCGTATTTGCCAAGCACATCTGCCCCACGGTTTACCCGACCGACCACTGTCAACACTGCAACGCAGCGAGGGCTACAACACCACCTTTTTTATGGGACTGCAGGCCCCCAGAAGACACCCAAGACCCAATGCCACCAAGCATGGCACTCGCCATTAGAAGCGACGACATCGGCCATCAACGCCGCACGGTCCGGCAGGTGATGGACATCTTCACGCGGCAACGGCCGAGAACGCCGTCTCCACCGAGATTCGCTGTGAGTAGGCGGCCGTAGCGGGGAGGTCCACCACACACCTCGCCACCCAATCCCTTCTTTCCCCACCCCACTACTGCTGGGCATGATAATGAACGTTTTATCTCTCTCTCTTGTTTATAAACACTCTCTCTGTATTTGGAATCTTGAGTGCAGAACGTCGTCTACTGAGCTCAAATACTTTATGACACATGGCGTCGTTTTCGGCTACTTTAACCACATGCCTCAATTGAGATCCACTCAGACACATAAGTATTACGTGTCGGTTTTGTGCTTTTTCCTATGTGTTTTCTTTATTATTTGGACCCTATTAGTTTACAAACAAAAAAAATTAGCTAGTGATGCATGTTATTTGCCATCTACAGGCAGGACAACTAATTAGGTCATTAGGCAATTAAAATTTTAAAGTCGAGTAGAAAAAATATTTTTCTTCTTTTCCTAAATTGTGGAAAGAACTGAACCCACATACAAAAATTGACGCTGGTAGTGCAAATATTTTTCGATTGACAGCCATGTAATCTAACTATGACTTCAGTCCTTGGAGTCACCCTGACGTCAATTTGGTCTTCACAGGAATGGCTTCCTGTTTCATGTGTTCAGGTATAGCAAAAAACGAACAATAGTTATATGAAACGGAAGGGGCTTCCTTAAAGAACTAGTTCCCTGAAAGCTATCTGTTTTCGCTTTGTTCTAAAATTGCTAGAAGACTTTGGTAATGTCCTAAATATAGGAAACCTGGGCCGAAAGGGTTAACAGCAGAAATGTATAAGTGTGAGCTTGGTCTGGTAAAGTGACATCTTCGAGGCATTGGCGTGGCATTGCGCCACGTGAGAAGCTCGCAAAACCAAAACAACAGTTCACGCACGTCCGTGCCTCTAATGAGGAGCAATGGTAAACTCGCGCTCGAGACACCAGTTCGCGAAGCCGGTTACCTTAGGTTCTAGTGCGTAAAAACATGCCCAGTTTAGATATACGTGAACGGGTGCTGTGAGGATGATTCAAGTTAGCTGTAATAAAGATTTCTCAACCGCAAATTGGGAAATAATGATGATGGTTGGATGTTTATGGCGCAAGGCCAACTGGGGCAAAGAGTGCCAAAACAATAGTCGTATATGAGGGGTCAAACCTTAAACACTACGAAAAGTCAGCAAAAACAAAAGTAAAATCACAAAACGACAATGAGCATGGCTGGTGTATAGGGCCAGGGAGTGATCACGCGTGGTATGAAATGAGGTCTAAAAATTGAACTTCTTCTAAGTATTTAAAAACGCACTTGATAGAAAACATGGGATTGTCAGAGAGGAAAAACGCGGGGTGTAGTGGGACGTGTAGTCTGTATAGCTGTGGGAAGTGTTTGCGTCGTGTTGTGTGAAGTGCGTTGCATTGAATGAGTATGTGAACTACAGATAGGGCCTCTCCACACCTGCCACACTGGGGTCTTGAAGAGCCCGTGAGGAGATACGAGTGTGTGACATGTATGTTCCCTATCCGTAGCCTAGCAAGGGCAACTTCTGTGTATCTGTTTCGTGTGTCAGTGGTGTAAGGTCCCAAGCGTGGTTTAATAACGTGTAACTTGTTATCTGTTTGTTCACTCCAGTGTGTTTGCCATCTGTTGCGAAGTTGGTGTCTGATGTGTGGCTTCATGTCTGTGTATGGCACTGTTGCTATGTCCATTGTATTCAAGAGTGTAGCTGCAGTGGCCATTCGATCTGCGGTTTCGTTCCCGGCAATTACAGAGTGCCCTGGAACCCAACAGAAAGTTATTTGAAGGTTTGATGTATATGCAGACATAATAGCCTTAAAAACATGATTGATGACAAAGTTTTTAGAATGCTTTCCTGATGCAAGTGCTTGTACAACGCTAAGAGAGTCCGTGTACACGATGGATTTTACGATTTGATGTTGGACTATGTGATTTATTACCATTAAAATACCGTATGCTTCTGCTGTGAATATACTGCTACAAAGGTTCATTGTTTTACTGGCGTTAAAATTTGGCCCATGCGCAGCACAAGCCACAGCAGTTGCAGTCTTAGACGCATCGCTGTAAAACTCTTCACAGCGGTACTTATGCTGCACAAACAAGAAATGCTGCAGAATCGCAATCCTTGGTGACCTGTTCTTGCTAAACTGCATAAAAGAAAGGTCACATGACACAGGGCGGAGATGCCATGGTGGAATTGAATCAATGACGGGCGTCTTGTGAATGCCTGAAAACGAGACTTCTAGCTCAGAGGCTTCTTCTCGCACTCTGAGATGAAACGGCATGGAGATTGATGGACGATTTAAAAAGAGTTGCTGTGAGGATGCATCAATAATTGTCGGAGTAAAAGGGTGATTGGTCATAGACATGATTTTTGAGGCATATAAAACGTCCATGTAAACCCTCTGGTGATCTAGGGACCATTTATTGCATTCTACATAGAGATTTTCGACAGGGCTAGTGCGAAAAGCACCGCATGCGAGGCGTAGCCCTAAATGCAGCACCGGGTCCAGCATTTTTAGTGCCGTTTTTGTTGCGCACCCATATACAACACTGCCGTAGTCCAAGCGGGATCCCACTAGGGCGCTATAAACCCGAAGAAGGAGTTGCCTGTCTGCACCATATGACTCGTGGGAGAGAACTTTGAGAATATTCATAGTTTTTAGGCATTTTTGCTTAAGATGTTTCAAGTGTGGGACAAATGTTAGCTTGTTATCGAATATTATGCCTAAAAACTTGTGCTCCTTTTTGACAGGAATTGAAACGCCATTTAGAGTAATATCTGGGTTCGGATGGATCCCGCGCTTTTTGGAGAACACAACACAAGACCTTTTTCCTGGATTGAGTTTAAAACCATTCATGTCTGCCCAGCTGGCAAGTTTTTTTAACACCAAGCTGGACCTGACGTTCACAGATTGACATATTACAAGATTTAAAAGATATCTGTACGTCGTCTACATACATAGAGTAAGAAATGGTAGGTGGCAATGCCTTCCCAAGAGAGTTCATTTTAATTATAAAAAGAGTACAGCTTAGAACTCCACCTTGCGGCACGCCGTTTTCTTGCACATGAATCCTTGACAGTGCGCTACCAACTCTCACGCGAAACGTTCTGTGGGACAGATAACTAGCCAGAGTGTTGAGCATATGGCCCGAAACACCGAAAGACTTCAGGTCACTGAGGATCCCGTAGCGCCAAGCGGTGTCGTAGGCCTTCTCGAGGTCGAAAAACACAGTTACGACTTACTGTTTATGCACGAAGGCATCCTTAATATACGATTCAAGAGATACGAGTTGATCATTCGTGGATCGCCCCGCCCTGAAGCCTGCCTGGCAGCCCTCGAGAAAACCGTTGTACTCAAGGAAGTACACGAGCCTGCGATTTATCATCTTCTCGAAGAGCTTGCACAGGCAGCTCGTCAGGGCAATAGGACGGTAACTTGAGGGGGACGACGGGTTTTTTCCCTCCTTCAGGAAAGCTACAACTAAAGCCTCCTTCCAAGAGCTTCAAATGTGCCCCGAAAGTCAAATCTTTTTATATAGGTGTAAGAGTGTTAGAAGAGTATCTGCGTGCAGGTGTTGTATCATTGTGTATGTGATGTTGTCTGGGCCTGGAGCTGAGGGTTTACACGTGCTCAGAGCAGCCCTCAGCTCATGTAGTGAAAACAGGGCGTTGTAAGAAGTCTGTGATTTGTTGTTGCCGTGTAGGGACTTCTTTTTACAACAGGCTTTATGTTTCAGGAAAGTGTTCGTGTAGTGTGCTGAACTGGACACGTGTTGGAAGTGTTGTGCGAGTGTGTCAGCCTGGTCTTCCAGAGTGTCCCCTGTTGTACTGACCAGGGGCAGGCTGTGTGTCTGTTGTCCTTTGAGTTTGCGTATACGTGTCCATACTTTCCGTGTGTCTGTGTAGGAGTTTATTGATGTTATGAATGGACGCCAATTCTCATTCTCTCGTTTTGCCTCACGGCGCACACGTTTTCCGTATGCCTTGGCCCGTTTGAACAAGAGGAGGTTACCCGACGTGGGGTACCGACGAAGGACACCCCACGCCTTGTTCTTGGCCTCTCGCGCCCGCCTGCAGTCCTCATTCCACCACGGCATCCGATGGTTGCGCGGGGCACCAGAGGCGTGGGGAATGGCCTTTTCGGCGGCGTCGAGGATGTGCGCCGTGAGCAGTTGGGTAGCTTCTTCAACGTGTAGGTGTCCTATGGATGTGTGGTGTAGTTTGGATGTCTCTGTAAATGTATTCCAGTTAGCTCGTGCTTCATTGAACCTATTATGGGAAGATGGACAGCATGGGCCTTTACCTATGTATGTTAGTAAGGTGGGGAAGTGGTCACTGCCATATGGGTCAGTTCCCACTCCCCACTCGACAAGAGGAAAGAGGACTGCGGAGCCATTAGCCAAGTCAATACATGAGTATGTGTTGTGACCTATGTTATGGTATGTAGGCTGTTTATTGTTGAAAAGGCATGCTCCAGAAGATGTAAGGAATTTCTCTATCAGGCGACCTCGGGCATCCGTTCTGGAAGAGCCCCAAAGAGAGTTGTGAGCATTAAGGTCGCCTGTAAGGATGTATGGTTCGGGCAGCTGGTCTACCAGCGCGTCGAAGTCGGAGCTCGTAAGTGCAACATCAGGAGGAATGTATATGGAGCATACCGTTATCAATCTATTAAATATTATTGTGCGGACGGCTACAGCCTCAAGGACGGTGTTCAAGGTGACAGGGTTGCATGCTAAGGATTTGCGGGTGATTATGGCAACACCGCCAGAAGAGTGTGTGCAGCCATCCCTGTCTGTCCTGTATACCATGTAACTATTCAAGAAATTTGTGTGTTTGGAATTCAGATGTGTTTCCTGGACACACATTATACTTGGCTGATTGGCATGCAGAATCTCATAAACGTCGTCAAGATTATTCAGAAGGCCTCTGCAGTTCCATTGAACAATATTTTCTCTTCCCATTATTATGTGTTCAGAGCTACTAGAGTGTGACTATTTATGTAGGGTCTTTCGGGGCTTGCACTCTTGGAAGGGGTTTTCTGACCTTCTCTACTGACCTGGACGTCGCAGCCCGTTCCTTCCGCTGCGATGAAAGCCGGAAGGGCTCGAAGTCCATGTCGTCATCTGAAGGCAAGGGGGTGCCCAGCGGACTGGGCCCCCTTGACATGGTACCCTTCCGGGTGTTTTTTGCCTGCACTGCCAGTGCCGAAGGCGTGGGGAGCACCCCAGATGGCACAGGCAGTGAGGAGAGGGAGGGGGTCGCTGCGACTGCCTCCGTCTCCATCTCGTCCGGGCCCTAGCGTGTGCTTCGGGCCGTTGGAGAGGGGGAAACGGTGGGTGCAGCAGCATCCCCACTGGACGTGGATGCCGCCACAGCCGCTGCTGGCTCAGCGAGCGGTGCGGAGGCGGGTTGGGCTGCCAGAGGCAACCCAGGGGGGGCGGGTGTGGGACCAAGTCCGACTCGCGGTACTGGGTCCCCGCCGAAACCAGACGCCGCTCCGCCCCCCGGCGAGCTGCGTCGGCGTACCTCCCCAGGGGAAAAGAGGCGAACCTCTTTCGCGCCTCGGGGAAGGTGATGTTTTCAGTGACTTTGATGTTGATTATTTTCTTCTCTAGTTGAAACTTTTCACAGGCGCGAGAGTATGCTGCATGTGGACCCTGGCAATTCGGGCAGGTAAGGTTGGTTGCAGTGCAGTTGTCGGATAGATGGTCATGCTGGCCACATTTGGCACATGTTGTTCTGCCACGACAGGAGTTGGTACCATGCCCGATCCCTGGCACTTGAAACAGCGCCATGGGTTCGGGATGTATGGCCGGACAAAACAACGGATGAAACCTGCGTTGATATGCTCGGGCAGTGTGCAGCGGTCGAAAGTCAGAATCAGATGTTTGGTGGCTATTTTTTTGTTATCTCTCCTAATGACGATGCGCCTTACTGCTGTCACGCCTTCATCTTTTAGGCCTTCGAGCAGATCGGTCTCTTTCTCGGTTAGGAGGTCTGGCTCAGATATCACACCCTGGGAGCTGTTGAGGCTGCGGTGGGGTGTGACTCTGATATCCAGGTCTGCCATGCGGGTTTGGCTCATGAGAGTTGTGGCTTGCTTCTGTGAGTTAACCTCAACTAGGACCTCGCCAGTTCTTAGTTTTTTAGCATTGTATGTGTTGCCTAGGATAGATTCAAGAAACTTGGATACAAGAAATACAGATTGTGAGGAAAGAGGCTTGGATTTGTCAACCGATTCAACTATCAAAAAACGTGGGTAGTTGTCAGGTTTAGGTGAGTTGATGGCAGGAAGACGTGGAAAAGATTCTTCGGTGCGGGCCCATTTCAAGGTCCGATCATGTTTGGGGGGGGGGTTTATGATTTACCATATGGCATGTAATAGAAGCAGGGGACGGGGGTACTTTCTTCTCAAACCTTACCCTGATAGCCTGAGAGGTCCCGGAGCTCCCTGCCTGGTAAACAGACAGGGAGCCCATCTGCCGGAGCTTGACCTGGGCTCTGACGGCCACCGTTTGAGGCTTCTACCCTTCACCTTTAAACACATTACCACGGTAGGTTACAGTTTATGTTGGGGGCTCGGGGTCCGCGGTGTCGCCAACACCATGACCATGAATACTCAAGGTGCCCCGTGCGGGGCAAATTGGGAAATACACGCGCAGTGCAACAGCCGCAGCACCGACGAAGGGAGAAGGGCCTCTTGGTCTGCTTTTTCGCCAGCTTTGCCTGCATGGGGTCTGAAAGTTGCGCCACTTTTTTCCTGCACATCATTCTCGCGCCGTGGTTCACCCTGTTGGGTTATATGTGATTATAAACGACAATTTACTGCAGATGTCGTATCAGAGCTCATTCATCTCTCTGTACCACTGTACAAATAAAACACGCTGTATCAGCCGCAAACCTATAGCCCGAGTAGCAAGAAATTAGTACACTAAAAACATGTCGTTCATGTACTCATAATTCATCCTCAAAAGCTCGGACGATGACCTACCTGTCATCACATACGCCTATACTACAGCTAAACACAATGCCTTTGGTAATCAACTGTCCTTTCTTCCTTACATGCGACTACCAAGCAGACTGTTGGACACTCTGCAATCGTTTTCTCATCAAAAAGATACTGCTTTAGCGCATAATTTATACTGCGAGCCGAATTATTACGTTGACATTCCATGCGAACACACAGGTGCCATATACCGAAGCTATCCACGAGCTTCGCACTTTGCCATTGATTTTGTCTGTATCTAGAGACCTCTGCAGACAGGTGGTTTGTTTCAGAAGCATTTTATTAACGTACACCCCCCCTTTTGTAGTTATTTCGACGGTTGAGTAACCTGAAATATTAAACCTCTATAGTGATGTCAGAAGTCTGTTGATATCACAAGACTTTAGATTTTGAAGTAGCCAACCTGAAAATTGCCACGTCTTCAGGAGCATTTCAACTTTATCGCTGTGCTTCTTTTCCCCATGGGAAGTGTTGCTGTGTAATTTCTACCACGAATTTGTTACCCGGTCTATATCGAAAAAACATTGGCAAAGCACTACACAAATTTGTAGAAGAGGAGGTTGATGTTGTGATTTGAGCGGCTGCTCCCAATCTGCTCGCTCGGCTGACCCTGCTTCTCATCGCGGTTACTACGCTCATTATTGAAAACCATGCCAAAAATAATGGAGTCTGCATATCTCTTGTAATGTGAAAAAGTGAATTGACATTATAGCTGATGATATTAATCTGGAGCGGAAGATATCGAAGAGGAAGATATACCGCCACGTGAAGATCTGAACATGAAGTAACATGGTGCTATGTGCCTGGCCGATGCCGGCTATGCACCTAGCAGTTGCATCAAAGGGTACGGAACCCGAAGAACTGGTCTGACTCTTACCGCGACGATTGTTACAAGCTCCTCAGAACAATACAATATGCTTATTTCAGCGAACCATATAATTGGGTTTATTTGCTTAAGTGCTTTGTTTTACCGCACGGCCATACGAGCCTGTATTACCTTTGTGCCAAGAAAAGCGCGTGTTTTTTTTTTCGTGCTGCACGGGGTATCTCATTTGTTAGGGAGAGTGTTTAGCTATTTCGTTATTCTAGAAGAATAATGTTCGGTTATCTTCACTTTTATCGACGTACTTATACTGCTCGAGAAACAATCACGCAAAATAATTACTCTCGCGGAGCGGAGTCGCGGCAGTCTAATCGACAAAAACTCGCTTTCTTGACTTCTTCCACGTCGCTGTGTAATCTTTCTGGTTACAAGCACAGGACAAGTTCGCTCCAATAAAGTGTTGTTCCTTGAGAAATCCTCATTGTCTATGGCTACGTGACATTTGGTTAGGGCGCGGCAGAAGAACCCTTTATAATCACTACAACCTTTGGAAGCCACCAAGCCACCAAGTGCAAGGTTTATTGCCCCATTTTGTTCTCCTGCCAGAATGAACCACGACAACTTCAACTACCATCATTGTGCAACAAGCAATGTCAATAATTGTCCGGCAGCAGCCCCGGCAACCGCCATTACTCCGCGGAGCACCCGCCGAAGACTAAGCAAAATAGCTCTGGAAGCTCGAGCGTGTCTGGAATTTCAACGGGTGGTATGACGAAGAAACTCTGCGGCTTATTTTTTTTACTTAGAAGATGGAGCTTAAACTTGGTTATAAAACTACTACAGCTCCACGAAACAATGCACCTAATTCAAGAGCGGGTTTCTTATGCCTGTCCCTAGCGTTGTGACAAAAGGTCGAGCTGCACTTTTTCACTAAACTCGATCGCAACACCAAAACGAAGGGGTCTGGATCCCCTCCGACGAGACGAAGCTACCTTTTTACTGTTAAGACCATAAAATGACTGAAGGGAAGAAACTAACCTTTCCTACGTGAGGGAGAAATCTAGAGTTCTTGACTTCTCATGTTCACAACCCCGTTAAGACGGTGTCCAAATTCGTACCGAAGGCCGCTGCGGTAGAGACCATGCTAGAGCAGATCATCGGTGCGGCGCTATGAGCTCCGACACACTACTCGAGACCATCCGTGCATTGGTCAGGAAGGAGCAGCGAAACTTTCTTCTGACGGCGCTACAACCTGAAGTTTCTTCCCTGACTGATGTTACTTGAAGGGGGGTTCAAAAAGCACTGGCGACTCCGACATCCCCGGAACCGCCTCAAGAACCCCGAGCCATGAATGACGTTGCAGCTGCTTGTCGACCCCGTCCTGTGCGAACTCTGCTGCAAGATGCCCCGCAATACCACTATTCCTTGTCGCCCGCCGTACCTCCAAAACCAGACGCCGAGGCAGAAGGACGTATGGGCAACACCCGATAATTATACTCTGTGCCACCATCATGGAGAGGCCGGCCACATCAATCGTTGCTGCTTATACAGTAGACTCGGACTGCGCGGATCCGCGTCGACGCACTCCGACTGTTGCCTCGTGTACCTATCATAGACCAGCCGACGCCAACCACGCGTAAAACGTTCGTCGTTGCCTAAGCCATAGGGATCGCCCATCCACTGCAAAATCCCTCACTTCCCTCGTAGAAGGTTCCCTATCCCTAGAACGGGAAATTCAATACAGCATTTTCAGGAGGTGAAGTTGCACTATGGCATCAAAACAAAAACGCTTCAACCATGCAACGACGCATAGAATGCCAATACGTATAACGTCACAGCAGCCCGATGCCTCCAACTAACATTGATGTGACCCCGCAACGCACCGGCGGCCAGAGTGCGATTCCTACATAACTTGACCAAGCTGTTGTGCATGTTTCATCCTTCCTGCAGTTTCTATGCTTCTTTTGTGCTTTTTAAAAGGAGTGCTGTGCTCGATGCTGTATACCTGATTTCAAAGAAACCTTGTTCTCTGTATTCCTGGCGGCAATTGCTGGGTCCTGCCTAGCCGGAAGAATGCGCTCAGCGTCTTGTGCGGCAACGTCTGAGTTCTGCCTCTCGTTTTTTGCTTACAATGACTCTAAATTTTCCGACCAACGAGAAGTTAAAAGCTTCTTTGTAAAAACTTGCGTTTCCCAAAGAAAAGTGGTAAAAAACGTATGATAATAGCGGTGCGTAGCCACGGACAATCAACGCAAACCTGCAGGGATGCGATGCCCCAGCGTACCCAAAACTCCAAAAGGACTACTTCTGATGTACAGATTTCCTTCCACGGCCTTGACAAAGTCGGAATAATAGACACGGAAGCCGACTATTCAGTGATGAGCTGATCATTTGTTTCGAAATAAAAAAAACATATTACAAGTTCGAACGGGCCTCACTTAAGCACAACAGAAGGCTAGGTGGTAATGACCACTCAACGCCACCTGTATAATCCTTGCCTAACGCGTCAGCGAAAAACGGCCAAACTGCCACTCTCCTGTTGCTCTCTCTTAGCCTTTTCCGCACCGTAGACTTCCTACGAGGTTACATGTCCACCAGCCAGCGCCGTTTCTTCGAGGCTATGCAAAATAGTTGACAGTTTCTCTGGTTTTCCCCAGGCGGTGCTCCCACGCCTTCGAAACAAGAGGACAGACACGCGCTGTTTAAGTGGGTGCCGTGTTCGCGACATGCGAGCAGTGACGTAAATCGGGACGTCAGCCTGCGCGCGCCACATAACGGATGAGTGCCTGAACTAAGCGTCCCTAACGCTCCCATCGGAGAGCGGGCGACGCGTCATGCAATGTTTATGCAGGCGGAGGTGGACAAGTGGAATCTGTATGAGGCAGATCACCATTATGGGCACCACGTATTCAGCTCCATTCGTAGTACTGCTTAACTGCTCAAGCGAGGTAATCTTTGGCATGGGCTGCTTTGGCATGGAGAAAGCTGCAATTACCGATTTACAAGCAAGGTGGATCATTTCAGCTTGGATCGTGCCGTAACGCAGCATCCAAGCAGTGAAAGCCGTACTTTGTCAAGAATTGCCGATGACACGTCACCCTGCCTCCCCGTGCAAGAATCAAGCTCGCTATCTATACTCAAAATAGTACTCCCGACACTGAAGGCATCGTATAAGGACACCACAGCTTGGTTCTGGAGCATTGTGTTTAAATCCCGAGTTGTGTTGAAGAATTTCACCTAGAAATGTGAGCCCATAAACAAAGGTGCTTCGGTTGAATTCTTGGAAGAAACATGGCAAAGAAGTGACGTAATTATCGTCGCGGACTTTGACAGCTCATTAGATCCGATCTTCAAATATGCTCACCTATTTGACCTGTAGCTGGCGCCATCGTAATAACAAGACTTGAAGCTGACTAATCAAGAGAAAAGGTGGTCGCTCAACAAAAAATTATTAGTAGCCTAATTCAGAAAAAATTACTTACTCTTGGTATTATATCTATTTCCCAAAAACCTCCGACTCCACCAACCTTAGGTTGTTACTCCCGTAACGTAATCTTGAGGCATGTTTGGGAAGCTGATTTATTACGCTGCGCTGTCCTTCACTGATCGTATTCAACCGAGAGACCAAAATGCGAAATTTAGTGCACTTAATTTCCCATAGTCTTATTTAAAATACTGAATATCGGTTTTTAGAACAATAAATATTTCCGAATAAATATTTTTATCGCCAGCCCGTTCGGGTATTGAACTGGTTTTCCTTCATACAGAGAATACACACAGGTATATAAGTAATGTTTAAATATGTACCACACGATAGGGGCAATGAGGATTTCTGGAAAAATGCATAGTTTTTAGATTTCTTAATAAGTACAAAACACGTTGGTATATTTGATTTTCTTTTTCCTGCAAATGCTCCGTATACAGTTTTGAAAACAAAAGCAATTTCTGGATTTTTTGCAACACGCATATCAAGAGGCCAGCGGAACTTTTTAAATTACAACCCTGAGGACTCAGGGTCCACATAGCGCTCGTTATCTGCGGAGACATTGCAGAACCGGGCTCCTCCCGTAGTAGGCCAAGTTGTTTAACATAGAACTGTGACTAATTAGCATCCTCAATACCTACTTAGATAACACTTTCCATGAGTAATTTGTCGCATGAGCACACCATCTTGGCAAAATTTTGTTGTTGATATTTTTTGTAACATTCCACTTCCAGTCACTTTCTTCTACCACATGCCTCCACGCACACGGAGGCGTGTGGTAGCAGAAACGCACACGGAGATACCAGATGTTTTAAAATTGTTTGTTTTTGCGGAAGCTTTGGGGTGTTTTTCTCTGCCGACATCCTGTTGGAGCGAAGCCTACCCGACCTGAAACGAAATACGTGGCGGAGATAGGCCGCCAAGCCTTCCCTTGTCATGGCGACAGAACGCGCGGCGTCAGTGGTCCTGACAACTGATAGCATGGGCCAGATGTCCGTAGGAGTAGCAGGTGTAAGAGGGAACGACGTGAACAGCGACAGAACCGAAGGACGGCGGCACAACGGTCGAGTGCAATAAGATGTCGAGACGACAACCGATGCAGCGCTCTCCGCCCCCAGAGATTACGGCAACCAAAACATTCGCGACACGAGCGGCAGCGGCGGCAACGATGGCCGTGAGGCTTAACACTAACCTACCAAGGGAGGGCGGCAAGGTGATCTTGAGACCGCGCGAAGGAATCTGCATGGCGAGCACCCCAGTACCCGCCATCGAGGGGGCCATCACGAGTGCCGCGGGAATACCACTTGGCTAAACGAGGAACGACGCGTTTCTGGCTACCAGAGGGCAAAAGATCATAGTGATCAGCACGCCCGAGACGACCCTCGAGCGCCGGTACTTGAAGATCAAGGAGATTGAGATCAACGACAGAAAACACAAATTGGGCTCTTAAGCGAAGGTGCTGGAGAGAACTGCAAAGGGATTGATTCGCAACCCGCCGGTGGAACATACGAAAGAAACGATCATGGCCAAGCTAGTTCCAGCCAAGAACCCGACGGAGATCAGTGCGTGGAGGATCGGCAACACCCGCACCATCGTCGTGGCGTTCGAAGGAGACAAGGTCTCCGGGCAAGTGTTCCACGGCTCTACCACTCTGAAGTTCAGCGTGTAGTGTAAGTACTTCGACTTTTGCAAGACGTGCGTAGATGGCGGTCGCAGGAGAGACGCGTGCCCTACGCCCAACTTCCGCGTGTGCACAGACTGCATTCACAAGAACCCTAAGATTTTTTCTGACTGCTAGCCAAAACCCACAAGCCAAGATGCAAGCTCTTCAAGGGTTCCCACCCCACTGGCGGTAACTGTTGCAGGAACAGATATAAGATTTGGTACCTGGTGGCAAATCAAAGGTGGGCGAAGAAGGTAACAGAGGGTGAACTGCGCAGGCTGGAGCGGGAGTACCTTGTTCTCGAGAGCTTCCGGGAATTAGAGCCAGCACGATTGGATCTTAGCTAGTTGAGACGAGCACGCTCTGCGAGCAGGCGGCGATGTACCCGCAGCACGAGCAACAGGAAAGGCCAATGCTGAAGCAGATGAAAATCCAGACAGAGTTAGCTGGTCCCGGATCATACAGGAGCATGCGGAAAGGAAAGAGCCCATAACAAGCTCCCCCGTGCCGAACAACGGGAATGCGATCCAGGAGAAGGAAGCTCAGAGCCAGATGGAAGCGGTTCGCAGAAAGAGTGCGCAGCTGCGGAAAATAGATCGCATGGACGAGCTGATGAAGGTCATGTGCCAACAGCTGCAGGCGCGGAAACCACAGCAGACGAGTGGGAAAACGGCATAGACGACCACGGTACGCATGTTGCAACACCAGCAGCAGCAGCAAGAGCTACTGCCACCGCCACCGAGAGACGAGGGATAGGTGGACCCGATGGGGGAGGACAACCGCGCAAATGAGGCCCAACCGGCGCAGCCGCAGCGGGTGGCAAACTCGAACTGTGACTTAAGAGGAGGGCCATTGAGAATCTACAGACGCATAAATTCGCCGACAGGGCGGACTGACTAAAAGAGGGGTTCAACAGTTTTACAGGCGAGATCTGCAGGTACATGGAAACCGTCATTCAACAGAGCATGGCGGCATCCATAAAGCAGACCGTCATGCCGGCCATAGAGCAGGTAAAAAAATGCAGAAGAAACTAGCCGCTGCCATACAACATTTTTTGGGACGAGTTCAGTCGCATCGTACCACAATGAACGGGACCGCAGTAGGTGTAAAATAAGCAAGACCCTTATCGTCTGGAAGTGAAACTGTCGTGGTTACGACATTAAAAACCATACTTCAAGTCCTCACCGACAAGTCAAATAGGAAGCCGGATGTCATCGTCCTACTCGAAACGCTAAACGAGAACGTTCGCTTTCGGGGTGACGAATTACACGGCAGCTACGCGAGCAAAGCATGAAATGGCCCAGGCCGGGGGATCTGCACCTTCGTCAGGCAGGGAATATGTCATGAAGGGCTACAAGTCCTAAGTAAGCCGATGGCCGAGCACCCCATCACGGAACTAGTGATAAGCGAGACAAAAATTACGCCATCTCCGTGAAGGGAACTATGTGGTGATACACAGCAAGGGGGTTTCGTGTGTGTTCCACACCGCAGCAGAACCGGCACAGACGGTCTCTCAGGGCAGACCGAACACCGCGCAGTTCGCGCACCTGCTTTTATACAGCTGGAGGAGAGGAGAATGGAGGAGAGACGCACATCCGCAGTGGTATGTGGACGGCGCAACAACAAAGCAGGGACATTGCCCCGACCATGAGATGGCTCCTGGAGCGACAGTGTCGCCGGTGTCTTCTTGGGCTGGCACGAGACGAGCACGCTTCTCCTTTAAGGGCTGCTAGAGCGACAGTGTTGCCGGTGTCTTCCTGAGCCGGCGGGAGACGAGGCGAGTGGCGAGGATGAGAGCGGTGTTATCACAGTAGGCGTGGAGAGGGGGACATGAAGGCGACGTGGACACCGGACGACAGGGAAACAAGGCGAGCTCGAAAGATGCATTGCATCTAAAACAAAGCAAAGTGTTTACGTGGCCAATATCTACCGAAGGCAGAACTAACCTAGGCCGCATTAGAAGACTCTGATGCGCAAGATCGGCAAGACGGCAGGTAACAACGTGGGGCTAGTGGTCTGCGGCAATTTCAACACTCACCACAAAAGATGGGGGTACGCAGAGAATCTAGCCAAATGAAAGGACCTCCTGGAAGCCACCGACGAAGAGAATGTGACGTTCATCCCGAACCCCTCCCACCTCACGCGCACCGGCTCCAAGGACGATCGCGATACCACTCCGGGTCTAACTTTTGTCAGAACGAGTGGGAAGCTCTCCTCGTGGACCAACACTGGTCTTGACTTAGGCGACGACCACTACATCTTAGAAATTTGGGTCCCCGTGAACGAGAAGCCATTTGAGAAACGAGTCCACAAGCTGAGGGACTGGGACATGTATCGCACCATGTTACCAGAGAACGGGGAGGACACCCAAGACGTTGAGGCGTGGGCGACGATGAGCGTGGAAAGTGCGGGACCTGCCACCAAGCAGATAGAGACCGAACCCGAGAGCAAATCGTTAGACTGTAGATTGTCTCACATGCTCTAGGCGAAGCCTTCCATCCATAAGAATAGGTCGGCACAACGCTGTAGACAATAAAACACAGACTCAGAAAGCTCGTCTGTTCACAAAAACACTCGTACCCACTCATCAAATACTCATTTGTAATCATAGTTACTTGTACTCAAACTCATTTATCATCAAGAGTTTTCGTACTCATTCTGTACTCATTAGTACTGAATCTGTACTCATGAGTACTCAATGTACTATACTCATGAGTACTACTCATTCTGCAACCATGAGTACTACTCATTCTACACTCATGCGTACTCAATCTGTAATTATGAGTACTCAATTTGTATTATTCATGAATAATCAACTTATCTGCACTGTTAGCTAGGTCGTATCAAGAATGAAAGACTAAACCGAAATAAATAAAATGTTTAATTGATTACAAATCACAGGTTACATATATATAAGGACATAAGAAGAAAATGTCTGACGCAGTGCACTGTCGTAGGGCGAGTTACTGCGCGAAGGCACGTACATGTGAGAGAGCGAAACGGAACGTAAGCACTCGCGTTGCGTCTGGCGTCTCCTGTTGTTTTCGTGAATAAAAGAACAAAGTCAGGGCCGGGTCGGGCTCTGGGGAGCTCGGGGCTTGTCTTTGCGGCTGTGGCCTTCAACTGCGGTTTTCTGCGTGTCTTCGGGTGGCAGCTTTTATCGTCTGTTTTCGTTTCCGGGCGCGCTGATACTCTCCTAATCATGCTCCAAATCCGAATTGTGCCTCCAGGCACAATGAAGCGCTTCTGTAGATTGACGTTCGTTTGTATACATGATACTATGCTCTTATTCACAGATGCTCAATGCTGGCGTTTGTTTTTTGCTGTTCCGGATACTACAAACTTCGTTAAGAGGGTGTTCATCTCGTTGTGCTTCGGTGAATTTTCAATCTGCTTTATTTTATTGTGTGCGTGCCATGGGATTCATTTCGTCAGCCCTGAACTTGACAGCGTTTATGGTGTTGCGTTAGTCGCGCCGCTTCCGTCGGCGATTGTGTTCGTGTAGCTCGTCGCGTGCTTGAGGCATGTGGGGGAGTACACGTCCGGTTTGTCCGGTGGCGAGCTGCGCTGTGTAGGGATGGCATAGTTCGGCGCGTTGAGGACGTTGCTTGAATTGACGTGTGCGTTGCGTATGGTGCGGTAGCCGATTGGCTTTTCGTTTTGTGTGGGCTAGCGTGGCGTTTTCCTGGGTGCCATGGCTGATCAGTCAAGTCATTGCGGCTCCATGCTTGCAGACACCGTGGTTGTTTCGGAATTGAAACCGTTGTAGTGGGGAAGCGGGCATAGTTTGTACCGTCTTTCGGTCCGAGATTCCTTGGCGTCGTTCATTCGTTGCCGTTCTTGCTGTGTCCGTGTCGTCGCTCACGCCCTCGTCTTTTCCCGTTGTTTCGAAAGCGCTATAATCGCTATCTCTCCCATACAAGCAGCCTCCATTCGCCCCGATTCCGCTTGCTCGCAGTTGCGTCATCTTGTACGAAATGGTGTTTATAGTCTGAGTCTCGGTCGGAGCGCGGGAGCCTGGGATCTTGTTCGTTCAAGCTAGTACATGCCGCATATGGGCTGGCCGTGTCGTTGCTCGTTAACGGACCTATCTGCACTAGTGCTATGTCGTTCGTCCGCTGGACTCGGGCTGGAGCAGCGGGTGTCGGAGAGCTCGTACGTTCCGGTACTGTTGAACCGCGTCCGCTGGGTGTTTTGTTGCTTGTGGCCACGTGATTTCTGCGTTTGTAACATTCGCTGGCCAAGTCCGGATAGCAGCAGTGGGAGCGGAGGATATCGTGAATAGCAGTTTCCTCCGTGTGTGCTGGCGTGACGGCGTTCCGTGCGCTGTGCATTTCGTTCGCCGTGGTCAGCTCCACAGGTTCGAATTGGATGTCGTTCGTCACCTCTGGTGCGTTTCGCGCGCTGTGCGTGTCGTTTTATCTAGGAAACTCCCCTATAATTGCTGTGTGGTCGTTTGCCACGTACGGTGCATTTCGGCCGCCGTGCTTCTTGCTCGCTGGTCGGGGCCACATCCACCAATTCGGATGCGATGTCGCTGGTTGCGTGGACCGGCGCCCGGACAGCACTAAAGAAAAACCGGTGAAAGAGGAACGCGCGACACTGTAATACCTCGCGCTACACAGCGTGAAGTGGCAAGTTTCACGGCGCAACCGCCGCAAGTACTCCCTCCCTGATATGTTTACCTGTTGGCTAAGGCTTGCGTGTTCGCCGATCCACACGGCGGACCAAAACGATTATTTGTACCGCGGTCCGCGCATCACGTGATAGGACGTCACCAGTTCGCGCGGACCGCCGTTGGACCGCGCAGGACCGGGGCCTTCGCGGTCCAAATATTCGCCGAGGCTTTTCGGACCGCTGTCTCGACGGCGGACCGCGACATCAATCAGCGTGGTCTGAAAGCGGCTGCGTTGCGTGGGCGGAGCCGCGTCTTGTTGCGCCAGTAGAGAACAGCGCGGGCTGCGCGGCTGTTTCGAAGTGCTCGAAGGAGCCTGTCAATCACCCCCGGTTGTATAAGCGGTGGGCTAGACACACAATCGCGACGCATACTTTATTCGCGCTTTTTCTTGCGAGTCCTATGACTCTTACGCGTGCGATGCTACCGATAATTATCACTTGTTTTCACGCATGTGGACCTCAATTAAGGGAAGAGTTCGGTTCCAGCGAGCGGTGACGAGCCGTATGCAGTCCGGATCGCCCCGCCGTCGCAGCTTGTCTTGTGGCCTTCGCGCGAACGACTGCGGCGGCTGCGTGAGCACGCCCGCCCGGCTTGCATGCGGGTGGCTGTTACTGTGGGAAGGAAACGTTTTGTGCAGGCTTGGTCGTTACATGTTGTCGCGGCTAAACGGCGCCTGTGTTCAACCTTCTAGCTTGTGTGTTCAGACGATCGGCCATTCGCGGTCCACTCAGCCGGCCCGCCGTGTAGATATGCTGTGCTTTGGATCGGACCGCGGCGGACCATGGTGTCTCATCACGTCACCGATTGGACCGCGGACTCGGTGCGTCGTGTGTACCGGGGCCCAGGGAAAGGCGTCAGTGTGGCGCGCCACTTCTTTGTTTCTCTGAAAGGATGGTATCACGGTGTCAGAAAAGGAGCTGAGGGTAACAGGCAATTGGATGCGTCGATGGCGTGAGTTAACCGAGGTCAGCAAAACAAACAAACAAAAAAAGCAGATTTTTTGCCGCCTTGTGCCACCGGTTGCACACTCTTTCTTTTTACTTTCAGTCTCGCGCTCGCGGTGCTGGCGCACCAGCAAGGCGGCTCAGCGAAGAGTGAAAAAAATCGCCCTTCTGACGCATTTCTGGCACCGCAGTCTGATGTTTTTTATTCTTACTTTCATGACGTAAAGTTCCGTAATAGCTCGAAAGCGCGGCAACGTTTTAATCGTTGTGTGCTCCACTGTACATATAAATAATGCACTGTCGATGCCGGTAGCGTCAGAAAGCTCACGGCTATTAGCCAAGCTTGTATGCCTACGGTTCCGTGTATAATACATGTCTGTAAATGAGGACTCCCGAGACTCAACGTGTCTCCGAAGCGCGCGGGGTGCTGTAGCCTGAGACTTTCACTTTCACTTTTATATCACTTTCGTATATATATTTGGGTTCAAATGTCTCTTATGTTTTATTTTGTCGAACAAAGCTTAAAAAGGAAGCCTGATACGAGTTTTAGCAGCGAGGGAAACTTCTTCCAATATGAAGCCCTCGATCATAGATTCTTTTAACTTTTCTCGAGCGGCTGCATCGCGGGGTAGTTGGCCAGTTGTAGAGAGGCACATTATGTACATAAAGCTACTTAACGGCGACCCCAGTAGCTCCCATCTATACAGCGCGGCATGATAATAAGTTGAATAACAAATTATCTTTATGAGAGACACAGACAGACTGACAGGCCAACATTATCCGGACTCGAGCTCGTGATAAAACTTGTTTGCAGTAACGTACTCACGAGTGCACATACTCAAGAGTGCAATCACGCGCTAAACCAGTATTCATGAGTATTGTACTCATGAGTACTGTGTTAATTGGCGTATTCATGGGAGGTTGTGGCCATTACTACCCCAGGGTGGCCAATCCTGCTCTGGTGAGGGAGTGCATTACCGGCGATGGTCGCCGGTGTCAGGCCGCACCCAAAGCCCCTTTGTGCAATTCCATGAATACGCGGATTTTTTTTTTGTAATCCGGTGGAATTATCCGGCACCGGGATTCGAACCACGGCCCTACTGCAGGCGAGGCGGGTGTTCTACCTCTACGCCATCTACCTCTACCTCGGCCCTCAGTCCCCAGCGGCTGCGAAGCAACTGACCACGGCGGCGGTCAGACTTGTGACGCAGCAGAGGGTGCTAAGAATTTCTGCATCCGGACAGGCCGCCAATGAAATCTGAACCTGGCAACGTTTAACGCGTGAACCTTATCTAGCGAAGCAAGTCTCGAGGTGTTGTTCGAGGAATTAGAGCGCATTTAATGGGATGTAATAGGGCTTTGTGAGGTTAGGAGGGCAGGCGAAGCCTTTACTGTGCTGAAAAAAGGACACGTCCTATGTTACCATGGTCTAGAAGACAGAAGAAAACTGGGAGGGGGATTTCTAGTCAATAAAAGCATAGTTGGCAACATAGATGAATACTATAGCATTAACGAAAGGGCAGCGGGGCTTGTATTTACGCTCAATAAGAGGTACAAGCTTAAGGTGGTGCAGGGCTACGCGTCCACATCCAGCCACGACGACCAAATAGTGGAACGCTTCTATGAAGATGTGGAATCGGCAATCGTTAAAGTAAAAACACAGTATACTGTAGTTATGAAGGACCTCGATGCTAAAGTAGGCAAGAATCAGGCTGAAGACAAGGCAGTTGGGAACTATGGTCTGGGCTGTAGAAATAGAAGGGGGGACCTACTAGTTGAGTTTGCAGAACGGAATAACCTACGCATAATGAATACCTTCTTCTGTAAACGGGAGAGTCGGAAATGGACCTGGAGGAGCCCGAATGGGGAGCACAAAAATGAAATAGACTTCATATTATGTGATAACCCTGGCGTCGTGCAGGATGTGGAAGTGCTAGGAAGGGTAAGGTGTAGTGACCACCGTATGGTAAGATCTCGAATTAGGCTAGATTTGTGGAGGGACCGCATCAAGCTAGTACGAAAGAAGCCGATCAATGAGCTAACAGTAAGACGTAAAGTACAAGAATTCAGGATCGCGCTGCAGAACCGATATTCCGCCCTTAACAAGGAAGTCGAGCTTACGATACAGGAAGCCAGCGACAACCTTACATGCATTATCACAGAGTGTGCAGTAGAAGTCGGGGGCACTATGGCTAGACAGGATACTGGTAAACTTTAACAGGAGACGAAAGATCTAATCAGGAAACGGCAAACCATGAGAATCTCTACCGCAGCTGATAGAATAGAACTAGCCGAGCTCTCGAAGTTAATCAATAAGCGTAAGACAGCTGACATACAAAAGTATAATATGGAGAGGATCGAATACGCTGCAAAGAACAGAGGTAGCCTGAAAGCAGTGAAGATACGTCTTGGCATGTGGAAAAATCAGATGTATGCACTTTAGGTTAAGCAAGGCGATGTCATCACAAACAGGGGCAAAAAAGTCACAGCGGCCGAGGAGGCCCAGGAGTAGCCGGGACATACAGGATAATGCTGAACGAGACAGTAATTCAGAGGAGATAGATATGTCACCAGTAACGACCAAAAGAGTAAGGAAGGCTTTGAAAGAAATGAAAGGGGGCAAAGCAACTGGTGAGGATCAGATAACAGCAGACCTCTTGAAGGATGGTGGAGAAATTGTACTTGAAAAACTGGCAGACCTGTATACGCAATGCCTAATGACCGCAATGGTACCGGAATCTTGGAAGAACCCGAATATCATCCTAATCCATAAGAAAGGCGACATGAAGGACTTGAAAAATTACAGGCGATCAGCTTACTGTTAGTCGTCTAGAAGGTATTTGCCCAGGTAATTGCTAACCGAATCTCTGCAACCTTAGATTTCAGTCAACTTAAAGAACAAGCGGGGTTCCGTAAAGGTTATTCAACAATGGACCATATTCACACGATCAATCAGGTGATAGAGAAGTTCGCTGAGTATACTGAACCCCTATATATAGCCTTCATGGATTATGAGAAAGCATTTGACTCGGTCGAAAGCCTAGCAGTCATTCAGGCATTACGGAACCAGGGGGTAGATTAGCATTATGTAAGAATACTAGAGGATATCTACAATGGATCTACAGCTGGCATCATCCTCCATAGGGAGAGCAGTAAAATACCTATAAGGAAGGGTGTCAGACAAGGAGACACAATTTCTCCAATGTTATTCACAGCATGCTTACAAGAAGTATTCAGAACGTTGGATTGGGAACAGGTGGGTTTAAGGGTTAATGAAGAATACCTCAGTAATCTCAGATTTGCTGATGACGTTGCCTTGCTGAGTAACTCGGGAGACGAATTTCAAAGCATGCTTTCCGCACTGGGCGAACAGAGTACAACCGTGGGCCTGAAAATTAATATGCAGAAAACTGAAGTAATGATCAATAACTTCGGTACAGCACAGCAGTTGGAGATAGGAGGCGACGCAGTGGAAGTGGTAAGCGAATATATGTACTTACGCCAAGTTGTGACCCCAGATCCCAACGATGAGGCAGAGATAATTAGAAGGATCAGAATGGGGTGGGGTGCTTATAGCAGACATTCTAAGATAATGAATAGCAGGCTACCTTTATCGCTGAAGAAGAAAGTGTATGACAGCTGCATCTTACCGGTACTCACCTACGGGGCAGAAACTTGGAGGCTCACTAAGAGGGTTCAACTTAAATTGAGACCGACTCAGTGGGCAATGGAGTGGAAAATGATAGGTGTAACATTATGGGACAAGAAGAAAGCGGAGTGGGTCAGGGAGCAAACTGGTGTTAAAGACATATTTGTAGAAATTAAGAAGAAGAAATGGACATCGGTAGGGCATGTAATGCGAAGGCAAGATAACTGCTGGTCATTAAGGGTAACAGAGTGGATCCCTAGAGAAGGCAAGCGTTGCAGCAGGTGGCAGAACGTTAGATGGGCAGATGAGATCAAGAAGTTTGCGGGGATAAATTGGTCACAGTTGGCATAGGACCGAGGTAATTGGAGAATAATGGGAGAGGCCTTTGCCCTTCAGTGGGCGTAGATAGGCTGGTGATGATGATGATGAGTATTGTGTACTCACGAGTACACTGTATTCATGAGTACTCACACTCATTAGTACTCAAACTCCTGAGTACTCATACTCATGAATGCTGTACTCATGAGTACTCATACTCATGAGTAGTGTTCTCATGAGTACTGTGCTCACGAGTACTGGACTTACCCCTGTACTCACTCTTCATCGTACTCACTCGTGAGTTTGAGTACAAATGAGTGTACTCACGAGTGAGTACGACGACCTATGTCCATAAGGGATGGAAGCAGCAGCGGCAGAACAGGAAACTACACCAGAAGGTCGCAGATATCAATCGAGCCATCCAAAAACACTGCAGCGTGTTCTACCTCCAGCATTGGGCAGATGTTTACAGCGTGGCGGATGGTCAACTCCACGTGGGGAGGCAGTGGTAATTACTAGGGCACCTCCTTCACAAGACCAAGACAAAGTCCAAACCAGCGTGACAATGTCCGTAAAATACTGAACAAGTCGAACAGAAAGCTCGTCCAGGAAGAGTTCTTCAAACGAATCGTTGAAATGTACTTACAAAAAAAGAGCCACCTCTACTACGAGAGTCTGGCCAGCGAGGATCTGGACGGACACATCGACCTCTGGGATGTTCGTGCCGATGTCCAGGAGCTGAACTGCCCGTTGCCAGCGGGCCCGTATACCGTTTTGAGCGAAGTACTCAAGCATCTGAACGAACTGTCACTCGCCATCCTGACGGCCTTGTTCACAGGTGGTGGAAGGAGGGCAATCTACCCAAGTGCTGGAAGACAGCGAAGACGACCTTGATACCAAAGTCGGTCAAGCACCCGGCCATCGGGAATTTGGCGCCCGATGTCTCTGACGACCAACATGGGAAAGGTGCCGGAACATGTCCTCATCAACAGGTGGCAGGCGTACCTAGAGATTAACGATCTTAACAGCAGTCCATGATCGGTTTACGTAGGAAGCTGAGCACACAAGTTCCGAGTTTACCGATCAAGATGGAGGTCATACACAACGCGACGAAGAAAAACCATGCGATAGTGGGTCTGGACCTGCAGAGTGCTTTGGTCAAGGTGAAGCACTCGACAATCCTGTCTGAAATCGGCGCCCTGCGGAAGGGGCGCGCACGTACAACTTCCTCGGTGACTTCCTCTCGCGGCGCGCGGCCAAGATTCAAGCGGTAGACCACTCTCTGGACAAGCGCAAGATAAGAAGCGTGGGGACGTCCCAGAGCTCGGTGCTATCACCGCTTCTATTCAACCTAGTCATAATTAGAGTTGCGACAAGCTTGGAAGCCACACCCTAGGTCCGTCAAACAATATGCCCTTTCTACTTCACGCTGTGGGTGCCTGGTGAATGCGACGACCACGTTGAGTCCTCTCTTCTCTGAAACAGGTGGTGGACGCCTTTGAAGAACAGTTGAGGGGCACGGGCCTGAACTGTTCCCCGAAAAAGTTGTAGTTACTGAATATCCCACATAATTTTACACCCGAAAATGAGAGTGACATCAGCCTGCGCACGAGCCACGGGCAGACCATCCCAAAAGGTAGCCAAGAATACAGTGCGGTGGTTCTACACCGAGCGGATCCGCAGGAACAATGACACTGTCACCCCTCTGGTGGCCAAGGAAGCGCCCGCAACGCAGCTGATCAAGCGAGTGGCGAACAGGAGATCTGGAATGAGGAAGCATTGCCTGTTCAGACTCATCCAGTCATTCGCGATAAGCCAGTTACCTACGCGGCGTTCTTCCAGAACTGGTTGCTTCAGGAGCGCAACCGCCTGAACGCGGGCATGACGAAGGCGTACAAAGTGGCCATAGGCGTGCTCGACCGCACGAGCAAGGGAAAGCCCTTCGAGCTGGAAATGCATAAGACGCTAGAGAAGATTACTGAAGCCCATAAGGTCGATCAGATGAAGCGGCGCAAGGGTTCGAGTCTTATTTTTAGAACTCCCAAAGTGGCCTGGAATCTAGCAAAACGTTTTTGAAGGTTTCATGCTTATGCAGACATAAGTGTCTAGAAAAACTACTGATGTCAAAGTTCTTAAAACGCTTTCTACATGCAAGTGCACATAAGATGCTAAGATAGTATGTGTTTACGTGGGTGTTAAAATTTTCACATTTACAATACGGCGTCAGACTATTAAAAGGCGTGTGATTCAGCTGTGAATATACTCAAGTTTCTAGTGAAAAATATTTTTGCCAGAGTATGGCGGTTTTTAGTTTACTTGTGAATTGTCAAAAGATGACTCAATTCAGTTTTTATACCCTAATTATAGCTCACCGGGGAACATGTTTGCTGGTTGTATAGCCATATAAATAAGAAAAGCCTTTCGGCGTTCGACAGCGCACATTAGAGGCTGATCAAGAAGGAATAGCTACCTCAAGTCTTAATTCGGCCTTAACAGAGTGTTTCCACATAATTTGGGTACAGGTTTTAGTAATCATCTAAGCCGTTTACAAAAAGCTCAATTCTCTCTTTTCGTCATTAAAAGTGTGTGCAAAAGCCCTTTTCAGAAGGCAGATATGGCTGAAAATGCCCAAGCAGAGAGAAAATATCAAAATACACGTTATACAATACGTGCATACACTATCGCACGAAATCGAAAATGTGTAGCCATATAAAATGTGCGCATTGTATTCTAGGCCCCATGCAAGCTAGCCAAGATTTGCCCTTTGATGGCCAGTAAGTCGCCGATAGAATGCACCCAGGAGCACGCCACCAGCTACACACATTGCGCTAGCAATGACGTGTACAGTGTCTCGTTGGAACGCGGAAAGCTGTACATTGGCAAAACTGGTCGTTGGTAAAACGACCGTGCCAGAGAGCTACGGCTGGCTGTTAGCAGCAACAAGGGCGGCCACATGGCGGATTACTGAGTGCACTGCTGTTGCGCGCCATACCTGGAACAGATCTTTTTGAAGAAAGCAGGAATAGGTAAGAAAGAGAATTTTTATAAAAAAATCGGGGGATAACTGCATCAGCACGCCGCCACTAACGCTCATTGATAAATTGCGATCTTTCATTAGAGATAGTCTCTGGTCTCAAAGTTTATGCGTGTGTTATTCGGGTTGGTTCCGCGTCGGTACTATCAGTAGAGCGCGTGTGTGCGGACATTTCTATTGCTGTTACTTTTTTATCTGCATGCTGTGAGCAATTTTTAATCTCTAGCCGAAACATGAAATTTTATCTGTACCTTAGGATGTGTATAATACCCATGGCTTTAATGAATAAACAGTTGCAAGTTGCGCCCGTACGGAATATTTTTGTCTATTCGCCTTGGACTCTTTAACGCCCGTTTTGTTATATCCAATATTAGGTGTAACGCTAGTGACACGACAGGAGCGTCCGCGGTGAGAAAAAACCTAGGGTAAAATATATAATAGTTAAAATTACCAAACGAATTACACCATCTCCCCGAAGGGAACTATGTGGTGATGCAAAGCAGAATTGTTGGCGTCCATTCAGCTCATCGGACGGCGCAGCATGTCTCAACCGAAGCAGCAACTGAGGAAGAGGCGCGCCGACCGGGTTTATTATATAAAGCAGATGAAGTGGAGAGGATGAGATGACAGAGAAGGCGCACGTGCGCCGGTGTCGCGCAGCTGGCATGGAGAGAGTAGCGTCGGAGCAGCGCTCGCGCTATCGGTCGAATCGGTGGTCTCCGTCAGCTTTGGTGAGTAAAGGGTGTTGACGTTGGTGCACCGGCTGAGAGCAACGTACACGCCCTCGTCTTCGGAGCTTTGTCTTCGTCTCCTTGTACTTCTTGAGCGGTTCCCCTACGGAAAGATAACGGCGGTGTCTCGTCATGGATCTCGTCATGGATTCTTTCGTTGGCCAATCCCTAGGGGCATCCTGCCAAACTCATGATCAGAAGCGCTGCGGACGGGGCGAGAGCAACGTACACGCCCTCCTTTTCGCAGATGTGTCATCTTCCCCTTCCTCGTCTTCAGATGTTCTCCTACGGGAAGACGATGACGGTGCTTGAACGCGAAGCTATCTCGTGATGAATTTTTTGGTTGGCCAGTCGCTAGGGGCCTCCTGCCACAATCACCATCAGAGGCGCTGCGGATGGGGCATGGACGCGGGACATCCCCCCGAGCACAAGACTCTAAATTTTTCAGGTAGTCGTTTCCGTTGACGTTCAGCTTCGCGTGCCTTCATTGTATCAGAAGCTTCTTGACGTAGTTTGAACGAGTTAAGGACATAAGGCGCGTTCGTAGCACTTGCCCCTGTCTCTGTTTTGTGGCGCAGTGGGTGGAGGGCCGCGTACCTCCTCCCGTTTTGGCCACACAGTCGCGGGATCGAAAACGGGCACCGCTAACTGTTTCTTTTTTATAGCGTAAGGAGAGAGGTGCGAACAACGGAAGGACGCCGACATCACCCCGAGACCGCGAGCAAGGAATGCTTTGCATATAAAAATGAAATGAACTCGGGCTTGCTCCTTTATTATTCTAGCTAACAATCAGTGGAATATGACGATGACATAGTGGGCCACAAGGGACTCGTTTAGGATAATGGAAATGCCTATTACTCAAGGTATGGCGGAAATAACAATGTTCGAAGGCAAGGATTGGACTTGATAGGAGAGTGACAGCAGTGGTTGTAGGTGATAAAAGTACTCTTCGTTCTTCGGTATCTCTAATGGGCTCTTGATGTAATGATGATGATGATGATGCAGCTAGGTCTCTTACCAAGAGAGTGAGGAGTTACCAGCTCCCTTGTTTGTCGAGCCTTAAACCACTAGTGAAAGATGCGCAACTTTTTTTTCTGTCACAGGTCGTGATAACTGTACCATGGAACAAGCCTCCCGCCTAATAAATGTATATTCCCCAAAATTTGGAGCATAACCAGCTTTTATACAGTGTTCCGCAGCATTCACAGCATCCGTGCAGAGCTTTAAAGTCCCCTGCATGAAAATGTGGCCCATAAAAGTGGACGTTCTGCATGAGTTGAGTACGAGCATCGTAAAACCTTTTTTGTGCGGAATAATTATATTAGGCCTACTCATTGAGACCACGTCCACTTTTAAAGAAAGTGGTGAGCGTCAAAATAACTTGAAACTTGGTTCAGAAGTGTTAAAATTTCAAGTTGCCTGTCTTTATTTTCATGCCTGCATCAGTCAACTACAGTAAATTTATTAGGTTAAAGTAGGAAAAGTTGCACGTTTGTGAGGCCTTGGGCTGAAACGTAATATAAGTGTAACGGTGTGATCGCCTATGCAAATATCACTATTAAATGTCTCTGTGTAACAATCTCACTTCAAGCCTTTTCCTCTGCAACACGGCAGTTGCATCGATGGATAAAGTAATGCGCCAACTACCGTGGTCTTGTGGTGCGATTCCCTGAACAGATCCAATCTTGGTGTGTATTTAATAAGGGAACGTCAACGGATGATACGCTGAAGGTTATCAGTACTGAATACGATACCCTATTGTGGTTTTACCGATAAATGATTTTGTTAAAATTGATGAAAGCAGTTCTGTACAAAACACTCTTGTGCCGAACGTTGTCAATGCAAAACTATGACCCATCGTCATAGAAATACAATATTTTTAAAAAGCTGATTTACTTTTAGTAGCGTCAACTTTAACTGCTACGAACAAAACAAATTACACCATCTTCTCGTGAGGAACCATGAGGAGGGTGCAAAGCATTTTAGGGGTTCCGTGTTGGTTTCATTGTGTTGCTGTTATGTTGTTTCATTTATTGGAGCACGAATGGAAACGTAGTGTGAACCACCATATAGAGACAGAGAAATGTAGAGAAATACAGAGACAGCGAATAGACGGACACCGGCATAACCTGATCGAACACCTCCTGATTCGCGTCTTTTTTATTGCGTGCTCACGCTCCTACCCCGCTAACCACCCTCTTCATCCTCTTCCCTGGTTGAGCTGCAAGGCGCGTGGCGCTTTCCCTACGTGAAATTCAACATCCTTCTCTAAAGTTTTCAGTTCGCCGTTTCCGTTACTTGCAGCTCCGCGTGCCTTTGTTGTATCAGTAGCCTCTTGACGTACTTTGAATGAGTCAAGAACTTAAGGCGCGTTCCTAGGAACTGCTCCTGTCTTGGTTTTGTAGCGCAGTGGGAGGAGAGCCACGTACTTCCCGTTGCGGCCGGAGATTAGTGGGATCAAAACCGGGGCGCCAATATTTCTTTTTTTGATATTGTAGGGAGAAAGGTGCGCACAACGGGTGGACGCCTGACGTAGCCCCGAGCAAGAGATGGTTTGATTCTAAAACGAGTCGCTACCTGTTTTATCCAAACGAGCACACTGATTTTTTGGCACGGCTGGTAGTTTCGTTTCAGTGGACCATAGATCTCGATCTAACTCAGGCTCAATTAAATCGGGTGACTCGCAGATCTAGCGTGTAGGTTAATACAAAAGCTGGATTGTATCTCCTCTCTCGCTGAATCTTTCCATCGCCCATAAAGTGACCGATTACATCTTTCGACTCAATAAATCTTCCACCACATTAGATCTTATGGCCACAAGCAACCCGTCAGTTAACCCTCGGTCACCTACAATATCGCTGCGTCGACTGCGCATTCAGCTGCAACCGTGGCTCTCGTGTGCCCGTTTCACGGTTCGCCAATTTTTCTGGCGAGGAGGGGCATGTGCACTGGACGACAGTATTGCATTCTGTTGCATTCTGACACTGTTGCACTACGTGTCCAGTGTGGCATTTGGCGCTCCCAGAGTGCTGCTAGGCGACGGCACCAACCCTTTTACTGCACCCGAAGATTCCGGCCTATCAACTGGTGAATGCGCATCTGTCGAGGACATAAACATGACCCAGTCCCTGGTAGTACCAGAACTTCCCAAGGAGCGACACATACTTGTTAAGAGGTAGACAAAATGCCATTTATTGTCGATTTTGAGATAGAGTGGGTCAAAAAGAATTTCGAAGGATTTGAAGGCACTTCTCGGGATTGCAATGAGACAAATTTATTTCATCTCTCCAATCTTGGTGTAGACGCACTTAAGAATTTCTGTTTTTGAGCGTAGTTGTAGCCCTTAACACGATGTTGGAAACCGTACCAGCTTATCGGGGCCGTACGAATCCCCGAAAACACTTTTAAGTGAGGAGTAACTTAAGACCGCACAATGTCCGTCCGCGTCCGAGCGAATAGCGTTTGCCATCACAAAAAAAAAATACACAGGCACCGGCAGGATCCGACCCTGCGTCTGTCAGACCAAACTTAGTTAGTGTCAATCGTCTTACCCATTGGGCTACGACCATGATTCAGTACTAGATTGCAACGGCTTGCTCCCTCGCCTGTGACGGTGCGGAGTATCTTAAGACCGCCCAATGTCCGTCCGCCGCCATGCGTTTGCACACCAAAATCAAGCGACATGCGATTTGAGCCGTGATTTGCAGTTTCTTTACGGAATATTCAAGGTGCAACTCACGGCTCAAATCGCCAGATGGTCCGCACGAAAATCAGATTTCAGTCGGGGCGCAACTCTGATGTCATTTCGAGTTCCGGTACTGCGCACCCTCGCCACCATCAACGGAGTGGGGATGCTGCCATTTATGAAACAGCGTTTCCGCTGCGGGAAAGAAGATGTGGCGCCAGTGCATATCGTGGGTGACGGAGTGGGCAACAGTGCATGCGTGGATGACATTTGGAGGCACAAAGGGCAAGCAGTCTTGTATCTACCATGAACTCGGCTCGTGCGGCCAGCAAGTGGCGCTTACGCGTGCTGTTCACCCACCAGACCAATTTCCCGTTCTTGCGAAGGCATGCTGACATTTGCTTCGCTAGGTATTTTGAGCATAAATCGCTGTTGTTGCTTCGCTTTTTTGGTTTTAATAAGATACTGAGCGGTGAAACAGTGCCGTCTAGTTTTTTTAACTGCACACTGTTGTTTTTTCAAGATACTTCAGTATACTGCATTGTACACCAAACCCCGCATGGCAAGCAGGGCGCGCGACACATTCAGTGCTTGAAATTGTTGCGCTTTATCCTTGACAATCTTATTTCTTTTCTTTCACGTGCAAAGAATTTGACTTTTTATGTGGTCGGTGAAAAGAGTAGCATTCGCTTAAGATGTCACAAGGGGGGGAATGTTTGGGCTGTGCGTGTTGCTTCACAGCAAAACCAGTACCGTTTGATTGTTCACTAGTTTGAAATGCTTCATTTGCGGCTTTGGAAGGTTTTCACGTTATCAATGCTAACCGCAAACGTGTTTTACGGCTGTTGTGGGGTGAGACGCAGTTTCTTTGTAGGCTTATTCTATATTTTAAACTCTTAGAATATTCTACTACATGCACAGGCAGCTTTCTTTGGAAAAAAAGGTGTCCGGATGTCATATTGTGATTATACCGACCTTTCATATAATTGAGCAGTACATTTAAAGCTCAATAATATAGCGTATGTACGCTCGAGGTTTAAAACCTGTTTGAAAATATCGCGGCTTGCTCCTGTACAAGGGTTGTGCCTCAGGGCAAGATTGTAGGCAAACTGCAGCAATTGCTCCCCCACTTCATCAAGCCGACACTTCAGCAGAAATATTTCTCTCTGGAGATTTCGTGAAGATCTCGCCTTCGTAAGACTGCGTTGGAAAAAGCCGGGTGTTTCCTTTGGTTCAAACACTTGCAGAGGTGAACAACGTACTTGTACGTTTATTCAGGTGCACTGCGCCTCACTTGGTCGAGAAGACACAGGAACAACAGACCACCTGCCCTACACCACGTGGCTTGATCAGAATGCATGTCGCGACATGTACTGTCAAAAGGGTGCGAGAACATATGCATCACATACGCGTGGCGCCAACCTGGATTCATGTATTGACCTATCTACTAGCGGAGGTGGGTGAAGGGCACCCTGCGCATGCAGCCCGTTGCCGGCGTGTGGGAAATCCCGAGTTCTTCACATCCCTAGCTTTTCGGCTCACACCTATTTCTGCCGTCTGCCACCAGGTGGTCCGGAATGAGCGTAACTCTAAGGACGGCGATCTTTTCTGTGCGATTACTCGTACCTTTCATATTATTGTTACGTGGCAGAGACACGTAAGTTGGAGCTAGTTATAAATCAGAATAAGCTGGGAAGCACTCGATTAGGCAGCAGCGTGAGTCCGAGGCCAAGCCTTGTTGTTCTCGTCGTCTTCCATTAGTGGCGCAGCGCCAACCGCATGTTTGGCACAAACAGGGATTGCCCCATCACATGACCCCCGGTGGAAAAGGCACCGTCTCGGTGCTGTCTAAGGAGAACTGGTCAGGGGGCTGATATGGCTTGAAGCCGGCGACATGTGCAACACTGGTAGGCGGGACAGTAGAGGACGAGGCCCCAGTAGAGACGGTAGGAGCAACCTAATACGTCACATCTGTGACACGACGCAACACTTTTTATGGACCAGAATAGGGTTGCAGGAGTTTTTCGGACAGGCGAACACAACGTGCGGATGACCAGAGCAGGACGACGGAGCCCGGAGTAAAGTGGACGGTGTGGTGACGTTCGTCCTACCGTGTCTTCTGCGAGACTTGCGACGCAACAAGGTGGTCTCGAGCCAGCTGAAGAGCTTGATGGGTGCGAGTGATAGCATCGCGAGCGTATTCAGAGCAGAAGACAGGAAGGAGCGAGTCCAAAGGCAAAGCCGGTTTACAGTCAAACAATAGACAAAATGGGGAGAAGCCGGACGTGTCACGCCGGGAGGTGTTGTACGCGAAAGTTACGAATGGTAATGGAAGGTCCCAGTCTTGGTGGTCAGAAGGCACGTACTTAGACAGCATGTCGGTCAGCATCCGGTTCACGCGTTCGGTGAGGCCAATGGTTTGCGGGTAATACGCAGTGGCAAGCTTGTGTTTTGTCCACCAACAGCAGAGGATGTTGTTGATAACTTTAGACAGAAAGTTGTTTCCAAGGTTAGTTAGAAGCAGGCGGGGAGCGCCTTGGTGCGGAAAGACGTCGTACAAAAGAAAGTCAGCGACGTCAGTCGCACAGCTTGCTGTAAGGGCGCGGGTGATGGTGTACCACGTCGTGTATTCTGTCGCAACGGTGACCCACAGGTTTCCAGCGGTCGACAGTGGGAAGGAACCAAGTAAATCGAGACCCACCCGCAAGAACGGCTCACGCGGAATGTCGATATGTTGAAGTTCTCCAGAAGGAAGTCTGGGAGTCTTTCTTCGACGCTGCCAGCTGTCACACGAGGCAACGTATCGGCGCATAGATCGGTAAAGGCAAGGCCAGATGAACCTACGGCGCACTCGATCCTAAGTTCTAGTTATCCCTAGGTGGCCTGCGGTGGGTGTGTCGTGTAGCTGGTATAGGACGGTCGAACGCAGGTGGCTGGGCAAAACGTGGAGGAGGTTCGTACCGTCAGAACGGAAGTTATGGCGGTATAAGATGCCATTTTGTAGGGTGAAGTTGCACGTTGAAGAATCGGGAGATGAAGAGATCATGCGTTGAATGAGGGAACGGAGCGACGGGTCACGGCGCTGCTCATCCCCGATGTGGAGAAAGTCAGATATGGCGAACATGCAAGCGACATCAGCAGTTGTGGTGGTCTCAGAGGGCTCAACAGCGTGATGTAAGAGGCTGCCAGCATTCTTATGCAAGCGACCCGACTTATACGGGACGGAGAACGTATATTCCTGCCGAAGTAATGCCCAGCGACCAAGCCATCCAGTGGGGTCTTTCAAGTTGGTAAGCTAGCACAGCGCATGGTGATCTGTGATGACTGTAAAATGTCTGCCGTGCAAGTAGGGACAAATTTTGCCAGGGCCCAGAAAACAGCATGGCGCTCTCGATCTGGAATTGAATAGTTGCGCCCGGAGTTGGACAGCAAACGGCTGGTGTACGCAATCACGCGGCTTTGACCGGCTTGCGATTGGGTCAATACGGCACCGATCCCGTGGCCGCTTGCGTCGGTACGCACTTCAGTGGGAGATGAAGCATCGAAGTGTCCCGAAATTAGCGATGACGTTAGGAGCGAAATCAAATTTCAGAATTCTTGGGCTTGATCTGGACCTCATGTGAAAGTGGCACCGTTCTTCAAAACGCCCGTAAGAGTACGAGTTGCCTGGGTAAAAGTTTCAATAAAAAGGCGAAAATAGGAAGAAAGTCCGACAAAGCTGCGGACAACGTGAGTCGAGCGCGTCACGCGGAAATCGGTGACGGCTCGAACTTTGTCGGGATCGGGCAGAGCTCCAGAGGCGTCGACCGGGTGCCCAAGAATTGTTATCTTGTGGTGGCCAAAGCGACACTTCTTGTAATTTGTTTGGAGACTAGCGCGTCGAAATATTTCAAGGATATCTCAGAGCAGCTCCAAGTGTGTCTCAAATGTGGGTGAGAAGAAGATGACGTGTTCTAGATAACATAAGAACATGGTCCCCTTAAAACGGCGGAAAGGGAGTCCATCATTCTCTTGAAAGTGGCCGGACCATTGCACATACCAGATGGCATAACCCGAAATGATAAAGGCCATCAAGGTCACAAATGCAGTCTTTTCGCAGTCCTTCTCATCAACAGCTATCTGTCAGTAACCAGACCTGAGGTAAATCGACGAAAAGTATCTTGCACCATGCAGGCAGTCGAAAACGCCGTCAATGTGCAGAAACGGATAGTCATCTTTTCTCGTGATCTTGTTTAAATGCCAATAATCGACGCAAAAACGCCACATGCCATATTTCTTCTTGACTAAAACCACCTGAGGTGCCCATAGACTGGAAGTCGCCTCAATGATGTTCTTGCTGAGCATTTTCTCGACCTCTTGTTGGATCACGATGCGTACAGAATGACATATGCGATATGGGCGTGTTTGCGCCGTAGCTGCATCACCAGAGATGATGCGGTGTGTCATAGCGTTTGTCGTACTCAGTCGACGGCTGCCTAAATCAACGATGTCATTATAGGAAGTCCAGAGATTGCGAAGAGCGTCGGCCTCCATTTGCGAAAGATCGGGGGCGATCATCGCTGCTACTTCATTCGCTGAGAGTGATGACTGCACGGTGGGACCCAAAGGAGGAGTCACGGGCTCTAACGGGGTAGTGGCGATATGTGCTTTCAAAGGGCAAGGTGATAAAACTGCCATTCCTTTCAGTAAAACTTGAAGGAAGGAACCGAAGTTGAGGAACGGCATACAGGTATTGTTGTCAACAATTGTGGCTATAGTATGCGGAATAGTAATGTTGCGTGTCAAAAGCAAATCCAGAATAGGTGAAACGACGTAGTCGCCATTTGCAAAAGGGGAGGACGGGGATAAGGAGATGCAGCTAACAGGATTTGGGGCTAACGAACGTGTTCGGTGTTGCAACAGCGCAGCTGGGGTGCGTCGGAAGGAGAAGGGAGAGGGAATTGGCGGCAGAGGAGCCCAGTAGAACAGTCGATGAGAGTGGCATGCTCAGAGAGAAAATCAAGACACAGAATGAGGTCGTGTGGACAGTGTTCCAGTACGCTAAACAGAACGGCGGTTTCTTGGTCACCGATTGTATGCGAGCTGTGCACATTCCGACGACCGGAGGCGTGCAGCCGTCGGCGGCTCGAACTACAGTGGACGTTGGCGGCGTTAGGCCTTTGTGGAGACCGTGGCGAAGGCTCGAACTCTTAAAGGAAATCTGGCCACCGGTGTCAATATGAGCTCGCACTACAACTGGCGTGATCGTGACTGGCGGCGTTGCGGCAACGGCGATCGGTTCAATCTGGTGATTGGACTGGTAGAGTCTGACAGGTTGAAGTTAATTCTGGAAGAGAAGCAGCTTTGCTGGTCATTAGAGTTGCCAAAGGGTGGTCGAGGACTGTAGTTGGCGTAGCCGTTGCGGACGAACGGGATCCAGCGGTTGCGAGTGTACAGGGCGATGTGGCCGACTCCAAAGCATGTGAAACAAATCGGTTTGTCGTCCGGGGTATACCACTCAGCGGGGTTCCGGCGAGGGTAGCGTGGATTAGGATAGTCGATGTGGGGACCGGGAGACCTAAACTGTCGTTGGAAAGTAGAGCCAAACGCGCACGCGGAGTGAAGGCCCTGGTGGGCAATTTTGTCGCGGACAATGGCTTGGATGGGGGAAACGGTGTGGAGCTCGTTCCGATCCCGCCCGTATAGCACCGCAGTAGTAGAGGCCATAGCCTCCATTTCTCGGTGCGCGATTTTTGCTATATCTGGCGGCGGCGGTACGGGATCGTGCAGGCGTGAAATACGGGCTGGTGGACTTCCACCTTCACTTGAAATCGTGGCTACTGTGTGCGGAAGCCTTCTGAAATTGTGGGCGATACGGTGTCCTTTGGCCTCTTCGAATCGGCGACATTCCGTAATGATGGACTCCACTGTGGCACAATGTAAGCACATAAAAGGTAGAATGCGTCTTCCGCATTGCCCTTGAGTATATGGCCTACTTTATCGGACTCTGCCATGGTGCTGTCAGCCTTAAAGCAAAGGGCCAAGACGTCCTGGATATAAGTGACGTAAGATTCGTTCGGCGTCTGGGCGCGCGATGCGAGCTCCATTTGAGCAGCAAGCTGACGGCCAAGGGGCTTTCCGAATACCGCTCGCCGCTTCGTTTTGAACACCTACCAACTGGTAATTTCGGTCTCATGTGTCTCAAACCAATTTCGCGTAGGAATTTCTTTTTTCAGGTAGAAGATCTTATTCACCAGCATGATGGTAGGGTCCCACCTGTTGTGAGTGGGGCAGTCCCTGTTTGCGTCAAACATGCGTTTGGCGCTGACACGCTCAAAGAGGCTGAGCCAGTCGTCAACATCAATGTCGTCTGTTTCGGTAAACAGCCCATGTTCCCGAGGATGAGACACGAGGACGAGGGGTGTCGTCGACGCGGGCGATTCATCGGTCGGCATGGTGACACGAGGAACAGAGCTCCTCAACGAAGCTCCGTGGTGCGTGGAGCAGGTGGAGCACGATCGGGTGAGGGTATGGAATGAGGTGTTCTCTCGTACCCAGCACATACCAAGGTTGTTACGTGACAAACACACGTAAGTTTCAGCTATTTAAAAATCAGAATAAGCTGGGAAGCACTCGATTCGGCAGCAGTATGAGTCCGGAGCCAAGCGTAGTCGTTCTCGTCGTCTTCCATCAGTGGCGCAGCGCCACCGCAGGTTGGGCGCAAACAGAGATTGCCCCGTCACAATATCCTGCGATTTTTTTCGTATCATGTTATCTTTGGAGTTACAGCTACCAGTATATAAACTATCGCGTCAGTAAATTGGTTCCACAAGGTTCCTGAGGAGTTTAAAGTGTGAGTATTGCGGAGAAGTTTCGAGTATTGCGGGAAACCTGCTGTCACCCCCAGAGCAGACCCCATGTTGATCACTGTGTGGGTGCTTTGCCTCGGGGTTTTATCAGTGCGGGTTCCAAATAGGTGGCGTTTTTTATGCCTACGCGCGTTACTGCCGCATTGAATAGGAAAAGAATAATTTGGGGATAAAGCCAAGCGGTGGTGCGAGTTCTGGGTGCTGTTACAAATCATCGGTGTGTGAGCGCGCGCGCTTGTGTGCATGTGTGTGTGTGGGTGTGTGTGTGTGCAGGCGCGTGTCTGTGCGTGCGTGTGTGTGTGTTTGTGTTTGTGTGTGTATGTGTGCGTGCGTGAGGGTGTGCGAGGGCGTGCGGGGGCGTTCGCGTGTGTCTGTGCGTGTATACGTCTATGCGAATATAAATGCGTGCGTGCGTGCCATCGTGCTTGTGTGCGTTTCTTGCGTGCCTGCGCTCGTGCGTGCCTCCCTGACTACGTGCGTGCGTGCGAGCGTGCGTGCGTGCGTGAAAGCGTGCGTATGTGTTAGTGTGCGTGCCTACGTCAGTGCGTGTGTGTGCATGTGTGCGTCTGTGCGTGTGTGTGCGTGTGTGTGCGTGTGTGCGTGCGCGTGTGTTTGTGTGTGTGTGTGTGTGTGTGTGTGTGTGTGTGTGTGTGTGTGTGTGTGTGTGTGTGTGTGTGTGTGTGTGTGTGTGTGTGTGTGTGTGTGCGCGCGCGTGCGCGTGCGTGCACCGTTAGGTAGACCACGGAAAGTAGAGACGGCGGTAGAACAGCCAGGTGAACATAAAACAGTCGTGAATGCCATTGTGTCGTAATAGAATGTTTGGTTGTGTACATTTGACTTGTCTCTGGTTTCCCTCTTTGAACAGCCCCGAGGGAGAATTCATGTGACGACACATTTATAATGTTCGTGGGTATCGTTTACGGCTTTCGAAGTCGCACCACATTCAGAGCCTGGATTGAAGCCAAATTTTAGTGTATTTTGCCTAATTATATAATTAGTGAACTTACTAGAGAAGATTCCACCTTGTCAAGCAGCAACGCTAGGCAAATAATTCCAAATAGAAAGTGGCATACCAGTTGGAAACACTTCCGATACAATAGTTTCCACAGTATTTTTCAGCGTACTCATGCATAATTTACAACACCACTACGTGAGGCCGAGTTCAGACTCTTGCCGCAGCTGTCGTAATATCTTGAAAGAATGACGCCTTCTCACGTCCTAATAAACCGAACTGGGTGACATGGCGTTTTCTTATGTTCATAAATTACCTAATGGCTTTTGCGTCGAAGTGCTCCCAGATGTTTGCCGCACAAAGAACCACATGTGTGCTGCCGCTTAAAAAGTGACAGGTCAGCGACGAAAACAATACCGCTGTCTGTGCTTATCGCTACAACGATCAGTTGCGAGGGGGGCACATCGCCGGCGTAAATGGCGCAGTAAATGCCTAAATCGCTGAACTGTCGCATTTCAAGCGGTAGCGCGCCGATGGCTGTTTGTGTCAAAACATTTGGGAGCGCTGCAATTAGGACGCCCAAGAGTCACGTCACGTGGTCTTCTTGTAATTTTCCCGTAAACAAAAAAAAACATCATTACTGAAGTGATAGAAAGACGTAAACTGTTTCTTTGGAAATTCTGAAAACCATTCTGCAACTTTCAAATTCAATTTTTTTTCTAGCTTTGTTGGTTCAGAGTTGGCTAATTACGCGTGACTGATTATGTGATTAGGCAAGGTGCAAAAATTAGTGTGACCCACTACATATAAAATAGAGCAACAAGCATTTGGTGACGTCGTCTTAGAGTGCATCGGTATATTTTTTTAAACTCCAGCCGAAGTTAGCCGAAACAGCCTTATGTATAGTACTATGGTTGAGAAATGACATTTATTTGAGGATTGATTAGAAAGCTGGGTAACTGATTAGACAGACTGATTGAATTTAATGAATTTATAATAAGTACCACTGCACCGCGAAAATATTTTGTTTGGATTATAATGAACTACTTCCTTTTTGTAGTGATCTTTGTTTAGCGACGAAAAGAGCCTTCCGATATGCCGTGTGTTCTGATTGTTCCGTTTGCGAAATGGCACCGTGCGTATTTTTCGGCATATCGCCGTTCGTGCAGTCGTTCCAAGATGGCCGCAAATGTCCACAATGGCTTCTGGGCTCTGGTAGGTAAAGCGTAGGCTGAAATTCTTCCCAAAATTACGAGAACCGGATTTAAAAATTTGGGTAACACTACACTGATTTTGAAATATGCTAAAGTACGAAGAAACAATTCTCGTAGGTAGCTATTCCGGCAACCTTTGTGAATGCCTTACTCTCCTACATGCTGGAACGAAGAAGCGGAAGTTGATGCAATCGTCTTTGCATTCCGACTAGCTCAAGTACCGAACATATGCGTTTACATTTTTAGAGACTCAGATGACATTAGACTATTTGCTCAAGACAGAATACGTAACAGCTTAGGAAAGGTATCTCTATTCCCAATAAATAAAGTTATTAGAATACCTAAAAGCTTATGTAAGATATTTTCATCCCCACTAAATAAAGTTAACTTTATTGGGACACCTTGGCAGAAGGGCTGTAAGAGAACGAGGAACCGAGAAGGAGGCACGTGAGCTTACAAACCTTGCTCCTGGCCACCACGATTACGGCAATTATCGTGGTCACGAGGAGCCATTGATAATAATCGAGGAGCCATTTCTGGAAACACTGAAAACGTGTCCTCATCCAACTCTAGAAACACAATTCTTCTCCGTGCCACAAGGGGTCTCAATTCTGACGAATTGCAAACTGCATATACAGATGACAAACTAACACAAGTATCTACAAATCTACGTTGGCGAAGCTTCAAAGTCTCCTAAAATCGGGAACACATCCATCCTCTGCCGAGCAGCCTAGCCATTTCCAAGTGTACGCTGTTGGGAGAACAGCTCCAACATGCCCCATTTACTCCATTCTACGCACCTCCTTTTTAACAAGATGGCGAAGCCTAAAATGAGGGGGCCCTTAGATTTGAAAAAAAAATTATTTCCTCCTCTCCACACCCGCACCAATTGTTTTCATGGACCCTTCTTGAGGAGACGGGCGAAAGGAATAACGTTTTATTAGACAAATATTCAGGCAAAAAGTACCGTGAAACCGCCGCTGTCGTATGATATCCAGTCAGGTTCACTACCATTGGAGTGAGGTTTGCCTTTGGGCCGCCGCTTTTAGTATCTCCCATCAGATCGTCTTCGGTTCTGTTCAAGCGGTTTGCAATAGAAAGCTTCATATATGACTTGGTGGCAACGTCAACTCGTCCCGCTTCCGCTCGTCGGAAATACTTCCTCCAATTGGTGCTTAGAAAAGGGGGTTCTTAGATTCGCACGCACACTTTATTCTCCGAATTTTTTCCGGAGAGTAGGGGAGGGTGCTTTGAATTTGAGGGTGCCTAGAGTCCTTTAAATTGCTATATTCCTCTTTTATGACCACGTAGAAGGCAGCTTGTGCTATCTCGTTACCTCAAGATCACCGCCAGTTGACTGAGGGCACAAAAAGGACGTTTCGCATATTGTACCATAGGCATAATGTTCCACTTCTTAGCTTTCTACCTTTTGCACACCCCCTTTTTTATGCCCTAATAACTCCTTCCACAAAAAACATCTTTACTATCTTCCTACGCAAACCTGCATCGTTCAGTTCAGCCTAGACAATATACCATCGCACTTTGAAACACTGACAATGTCCTTTTCTCACTCAAGCTGACCACTACCCTGTTTTTTTCTTATTAATGACCACCACCCCAAAGTTACAACCGTTCATGATCACACCTTAAACCCCATAACTGGAGAAGGGCTCTGTCTCTCGTTGGATGCGTTGATTAAAAATCCCGGGCTAACTCCAATAACGTCAAATCTGGTTAGGGGTGATGCATGCAGTGTATAAGTGTATTCTTGGCGCATTGCCATTTTTGCCAACGGAGATGAAACCGTTGGCTGGTGGAGGCATACAACTTTGCTGTAAAGGTTTCTTGTCTTAGAAGCACGAAGCTCTCTAGCGCGATGCGCAAACGAGTGCCCCGCGGTTTTTTTTTTGTAAGCGTTGCATATAGCACGAGGCGTCAAAGAGTTTTCCGGTGTTTTACTACCGTGACTACTTGAGACGAGGATTAAAATGAGTACAAAATAAGCCTACAGCACCAGCCCCTAATACGCTTCGCCCTTAAAGGCCTTGCTGCTAGTCTTTCTCACTTTGGTGACTCAGTGCTCCTACAGCACAAGTCAAAAATGCTGTACTAACTCCGTTCGAAAACGCTTCCTTTAAAATTATTTGTATCAACCTAGGGGGACCGCCATCAAGGAGAAATTGAGTCAATCCAACGTTACAGACCGGGACCGGTTACGTGTAAACGTGCACACTGAAGGCGAGGACGAGGACCAAGACACCAAAACGTGTTGGACGTGGGCCAAATAGCAACGCGAATTTTTCAAGAAATTCACGCAGACGATTACTACTACTACGCATGTTCCCTTCCTATACAGCAGGCTTAACCACATGTTGGCGGCCAGGCATGGTCTTACTCGAAGGTGGAAGAGACAAAGACATAACAAGAAGCTTCGAAAAGTATACATGCACCTTACAAGCGAGCGCACGGGTATGCGGAGCAGCTATGCTGAGAAAATTCGAAGAAAATGTGTGGCAACCTACAAGGCACCCTCTCTACGAAGACGGCTTGGAAGCTGTTGCAGCACCTGATTGAACCATTGAAACGCAAATGGGCAAGCGGTCGACACATCACAAGGACGGTCAACAGTTACGACGGGGACTGGGAGAAGCTCATTCGTGAACTCACCAGTAAGAATCTCAAGGTTGAGAAAAGCGGTAACCCAACTCTCGAGTACGAAGGGGATAGCAACGTTGAGCTAGACGAAATCTTCACTGAACAGAGGGGGTTGCGGCCATTGACGTAAGTAATTAAAGCAGCGCACCGGGAATTGACGCCGTTACATTCAACATGCTTAAAAATATCAGTGATCAAAGCCGAGCGGAACTGCTTAACCTCGCCAACGGGGCCTGGTAGAAGGGTTCATTACCCAAAAAATGTTAAGAAGCGGAGGTGGGTTTTATTCCCAAACCAGGAAACCCACCCCACATAGAAAACCTGTGCCCCACCACTCTTACGTCATGCCTGGGGAAGGTGGTCAGACGTATAGTTTTCAAAAGAATACAGAGATATTAAGACGTCACCGATAAGAAGCCACCGCCCATTTACGGGTACCGGGGGCACCTAAGCACGCAAGACATCTTGGTGCAACTACACGAGCTGGTAATCAAGATAGCAAAGAACCCTACGCCAATAGCTATCCTGGCTCTCGATCTCAAGAAAGCCTTCGACAACGTTACTCACGAAATCATTCTCCGTAAACTGCGTCAAACTGATGCAGAAAGTGGAAATTCAAGTATGTGGAGGTCTTCCTAAGTGATAGAACAGCAACAATAAAAATTGGAGAAGAGATGTCCAACCCGATAGCCCTTGGAGACAGAACACCACCCATGGGTTGGTTCTCTCGCCACTTCTCTTCAACCTGGCACTTCTCCCGCTCCCAGCCCTGCTTCAACGAATGGAGGGCATAGATCACGCTCTATAAGCCAACAATAGCACTGTGTAGACGTCAAGGGCAGGGTCAGAGAGTTGAATGGAGGAGACCCTACGGAGAGTGGCAGAGACCGTGTACAAATTCGCTGATTGTGCGGCCTCAATTGCTCGCCGCAGAAGTCGGAGTTGCTAGTCACCAAGCCAAGAAGAAAGAAAAGAAAACAAGAGAACATTCGCGTCACCATCGACTGGACGAACCATGCGCTAACCACGCAAGCACGTATCCTGGATGTCATCTTCAAGAACAATGGCAAGGCAGGGGCGTCGATCGCCCAAAACAGGATTTCTACATAACAAATTTCCAACGCGTTTACAAAGTTCATAAACAAAAGACGAGGATTGAAGGAGGACGATGCTATGATGCTTGTACAGGCCTTCGTGACGTCGCGCCTCGTTTACGCTGCACCCTACCTCAATTTACTCAAAAAGACGGGGACCATTGAACGTCAAAACAGGCAAGACAAACAAGGTGGCGCTGGGCATGCCGAAGCATTCGTCGAACGACAAGTTTCTCGGCATGGCGAAGCACAACATTGTTGAAGAATTAATAGAAGCTCATTTGTTTAATGAAAGAGGTCGGCTCAGTCATACTTCGGTGGGACGTCGTGTTCTTGCCACGTTGGGAAAGCAATAGGCAGACCGGAAGGAAACGGGACCGTTACCCAGGTTATGGGCGCATAAAGTAAATAGTAAGGCTCTACCTCGAAACATTTGGCCAGGCGGCAACGAAGGCCGCAGAGTGTCAAAATATCGGCCTAGACGGAGACTCTGGGCCAAATAGAAGTAGAGGAAGCGGGGGTCACTATTTTCACAGGCGCATCGGTACCAAAGTTTTCATCAAAATCAACGCTGACAGTTACAACCCTGGATGTGCTCGTAACCACCGCCTCTATCAAGACGTCTTTTCTGGAGATGCCAGAAGAGGCCACAATAGCACTAGCGCTCGCGCACCCAACCTAGGAAGAATAATCACCGAATCGAAACAGGTGTATAACAGTTATAGAAAAATGTGGGTGTCTCTTGCGGCACTAGGTATTGTAAACAGCAAATGCGACGTATCTGAAAGGAAAGTTGCATTGATATGCACACAGGCTCACTCTGGGCTGGATGGCAACAAACCTGCCCGCCAGTTCGCCCGAGAGATGAAACACCAGGTAGATGAAGGGGAGCCACAGTCAATAATTATTTATAAGGATATTGCCAACAATTACAGGACAGAGAGCCGACGTTACCGCGATACTCACAAATGGCTTGGCAGAGAACAGCAAGGGATTTATTGGCAGATACAAGAAGGATCATCCCCGCACCCTTACCTCCAAACCAAGATGATGATGATGGTCGGATGATCATGGTGCAAGCCCAACCCCGGCAAAGAGCGCCAAAACAATAGTTATATATGAGAGGTGAAACCATAAACAATAAGATAAGTAAAAAACAAACAAACCAGGAAACGACAAGGAGCATCGCTGGTGTATAGAAGCAGGGAGTGATCATGCATGGTATGAATGAGAAGGAGAGGTCTAAAAATTTAACTTTTTAAATATTTACAAAACACACATGAGAGAAAATATTGGTTCGTCAGGCAAGCAAAACTGTGGGTGTGGTTGTACGTGTAGCCTGTATAGTTGGGGAAAGTCTTTACGTCGCGTTGTGTGAAGTGCTGTGCATTGAATGATTATTTGAAATACGAATAGGGCCTCTCTGCATCTGCTGCACTGGGGTCTTGAAGATCCTGTGAGCAGATACGAATGCGTTCCATGGGTGTACCCTATCCCTTGCTTACCCAAGGCGCCTTCCGTGTGTTCGTTGCGTGTGTCAGTGGTGTATGGTCTCAAGCGTGGTTTTATAACGTTTAACTTGTTATCTGTCTGTTCACTCCAGTGTGTTCTATGTTTTACGCAAGTGTTGTCTTATGTGTCGCTTGAGGTTTGTATATGGAACGTTTGGTAGGTCTACACTGTTCCTGAGTGCAGCAGCAGTTGACCTCTCGTCTGCCAACTCGTTCCAAGCGATCCCAGCGTGTCCTGGGACCCAACAGAGGAGCAGCGCATGCTTTTGCTAATGCACAGACATAAAAGCGTTGAATACAAGATTAACTAGGTGGTTGAGGGGGGGGGGGCTTGTGTGATGATAGTGCGCGAACAACACTCAAGAAATCTGTATAGATGACAGAATTGGACTTTCGATACGCTTCTGCTGAAAAAAGTTTTGTGTGCACGATCATGGTTCTGGCTGCATTGAAATTTGGACAATGAGCACCGCAGGACACCATAGCGGACGTTTTAGAAGCGTCACTGTAAATTTCTGCATATGATTATTTAAACTGCAAAGACAGAAAGTGCTGCACTATTGCAACTTGCGGTACCCGATGTTTGTCAAGTTTCATAAAAGAAAGATCGCAGGACACAGGACTAACTTTCCAAGGCGGTAAAATGTCTGAAAAGAATGAGCTGTACACTTCTAAAAAAGCGAAGCGCTGAGATGCGAGGCTCGCTCTCTCACTCTAAGCTAAAAGGGCAGAGGGACGGATTAGCAATTTAAAAAGACCAGAGATGTGGAGCCAGGTTAGAAAGGTGGTTGTTCAGCGATGAAATTTTAAAAGCATAAAGCAAGTCTATGTACATCTGTTGGTTCTCAATGGACCACTTTTTACACTCGACATTGAAACCTTTGACCGGGCTATTGCGAAAAGCACCCGATGCAAAGATGTAACCTACAGTGTAGCACTGGCCAAAGCATTCGCAATGCTCTTTTAGTCGCCGAACCATACACCACACAGCCATAATTCAAACGAAAACCCACCAAAGCCGTATAGAGCCACAGCAGTGATTCTTTGTTGCAGTGTTCTTTGTTCTTTGTTGTTGGATCGATAGGTTGCAGGAGTTGAAGGGTTCTTCCCTTCCTTCAGGAAAGCCACTACAATGACCCCACTCCAAGACCTTGGAAGCTGCCCCGAAAGCCATATTTTGTTGTATACATGTGGGAGTGTCTCAAGAGTGTCTTGATGAAGGTGTTGCATTATGGTATACGTAATCTTACCTGCGCCTGGAGCTGAATGCTTGCATGTGCTCACAGCAGCCCTCAACTCATAGAGTTTGAATTCAAAGTTGTAAGAAGTTCTGATTTGTCTTTGTCATGTAAGGGCGTTTTCTCTGCACATGTTTTGTGTTGCAAGAAAGTGTTTATGTAATGCTCTGAGCTGGACACGTGTTGGAATTGTTGTGCGAGTGTGTCAGCCTGCTCTTCGAGTGTGTTCCCTTGTGGTGCTGACCAGAGGCAGGCGGTGTGTTTGTTGTCCTTTTAGTTTGAGTATTCTTCTCCATACTTTTCGTGTGTCGTGTACGAGCTTATTGGTGTTATGAAGGAACGCCAACAATCTCGCTTTGCCTCATGGCGCTAACGTTTTCCTAACGCCTTGGCCCGTTAGAATAAAAGAAGGTTACCTGACATGGGGTACCGACGAAGGATTCCCCACGCCTTGTTCTCGGCCTCTCGCTTTCGCCTAAAGTCTTCATTCCACCACGGCCTGCTCTGGATGCGCGGGACAGCAGTGGCATTGCCAATTAGCTTATCGGTCACGTCGAGGATGCGTGCTGTGGGGAGTTCAGCACCTTTCTCCACGTGTCTAATGGAGATGTGGTTCAGTTTGGATGTCTCATTAAACGTATTGCAGTTAGCTCTTGCTCCATTGAACCTGTTTTGGGAAGATGGACTGCATGGGCCTTTGCCTGTACATGTTAGTGAGGTGGGAAAGTGGTCATACCACATGCGTCCGTGCCCACACCCTACTCATGACATGGAAAGAGAATTGTAGAACTGATCGCCAAGTCAAGATTTGAGTATGTATCGTCTCCTACGTTAAGGTTTGTTGGCTGTTTCTTATTGTAAAGGCAACATCCAGATGATGTTAAAGCATCGCTATGAGGCGACCTCTGACATACGTGCGAGAACAGTTCTATAGAGAATTGTGTGTATTAAGGTCGCCTGTTAGGATATGTGGTTCGGGCAGCTGGTCAACCAGCGCCTCGAGGTCAGAGCTCAATAGTGCAAAATCGGGACGAATATATATAGAGAATACCATTGTCAACCTAATAAATATTACTGTTCGAATTGCAACAGCCCCAATCACAGTTTTTCGAGTCAACATGGGGGGGGCACGTTAAAGATTTCCGGGCGATTATGGCCACACCGCCACATGAGTGTGAGCAGCCATCCATGCCCTTTATGAGCACCATAGAACTATTCAAGAAATTTGTGTTTGGAATGCAAACGTCTTTCCTGAACACACACTACACTGGGCTGACTAGCATGCAGAATCTCGTACACATCGTCATCATTATTCAAAAGGCCTCTGCAGTTCTATTGTATTATGTTTTTTCTTCTCATTAGGAAGTGTTCGGAGCTACTAGAGTGTTACTATTTATGTAAGGTCTTTCGGGGCTTAAACTCTTGGAAGGAGGTTTTAGAACTTAGCTACTGACCTTGACGTCGCAGCCCATGCCTTTCGCTGTGGTGCACGCCGGAACAGCTCGACGCCCACGTCGTCATCTGAACACATGGGTGTGAACAGCCGCCTGTGCCCCCTAGACTTGGTACTCTTTCGGTGTGCTTTTCCTGCGCTGCCAGTGCCGAAGGCGTGGGGAGCACCACAGGTGGCACACGCAGTGAGGTTGGAGGAGAGGGTCGGTGCGGCTGCCTCCATCTCAATCTCCTCCGTGCCCTCGCATATGCTTTGGACCTACCGGGACAACCCCGTGGATGCAGCGGCATCCCTAACCCCACAGCCGCCAACCCAGCCGCGGCTGTGTTGCCACTATAGCCGCTGCTGGCTCAGCGAGTGGTGCGGAGGCAGGTTGGGCTGCCCTAGGCACCCCGGTTGAGCGCGGGGTCGGACCACGTCCGACTCGCGGTACTCGGTCCCCGCCGAAACCAGACGCCGCTCCGCCCCCGGCGAACTGCGTCGGCGTTCCTCCCCAGAGGAAAAGAGGCGAACCTCTTCCGAGCCTGTGGGTAGGTGATGTTTCGGTGATCTTAACACTGATTATCTGCGTCTCCTGTTTGAACATTTTCGCGAGTACACTGCATGGGGTCTCTGACAGTTGTCACAGGAGAACGTATCGGATTCACAGTTTTCTAAAGGATGGTCATGTTGGCTAGACTTAGCACAGTTAGGACGGCGACGGCAAGAGTTTGTGCCATGCCCGAACCGTTGGATCTTAAAGCAGCGTCGTGGTTTGAGGATGAATGGGCCGACAGAACACTGTATGAAACAGGAATTTATCGATTTTGGAAGAGTGGATCGATCGTATGTCAAGATAATGTGCTTAGTTGCTACCTGCTTTTTATTGCGGCGTATTGCCCTGTTCCCTTGAGCCTTCCAAAAGGTCAGTATCGGTTTGAGAAATGAGATCCGCCTCAGAGATCACACCCTGAGGAAAGTTGGGGCAGCAGAGTGGTGTGACCCTGATCGCCTAATCTGCCTTGCGGGTTTGTTTTTGGAGGATTGTGGGTTGCTTCTGGGTTTCCACTTCAACTTGTTCTTCACCAGTTCTGTGATATTTGGCGTCGTATGTTTACCAGACGATATCTTCAAGGAATTTTGAAACAAGAAATACGGATTGAGAGGTAACCGGCTTCGATTTGTCCATAGATTGAATTATGAAAAAACGAGGTTTGTTATCTGGCTCTGGGAGCGAAATCAAATACAACAAAAGAAATGATACGTTTGGGCCCCTTTTTTGGCACCGATCATTTTTTTGGGGGGGGGATGTTTGGAAAATGCCTTATGATATAGTGGGAAGCAGAGAACCGGTGTACTTTCTTTGTCGGCCTTACGCTGATAGCTACAGATGTCCCGGAGCTCCCTGCCCGGTAAACATACAGGAAGCCCATCCACCGGAGCTTGACCTGGGCTCCGGCGACCACCGTTTGTGGTTTCTGCCCTTCACTATACATCACATCACCACGGTTGGTTCCAGCTTATGTATGGGGGCTCCGTGTCCACGGTATCGCCCATACCGCCACAAAGATTCCTCAAGGTGCCGCGTGCGGGGTTCAAAACAAGCTGTACCCGAAAAGGTTAGAAGGAGAAAGTAATTCCTGCAAGACGCAGTGAAGCACGTACCAACACGTCATTGGAGTATGCGATTTCTTCAAGCCAATCCCCCCATGCCTTACCTTTCCAGCTACCCACCCCATCTATCATCCTCCCTAACCGAACGATTGGAGACGTTGTTAACCAGCCCCGCCCTGGAAGACCAAGAGGCCAGGTGGCTAGAGAAGCCTTTGGGTCCCGTGAAGAGGCAACCACTTCCCTACAGCGTCTAAGAAGACGTCTTAGTAGCTCGGTTCAATAAAACTTGTTTGTCTCTCTTTCTCCATCTCTCTCCTGGGCACCAAAAAAATTTTCATGTGATTCTGATGCAAGCATTAATTTCATGTGGATCTGATACAACCATTATTTAGTTGTGGTTGAAGTTCAAACAAGCAATTGAGTTTTGCGAAGCCAACTTCTTTCCAACTAAATGGAATCCTACATATCGGGAAACGCCTTGGATTGCATGTGATATCGTGGATATTGAAATAAAGTTAGAAAGAGCACTAGAAAAGAGAAATTATTCAGCAGCCAAATGTCAGCTCGCATTAACATTATTGGTGCAACTGAAAAAGGCGCCAGAGATAATTTCTGTATAACAACGCTGATAAGTTTATAATAAATCAATTACACAAGTTTTGGCGATCTTAGTCGAAGCCACTTGACATCACCAGCACATCGGAAGTAGCAGGTGCCGTTTTAGGTGACGAAAAACCAATCTCAAATTTCTTAATTAGGATTTACAATCCTTTTTACACGTAATATTATCGTAGTGGTAACTCTGACATCATCTTCCTCAGCAATGTCGGGCATAGGGCTCCTGCACTGCCCAGGGGAGCACTGGGAAACCAACTTCCTGGCAGCACTTCCAGGTAGTACAAAGGTTCGGAGATCCTTAGGATCCCGTGTTGACAAAAGCAATATGAGCTCGATACTCCGGATTCTTTTGCGACATGGTCTCCAACCCATCCCCGACGCTTCCGATCGATCTCTTCTTGTGATCGATTTGTCTTCCAAAAAAAAAAGCTTCGCAGCGTTAAGTACGTTTAACAGCGTCGACAAAAGGGCCGGGACCGTAACAGCGCTATGCCACTTGCAGACTCACCGATCGATGGTCGTATGAAGTTAAATTTGAAGCGAAAGCTTCTTTTTGAAACCGATGCACTTGGTGGCAAAATCGTTTCAACAGTACACAATAATAAAAAAAATTTTAGTAACGCAATCGGCGATTATCGTGCGTAAACGTTGGCGAGTCCCGCTGACTGCAGCCTCGTCTGCAGCGGTGCCCCGTGCTTTTGCGTACTTGCGTGCGCACTATGCGTGCACTTTTATTAAACCCTGCTGGCTTGCGTCCCAGTTACGACTACGTGGTTCAGCGCTAGCTTGCCCTTTCAATGCTTGGATGAGTGACAAAATGCAGCCAGCATCAGAAGCGTGAAATCATTTTTTGGGATTCCGAAAGCAGTGGCCGTAAAACAAAGTTGTCGGGCGAACTGAGATGCAGTCCTGTTTCCTTGTTTGCTCTCACTGTATTTAATTACGCTTATCCCCACTTCGCACTTGGGTCGGCAACGTATTCAGGTGTAGTGCCGGGTTGCATGAAGTCGACACGGCAGAGGGTTGGACGTCAAATCAGGTGGGAGAGAGACGAGGGACTTTGAAGGCAAATAGAAAAAATGAAATGGATGGCCAATAATATTTGACAATAATCTGGCAAAGTGTGAATATAGGGAGCAATGCAGCTAATGCAGCTAGAGGCCATAAATTTTCTGTCGTTGTCTCATCGTGAAACACTATATAAGGTCAAAAATGGCTTGTCGGTGTTCAGTTTGTTGCGTGACGGGGGGATGGCTAGGGATCCTGCCAACGTGCTTTGGGCCGGATAATGCAGCCCCGCCGGCCAAATTAGGCCATCATGCTGTAGGTTGCCGACCCCTGCAATAGATATAACCAGTACAGTCAGTGACGATCACATGTATATATTTTTGCTTCGCACTGTATATTTGACTGTGCTATGTCATGTAAATATAGAATTACGTATCTCTGCAATGGCGACATGCGATTTGGTGCTCGCTTTGTGTACTTTATTAGCGCTTTATTTGTTTGTTTGACGCTCTTGCCTCATCTACTCGCTCGTACACATGTAGCCTGCCACTCTATAATTGTATGGCGTAAAATGTTAAGCAAGAATCATTTAATTTGCAAAAAAAAGTTCCACTCTTTTTCAAGGTGGTTCCAGGCCAGCAGTGTCAGCTGTGTCGGCTGCAGTTCCCGCGTCGTCTTCCGTATGCTCCTGCTGAAGCATCCATCTACAGTTATCTTAGGCCATTGAATGAGCAGCATTCTGTGTTTATGGTATACTAGAGAAGTAGTTTCTTTTTCAAGGGGTCGCAAGAAGAAAGAACTATAAGAATCGTCAGGAAGTCAGACCACCCGACTTGGGGATACTGTCCAACGCCGTAAAGATCGGGACAGCTCGCTCCAAAGATAAATTGGCTTGTTGTAGCCGATATTATTTTGTTTAGGCTCTGCAACTACTTTAGGTCTCCTTATTCAATATGCAGTCCCTTAAATGCACCGCGGTGTTTTATAAATTAGGTACAAGCAACTTTCGCTCTGGCGTGTAAATAAAAACATAAATAGGGTGCTTTGAGGCGTATACTTTTGTACCACCCAGAGGCATCGGCCACTTCTGGCGATGAATGTCGTCGAAACTCCAGCGCAGGAGCCCTGTAGAGATATCAGAGTCGGGCATTTGAAACTTAATTTTACATAATGACGTCAAACAAGTGCCGGTCGTGATAATATATAAAGTGTTTTCTCTGGATAATACTCGGAACACCTAGTTTTATTCTAGTATGCAATGTTTCCAACATCCCTCAGGACCGCCACCCTGCCCCAACATGGCCTTTTTTGCAAAAATCACTCCTATTCATAAAGGCTGGAACGAATTGCACGCAGGCCAATCTCACTAACAAGTTTTTGCTGCCCATTGCTGGAACACACTCTCCACATTCCAATAATATCTTACTTAGAAGAATGCAATCTCTATACTAAAAACAAAACGGCTTTCGGAAGAGTTTGCACCCGGTGACTCAGGCTGTTGAAAAATGTGGTTGACCCCTCTTTCACGGGAGTAGTGAAAACTCAAAAGTGAAATAGGCCTTCACAGGAGCAGTTGAACGATAAAAGAATTTCCTTCTTGTGCGAAGGGTTCGCGAGCCTGCCCCGCCAGACGAAATGACACCGACACGCAAGAAACAAAAAACAAGGGGAGGGTGCCTCAATTCACGCGCGTCCTGCGTACACGAAGGCGCTGACATTGAGGTGCAAACTGTCGGCGCTCATTAGCGTAATGATGCGCTACTTCGCTTCGCTTCTAGACGGCGCGCACCATCTCAATGAGTCATAGGGAAGGACATAAGGCGCGTTCGAAGATCCCCACGCCCCTCGCGTTGCGGCCAGGGAGTCGTGGGTTCAAAACCTGGCACCGCCGCGTTAATGGCACTTTTTCTGGGGACATCACTTCCGTGCCGGATATCACGTCACCAAAATCTTTGTGTAGCTGGAAATATAACACTTTCGTGTTAATACCTCCATTGAATACCCAATGGATACCCACGTCAAAGTTGATACAATATTGCTACAAATTAGTGGACAATTCCCGAAGTCCCACCATCGACGACGACGAGGAGGTGCCTTACGTGCAGGCGGTGCAAACTCGGCGATAGCCGCCATGTAAATAGTGTAGAATACATCGTCCCCATCTCATTGTTCATGTCCTGCTCCACATAACATGTTTGGTGAGTGTGCGTGTTTCTCCCCGTCCTGGCCCAGCATTGCTAAGCGGAGAAAACATCGATGGTGCGGGCGCCGTGTCGGGCAGCCCCAGTCCCACCGCGAACAGCACCTGACGATGCCTCCGCCCCGTCGCCCCAGCCCTTGAGAAGCCGATCAAGAACCGAGACCTGATGAAACGTGACCTGCCAAGACGTGTCGCATATACCATGTCCCCAGCCTTCTCGTCCGGCGCGGGTCCCAGCGCCGTCATCGTTTCGCCGTTTCCTTCCGGGCGTCGATGTTCGGAAACCAGTCGACATCGGAGACCGCCATCGTCATTGGCCGTGGATAGGCCTTCAGTGTTTATACGCATCGCATCTCATCCTCACCGCACCCATCCATTAACGGGGACCGAGCACGACCGGGATGGTCTTCTTTGGCCGAGGGGAGATGTTACAAACTAGTGGACAATTCCCGATGTCCTACCATCGACGACGACGAGGAGGTCGCTTAAGCGCAGCCGGTGCGAGCTCGGCGATAGCCGCCATTTAAATAGTTTAGAATACATCGTCCCCATCTCATTGTTCATGTCCTGCGCCACGTAACGATATTTATCAGGTTAAATAAAGCCTTTGACCACGTACGGCATAGCAAATATTTGCACAAATTGTTAAGTAATACAGTAGCAAACAGCTTATTTTGGCAACCGTAGTTGGTACGTAGCCATCAATAAATCGGGATATGAACATCTTCTCGTTTTTACAGATGCCCAGAGGTTGCCGTCTTGGGTCCCGTATGTTTAATGACGTTGCTTGCTGCGTTGGAAATGGAGTTACCTACTTGTGATTTTAGTGTTACCGTTCGGTGTTTCCTGGCAATTGCGTTGTTTATTAGATCATACGTGAAAGCTCGGAATAATTAGCACTAAATTATTTGCTCTTTAGTACACCTCGTTGGTGTGACACTTGGCTCTTAAAAATTAACACCAGTAAAAAACTGTATGATCATAACTTTGACAAGGTCAACCGCAGAACTTACCTACACATGAAATGGCTTCAAAGTGTCGCGAAGAAGTAATATAAAATATTACGGCCCAACCTCAACGCATGTGTAAAAATTGAATGCCCATATTGAAAACACGGGCACTAAAGCATTGAGACAATATTGCTTCCTCCGTAGAAAATTGTCGGCAGCACAGCCCCACGTCACACTACGAGCATATAAAATGCTTCTAAAACCCACCCTTGTGTATGTCAGTATATCTGGAACCCACACGAACAATGTCTTGTAGACAAATTAGAAAAAAAACGGAAAAAAGCACTCCGTTCTATTTACTGTGATAGTAGGGTTTAATTCACTGACCTAACGCCTTGTACAGAAATTACAAAAAATTGGAATAAGGCGCTCAGTTTTATTCACTCTGATTGTGGTATTTAATGCACCGCATAAACGCCGGTGATGATGCGCGCCGTACGCCCCGGATTAATTTTGACCACTTGAGGAACCTAACGTGCGCTGAAGTGTCGTACACACGGGCGTTTTTGCTTTTTGCCTGAATCAGGAAAGCGGCCGCCGCGGCTGGGAATTGAAATCGTGTCCTCGTGCGAAGCACTGTTTTTATTTACTCTAAATATTCAAGACACGACAGTCTAACTTCACTGCGCATTCTAGCACGAAGTCTAAGCTTGTCGTCACGTCGTTGTTTCTGCATTCAACTTCCACATCGGAAATCGACGAGGACCAACCATGAAAAAACACGCAAAGCCATTTAACGAGCGTAAAAATACATTAGGCATTTTTTGTTTCGTTATGCACTGCAACGTGCTGCGTATTACCAGCCAGCATTATCAACGCGGCAATGGTTGACCGCTTTGTTAAGGTGGCATAATTGTGGTTCAATTCATCCCTGGAACAGTACAGGCGCTTGGAAAATGTGTACAGGTGCCGTCGAAGGTAATTGCAACATGATCTTGTGAATTTACAAATATTTCGCTTCCGCAAATTGCTTGGCTGCATTTGTGCGTGCCGAAAGAAGTCCACGCAATAAAAAAAGCTTTTTTAAACCGGTAACGGCTGTCATTAGGCGAGTAAAGCACAAGGTTTGTGATATGTCCAGATGCTTGTTCCATGTACTTATGATGGCACCTGTACAATCTTTTATACCGTTTTTGTACCTAATACAGCCGATATTACAAGGCAAGCACTTCGTAAACTGTTCTGGCGTGCATGCTTCATGCTTCTGATTTTGAATTTTATCGCACTGTTTTACCAGATGATGTGTAGCGCTTACAAGTGCCTAAGTGTGTATTGTGGTTTAGAATAGCCTGTGAAGTATTCTTACAACTTATTTTTTCCACAGCTGTGTGGTGGCCTGAACGCACAGCTGAGAAAGCGTATATACTGTAATCCCGCGTTATAACAAAATTGCTTGGATCAAAATATCTCTTTATTCAAAATTTCTTGTGGTCCTAACCTAAATACATCCATTTTGGATCGCATTATTCGAAGTGCACAAACAACGTGACCCGCTTAGAGCGTAGAGGAGAGACCGGGGGTACCTCCGAGTAGCGGTGACCCAGCGTCGACTCGGGCTGTCAACATGTCGGTTCAATGCAAGCCGGTGTTTCCCCGGCGATTTTCTCAAACCGGTCATGCTCAATCCGCGCCATCTTAGTTTAGACAAACGGTCCAAATGCGTGGTAGGGATATTGAATTCTGTTCCTAGACATTGGTCAATGGCGTGGACTCGACCCTGCGCGTACAACAGCACTCTAATCATCGAATCAGCAGCGTCGTCTACAACGGGGCGCCGAAAAACTCTTGTTTTGCAAAGGTCACAGCAGCACATCTCGGAAATATTCTCTATTGATCACGCAAAGGCACTAGTGCAAAACCGGTCTGTTTTCATGAGGGTGCTGTGAACTAGAATGAGCAGGTTTTGAATGAGCACGTTTTTTGAGCTGAAAAACACAACCACAGACTCAAGCCATGGCGTTTGTGGTCTTTCCCAGAACAAAATGTCGTAGCGATCCGTGATGGCCATGCCCTATAAATATTGCCACTGCCTTTCCTCCTTATTCGCTCTCCAGTCTGCGAGGCGTTCGAATGCCAGTCGCAGCTCTTCACGGCGCCCAATCACGCCGACCACAGCCCCATGTAAGGCATCGTCAAATAGGAGCAGGAGTTGCCCGAACCCGGCAAGAACCTAAAACGAGTCAATGCTACTGCCACTTTGCACTCGAATTAGTTTTGCTTCTCTGAATACATTGTTTTTATTCCCCGTAGTTGTCGCGCAATTAAAGCTCAACTACTTTACTTTTTCTTGACAGGACGTTTATATTCAAATTCCGCTTATAACGAAATTTTTCGCCGTCAGCGGGATGGTCGATGTGATAATGTGAATGGTCGATTTGTGACGTTTTTTTTATTTTGCGGTTCGGTAAGTACCGACGCGCAGGGCACCTATTGTTGCACCCATGCGCACTGTACCATTTTTGTATTCATGCACGTAGCGCACCCCTAGTACCCACTTCAAGTAACAGCCTCGCTTAGAAAGCTTGCAGTATTCATAAATAAATAAGCACTCTCCATAAAGCAAGGGACGGGTGGAGAGGAAGAAATTAGTAGCGTCCGGCACGTCTGTCTGGAAGCGGGGCTGACAGCAGAGGAGGTCCGCAATTGAAATCTGCGCACATAAAGCATGTCCACATGAGAGAGCGCCTTTTTAACGGAGTAGCTTTCGTGCGTTCCATAGGTTCCACCATTCGAAAATCCCCGACAAATAAAGATTATCGAGCACACGTGTGCGTTTGCCTCGCAGTGACCACGCTACCAGTAAAAAACAAAAAAATCCATAGCACTCCTGAGCGCGTGCCTCGCGGCGACCGCCCAGCGTCCCCGGAGCACGTTCACCAAGCCAAGCACTGGCCAAGATTAGCCACGATTGTAAAAAAAACTCCAGCGTTCACCGTAATCGTGGCAAAACTTCCAAAATAACTTGAAGATCACACTTATAGGAACAAGAATGGGGTGAATCCTTGCGGGCAGCGAAGATCAAGCAAATCTACTGCAATCACGGCCCTCAATGGTCTTGATGGGGCTGAAAGTTGCGCACAGCTGCGCCACCTTCAAACCTTACGCGTTAGTGTGTATTTTATTAATGTTTTGATGCTAGGATTTCTTTTCTCCGCAACATTGTAAACAAAGACCTCACAGGACCGTGCCAGAAAGAATCCGGTACGGTCAAATCACATGAACACGAACCAAGTAACCGTTGTAGCACTCAGTGGAGCCCCCGTCAATACACTTCACAACATCCGCTTCTGAGTTGACGTATTAACCGAACGCAATAAACAGCTTTGTTATTTTACGCTCTACTTGTTTAGTGCATCATCTGTACCGTTATTTCTTAAGTTTTCTGTGCCATGTAATTAACACTTCAATCCAATTATCATTTCAATATAACCGATAAGCTGTGACGACAAATTCAGCCTAACTTCCTACGTAAACAGCTACGCCCACCGCCTATACATTTTTTTAAATGTGATAGCAGGCACAAACAATGTTTTAACTATCGAACACAAGCTCTTAATGAGTGTTTTCATTTGCTCACACTTCTCGCAACGCAAGTATTCCTCGTATGAAGTGCCCTATGATAAGCTTATCTTCCACACCAGTTTAAATAGAACGAGTTGGCCTAGGACGAGTGGCCTTTTGAGTTGTGGCAAAATACGCCTATTCTTCGTATATCCCACATCGTGTACACATAATAGCAAATTTCAGCCCTCTTGCTCCTCCACGAATGCGCCGCCGTGGCTCGCGTCACCCTAAGGGACGTGGCAAACTGCGATGTAGAAATTTTGTACACTTTATCCACAGGAATATATACAGCATATATGCAAGAAAACTGAGATAGCAGGCAGTGGGGCTTTGAAAGTGCTTGCCGTTGTCTAACCGGCGCCCCGGGACTGTGCCCGTGACATGTAGCAAGTTGCACATCTCATCTTGCTCTCAAAGGGCCAATAATGATGCATAGCCCATCGAAATCAAAAGGGACCAACCCAAAATAACTAGACCTTCCATAGTATCAAGCAACCCGGTGCTCTTTAACGCTTCACGGCATTTTCTATGTGAGGTTGGCTCTTCTGGGCGAGTTTGACTTTAGTGTGCCCGCTGGCTTTACCTGGTGAAAAAAATCACATGAAACATTTCGACCACCAAAGCAACCTCCTTCGTACGGCCAAAAATTCATCGCTACCCATGCTTCGCTATCCACACGCGGCGTAACGGCTACCATTTGGCAGTGCTGCACTACAGTTGCGTCATCACTCGCAGTCGGCTGAGTTGGGCTTGACTATCGCGTTGCCACGAAGTCGGCTCTTTTCATTCTACATTCATGCTTAATAAACAAGCGTCGATGCCGAAACCGGGAATTTAGCACTGAATTTAATGCGGCACGTGTTTGCCAAAGCCAGTAAATGGCCACGAGCCGGAAAGCTGGACATGAGAGAAAGTTGCCCTGTTTGCACACTTATACTTGACCCTGAATTGAAAACTTCTGTGCTGTATGAAAGGTTTATTGCTCGATTTTCAGGTATCTTGTTTTCTTTATAGGCGCGGTTAGAGTGCGCTTCAGAACTGAGTGAGCACTGTTTTTTGCAGGTTTAATCCTTTCATTGTAGCGACAAGGTGTGCTGAACCTTTTTTGTTACGTTCCTTTTTTTAGGTATGCCTAATGAAATCTTTTTGATCTTAAAACAGTGAAGGACCGACGCAAGCCCGGCCGGCACCGTGTGAAGAAATTTAAAATTCTTTACCACTAATCAGTATTAAATGACTACAAATATCTATTCATCATACATTACAAAGATTGCCGTTGTGTCGCACTAACTTCTGTAACTTTTTTCTTATTTGTCTTACAATTACTTCGAAGCTTGGGTGTCGCCTGGACGGAGTATGGGGTATTCTATTCGGCCGTAACTGCACTATTTGCTGATTTTGTTCTACAATAATACGGGTATTTCCTTAACGGAGAACAAAAGATACGCGATGGTCATCCAGCAGGCTACCTGAAATAAACTTTATTATGCCAAAAAAACGAGTTTTTTGAGGTGCCAAAAACCAGTTGTAAATATAAATGTTTTATGCTTTTACGAAACGTTGTTTCCGCCGATTCAAGAATACTTATAACGCGCATTTCACAGGCTTTGTGTATTCCCATTTTAAAACCACAGCTGTCCTCAAGTTTAAAAAATATCGATTTTGATCGTCGAGAAAAGAGTTAAACATGCGGGGAGTTGACGAGTTGACCAGTGTTTGGGTTTATTTAAACGTAGTCCTTATTCATATGGTATATGCGCATAATGACGATGATGGTTGATGTTTATGGCGCAAGCGTAACTGATGCAAAGCGTGCCAATACAGGTTAGGTATGGAGGATGTGAACGTAAACTCTAAATTCGGTCAACAAAAACAAAACTCAAGTCAGTAGAAGACAATGATAATGGCTGGTGTAAAAGACCATGATGTGATGGTGCATAGAATGAGGTATATAAAACCACGCTTGATAATAATTGAGGTGTAAAATCTTGATGTCATTAATAAACACAAAGGTGCGTTGTGGAGGAATCATGGGATCATCTGCTAAAAACAATGCTGGGAGTTGTTTAATGTGTTGTCTCTAGAGGTCGCCGAAGTGTTTGTGTCGTGTTGTTAGCCGGGCTTTGCATAGAACTAGCACATGGATCACGGATATGCCGTCTTCACACCTGCTACCCAAGGGTCTTCGAGATTCCGTGAGCAGGTAGGAGTGCGTTGCATGTGTGTGGCCTTTTCGTAATCAAACCAGGCTAACTTGACTGCGTCTGTTGTGTGTATCAGTGGTGTATGCTTCCAAGAGTGGCTTTATAACGTGTAGTTTGTAGTCTGTCTGTTCCTTCCAGTCTGCTTGCCATGTTGTGGGAAGGTGTCGTTGAATATGTGACTTGAGGTGAGTGTAAGGAATTGTTGTTATGTCGACTGTATATGTAAGTGGTGCAGCAGCGGCCGTTTCATTTGCTGTCACGTTTCCGGCGAACCTCGAGTGACCTGGCACCCAGCACACGGTCACTTGAAGACTTAACGCATATGCTGACATAATTGTTTTATAAAATAAATGAATGACCTGATTTTTACAAAACTGCTTAGATGCCAATGCAGGTACTACGCTCAAAGAATCTGTTAATATTGTTGCCGAGCAAGGGAAACGCCTATTCCCAAGTAGTAAACGAGTGTATCTCTATTGGGAGATAATAAGAAAGGCAAATTTGGACACGCAGCTAGGTCTTTCAGCTCGTGCGCACGCTACTCCACCAGAGCGTCTTCTTCCTCGACGGATAGCTAGGATGCCGCACAACAATGGCACATGCCCACTTTGGGGGATTGCGCCCTTTGCAAGTCGAGTATCTGGCCAGCTAATTTATCGGCTAGCTCATATCTCTAATACGCTCTACGCGGCATAGCTCCCCCGCTGGATAAGCACCGACTCGGTGCTGTGCAGCTACAATGTGGAAGGTGAATCTCGGGAGTGGAACGCCTTGAGGTGGGTGACGTGGACGATGTCACATCGAGGTTCAGAGCTGGAAGGGACGACGGGGACGATTTCATACGTAACGTCTGTAACATGACGAAGTAGTTTGTAAAGGCCAGTATAGCGGGAAAGCAGCTTCTCACAAACTCCCACACGGCGAGTCGGACACCATAGTAAGACGAGGGACCCTGGTGAAAAGTGTACGATCCGGTGACGTTCATCATAGCGGTTCTTCTGGCTGATTTGTGAAACGGCGAGGTGGGAACGGGCAAGTTGACCTGTTTCGTCGGCTCTTGCCATGGCTTCGTGAGCAAATTTGGTGCACGGGTGTGTGGCGGGAGGCAGAAGGTTATAAAGCGGAATGGCCGGTTCCCCCCCGTAGAGAAGGTAAATGGGTCAGAAGCCTGCAGTGTCGTGACGGGAGCAATTATAAGCGAAATTGAAGAAAGACAGTGCAATATACCTGTTGGTGTGGTCACTAGACAAGAAAATGGCGAGAATGTTCGTAAGGGTTCTTATATAACACTCAGTAAGGCCATTTGTTTGTTTGTGATAAGCTGTAGTCACCTTGTGGCGAATCGAAAATGAGCGAAGTATGTCCGCAATGATGTGAGGATAAAAAGTTCGACCGCGGTCTGTGACAAGCTGCCGAGGAGCGCCGTGGTTCAGTATTACATGATAGATGAGAAAATCGGCCAGGTCAGTTGCACAGCTATTGGGTAGCGCACGGGTGATAGCAATGCGAGTAGCGTACTCGGTAGCGACAGCAATCCATTTGTTTCCGGAAGTAAACAAGGGAAAGGGCCCTTGCAAATCTTGTCCGATCCGGAAAAATGGTTCAGTGGGAATTTCAAGTGGTTGCAGCTGGACTGCTGGTAGCTTAGATGGTAGTTTAAGGCGTTGGCACAGGTGACCAGAGGTCGGCGAACTCATTCATGAGTCCACACACTCAGACTCAGTTGGACTCAAACTCACGCGTGAGTTTGAGTTTGAGTGAGCGCGAGGCTAGTGTGGCATGGTGAGTTTGAGTTTGAGTGAGTTTGAGCCGAGTGATCCCGACTGAGTTTGAGTGCGATTGAGTTTGAGTACGCCTGAGACATAGTGAGTTCTGAGTCCATTCTAAGTTCTGAATACATTTTGAGTGTGAGTCTATTTTGAGTTTTGAGTGCATTTTGAATTTGAGTCCATTTTGAGTTCTGAGTACATTTTCAGTTTGAGTCAATTTTGAGTTTGAGTCCATTTTGAGTTCTGAGTACAATTTGAGTTTGAGTCCATTTGAGTGCATTTTGAGTTTGAGTCCATTTTAAGTTTGAGTCTATTTTAAGTTCTGAGTACATTTTGAGTTTGAGTCCATTTTGAGTTTGATTACATAATGAGTTTTGAGTGCATTTTGAGTTCTGAGTACATAGGAGTTTTGAGTCCGCTTTGAGTTTGAGTACATATGAGTAGCCTAGCAGGCAGCTATGGTCGGCTGTTAAGTTTCATGCGTCATTGTGATTTCGGAATTCTGGTTACCTGCGGGTACGGCACCAATCTCGATCTGCATGATCGGTTGAGAGGGAGGGGGTGTCTGAATTTTTTAGTTTCTTGTTGAATTTTCATGGCCATAAGCACTTGCTGTATACCTAATTTTCGCCGCTGGGTGCGTGAGTGATAATTGACTGGTGATGTCATAAAAAGGGTTGTCTTATCTTTTCCTCCTGACGGATCCAATAGGAGCGTGGGAAAGGGGGTGGGAAAGCACACGGCGGCGCTGGCGCGCTGGTTGTTCGCCTGCTACTGTTAACGGCTTGATATACTAGGGGTCACAAAGGAAGAGGTGAGAACCGGGGGGAAATGGGGGCAAGGGCAGTCCTTTCTGCGGTTTCAAATGAATTACTGAATTGAATGGACAGCGCCCCTTAAGACAGAATAATGACCACATTAGATTGGGTGAAAAGTGAAACTGATGAGGCTAAGGCGTGTTAGGTATCAAATGAAAGGTCTGGATTAACGGAATCAAGCGGGGTAAATAAAAAAATTCTTCCTGATTGTAGCCATCAGGCAGTCATATGGAGTCATAGCTTGGGTTAAAATTCAAAATGACGCTGTGAGAGCGTGTGGAAAATCAAATTCAAGGTCTCGATGTGGGGAATCATTCGGGACGAAAATGAGTTATGGATATATCATGACGTAGTCATGGTAAGTCATAGATTCGGTTAAAATTCAAGTTCATGACGCTAGGGCGTGTGGCGTCTCAAAATAAAGGTCTAGATAGGAGTAATCACGTGCTTGCTGATTATTATCATGACATAGTCAAAATGGTCATAAATTATGATAAAATTCACAATGATGCCACTGGGTGTCCGGGGCATCAAATAAAGGTTCTGATAAGAGAAATCACGTGGAACTAAAATGTGGTAGGGCTATATCATGAGATAGTCATGGTTAGTCATTGATTGGTTTAATTTCAAATTGATTCCGCTCGGATGTGATTTGTATCAAATTAATGGTCTTGATGAGTGGTATCACGTGGGAGAAATACAAAAATGCTTCCTGGTTATAACCATTAGATTGTCATGGCGAGTCTTATATTGGGGTAAAATTTGAAGTCACCCCGCTAGGGTGTGTAGGGTATAAAATTTACAGTCTTGACGAGGGGAATCACGTGGTACAAATAAACAAAGGCTTCGTAGTTTGAATCATAAGATAGTCATTATGAGTCATAGATTGGGTTAAATTCCAGGTGAGGCCGTTGAAGCATGTGGAGCATCAAATTGAAGGTTCCAGTTAGAGGAATCACGTCGGACACCTGGATAATGCGTCCTGATTACAGTCATGCGAGTCATGGTTATTTTGACTGGTATGAATTCTATATGACCCTGCTAGGGTGTGTGGGGTACCAAATTAAACAAAGTGCAGTATTGGGCGAGTTGGTTATCCATCATTACTAAACAGCGCAACAAAAACACGGACTATAGCTAAGGTACACAGGACGAGCGCTGACTTCCAACTGATCTTTTATTGAAAAAAACACATATTTATACCCCACACACCTACACACACGTTGCCAGAAATGCACACAACAAAACAAGCAATTCATCACAGCGGTGCTATGACGCGCCACACACGCCCTAAAAATTTTTTATTAGACCACACGCACTTGAAATGAGAAAAAAAGCCCTCTTAAGCTTTTTTCCAGGCGGAAAAAAGTACGTGGGCCAGACGGGAAGGTGTCTTAATACAAGGCAAGGGAGCATAGCAACAACATATGAACAAGTGTCAAAGTGCAGTTAGGCATTCACTGCCGAGATTGCAAAGGCACCACCGGAAAGTGCATTCCCATGTTCGAAAAATGCGAAGTCATTCAGCGCCATAGTGACCAGATGACAAGGGAGATAGTTGAGGCAGCGAAAATGGCTAGGTTGGGGGAAAATTGCGTCAGCGTACCTTCGGTTGCTCTGTCAGCAAAGGAACTTGATTTTTTACAAGGGGGAAGGAACGCTACATAGAAAGTAATCTAGGGGCGCAACACATGTGTCATGGCTTGAGAGTGCTTTTTTATCATTTCAAGTGCGGGTGTTCTAATGAACAATTTTTAAAGCGTGTGTGGCGCGTCATAGCACCACTGTGATGAATTGCTTGTTTTGTTGTGTGCATTTCTGGCACGTGTGTGTAGGTGTGTGGGGTATAAATATGTGTTTTTTTCAATAAAAGATCAGTTGAAAGTCAGCGCTCGTCCTGTGTACCTCCGCTATAGTCCGTGTTTTTGTTGCGCTGTTTAGTAATGATGTATCAAATTAAATGTCTCGTCGAGCGGGATCACGTGGGACAAATATTAACATGCTTTCGGGTTATAATTATCAGGATATAGCAAAATGTATATAGCAAAAGGTACAAACTCACACTCCAAGGCTCACTCACTCACTCACACTCACACTGTCACTCACACTGTCACTCTCACTGTCACTCTCACACTCTCACTCACACTCAGACTCACACTCACACTCACACTCTCACTCTGACTCACTCTCACTCTCACTCTCACTCACATTCATACTCACACTCACGCTCTCACACACTCACACACTCACACTCTCACACACTCTCACTCACACTCACACTCACCCTCACACTCTCACTCTCACTCACACTCTCACTCTCACTCTCACTCTCACTCACACTCACCTCACACTCACACTCTCACTCTTACTCTCACTCTCACTCACACTCACACTCACACTCACACTCTCACTCTCTCTCTCACTCTCACTCACATTCACACCCAGACTCACACTCTCACTCTCAGTCTCATTCAGACTCTCAACTCACTCTCACTCTCACTCACACTCACACTCTCACTCTCACTCTCACGCTCACTCACACTCTCACTGTCACTCTCACTCTCACTCTCAATCACACTCACACTCACACTCTCTCACACTCTCTCTCACACTCACACTCACACTCACCCTCTCACTCACACTCTCACTCACACTCTCACTCTCTCTCAAACTCTAACTCTCACTCTCACTCTCACTCTCACTCACACGCACACTCTCACTCTCATTCTCACTCTCACTCACACTCACACTCACACTCACACTCTCACTCTCACTCACTCTCACTCTCACTCGCACTCGCACTTGCACTCGCACTCGCACTCACACTCTCACTCTCACTCTCACTCTAACACTCACACTCACACTCACACTCACATTCACACTCTCACTCTAACACTCACACTCACAATCTCACTCTCAAAATCACTCTCACTCACACTCAAACTCTCACTCTCACCCTTACTCTCACTCACACTCACACTCACACTACCCTCACACTCACACTCACACTCCCACTCACACTCACACTCTCAATCTCACTCTCACTCTCACACTCTCTCACTCTTAATCTCGCTCTCACTCTCACACTCTCAGACTCTCTCACTCTCACTCACACTCCCACTCACACTCTCACTCTCACTATCACTCTTAACTCTCCCTCACACTCACACTCTCACTCTCACTCTCACTCTCCCTTACACTCACCCTCACACTCACCCTCACACTCACACTCTCGCTCCCTCTCACTCTCACTCTCACTGTCACTCTCACCCACACTCACACTCACACTTTCACACACTCACACTCTCACACACTCACATGCTCACTCTCACTCTCACACTCACACTCACACTCTCACTTTCACTCTCACACTCAACTCACACTAACACTCTCACACACACTCCCTCTCACACTCACACTCTCACTCTCACACTCTCTCACTCTCAATCTCACTCTCACTCTCACACTCTCACACTCTCTCACTCTCACTCACACTCCCACTCACACTCACACTCTCACTCTCACTCTCACTCTCACTATCACTCTAACTCTCCCTCACACTCACACTCTCACTCTCACTCTCCCTTACACTCACCCTCACACTCACTCTCACACTCACACTCTCGCCGACTCTCACTCTCACACTCTCACTCTCACTGTCACTGTCACTCTCACTCTCACTCACACTCAAACTCACACTCACACACTCACACTTTCACACACTCACTCACACACTCACACGCTCACTCTCACACTCACAATCACACTCTCACTCTCACTCTCAGTCATACTCTCACTCATACTCTCACTCTCACTCTCACTCACTCTCACTCTCACTCACTCTCACACTCAACTCATACTCACACTCTCACACACACTCTCACTCACACTCACACTCTCAGTCTCACTCTCACTCTCACTTTCACACTCACTCACAGGCACACTCATACTCTCACTCACACTCTCACTCTCACTCACACTCACTCTCTCACTCACACTCAAACTCACACTCACACTCTCACTCTCACTTTCTCACACCCACACCCACACTCACACTCTTACTCTCACTCACAGGCACACTCATACTCTCACTCACACTCTCACTCACACTCACTCTCTCACTCTCACTCACACTCACTCTCTCACTCTCTCACTCTCACTCTCACTCTCACTCACACTCACACTCAACTCACACTCACACTCTCACTCTCACTCTCTCACACCCACACTCCCACTCCCACTCTCACTCTCACTCCCTCACACTCACACTCTCACTCTCAGTCACACACTCACACTCTCACTCACACTCACACTCTCACACTCAACCTTACACTCTCACAGTCACTCTCTCTCTCACATTGTCACTCTCACTCTCTCGCTGTCTCAATCTCTGTGAGGCCATTTGAGTTCTGAATTCATGTTGAGTTCTCAGCCCATTTTGATTTCTGAGTTCATTTTGAGTTTTGAGTACATTTTGAGGTTTGAGTCCATTTTGAGTTTTGAGTCCATTTTGAGTTTGAGTACATTTTGAGTTTGAGTACATTTTGAGTTTTGAGTACATTTTGAGTTTTGAGTACATCTTGAGTTTTCAGTCCATTTTGAGTTTAGTACATTTTGAGTTTTGATTACATTTTGAGTTTTGATTACATTTTGAGTTTTGAGTACATTTGGAGTTTTGAGTACAGTTTGAATTTTGAGTTCACTTTGAGTTTGAGTACATTTTGAGTTTTGAGTTCCGATTTGAGTTTGAGTACATTTTGAGTTTTGAGTCCATTTTGAGTTAAGAGTCCATTTTGAGTTTTGAGTACATCTTGAGTTTTGAGTCCATTTTGAGTTTGAGTACATTTTGAGTTTTGAGTACATTTTGAGTTTTGATTACACTTTGAGTTTGAGTACATTTGGAGTTTTGAGTACAGTTTGAGTTTTGAGTTCATATTGAGTTTGAGTACATTTTGAGTTCTGAGTCCATTTTGAGTTTTGAGTTCCGCTTTGAGTTTGAGTACATTTTGAGTTTGAGTACATTTTGAGTTTTGATTACATTTTGAGTTTCAGTACATTTTGAGTTCTGAGTACATTTTGAGTTTTGAGTCCGAGTGAGTTTTGTGCTCAGTGTGAGTTTGAGTTTGAGTGAGCGCAGACGTGCTGCTAAGCATTGAGTCTGAGTTTGAGTGATTGGTGATTCGAAAAAAAAAATTGTGCGTGAGGTTGAGTGAACCGCGCCAACTTTGCCGAGGTATGCAGGTGACATTCACGCACGTAAAGCGGCACTCAGCGATAGCGTCCTGGCAAGAAGAAAACGATGTCGCACGTGGTCGTAGGTGCGGGTATCTCCAAGATGGTCGGCCATGGGTGCGTCATGAAGCTGGTGGAGCACAGTCCGACGTAGGTGTTCCGGAACGACAAGCAGGTTATCAGGACCATCCGAGCGATTGTTGCGGCGTTATAAGACTCCATCGTGTATTACGAAGCAGCGAATGGCAGGGTTGGCGGAACCAAGGTTAACTCCGTCAATGATGGAGCGCAGAGAAGGGTCGCGCCGCTCTTCTTGGCTAATATTTAGGAAGTCGGAGACTGCTAGGACACAAGCGTCAGTGTCGTCCGCCGAGCATTCTGGAGGGCTGACCGGGTTTCGAGATAAACAGTCGGCATCCGTATGTAGGCGGCCGGACTTGTGACTCCCCAAAAAAGAGTATTCTTGAAGGCGTAACGCCCAGCGGCCAAGCCGACCGGTAGGGTCATTCAAAGAGGAAAGCCAGCACAGTGCGTGATGATCAGTCACGACTGCGAAGTGCCTACCATACACGTAGGGGCGGAATTTGCCGACGGCCCACACTAGAGCAAGGCATTCGCGCTCAGTTTTATTGTAATTGCGCTCCGAGGACGAAAGTAGGCGGCTGGCGTACGGGACCACTTGATGAACACCGGCTTGGCGTTGGGCCAATACAGCTCCAATGCCGTAGCCACTAGCGTCGATGCGAATTTCAGTGGGAGCAGAGGCGTCGCATTGAGCCAAAATCGCGTTGAGGTCAACAGTCCAATCAGTGCGGAGAATGCTTGCTTTTTGTCGGAGCCCCAGATAAACGTTGTGTTCTTCTGAAGGAGATTGGTAAGAGGGCGGGCGATGGTAGCAATCCCATTAAGTGGGCATGTACCAATGTGATCTACTCTAGAAATTTAAGATGGACTAGTTGTTTTAAAAACAGAAAAATGCCAAAGGCTTCACCGGTAAAAATCTGCGGCTTTTCAGGTTCAGGGCATTGATACCCTAAAATCATTTCCGTGCGCTACACACGACCCGTTAAGGCAGTTTTTGACGCGTCGATGAAACATTCTGCGCACTTGTATTTCTCTTCAAGAAACGAGAAGTGGCGCAGAATTGCAGTTGTGGGAACTCGGTTTTTATCAAATGCTATAAAACACATGCCGCACGACCGGGGTCGAAGCTGCCATGGTGGTAAAAAGTCAGAAATGGTTGATTGGTAGGTGTCTGAAAAGGTGACAGATAATTCTAACACTTGACATCTCACTCTATGGGAGAACGGAGCAGAGATAGATGGACGGTTTATAAGACGTTTAGACAAGGGTGCATCACAAATAGGATGTTTGAAAAGATAGGGGGGGATTGATGAAAGTTTAAAAGCATTAAGAAGACCCATGTAGGTTCTCTGGTGATCCAGAGAACATTTATCGGACTCGACGCATAGGCTTTGTACGGGGCTAGTGCAGAAAGCACCCGACGCAAGGCGATGCCTCAAGTGTACCACTGGGTCTAGCATTTTCAGTGCCATTTTTGATACCGACCCATACACCACAATCTCATAGTTCAAGAGATACCCAACCGAGCTTGCAAATACAAGTAAGCGGAGTTGCTTGTCCGCACCTTACGATTGGTGTGAAAGGAACCTAGCAATGTTTAGAGCTTTGAGGCATTCATGATTTACTTGTTTGATGGGAGTAATGAATCTGAGTTTTTATTAAAAACTACACCTAATACATTATTGCCCTTCCACTCTGTGAAGAAGGATGACTTGGAAAGCTTGACGCAGTCCACGAAGTGCAAGAAACCAAGCACGTTTATTGTAATTTGCAATGAGGTTTAATTTCTTGCTATATATCTGAACGAACCTCTGAAGGATCCAAGCTTTGTTTTTCGAGACAATCATGGAACTTCCCGTGTCCCTCCCGCGTCATAAGCATCTTACTGTTTGTGTCAGGCTAGGTTCAGAATGTTGCCCCAACTTACATAATAACTTCAAAGAATAGCGTCATTTCACGTCTCACATACCCAAACTGCGTGACATGCCATTTTCATGTCCTGAGATCACGATAAGGCTTTTGCGTTGGTAGTCTCAACATGGCTTAGCACACAAACGCAATTGGTTCTACCACTAAGGACTTCGGATACGTCCCAATAGGCCGTTTAACATCCGCGTTTAAACCTCGCACCCGCAGAGCAGACATGCAATGCATAACTACGAGCATGAAACCTAGAGGTGCGCTGCACGCCCCCATCCTCCCTCCCACTATTTTCCACTACAAACCAGCGCATACAAATACCGGTAATCGGTGATGTCCGCGTGCTTAGAAGTGCCAGACGCCATCGAAAATATTCCTTGAATGCCTCTGAGCAAGTGATATTGGCTCACACCGGCGTTCCAATGAGGCAAGTTGCTGTTCATCCGGGAGCTATTCGCAGCGCTACTACTCGACGAAGTGAACTTGCAGCTGTCGCCAGCAGCGGCGCCAGCAGCTGTCTGTTGTTTTTGCGCCTATTTTCACTTCTGATCAGGCGAACGTTTTATTTCTTGTTCTTCTTTCTCCAAACGAACGGCATGAATGCGTCCCGTCATGATTTAAATTCTGGAATCTCTTGGGCTCTATTCTCGCACAAAACTATGTGGCTGCCCCTTTTCATTTCCCCTTGTATGTATCTTACCGTGGGTGTAAGATGTCTATGTAAGACATCAACCTACACCCGAATCATTCGAATAATGGGGCTCCGACTAACCGAATTGAGCCGTATAATTTTGAAACCTATATCTCCCACCACAAACGGCATTTCATCAGTAGTTGCACGACGCCTATCTCTGTGTGCGGGCCCCCTTTTCTACCGGAAAATTGTGCACCCATAGACCGCCAACAAAGGATGGTGCATACCTAGGCGTGAAAGACACTGGTAAAAAGGTCGCTCGAAAGGCCTACCAGCTGAAAAAAAAAACCCACTATGTGCACAAAGTGAATGATGATGACAGGGGCGAAGTTAAAATGCTTTTGGGTAAAACCGTGAAACAGTCGTCCAGACATCATAAAAAGACTCGACACGTCAAGCTTTCCACCGCTCCATTGACAAGCCTATCGACGACGTCGATATTTTTGGTGATTATGTAGGGCTTGTTTGGGACGATGAGAATCTCCATGGGTAAGTTGGCGAATTCGGTGTGTGACGTTTAAGCCAGCCTCCTTGGCCGTCGCCTTCTGCAGAGCGTCTTTTGTCCCGTACCTCGGTACGTGTCGTCAGCTCGCACACGACTAACGACAACGTCTTCTTCTTCCTCTCCTCCTTGTTGGGTAGCAACGAACGCGTTGAACGTTTTGACCTCTTCGGCCAATCTTTGGTTGGCCAGTCCCTAGTGGGATCCTGCCCCAAACATCATCATTCGGCAATTTAAGGCAGCAACGATTGAAGGGAAAAGGCCGAGCAAGAGTCTTGAGCTCGCAGGCCACGAACGACAACCTCTTCTTCTTCCTCTCCTTCTTGTTGGGTAGCAACGAACGAGTTGAAAGTTTTGACCTCTACGGCAAATCTTTGGTTGGCCAATCCTAGGGGGATCCTGCCACAATCATTATTGTGCCGCGCACGATCCAGACACAGAGCGAGCAAGAGGAGCTTCGCCCCTAAAAGAAATATGGGCTTAAACCAGAGTTTCAACTTGGGATGTTTCTCTTATATCTGAAAGAATTCACAGCTACCCTGCGAAGTGTATTTGAGCTGAAACGGTGACGGTGCGTTTCCGTCGTTTTAGGGGGAAGCCCTTTGGCAGCCGTTACCTGGGTCTCACAGGAGCGGCATCTCTTTATGTCTGTGTAACCAAGGGAGCGAATGCAGCATCGACGAAAGAAGGAAAACTAAGAGGAGCGTCTAGCCAAAGGTGAAGTGGAGTACGACACGTGCGGCTGCGGCATTATCACTCTCTCTGCCTCTCCCTCACATATGTCTCATGCGTCGCCACCAAAGAGCGCCCTCCATTCTAGCCCTCCCCAAACGCTGTTCCATTCCCCGCTAATCTCAACCACGCAACATTTGCGCGGGATGCTCAACCACGATTTGCAACATTCTGGCCGGTGGCGGTGGCGCACTGCGAGGTAGCAGCAAAGTAGCGGATGCCCCCGTGCATTCGCTGATCACGCGAACACTTCCTGACACGCAGCAGATTTGCGCCAGGACCGCGAAGACTGCACTTCACGCTGCTCACACATTTCATATTAAGAAGTGTAGTAATGTTCAGCGCATTTTATTGCGGCCATCGTGCTTCTGTTTATTTCTCGCGAACATCTGATAACGCACTACCGTCGTTAGCTGCCGACGGCGAAACTTGCCAAAGGGGCATCGGTGGAAAAGAGGGGTTAATAGTTGTGAAATAGGTGTCAGTGGCGGTGAGGAGGAGCCCCGGAGCGGCGAAGAGTAAATCTATGACACCGGAATGAACACTGGGGGGTAGAGAGGTGACGGTTAAACCTATACGGCTTTGGAGTAAAAAACTTGTGTTCCTTTTTACAGAAATGAAGTCGCCGTGGAACCTGATGTCAGAGTCTCCTTGCATTCCACTTTTATTTGCAAATACAAGGCCGGTACTTTTAGAAGTATTAAGTTTAAACCCAGTTACGTCTGCCCAGCGAGCAAGTTGTTTATGCCCAGGCTGAACCTGACATTCACATATACTAATCTTACAAAAGTTTAGATATTTGAACGTCATCCACATAGGTACATCCAGCAAGAGAGGGTTTGCGGCAATGCCTTTCGGAGAGAATTCATATTACCTATAAACAAGATGCAGCTCCATAAGCCACCTTGAGGCACGCCATTCTCTCGCACGTAAACATTACAATGCGGCGAACTGACTCTGACACAAAATGTTCGTTCAGACAGTTACCTGGAAAGAGTGTTCATAATGTTACCTGTTACCCCAAACGATTTTAGGTATGCAAGGATGCCATAGCGCCCTGCCATATCATAAGCTTTCTGGATTACAAAAAATACGGTCACGCCGGACTGTTTGGGTATACAGGCATCTTTGTGTACAATTACAATGCAACTGGTTCGTTATTTTGGAATTTTCCTGCCTGGAAGCCTGCCTGGCAGATCTCGAGAAGACCATTGTACTCAAGGCAGTACACGAGACCACGGGTTATCATCTTCTCGAGAAGGTTCCACAGAGAGCTTACCCTTCTTTCTAAAAAAACACGACTATGGCCTCTCTTCAAGACTTTGGAAGGTGCCCCGAAAGTCAAATGTGCTTGTATAGGTGTATGAGGGTCTCAAGAGTGTCTGCGTGTAGGTGCTCTATCCTGGTGTATGTAATATTGTCTCTCCCTTGAGTGGAAGGTTGACAAGCGGCAAGGGCAACCTTAAGCTCATGAACTGTTAGTTGAGAGCTGTAAGCAACTTTTGAGTTATTATTGACATGTAAGGGCTTCTTTTCTACAGATTATTTGTACTGCAGATAAAGTACTAGTGTAGTGTGCTGAGCTGAACACGTGTTGGAAGTGTTGTGCGAGTGTGTTAGCCTTGTGTACTAGTGTGTCCTCTGTAGTATATACAATGGGTTGGCTGTGTGTCTGTTGTCTTTTTAGTTTTCTTATTTGTCTTTAGACTTTTTGGGTTACCGGTGTATGAGCTCACGGAAGTGAAGAAGGCGCGCCAACTCTCCCTCTTCGCCTTACGAAACACCCGCTCCCCAAAAGCCTCTTCCCGTTAAAAAAATGAGATTATCCGACGTGGGGCGCTGACGCAGGGTACCCCACGCCTTGTTCTGGGTCTCCCGCGCCCACCTACAGTCCTCATCGAACCACGGTCTCCATTGGTGGCGCGGGGTTACCGGAGGCGTGGGGAACTGACTTTTTTGTGGCATTTTGAATGTCGACTGTGATAAGTTGGGCACCTTTGTACAGGTGTAGTGGTTTTATGCATTTGTGGTGAAGTTTATATGTTCCTTTAAATGTACTTCACTTTGCTTTTGATTCATAAACCTGTTGTGGGAGGATGGAGTGCTTGGACCTTTACCTTTATTTATTAGTAAGGTGGGAAAGTGGTCACTACCATTAGGGTTCATGCCCCCACCCCACTCTAGACATGAAAAGATAACTGAAAAACCGATAGCAAAGTCAAGATGTGAGTATGTATTATGTCCTGAGTTATGTTATGTACGCTGTTTTTTGTTCAAAAGCCATGCTCCAGAAAACGTAAAAAAACAGAAAACGTTAGAAACTTCCTTATCAGGTGACCTCGCGCATCCATTCATGAGGAGCCACAAAAAGGGTTGTGCGTATTAAGGTCCCTTTAGAGGATGTATGGTTAGGGTAGCTGGTCAACCAGTGCCTCAAAATCAGAGCTGAGAAGTGCAAAATCAGGGGTTATGTAAATGGAGCACACCGTTATCAACCTATTGAATATACCGTACAAATTGCTACATCCTAGTGGATCGTCTCCTCTGCGGCAGCAACTATACTCGAGAGACATCCTACAACACCGGGACGAGTCACCGAGCTCGTGTGGGTCCCGGCTCACTCGCTCGTAGAAGGCAACGTCACCGCCGACCACTATGCCCGAGAACTAGGCCATCTGGGCCGACGAAGAGCAACCACAGCCCGTCACGAGTTATAAGGAGATCGTCCGCCTATACAAAGAAAGAAAAATGAGGCTTCCGAAGCCACACAAGCAACTCAGCTGACTGCAGCAGGCGATATTGCGCAGCTTAAGGGTAGGGTCGCTCGCACACCCGGCGCTTCTGCACAAAATGTACCCAGCAGAACACGACAGACAACACATGTCTGTTCTGACGGGGAGACGGCACTCTCGCGCACATCATTGGGGAGTGCAAAAAACTCAAGACACCCCCCTAAAGCCTTCTTCTCTCCCCCAATTCCAACCCGCTAGAGCGATGGGAGACCTTACTGTCCAGCTCTGACCTCGCCATTCAGCAACAGCTGGTGGCTCGAGGAGAAGAATATCTGGACACATGTGGGTCCCGCGAATAGGGAACCACCCCATCTGGTGCCTGCGCACACCATTCTTTATTTGAAGCTGCGTTAAAGTTGTTCACTCACTCACTCTAGGACATTGTGTACAGAGAGATTGTGGATGTTGATGATTTTCGGGGGGCAATAGCCACACCGCCTAAAGAGTGTGTGCAGCCAACCTTTCCCTTTCTGAGTACCATGCACATATTTTGGAAATCTGTAGGTTTTGAGTTTAGACGTGTTTCTTGAAGACACATTACACTTGGCTGTTTGGATTACGGTATCTCGTACACATCGTCAAGGTTTTCAAGAAGGCTTCTATTGTTTCATTGAATTATCCTTTCTCTTCCCATTACTTATTGCGAGAGCTACTGGTGAGTGTAGGTTTATGTGTCTTCTTTCCGGCCTGTGACTCTCGTCTTTTTTGGCTTGTCAGGAGGCTTTTCCGTCGGGACGCGTTCCTTGCGGTGCGCCGCAGGCAAGGACGTTCCGACTTCCATTTCGTCTTCGAATGTTTTCGGATTGCTCCAGTGATCAGGCTCCTTGGACCGCAGACCATTTTAGGCTCACTTTTCCTCGCCCGCAACTGCCGAGGACTTTATGAACGCCTCGGGTGGCGCAGGTTGTGTCGAGTGGGTGGGAGCTGCCCCTGGTGTTTCCGTTTCCATCTCCTTCTAGCCCTTGCGTTTGCTTGGGGATGGTGGAGCGGAATTTGAGGATGCAGCATTACTTCGACCAGACGTGGTTGCCACCACAGTGGCGGCGGTCTCAGGGAGTGGCGGGGGGGCCGAACGCACCGCCGGAGGCACCAAAATTGGGGGCGGGGCGGGACCGGGTCCGATTCGCGGTACTGGGTCCCCACCGAAACCAGACACTGCTCCGCCTCTCCCCCCCCGGCGAGCCGCATCGGCGTACCTCCCCATGGGGAAATAGGCGAACCTTCTCCGCGAATCCGGGAAGGTTGATGATTTCGGTGACCTTGATGTTTTTTATTTTTGTTTTAGTTTGAACTTCTTGCATGTTCGTGAACATGCGGCGTGAGGTCCTTGACTATTAAAGCAGAGGAATTGATTTGAAGGACAGTTATCAGTTGGAAGATCGTGTTACGCACACTTGGCGCAGGTTAGTTTTTTCTGACCCGAGTTAGTACCATCGCCGAACCGCTGGCACTTGTACCAGCGCCGCGGATTCGGGCTCTATGCTCGGAGGGAGCCCCGGATGAAGCCTGGATTGATGTGATGAGGTATAGTAGGCCGGTCAAACGTGAGAATTCGGTGCCCAGTGGGTATTTCCATGTCATCTCTTCTCATGGTAATGCAAAGAACTGCCGTGACACTTTGGTTTCGCAGTCGTTTAAGAACATCGGCCTGTGTGAAGTTTGCAAAATCTGCTTTGGAGATAATGGCCTGCGAGCTTTTGATGTTATGGTTGGGCATGACCGTGATATCCAGATTGTCAATTCGATTTTGGCTCAGGAATTTGGTGGCGTGAAGCTCGGTGGGGACTTCCATATGAACTTAACCAGCATGTTATTTGTTAGCGTTGAATGAAGGTCCGATGAGACCTTTCAGAAATTTCGAAATAAGAAACCTGAAAAGTGAGGTGACAGGCTTTTGTTTCTGAAGTGATTGAATGATTAGGAAACACAAGTAGTTCTCAGGTTTAGCAAGACAGATACTAGGAAAAGGAGGGAATGCTACCTTGGTGCGGCCGCTTTTCAGCGACCGATCTCGTTTGGAAGGGGACGGAGCAGAGAGGTTCGAAGCTCCCTGCCTTTTTAACAGACAGCGAGCCCATCCGCCGGAGCTTGATCTGGGCACCGATGGCTACTGTTTGAGCTGTCTACCCTACACCTAAAAACTCGTTACCACGGTCGGTTACGTCGTGAGTATGGGGCTCGGGGACACGGTGTCCCCAACATCATTACCAACATAACTCAAGGTGCCCCTTTCAGGGTATATACGCATAAGCTACGTTTCTTCGCTCCTTCTGGGGGAGCGAAGAAACGTAGCACTCCTGAATTTAGAGAGTAAAACCAAAGACACAAATAACCAGTCCACGACTTTTTTTCGGTTGGACTGGCAACCCGCAAATCTACACATCGCAAAAATAAAATTCGCAAACCAAATCCTAATAGAATGAACTTGCACGGTCGTGATTGAAAAATGGAATGAAAACTCCAAAAATGTGTTAGATGCCAGCCAGGTGTAATGTATCTCCGGAAAACATTTGACCCAGTGTACACACATTATAACACGCAATATACAACAAATAGAAAGGTCTGCAAGAATTCTTCTGGAGGGGTTACCATAGTTGTCCAAAATACGATAGCACACGACCAAAGAAGCCTGAAAACTAACTTTGAAACACTTGCCAAGATTGCCAAAAAAAATTTATAGGTTAAGAAGTGATGGCTGTTTTTAGATATCCTCGCCATTACAATCGCAAACCTATTGAGTATGAAAGTATGGTTCATGAACTTCCACGCCCCTATTATTGATGGGTGATTTTATTGCTCACCATAAGGCTGACATTCTTGACGTGATAATGTCCAGTGAAGATTTATTTAAAAGTTCTTACTGGTGTGGCACTTGCTTTAAAAAAAACAGCGAAATGCACGCCCAGCAAAAGGCAACATGTTCTCCGCGGTCCACCTGGCAACATGGTCTCCGAAGGTTTTTACTTTTATATCACAGTGTAACTCATTTCCTTCGAAAGCAGCGACTTTCCGTTCACAGTAGACGTGGTCACCAGCCATTCATTCCCGGCAGGGGCACAACAGATTGATTGGGAGGGTAAGAATTAGATAAAAAAATTCAAGAAGACATCCACCTGTCCTTGTCACAATTAAAAATAAATGGCATGGACCACGGCACAAAATATTCTGGCAAGCAGCAATATTGCCATCCATTCTTTTACCGCCAAACCTTTAGTAGAAACAACCCTTGGTGGAACAAGGCATGCAAGTGAACTGAAAAAAAAACAAATTCTATAGTGTCCTTTGATGACACTCCAAGAAAAAGAATCTCATTTAAACTTGCCAAAGGAACGCGCAGGTGAATAGGACGTGCAGCCAAGACGTACCTGCTGAAAGCATCTATTTATTGCATCGGCTCTGCACTGACATACAAAATGTTTCAAAAAAGATTCCCGATGTTCAACAACGTAACAAAATTATCCCCCGAATCTGTAATAAGACGGGAGACACGATTGTATATCAGGCTAATGGTTCTGCCCAACAATTTGAGAAGGTAAATTAAGCTACAAAATAAGGTTGGGGTAAACAAGATCTTGAGGTAGGAAAATGTAAACAAATTCCTTTCCACGGGTGCTAAAGCAAGCTGTTTGTTGTTTAGAAAAACTGCGTGATATGCGACCGGACGTATGTGTCCCTCTTTGTGAAAATATGTTTGCGGTCTTGCGTGCGCTCGTGGGTGAGAAATTAAGTTTTATACCGCACATAAAAATCTGCGATAAAAGTGTAGGAAACCCCCAAATCTTTTAACAATGGTCTGATTGTGGTGTTTGCGAAAGACGTAAGCACCGGCAGCACCACCGTACGAAAGCCGTTTATTGTATTTCACACATTGAATATATACATAAAGAACAGACGCGCCCCGTGGGGGTGAAAGAACATAAAAGTGAACCGAAACTGAATATAAGATACTCCCTCCCTTAGTGTTTAGTTGTTAGTAAGTGTTAAAAACCCCTAGCATGCACTGTACATATTGTCACGAAGACAAGGACGATGCAGTTGTGTTGAATGAGAAACACGTTTATTGGAGCGAACTTGTGCTCCCCTAACAACTCAAAAGAATACAGAGGCGGCGAAGCAGCGGTCAACAAAGTGACTTGCACAGGCGAGTGTCGTCGAATCGAATGCCCCGGCGTCCGCACTGCAGGCTTTTTATCTTCTGGCGCGCGTGGATCTCGAACGTCTATTCGCATCAACAAAATAGTAGATCCAAGAAGATTATTCTGGGCTGTTCACGTTAGATCGGAATGCTCTCCCTATCACAACTGATAACACATGCGGCATCGAAAGAAATAATGCAACACGCGCTTCCCTTGGCGCAGAGATAACACAGACCGGCGCAGCCGGGCGGTAAAAGCAAAATACAAATAAACAAACCCAATGTATGGTTCGCGGCAATATTTGCACTCTACATACACACTGTTCTATACACACAGAAAACTAATGCGTCTGATAGTCTTTGAGCCAAGCCGGTGGCCGGCGCTCTCGAGACGGCCGATGGGGACGCTGCACCGGCTGCACGGCCAGAGATGCTAGCGAGCTGGTAGAGCTCAGTAGCACGCCAGGAGACCGCGGTTGCGGACCAGGAGAAGGCGGCTGCTGCACGGCAGGCTCCGGAGCAGGCAGCTGCGGACCAGGAGCAGGTAACTGCGGTACGACAGGCTGCAGTACGCCATTGGGCGGCGACTGCTACCCGGGAAAGGGCGGCGGCGGCAGGACAGGCTGCGGCACTCGAACCGGAAGCTGCGGCGCAGGTAGCTCCCAACGTTGGTATGGTGGACTCGTGCCCCTCTCGGGAACCCGGAACAGCTTGGAGGCGTTCCATGTGCGGCCATCTGCAAGTCAAAAAGAGGCAGGTCCCCTTTTGTCCAACGCTTCAGTTGGCGAGGAAAAGGAGTGATCCCCCTTGAAGCGAACGGACGGCTTCTTGAATCGAACGAACGCACCCACAGCTATCTTCGGTTCTTCAGCTCTCCTCCGGTCCGTGTACTCTTTGCTGCTTTGTTGTTGAAGCCGGACCCTTTGGCGCAGTCGCGCCAGTTCTTTTGCTGGGTGCTTTGCAAACGCTGGTGCCGAAAACCCCACAACATCCAATCTGTTTCGGGGCATGCGTCCATGCAGCAGAACTGCTGGGGCAACCCCAGTGGTAGCCTGTGGAGTACAGCGGTGAATAGAGAGGTACTAGTCGGTGACTGCTTCTCGGATAGGTCTCCTTTCGAGGAGTGAAACTTGGATGAAGTTCGTCAGAGTTCGATTGAACCTCTCGACTTGCCCATTCGCGGGGGGGGGGGTAGTATACAGATGAATGAGACAGCTTGATGGCTCGGTTTTGAAGAAAGTTGATAAATTCACGTGTAGTGAACTGCGGCCCATTATGGCAAACAATCTCCTCCGGGTATCCTTCACGAGCAAAAACACTGGTTAAGAAGTCTTTGACGGTGCTTGCGGCAACTTCGCTGCAAAAATATATCTCTGGCCATTTGGAATGGTAATCGACCAGCGTTATAGCAAATCGGCTGTTGGGAGGTGCATGTTCTGATGGGCCAACAATGTCTAGGCCCAGTTTCTGCCACGGCCTTTTAGGCCAGTCAACAGGCTGCAATGGCGCTCGTGATGTTTTGGCGGACTTATCTGCCTCCAGGCTGATGTGAGTTTTTTCGCGGCAGATTCAGCTTGCTTGTCCATCCGTGGCCACCAGAACAGCTCACGAAGTCGCGCCTTTGTGCGCGTGATGCCCGGATGCGTCTCGTGGGCGACGGCGATGAACTGAGCCGTGAGGGAGGATGGAACAACGAGGCGCTGTCCGCGCAGTAGAAGGTCATCAACAACATAAAGTTCTTCGCGCACAGAGTACAAAGGTTTTGCTTCCTCTGGTACGTATTTTTGTGGTGGCCAAGAACCGAGCACGAACGACTTGACCGTTTGCAGACAGCCATCGTTGAGGACGGCTTGCTTGAATTTTTCCTTCGCCACGCAAGCCGGCTCGACCAATCACACAATTTCTTCTTCCTTGGCCAGCTCTGCCTCCGCCGTGGGAGCTGGCAGCCGAGAAAGAGCATCTGCCATCGTGTTGGTGGACCCCTTAAGGTACTCGACAGTGAAATTGTAACAGAGGAGTCGTGCACTCTAGCGTGCAATTCGGAGTGGCCTTCTTCCACGTCCTTGCGACGACAGCAATGATACCAACGCCTGATGGTCCGTTCGAATCTTGAAATGGCGACCCCAAAGGTAAGTGTGCCATCGTTCGCACGCCCAAATGCACGCCAATGCTTCGCGTTCGCCGACCGAGTACTTTCTTTCTTCTGATGACAAGGTACGAGACACGAAAGCAACTGTGCGGAGCTCGTAGCCATTTTGCTGCTGCAGGACGGCTCCCAGCCCACAGTCGGACGCGTCGGTCGACACGATGACTGGAAGTGTGGGATCGAACATGTGTAGAACTGTACTTGAAGAGAGCATTTTCTTGACCCTCCGAAAACTGCCGTCTGCCTCGGCTGACCATATGAATGGCTCATTCTGGCGAAGCAGGACGCGCATAGGCTCGACCACCTGGCCCAAGCGTGGAACGAACTTGGAATAGTATTCTACCAGACCCAGAAGTGAACGGAGGGCGTCAACGCCTATTGGCACTGAAGTGTTAACTACCAAGTCAACTTTCTCTGGAAGCGGAGAGATGCCTTGGGCCATGACCTTATGACATAGGAAAGAAAGTTCTGGAACGTCGAAGAGGCATTTGTCGTTCAATGTCAGGCCTGCGTCCTTGACTTTCTGCAAGACGGTTGTTAGGTTCGAAAGATGTTGTTCTGCAGTTTTGCCAAAGACTATCACATCATCAATGTAGAACAACACACCAGGGCAGCCATCAAGAATTTTGGTCATCATCTTCTGAAATACCACTGGCACAGAAGCTAACCCAAAACAAACTCTTTTTAACCGAAAAAGCCCTTCATGTGTGATGAACTTTGTCAGGTCCCGGCTGTCAGGGTGCAAAAGCACCTGATAGAAGGCAGAAGCCAAGTCAAGTTTTGAGAAGAGTGTCGCGCCTACAAATGCATGAAGAAGTTCCTCTGTATGAGGCAACGGGAAGCTGTCTGGTACAGTAGCCTTGTTAGGCTCCCGAAGGTGAACACAAATCCTGATGCTGCCATCTTTCCTGTCAACGACAACAATGGGCGAAACTCATTCAGAAGCATCGACACGTTCGATGATGTCAAGGCTCAACAACCTGTGAAGTTAATCTGACACTGGTTCCCGAAGGGAATATGGAAGACGGCGAAGCTTCGAAGCTACCGGCTGCACGCCTTGCTAAGTCTTTACACGATGTGTGAACCGCTTAGCAAGGCCCAACTCAGGACTGAAAAGTGAACCGAAGTCGTGCTCAGAACTTTCATCTGACAAAGCATCGTCATCGAATCCGACTTCACGAACCCTGCCTTGCATTTGTCGCATGCGGTTGCATACTATCTGAAAGTGGCCCTTCATACCGCACAATTAACTCTTTTTTCCCAGCGTTGGGCACCGCGACGCTAATGCACGGTGACTTCGCGAGCCGCTTCGGAAACAGTGCGGTGAAACGGACCGGCTATCTCTGTCTCCCCGAGGAGGGTGGGGCCCCTGCATCGCACGTGAACCGCTCGCGCTTGGAAAGTTCTGGAAATGCTCTTCTGGCTGTGAATTGAATTTTCGCGAAGAATGCGAATACTGGGGACGACGCTGCACAAACACAGGCTCGACTGTAGCAAAAAATTCCTTCAGCTCTTCAGCTGCTAGCTCAAACTGAAGAGCGATTCGCACTGCGCTCTCAAACGAAAGGGAGGAACCCTCGAGCAGCAACCGTTCACGAACGCGGTTGGAAGCAACGCGGGCTACAAATCGGTCCCGCAGAGCATTTTTTTGTGACGCGAACGAACAACGCGAAACGAGCTCCCGGAAAGCAGCAACAAAGTCTTGAACAGACTCGCCTGCGTGGTGGCTGCGGGGGTGGAACCGATGGAGCTCGACGACGACGTTGCACGACGTCGAAAACTGCTGCCGTACGGCGATGAGTGCGGACTCGTACAAGTCAGTAGCGGGCGCGGCAGGCTTCTCTTGTACTGCCGGTTTCTCTTGTACTGCCGGTGCTGCGGCGCTTGCTGGTGCTGGTGCTGCGGCGCTTGACCCTGCAGGTAAAGTCCGGTAAATACGCTGCCCTTCCGCCCCCACACAATGCAGAAGAACGGTTTTTTTCTTTCTTGCAGAAGAAAGAAAAAAAAATTTTTTACTCTCATGCGATACACGTCAACACTCTTGCATTCAACATAAACATTTGTTCAGAGACACCTAAACAACTTCTTGTACTGATGTTATGGCTCCTCTTACTCGATCACCAGCGGTGGTGACATGTTATTTACAAAATAACTAAGAACAAAGCAGTGAGCGCCTTGGTCCTCAGAACATGTTTCCATCCATAAACTCCAATATTACTGTACACATATTTGCTTAAACGACTCTTTTCAATAGTGCAACAGTGGCACAAGGCTTTTTTTATTTTTAAAGCACGAACCATAACAAAGCAGTTTCGCACGGGATGCCGAAAGTGCAAAGGCTGTCGAACATGTAATAGAAAACAAAATTGTTCACTCCGTCATATACACCGATTGTTTGAGCGTTTGTATTCAACTGTATTAAGAAAAGTCTCAAATCGACGATGTGTAACTCGCCCGTCAGCACCATAAAGTCAGCATACTTCATGGGGCTCAAAATCACAGTCCATATGGCCCCTTCCCACGGCTTAATAAAAGAAAGTGATGCTGGTGAGGGGAGGCAGTAGCAACTGCTCTTTATAGAAATGTGGGTTTGATGGTTGTACTTTACTGTGGCCTCAAACCACACATAAATAAGAAAGTGGCGAAGCCTGCAATAAGTCGCCCAAGGCTTGAGCCATAGCGAAAGTGCCGCATGTCTTTCCAAGTGAGAACCAAAGGACACCTAACCTTGATTTTTTACAAGGGGGAAGGAACGCTACATAGAAAGTAATCTAGGGGCGCAACACATTTGTCATGGCTTGAGAGGGCTTTTTTATCATTTCAAGTGCGTGTGTTCTAATGAAAAATTTTTAAAGCGTGTGTGGCGCGTCATAGCACCACTGTGATGAATTGCTTGTTTTGTTGTGTGCATTTCTGGCACGTGTGTGTAGGTGTGTGGGGTATAAATATGTGTTTTTTTCAATAAAAGATCAGTTGGAAGTCAGCACTCGTCCTGTGTACCTCCGCTATAGTCCGTGTTTTTGTTGCGCTGTTTAGTAATGATGTATCAAATTATAGGTCTCCTCGAGGGGGATCACGTGGGACAAATATTAACATGCTTTCGGGTTATAATTATCAGGATATAGCAAAATGTATATAGCAAAAGGTACACACTCACACTCCAAGGCTCACTCACTCACTCACTCACACTCACACTGTCACTCCCACTGTCACTCTCACTGTCACTCTCACACTCTCACTCACACTCAGACTCACAGTCACACTCACACTCTCACTCTGACTCACTCTCACTCTCACTCACATTCATACTCACACTCACGCTCTCACACACTCACACACTCACACTCTCACACACTCTCACTCACACTCACACTCACACTCACACTCACCCTCACACTCACACACTCACTCTCACTCACACTCTCACTCTCACTCACACTCATCTCACACTCACACTCTCACTGTCACTCTCACTCTCACTCTCACTCTCTCTCACACTCACACTCACACTCACACTCTCACTCTCACTCTCACTCACACTCACACTCAGACTCACACTCTCACTCTCAGTCTCATTCACACTCTCAACTCACTCTCACTCTCACTCACACTCACACTCTCACTCTCACTCTCACGCTCACTCACAATCTCACTGTCACTCTCACTCTCACTCTCAATCACACTCACACTCTCTCACACTCTCTCTCACACTCACACTCACACTCACACTCTCACTCACACTCTCACTCACACTCTCACTCAAACTCTAACTCTCACTCTCACTCTCACTCACACTCACACTCTCACTCTCATTCTCACTCTCACTCACACTCACACTCACACTCTCACTCTGAATCACTCTCACTCTCACTCACATTCATACTCACACTCACGCTCTCACACACTCACACACTCACACTCTCACACACTCTCACTCACACTCACACACACTCACCCTCACACTCACACTCTCACTCACACTCTCACTCTCACTCTCACTCACACTCACCTCACACTCACACTCTCACTCTCACTCTCACTCTCTCTCACACTCACACTCACACTCACACTCACACTCTCACTCTCACTCTCACTCACACTCACACTCAGACTCACACTCTCACTCTCAGTCTCATTCACACTCTCAACTCACTCTCACTCTCACTCACACTCACACTCTCACTCTCACTCTCACGCTCACTCACACTCTCACTGTCACTCTCACTCTCACTCTCAATCACACTCACACTCACACTCTCTCACACTCTCTCTCACACTCACACTCACACTCACAATTTCACTCACACTCTCACTCACACTCTCACTCACACTCTCACTCTCACTCAAACTCTAACTCTCACTCTCACTCTCACTCACACGCACACTCTCACTCACACTCACACTCTCACTCTCATTCTCACTCTCACTCACACTCACACTCACACTCTCACTCTCACTCACTCTCACTCTCACTCGCACTCGCACTTGCACTCGCACTCGCACTCTCACTCTCACTCTCACTCTAACACTCACACTCACACTCACACTCACATTCACACTCTCACTCTAACACTCACACTCACACTCTCACGCTCAATCTCACTCTCACTCACACTCACACTCACAGTCTCACTCTCACCCTTACTCTCACTCACCCTCACACTCACACTCACGCTCACACTCACACTCACACTCCCACTCACACTCACACTCTCAATCTCAATCTCACTCTCACACTCTCTCACTCTTAATCTCACTCTCACTCTCACACTCTCAGACTCTCTCACTCTCACTCACACTCCCACTCACACTCTCACTCTCACTATCACTCTAACTCTCCTCACACTCACACTCTCACTCTCACTCTCCCTTACACTCACCCTCACAGTCACCCTCACACTCACACTCTCGCTCACTCTCACACTCTCACTCTCACTGTCACTCTCACCCACACTCACACTCACACTCACACTTTCACACACTCACACTCTCACACACTCACATGCTCACTCTCACTCTCACACTCACACTCACACTTACACTCTCACTTTCACTCTCATACTCAACTCACACTCACACTCTCACACACACTCTCTCTCACACTCACACTCTCACTCTCACACTCTCTCACTCTCAATATCACTCTCACTCTCACACTCTCACACTCTCTCACTCTCACTCACACTCCCACTCACACTCTCACTCTCACTCTCACTATCACTCTAACTCTCCCTCACACTCACACTCTCACTCTCACTCTCCCTTACACTCCCCCTCACACTCACTCTCACACTCACACTCTCGCCGACTCTCACTCTCACACTCTCACTCTCACTGTCACTGTCACTCTCACTCACACTAAAACTCACACTCACACACTCACACTCTCACACACTCACACGCTCAGTCTCACACTCACACTCACACTCTCACTCTCACTCTCAGTCATACTCTCAGTCATACTCTCACTCTCACTCTCACTCTCACTCACTCTCCTCTCACTCACTCTCACACTCAACTCATACTCACACTCTTACACACACTCTCAATCACACTCACACTCTCAGTCTCACTCTCACTCTCACTTTCACACTCACACTATCACTCTTACTCTTACTCTTACTCTTACTCTTACTCTTACTCTTACTTACTCTTACTCTCACTCACACTCACACTCTTACTCTCACTCTCACTCACATGCACACTCATACTCTCAGTCACACTCTCACTCACACTCACTCTCTCACTCTCACTAACACTCACACTCACACTCTCACTCTCACTTTCTCACACCCACACCCACACTCACACTCTTACTCTCACTCACAGGCACACTCATACTCTCACTCACACTCTCACTCACACTCACTCTCTCACTCTCACTCACACTCACTCTCTCACTCTCTCACTTTCACTCTCACTCTCACTCACACTCACACTCAACTCACACTCACACTCTCACTCTCTCACACCCACATTCCCACTCCCACTCTCACTCTCACTCCCTCACACTCACACTCTCACTCTCAGTCACACACTCACACTCTCACTCACACTCACGCTCTCACACTCAACCTCACACTCTCACAGTCACTCTCACTCTCACAATCTCACTCTCATTCTCTCACTGTCTCAATCTCTGTGAGGCCATTTGAGTTCTGAATTCATGTTGAGTTCTCAGCCCATTTTGATTTCTGAGTTCATTTTGAGTTTTGAGTACATTTTGAGGTTTGAGTCCATTTTGAGTTTTGAGTCCATTTTGAGTTTGAGTACATTTTGAGTTTGAGTACATTTTGAGTTTTGAGTACATTTTGAGTTTTGAGTACATCTTCAGTTTTGAGTCCATTTTGAGTTTAGTACATTTTGAGTTTTGATTACATTTTGAGTTTTGATTACATTTTGAGTTTGAGTACATTTAGAGTTTTGAGTACAGTTTGAGTTTTGAGTTCACTTTGAGTTTGAGTACATTTTGAGTTTTGAGTTCCGCTTTGAGTTTGAGTACATTTTGAGTTTTGAGTCCATTTTGAATTTGAGTACATTTTGAGTTTTGAGTACATTTTGAGTTTTGATTACACTTTAAGTTTGAGTACATTTGGAGTTTTGAGTACAGTTTGAGTTTTGAGTTCACTTTGAGTTTGAGTACATTTTGAGTTCTGAGTCCATTTTGAGTTTTGAGTTCCGCTTTGAGTTTGAGTACATTTTGAGTTTGAGTACATTTTGAGTTTTGATTACATTTTGAGTTTCAGTACATTTTGAGTTCTGAGTACATTTTGAGTTTTGAGTCCGAGTGAGTTTTGTGCTGAGTGTGAGTTTGAGTTTGAGTGAGCGCAGATGTGCTGCTAAGCATTGAGTCTGAGTTTGAGTGAGTGATGATTCGAAAAAAAAATTGTGCGTGAGTTTGAGTGAACCGCGCCAACTTTGCGAGGTATGCAGGTGACATTCACGCACGTAAAGCGGCACTCAGCGATAGAGTCCTGGCAAGAAGAAAACGATGTCGCACGTGGTCGTAGGTGCGGGTATCTCCAAGATGGTCGGCCATGGGTGCGTCCTGAAGCTGGTGGAGCACAGTCCGACGTAGGTGTTCCGGAACGACAAGCAGGTTATCAGGACCATCCGAGCGATTGTTGCGGCGTTATAAGACTCCATCGTGTATTACGAAGCAGCGAATGGCAGGGTTGGCGGAACCAAGGTTAACTCCGTCAATGATGGAGCGCAGAGAAGGGTCGCGCCGCTCTTCTTGGCTAATATTTAGGAAGTCGGAGACCGCTAGGACAAAAGCGTCAGTCTCGTCCGCCGAGCATTCTGGAGGGCTGACCAGGTTTCGAGATAAACAGTCGGCATCCGTATGTAGGCGGCCGGACTTGTGACTCCCCAAAAAAGAGTATTCTTGAAGGCGTAACGCCCAGCGGCCAAGCCGACCGGTAGGGTCATTCAAAGAGGAGAGCCAGCACAGTGCGTGATGATCAGTCACGACTGCGAAGTGCCTACCATACACGTAGGGGCGGAATTTGCCGACGGCCCACACTAGAGCAAGGCATTTGCGCTCAGTTTTATTGTAATTGCGCTCCGAGGACGAAAGTAGGCGGCTGGCGTACGCGACCACTTGATGAACACCGGCTTGGCGTTGGGCCACTAGCGTCGATGCGAATTTCAGTGGGAGCAGAGGCGTCGCATTGAGCCAAAATCGCGTTGAGGTCAACAGTCCAATCAGTGCGGAGAATGCTTGCTTTTTGTCGGAGCCCCAGATAAACGTTGTGTTCTTCTGAAGGAGATCGGTAAGAGGGCGGGCGATGGTAGCAATCCCATTAAGTGGGCATGTACCAATGTGATCTACTCTAGAAATTTAAGATGGACTAGTTGTTTTAAAAACAGAAAAATGCCAAAGGCTTCAGCGGTAAAAATCTGCGGCTTTTCAGGTTCAAGGCATTGATACCCTAAAATCATTTCCGTGTGCTACACACGACCCGTTAAGGCAGTTTTTGACGCGTCGATGAAACATTCTGCGCACTTGTATTTCTATTGAAGAAACGAGAAGTGGCGCAGAATTGCAGTTGTGGGAACTCGGTTTTTATCAAATGCTATAAAACACATGCCGCACGACCGGGGCCGAAGCTGCCATGGTGGTAAAAAGTCACAAATGGTTGATTGGTAGGTGTCTGAAAAGGTGACAGATAATTCTAACACTTGACATCTCACTCTATGGGAGAACGGAGAAGAGATAGATGGACGGTTTATAAGAAGTTTAGACAAGAGTGCATCACAATTAGGATGTTTGAAAAGATAGGGGGGGGGGGATTGATGAAATTTTAAAAGCATTAAGAAGACCCATGTAGGTTCGCTGGTGATCCAGAGAACATTTATTGGACTCGACGCATAGGCTTTGTACGGGGCTAGTGCAGAAAGCACCCGACGCGAGGCGAAGCCTCAAGTGTACCACTGGGTCTAGCATTTTCAGTGCCATTTTTGATACCCACCCATACACCACAATCTCATAGTTCAAGAGATACCAAACCGAGCTTGCAAATACAAGTAAGCGGAGTTGCTTGTCCGCACCTTACGAGTTGGGTTGAAAGGAACCTAGCAATGTTTAGAGCTTTGAGGTATTCATGATTTACTTGTTTGATGGGAGTAATGAATCTGAGTTTTTATTAAAAACTACACCTAATACATTATTGCCCTTCCACTCTGTGAAGAAGGATGACTTGGAAAGCTTGACGCAGTCCACGAAGTGCAAGAAACCAAGCACGTTTATTGTAAGTTGCAATGAGGTTTAATTTCTTGCTATATATCTGAACGAACCTCTGAAGGATCCAAGCTTTGTTTTTCGAGACAATCATGGAACTTCCCGTGTCCCTCCCGCGTCATAAGCATCTTACTGTTTGTGTCAGGCTAGGTTCAGAATGTTGCTCCAACTTACATAATAACTTCAAAGAATAGCGTCATTTCACGTCTCACATACCCAAACTGCGTGACATGCATTTCATGTCCTGAGATCACGATACGGCTTTTGCGTTGGTAGTCTCAACATGGCCTAGCACACAAACGCAATTGGTTCTACCACTAAGAACTTCGGATACGTCCCAATAGGCCGTTTAACATCCGCGTTTAAACCTCGCACCCGCAGAACAGAAATGCATTGCATAACTACGAGCATGAAACCTAGAGGTGCGCTGCACGCCCCCATCCTCCCTCCCACTATTTTCCACTACAAACCAGCGCATACAAATACCGGTAATCGGTGATGTCCGCGTGCTTAGAAGTGCCAGTCGCCATCGAAAACATTCCTTGAATGCCTCTGAGCAAGTGATATTGGCTCACACCGGCGTTCCAATGAGGCAAGTTGCTGTTCATCCGGGAGCTATTCGCAGCGCTACTACTCGACGAAGTGAACTTGCGGCGGTAACGGCGGCGCCAGCAGCTGTCTGTTGTTTTTGCGCCTATTTTCACTTCTGATCAGGCGAACGTTTTATTTCTTGTTCTTCTTTCTCCAAACGAACGGCATGAATGCGTCCCGTCATGATTTAAATTCTGGAATCTCTTGGGCTCTATTCTCGCACAAAACTATGTGGCTGCCCCTTTTCATTTCCCCTTGTATGCATCTTACCGTGGGTGTAAGATGTCTATGTAAGACATCAACCTACATCCGAATCACTCGATTAATGGGGCCTGCCGACTAACCGAATTGAGCCATATAATTTTGAAACCTATATCTCCCACCACAAACGGCATTTCATCAGTAGTTGCACGACGCCTATCTCTGTGTGCGGGCCCCCTTTTCTACCGGAAAATTGTGCACCCATAGACCGCCAACAAAGGATGGTGCATGCCTAGGCGTGAAAGACACTGGTAAAAAGGTCGCTCGAAAGGCCTACCAGCTGAAAAAAAAACCACTATGTGCACAAAGTGAATGATGATGAGAGGGGCGAAGTTAAAATGCTTATGGGTAAAACCGTGAAACAGTCGTCCAGACATCATAAAAAGACTCGACACGTCAAGCTTTCCACCGCTCCATTGACAAGCCTATCGACGACTTCCATATTTTTGGTGATTATGTAGGGCTTGTTTGGGACGATGAGAATCTCCATGGGTAAGTTGGCGAATTCGGTGTGTGACGTTTTAGCCAGCCTCCTTGGCCGTCGCCTTCTGCAGAGCGTCTTTTGTCCCGTACCCCGGTACGTGTCGTCAGCTCGCACACGACTAACGACACCGTCTTCTTCTTCCTCTCCTCCTTGTTGGGTAGCAACGAACGCGTTGAACGTTTTGACCTCTTCGGCCAATCTTTGGTTGGCCAGTCACTAGTGGGATTCTGCCCCAAACATCATCATTCGGCAATTTAAGGCAGCAACGATTGAAGGGAAAAGGCCGAGCAAGAGTCTTGAGCTCGCAGGCCGCGAACGACAACCTCTTCTTCTTCCTCTCCTTCTTGTTGGGTAGCAACGAACGAGTTGAAAGTTTTGACCTCTACGGCAAATCTTTGGTTGGCCAATCCTAGGGGGATCCTGCCACAATCATTATTGTGCCGCGCACGATCCAGACACAGAGCGAGCAAGAGGAGCTTCGCCCCTAAAAGAAATTTGGGCTTATACCAGAGTTTCAACTTGGGAAGTTTCACTTATATCTTTAAGAATTCACAGCTACCCTGCGAAGTGTATTTGAGCTGAAACGGTGACGGTGCGTTTCCGTCGTTTTAGGGGGAAGCCCTTTGGCAGCCGTTACCTGGGTCTCACAGGAGCGGCATCTCTTTATGTCTGTGTAACCAAGGGAGCGAATGCAGCATCGACGAAAGAAGGAAAACTGAGAGGAGCGTCTAGCCAAAGGTGAAGTGGAGTACGACACGTGCGGCTACGGCATTATCACTCTCTCTGCCTCTCCCTCACATATGTCTCATGCGTCGCCACCAAAGAGCGCCCTCCCCTCTAGCCCTCCCCAAACGCTGTTCCATTCCCCGCTAATCTCAACCACGCAACATTTGCGCGGGATGCTCAACCACGATTTGCAACATTCTTGCCGGTGGCGGTGACGCACTGCGAGGTAGCAGCAAAGTAGCGGATGCCCCCGTGCATTCGCTGATCACGCGAACACTTCCTGACACGCAGCAGATTTGCGCCAGGACCGCGAAGACTGCACTTCACGCTGCTCACACATTTCATATTAAGAAGTGTAGTAATGTTCAGCGCATTTTATTGCGGCCATCGTGCTTCTGTTTATTTCTCGCGAACATCTGATAACGCACTACCGTCATTAGCTGCCGACTGCGAAACTTGCCAAAGGGGCATCGGTGGAAAAGAGGGGTTAATAGTTGTAAAATAGGTGTCAGTGGCGGTGAGGAGGAGCCCCGGAGCGGCGAAGAGTAAATCTATGACACCGGAATGAACACTGGGGGGTAGAGAGGTGACGGTTAGACCTATACGGCTTTGCAGTAAAAAACTTGTGTTCCTTTTTACAGAAATGAAGTCGCCGTGGATCCTAATGTCAGAGTCTCCTTGCATTCCACTTTTATTTGCAAATACAAGGCCGGTACTTTTAGAAGTATTAAGTTTAAACCCAGTTACGTCTGCCCAGCGAGCAAGTTGTTTATGCCAAAGGCTGAACCTGACATTCACATATACTAATCTTACAAAAGTTTAGATTTTTGAACGTCATCCACATAGGTACATCCAGCAAGAGATGGTTTGGGGCAATGCCTTTCGGAGAGAATTCATATTACCCATAAACAAGATGCAGCTCCATAAGCCACCTTGAGGCACGCCATTCTCTCGCACGTGAACATTACAATGCGGCGAACTGACTCTGACACAAAATGTTCGTTCAGACAGTTACCTGGAAAGAGTGTTCATAATGTTACCTCTTACCCCAAACGATTTTAGGTATGCAAGGATGCCATAGCGCCCTGCCATATCATAAGCTTTCTGGATTACAAAGAATACGGTCACGCCGGACTGTTTGGGTATACAGGCATCTTTGTGTACAATTACAATGCAACTGGTTCGTTATTTTGGAATTTTCCTGCCTGGAAGCCTGCCTGGCAGATCTCGAGAAGACCATTGTACTCAAGGCAGTACACGAGACCACGGGTTATCATCTTCTCGAGAAGGTTCCACAGAGAGCTTACCCTTCTTTCTAAAAAAACACGACTATGGCCTCTCTTCAAGACTTTGGAAGGTGCCCCGAAAGTCAAATGTGGTTGTATAGGTGTATGAGGGTCTCAAGAGTGTCTGCGTGTAGGTGCTCTATCCTGGTGTATGTAATATTGTCTCTCCCTTGAGTGGAAGGTTGACAAGAGGCAAGGGCAACCTTCAGCTCATGAACTGTGAATTGAGAGCTGTAAGCAACTTTTCAGTTATTATTGACATGTAAGGGCTTCTTTTCTACAGATTATTTGTACTGCAGATAAAGTACTAGTGTAGTGTGCTGAGCTGAACACGTGTTGGAAGTGTTGTGCGAGTGTGTTAGCCTTGTGTACTAGTGTGTCCTCTGTAGTATATACAATGGGTTGGCTGTGTGTCTGTTGTCTTTTTAGTTTTCTTATTTGTCTTTAGACTTTTTGGGTTACCGGTGTATGAGCTCACGGAAGTGAAGAAGGCGCGCCAACTCTCCCTCCTCGCCTTACGAAACACCCGCTCCCCAAAAGCCTCTTCCCGTTAACAAAATGAGATTATCCGACGTGGGGCACTGACGCAGGGTACCCCACGCCTTGTTCTGGGTCTCCCGCGCCCACCTACAGTCCTCATCGAACCACGGTCTCCATTGGTGGCGCGGGGTTACCGGAGGCGTGGGGAACTGACTTTTTTGTGGCATTTTGAATGTCGACTGTGATAAGTTGGGCACCTTTGTACACGTGTAGCTGTTTTATGCATTTGTGGTGAAGTTTATATGTTCCTTTAAATGTACTTTACTTTGCTTTTGATTCATAAACCTGTTTTGGGAAGATGGAGTGCTTGGACCTTTACCTTTATTTATTAGTAAGGTGGGAAAGTGGTCACTACCATAAGTGTTCATGCCCCCACCCCACTCTAGACATGAAAAGATAACTGAAAAACCGATAGCAAAGTCAAGATGTGAGTATGTATTATGTCCTGAGTTATGTTATGTACGCTGTTTTTTGTTGAAAAGCCATGCTCCAGAAAACGTAAAAAAAAACAGAAAACGTAAGAAACTTCTTTATCAGGTGACCTCGCGCATCCATTCGTGAGGAGCCACAAAAAGGGTTGTGCGTATTAAGGTCCCTTTTGAGGATGTATGGTTAGGGTAGCTGGTCAACCAGTGCCTCAAAATCAGAGCTGAGAAGTGCAAAATCAGGGGTTATGTAAATGGAGCACACCGTTATCAACCTATTGAATATACCGTACAAATTGCTACATCCTAGTGGATCGTCTCCTCTGCGGCAGCAACTATACTCGAGAGACATGCTACAACACCGGGACGATTCACCGAGCTCGTGTGGGTCCCGGCTCACTCGCTCGTAGAAGGCAACGTCACCGCCGACCACTATGCCCGAGAACTAGGCCATCTGGGCCGACGAAGAGCAACCACAGCCCGTCACGAGGTATAAGGAGATCGTCCGCCTATACAAAGAAAGTAGAATGAGGCTTCCGAAGCCACACAAGCAACTAAGCTGACTGCAGCAGGCGATATTGCGCAGCTTACAGGCAGGGTCGCTCGCAGACCCGGCGCTTCTGCACAAAATGTACCCAGCAGAACACGACAGACAACACATGTCTGTTCTGACGGGGAGACGGCACTCTCGCGCACATCATTGGGGAGTGCAAAAAACTCAAGACACCCCCCTAAAGCCTTCTTCTCTCCCCCAATTCCAACCCGCTAGAGCGATGGGAGAATTTACTGTCCAGCTCTGACCTCGCCATTCAGCAACAGCTGGTGGCTCGAGGAGAAGAATATCTGGACACATGTGGGTCCCGCGAATAGGGAACCACCCCATCTGGTGCCTGCGCACACCATTCTTTATTTGAAGCTGCGTTAAAGTTGTTCACTCACTCACTCTAGGACATTGTGTACAGAGAGATTGTGGATGTTGATGATTTTCGGGGGGCAATAGCCCCACCGCCTAAAGAGTGTGTGCAGCCAACCTTTCCCTTTCTGAGTACCATGCACATATTTTGGAAATCTGTAGGTTTTGAGTTTAGACGTGTTTCTTGAAGACACATTACACTTGGCTGTTTGGATTACGGTATCTCGTACACATCGTCAAGGTTTTCAAGAAGGCTTCTATTGTTTCATTGAATTATCCTTTCTCTTCCCATTACTTATTGCGAGAGCTACTGGTGAGTGTAGGTTTATGTGTCTTCTTTCCGGCCTGTGACTCTCGTCTTTTTTGGCTTGTCAGGAGGCTTTTGCGTCGGGACGCGTTCCTTGCGGTGCACCGCAGTCAAGGACGTTCCGACTTCCATTTCGTCTTCGAATGTTTTCGGATTGCTCCAGTGATCAGGCTCGTTGGACCGCAGACCATTTTAGGCTCACTTTTCCTCGCCCGCAACTGCCGAGGACTTTATGAACGCCTCGGGTGGCGCAGGTTGTGTCGAGTGGGTGGGAGCTGCCCCTGGTGTTTCCGTTTCCATCTCCTCCTAGCCCTTGCCTTTGCTTGGGGATGGTGGAGCGGAATTTGAGGATGCAGCATTACTTCGACCAGACGTGGTTGCCACCACAGTGGCGGCGGTCTCAGGGAGTGGCGTGGGGGCCGAACGCACCGCCGGAGGCACCAAAATTGGGGGCGGGGCGGGACAGGGTCCGATTTGCGGTACTGGGTCCCCACCGAAACCAGACACTGCTCCGCCCCCCCCCCCCCGGCGAGCCGCGTTGGCGTACCTCCCCAGGGGGAAATAGGCGAACCTTCTCCGCGAATCCGGGAAGGTTGATGATTTCGTTGACCTTGATGTTTTTTATTTTTGTTTTTGTTTGAACTTCTTGCATGTTCGTGAACATGCGGCGTGAGGTCCTTGACTATTAAAGCAGAGGAATTGATTGAAGGACAGTTATCAGTTGGAAGATCGTGTTGCGCACACTTGGCGCAGGTTAGTTTTTCCTGACCCGAGTTAGTACCATGGCCGAACCGCTGGCACTTGTACCAGCGCCGCGGATTCGGGCTCTATGCTCGGAGGGAGCCCGGATGAAGCCTGGATTGATGTGATGAGGTATAGTAGGCCGGTCAAACGTGAGAATTCGGTGCCCAGTGGGTATTTTCATGTCATCTCTTCTCATGGTAATGCGAAGAACTGCCGTGACACTTTGGTTTCGCAGTCGTTTAAGAAGATCGGCCTGTGTGATGTTTGCAAAATCTGATTTGGAGATAATGGCCGGCGAGCTTTTGATGTTATGGTTGGGCATGACCGTGATATCCAGATTGTCAATTCGATTTTGGCTCAGGAATTTTGTGGCGTGAAGCTCGGTGGGGACTTCCATATGAACTTAACCAGCATGTTGTTTGTTAGCGTTAAATGAAGGTCCGATGAGACCTTTCAGAAATTTCGAAATAAGAAACCTGAAAAGAGAGGTGACAGGCTTTTGTTTCTAAAGTGATTGAATGATTAGGAAACACAAGTAGTTCTCAGGTTTAGCAAGACAGATACTAGGAAAAGAAGGGAATGCTACCTTGGTGCGGCCGCTTTTCAGCGACCGATCTCGTTTGGAAGGGGACGGAGCAGAGAGGTTCGAAGCTCCCTGCCTTTTTAACAGACAGCGAGCCCATCCGCCGGAGCTTGATCTGGGCACCGATGGCTACTGTTTGAGCTGTCTACCCTACACCTAAAAACTCGTTACCACGGTCGGTTACGTCGTGAGTATGGGGCTCGGACAACAGTGTCCCCAACATCATTACCAACATAACTCAAGGTGCCCCTTTCAGGGTATATACGCATAAGCTACGTTTCTTCGCTCCTTCTGGGGGAGCGAAGAAACGTAGCACTCCTGAATTTAGAGAGTAAAACCAAAGACACAAATAACCAGTCCACGACTTTTTTCGGTTGGACTGGCAACCCGCAAATCTACACATCGCAAAAATAAAATTCGCAAACCAAATCCTAATAGAATGAACTTGCACGGTCGTGATTGAAAAATGGAATGAAAACTCCAAAAATGTGTTAGATGCCAGCCAGGTGTAATGTATCTCAGGAAAACATTTGACCCAGTGTACACACATTATAACACGCAATATACAACAAATAGAAAGGTCTGCAAGAATTCTTCTGGAGGGGTTACCATAGTTGTCCAAAATACGATAGCACACGACCAAAGAAGCCTCAAAACTAACTTTGAAACACTTGCCAAGATTGCAAAAAAAATTTATAGGTTAAGACGTGATGGCTGTTTTTAGATATCCTCGCCATTACAATCGCAAACCTATTGAGTATGAAAGTATGGTTCATGAACTTTCACGCCCCTATTATTGATGGGTGATTTTATTGCTCACCATAAGGCTGACATTCTTGACGTGATAATGTCCAGTGAAGATTTATTTAAAAGTCCTTACTGGTGTGGCACTTGCTTTAAAAAAAAACAGCGAAATGCACGCCCAACAAAAGGCAACATGTTCTCCGCGGTCCACCTGGCAACATGGTCTCCGAAGGTTTTTACTTTTATATAACAGTGTAACTCATTTCCTTCGAAAGCAGCGACTTTCCGTTCACAGTAGACGTGGTCACCAGCCACTCATTCCCGGCAGGGGCACAAAAGATTCGTTGGGAGGGTAAGAATTAGATAAAAAAATTCAAGAAGACATCCACCTGTCCTTGTCACAATTAAAAATAAATGGCATGGACCACGGCACAAAATATTCTGGCAAGCAGCAATATTGCCATCCATTCTTTTACCGCCAAACCTTTAGTAGAAACAACCCTTGGTGGAACAAGGCATGCAAGTGAACTGAAAAAAAAAAGAAATTCTATAGTGTCCTTTGATGACACTCCAAGAATAAGAATTTCAATTAAACTTGCCAAAGGAACGCGCAGGTGAATACCACGTGCAGCCAAACGTACCTGCTGAAAGCATCTATTTATTGCATCGGCTCTGCACTGACATACAAAATGTTTGAAAAATGATTCCCGATTTTCAACAACGTAACAAAATTATCCCCCGAATCTGTAATAAGACGGGAGACACGAGTGTATATCAGGCTAATGGTTCTGCCCAACAATTTGAGAAGGTACATTAAGCTACAAAATAAGGTTGGGGTAAACAAGATCTTGAGGTAGGAAAATGTAAACAAATTCCTTTCCACGGGTGCTAAAGCAAGCTGTTTGTTGTTTAGAAAAACTGCGTGATATGCTACCGGACGTATGTGTCCCTCTTTGTGAAAATATGTTTGCGGTCTTGCGTGCGCTCGTGGGTGAGAAATTAAGTTTTATACCGCACATAAAAATCTGCGATAAAAGTGTAGGAAACCCCCAAATCTTTTAACAATGGTCTGATTGTGGTGTTTGCGAAAGACGTAAGCACCGGCAGCACCACCGTACGAAAGCCGTTTATTGTACTTCACACATTGAATATATACATAAAGAACAGACGCGCCCCGTGGGGGTGAAAGAACATAAAAGAAAACCGAAACTGAATATAAGATACTCCCTCCCTTAGTGTTTAGTTGTTAGTAAGTGTTAAAAACCCCTAGCATGCACTGTACATATTGTCACGAAGACAAGGACGATGCAGTTGTGTTGAATGAGAAACACGTTTATTGGAGCGAACTTGTGCTCCCCTAACAACTCAAAAGAATACAGAGGCGGCGAAGCAGCGGTCAACAAAGTGACTTGCACAGGCGAGTGTCGTCGAATCGAATGCCCCGGCGTCCGCACTGCAGGCTTTTTATCTTTTGGCGCGCGTGGTTCTCGAAACGTCTATTCGCATCGAGAAAATAGTAGATCCAAGAAGATTATTCTGGGCTGTTCACGTTAGATCGGAATGCTCTCCCTATCACAACAGATAACACACGCGGCAACGAAAGAAATAATGCAACACGCGCTTCCCTTGGCGCAGAGATAACACAGACCGACGCAGCCGGGCGGTAAAAGCAAAACACAAATAAACAAACCCAATGTATGGTTCGCGGCAATATTTGCACTCTACATACACACTGTTCTATACACACAGAAAACTAATGCGTCTGATAGTCTTTGAGCCAAGCCGGTGGCCGGCGCTCTCGAGACGGCCGATGGGGACGCTGCACCGGCTGCACGGCCAGAGATGCTAGCGAGCTGGTAGAGCTCAGTAGCACGCCAGGAGACCGCGGTTGCGGACCAGGAGAAGGCGGCTGCTGCACGGCAGGCTCCGGAACAGGCAGCTGCGGACCAGGAGCAGGTGACTGCGGTACGACAGGCTGCAGTACGCCATTGGGCGGCGACTGCTACCCGGGAAAGGGCGGCGGCGGCAGGACAGGCTGCGGCACTCGAACCGGAAGCTGCGGCGCAGGTAGCTCCCAACGTTGGTATGGTGGACTCGGGCCCCTCTCGGGAACCCGGAACAGCTTGGAGGCGTTCCATGTGCGGCCATCTGCAAGTCGGAAAGAGGCAGGTCCCCTTTTCTCCAACACTTCAGTTGGCGAGGAGAAGGAGTGATCCCCCTTCAAGCGAACGGACGGCTTCTTGAATCGAACGAACGCACCCACAGCTATCTTCGGTTCTTCAGCTCTCCTCCGGTCCGTGTACTCTTTGCTGCTTTGTTGTTGAAGCCGGACCCTTTGGCGCAGTCGCGCCAGTTCTTTTGCTGGGTCCTTTGCAAACGCTGGTGCCGAAAACCCCACAACATCCAATCTGTTTCGGGGCATGCGTCCATGCAGGAGAACTGCTGGGGCAACCCCAGTGGTAGCCTGTGGAGTACAGCGGTGAATAGAGAGGTACTAGTCGGTGACTGCTTCTCGGATAGGTCTCCTTTCGAGGAGTGAAACTTGGATGAAGTTCGTCAGAGTTCGATTGAACCTCTCGACTTGCCCATTCGCGGGGGGGGTAGTATACAGATGAATGAGACAGCTTGATGGCTCGGTTTTGAAGAAAGTTGATAAATTCACGTGAAGTGAACTGCGGCCCATTATGGCAAACAATCTCCTCCGGGTATCCTTCACGAGCAAAAACACTGGTTAAGAAGTCTTTGACGGTGCTTGTGGCAACTTCGCTGCAAAAATATATCTCTGGCCATTTGGAATGGTAATCGACCAGCGTTATAGCAAATCGGCTGTTGTGAGGTGCATGTTCTGATGGGCCAACAATGTCTAGGCCCAGTTTCTGCCACGACCTTTTAGGCCAGTCAAGAGGTTGCAATGGCGCTCGTGATGTTTTGGCGGACCTATCTGCCTCCAGGCTGATGTGAGTTTTTCGCGGCAGATTCAGCTTGCTTGTCCATCCGTGGCCACCAGAACAGCTCACGAAGTCGCGCCTTTGTGCGCGTGATGCCCGGATGCGTCTCGTGGGCGACGGCGATGAACTGAGCCGTGAGGGAGGATGGAACAACGAGGCGCTGTCCGCGCAATAGAAGGTCATCAACAACTTAAAGTTCTTCGCGCACAGAGTACAAAGGTTTTGCTTCCTCTGGTACGTATTTTTGTGGTGGCCAAGAACCGAGCACGAACGACTTGACCGTTTGCAGACAGCCATCGTTGAGGACGGCTTGCTTGAATTTTTCCTTCGCCACGCAAGCCGGCTCGACCAATGATACAATTTCTTCTTCCTTGGCCAGCTCTGCCTCCGCCGTGGGAGCTGGCAGCCGAGAAAGAGCATCTGCCATCGTGTTGGTGGACCCCTTGAGGTACTCGACAGTGAAATTGTAACAGAGGAGTCGTGCACTCTAGCGTGCAATTCGGAGTGGCCTTCTTCCACGTCCTTCCGACGACAGCAATGATACCAACGCCTGATGGTCCGTTCGAATCTTGAAATGGCGACCCCAAAGGTAAGTGTGCCATCGTTCGCACGCCCAAATGCACGCCAATGCTTCGCGTTCGCCGACCGAGTACTTTCTTTCTTCTGATGACAAGGTACGAGACACGAAAGCAAATGTGCGGAGCTCGTAGCCATTTTGCTGCTGCAGGACGGCTCCCAGCCCACAGTCGGACGCGTCGGTCGACACGATGACTGGAAGTGTGGGATCGAACATGCGTAGAACTGTACTTGAAGAGAGCATTTTCTTGACCCTCCGAAAACTGCCGTCTGCCTCGTCTGACCATATGAATGGCTCATTCTGGCGAAGCAGGACGCGCATAGGCTCGACCACCTGGCCCAAGCGTGGAACGAACTTGGAATAGTATTCTACCAGACCCAGAAGTGAACGGAGGGCGTCAACGCCTATTGGCACTGAAGTGTTAACACCAAGTCAACTTTCTCTGGAAGCGGAGAGATGCCTTGGGCCATGAACTTATGACATAGGAAAGAAAGTTCTGGAACGTCGAAGAGGCATTTGTCGTTCAATTTCAGGCCTGCGTCCTTGACTTTCTGCAAGACGGTTGTTAGGTTCGAAAGATGTTGTTCTGCAGTTTTGCCAAAGACTATCACATCATCAATGTAGAACAACACACCAGGGCAGCCATCAAGAATTTTGGTCATCATCTTCTGAAATACCACTGGCACAGAAGCTAACCCAAAACAAACTCTTTTTAACCGAAAAAGCCCTTCATGTGTGATGAACTCTGTCAGGTCCCGGCTGTCAGGGTGCAAAAGCACCTGATGGAAGGCAGAAGCCAAGTCAAGTTTTGAGAAGAGTGTCGCGCCTACCAAGGCATGAAGAAGTTCCTCTGTATGAGGCAACGGGAAGCTGTCTGGTACAGCAGCCTTGTTAGGCTCCCGAAGGTGAACACAAATCCTGATGCTGCCATCTTTCCTGTCATCGACAACAATGGGCGAAACTCATTCAGAAGCATCGACACGTTCGATGATGTCAAGGCTCAACAACCTGTGAAGTTCATCTGACACTGGTTCCCGAAGGGAATATGGAAGACGGCGAAGCTTCGAAGCTACCGGCTGCATGCCTTGCTTAGTCTTTACACGATGTGTGAACCGCTTAGCAAGGCCCAACTCAGGACTGAAAAGTGAACCGAAGTCGTGCTCAGAACTTTCATCTGACAAAGCATCGTCATCGAATCCGACTTCACAAACCCTGCCTTGCATTTGTCGCATGCGGTTGCATACTATCTGAAAGTGGCCCTTGATACCGCACAATTAACACTTTTTTCCCTGCGTTGGGCACCGCGACGCTAATGCACGGTGACTTCGCGAGCCGCTTCGGAAACAGTGCGGTGAAACGGACCGGCTATCTCTGTCTCGCCGAGGAGGGTGGGGCCCCTGCATCGCACGTGAACCGCTCGCGCTTGGAAAGTTCTGGATATGCTCTTCTGGCTGCGAATTGAATTTTCGCAAAGAATGCGAATACTGGGGACGACGCTGCACAAACACAGGCTCGACTGTAGCAGAAAATTCCTTCAGCTCTTCAGCTGCTTGCTCAAACTGAAGAGCGATTCGCAATGCGCTTTCAAACGAAAGGGAGGAACCCTCGAGCAGCAACCGTTCACGAACGCGGTTGGAACCAACGCCGGCTACAAATCGGTCCCGCAGAGCATTTTCTTGTGAAGCGAACGAACAACGCGAAACGAGCTCCCGGAAAGCAGCAACAAAGTCTTGAACAGACTCGCCTGCATGGTGGCTGCGGCGGTGGAACCGATGGAGCTCGACGACGACGTTGCACGACGTCGAAAACTGCTGCCGTAAGGCGATGAGTGCGGACTCGTACTCGTCAGTAGCGGGCGCGGCAGGCTTCTCTTGTACTGCCGGTTTCTCTTGTACTGCCGGTTCTGCGGCGCTTGCTGGTGCTGGTGCTGCGGCGCTTGACCCTGCAGGTAAAGTTCGGTAAATACGCTGCCCTTCCGCCCCCACACAATGCAGAAGAACGGTTTTTTTCTTTCTTGCAGAAGAAAGAAAAAAAAATTCTTTACTCTCATGCGATACACGTCAACACCCTTGCATTCAACATAAACATTTGTTCAGAGACACCTAAACAACTTCTTGTACTGATGTTATGGCTCCTCTTACTCGATCGCCAGCGGTGGTGACATGTTATTTACAAAATAACTAAGAACAAAGCAGCGAGCGCCTTGGTCCTCAGAACATGTTTCCATCCACAAACTCCAATATTACTGTACACATATTTGCTTAAACGACTCTTTTGAATAGTGCAACAGTGGCTCAAGGCTTTTTTTTATTTTTAAAGCTCGAACCATAACAAAGCAGTTTCGCACGGGATGCCGAAAGTGCAAAGGCTGTCGAACATGTAATACAAAACAAAATTGTTCACTCCGTCATATACACCGATTGTTTGAGCGTTTGTATTCATCTGTATTAAGAAAAGTCTCAAATCGACGATGTGTAACTCGCCCGTCAGCACCATAAAGTCAGCATACTTCATGGGGCTCAAAATCAAAGTCCATATGGCCCCTTTCCACGGCTTAATAAAAGAAAGTGATGCTGGTGAGGGGAGGCAGCAGCAACTGATCTTTATAGAAATGTGGGTTTGATGGTTGTACCTTACTGTGGCCTCAAACCACACATAAATAAGAAAGTGGCGAAGCCTGCAATAAGTCGCCCAAGGCTTGAGCCATAGCGAAAGTGCCGCATGTCTTTCCAAGTGAGAACCAAAGCACACCTAACCATACATTTTTACAAGATTCAACTAGCTCATTTTCACATTCTGTGGTCACTTTGCACTTTGCTAGCAGGTGTCATTGTCATATGCGTCGCTATCGTGGCGTTGTTCATGAGAAGCCTTACACGCGCGTTAGCACTAAACGACAGCTAGTGCGCCGCGTTGACGTGTACGCGGCTGACACATTCGCGGCGTTCCTGGAGTCACATCGAGGTTCTACGGAGACAAAGGTGCGACATCCTGGTGTTGTTGGTTCCTAGGCAACTCGAGGCACTCCTTGACGTTTTTGCCTCTTTTGCTAACGCCACTGTGCGTGCCAGGAACGGTTGGTGGTCGCAGCGAGGCGCGCGCTCATAGGCGCTGAAAATTTACTTGGTATTGTAACGCGTTCGGCACGTCACAAATGACGGCCAGCTGTGCCAGCTGTGCTGTAAAATAAAAAAATATATATATAGCAGAAACAGCGACACGCACAAACAGAACACACAATTTATGGAGTTAAACGACATAAATAGGCACATAACTTACATATAAAAACATGTATAGAAGTTGCAGCTTGTGTTTACCGGATTGAGTCCCGACATAGTAAGTAATGGTTGCTTCTGATAGAGCACCACGGCCGCCTTTTGTCAGTTATGAAATCGCTCCTAGTGTTTTCCGTGTCTTGACAAATGACAAAATGGGACGAATTTCGCCAACTTATATAAGGAAGAGATTATACAACACCCGGCTTATTTACTGTTGTTAATGGACTCATCAGTTGTAAAACATTGGCTGAACCTTGCTTATATAGAATGTTAGTGAAAAGGTCTCTGTACACCGAGTGACCCAAAAAATTGTGCGTGTTGGCAAATCATTGCAAAGGGGACGACAGAAAGAAGGGGACAACAAGAAGGAGACGACAGAAAGGTACAACACAAGCGCTGACTCACAACTAGTGTTTATTAGAAGCCCAAATGACATATACATGCAAGTGGGCATAAGACAAGAGGGGCAAAAGAAGAACGACATGGCTCTCTATGATAATACCCTAAAATACAAGAAAACAAATGAAAAGCAGGCGCAGTAGTTATGAAAACTTACGCATATCTTAGTTCCTTTTATTTGAACCGTAATCGATGTATTGCTTACGCATTTACTTTTATAAACAATAATGAAGAAGGCTTATAGTATCTCCCAAACCATCCGATTTCTGTGCACCTCGCCATCACGAAAACCAGGTTCGCAACCACATTTTTTAAATATTTGAGCAAAGTTGCATGGCTACGCAGGGAAGATGAAGAATCACACTTCGATCATGATCAGGAGCACCAGCGTCGCCGGCATGCCTGGTGCCTTCACCCCCAATCATTATTGCCCAAGAATGTGCATTTCCTGCCTCCAGCTTATTACGCAGAGCGCACGTGTTTCTTAACCGGGCCCCTTCAGTCTTTGCCATAACCGGCGACGTCGTCGCGTGGTGCCAAGGGCACCACCTTCAATTCGTTTCCCCAGGGCAACGACTCCCAGCGATGCATGACCTACCAGTTTCAGGTTCCGAGTCCGCAACATCGGAAGACTCCCTTTTTTTCAGATCTCAAGAGAATTCTACAGGCCATATTCAGGCCGATTTCCATAATTTTGCCCTTGGATCTCTTTGTCTTCTGTTATGCATGCCATGCCATCTCTGCATCATACATTCTGCAACTCATTTGGTCCTGCGAGGGCACTGCCGTACTTCGCGCGGAGCACTGCTTGAAGTATGTCCACACTCATGAAGGGCGGTTTCGGCTCACGTGGTGCGTCAAGGATTCATTGACTGCAATCTGTACCTTCCTGTTTGCTGTGCAATATTTTGGCTCGGCCTATTAAGTGTTCTTGCATCATCGTATGGCCTTGTGGCACCGGGTCATCCTTTGCTAACAAAATTTGCTTCCTTCCTTCGTCGTTCTTGCGTGTTTACCTAGCCTACACAAAAGAAGCGCCCTATCTGCTTCTTGCGCACTCTTTTACAGGACAGCGTTACCCGGAAAAAAACACACGCTTCACTAGGCACACAAGCTCGTGTGCGCTTGAAACCACACGTGTTATGGATGGCAACCAGCACGCGTTCGTGTTTCGTTAACAGACAAACAAGGCCTCTTTATTGTGTTCTTAGCCACGAAAAGTACATGAACCCAATTGTGGGAACTTAGACGTTTCAGTTCCTTTGAAATTTTCTGCATATAGGCCATGACAGCTCCTTTTATCCGCTTCTTTTATTTCTGCAATTGGTTCCTATTTGCTTAGCCTGTAATTTGAAGTTCTGGCACGCCGAAATAAAAAAAAAACATAGTTTGCCAACCTTGCTACGTGAAGGCGGAATACCTGAAGGCAAAAGCTTTTCTTGGCAAAGAGGTGGCCAGTCATTTTACTGCGAACCAACCGTCTGACATGGCGCTGCCTCTGGTTACTATGCACAGATGCCCAGATTCGTAATTCAGAAGCGGATTAGCAGACGTTGGATAGTGTGAAATGTTGGGGTTACTTCAAGAAACTGTGAGTTGCCAGCTGCGAGAAGCTTTTTCCTGAACTCCAGTCCCACTCCGTTGTCTTCAAACTCCTTTAGGTAACTTCACAAATTTTGACGCTTCATTTTGGTGCACAAGAACCCAAAAAGTGTCTACCTGTCTCCCTACCTGAACCGCATCGACTCCAATCCATCGACTCCAACAAAATATCCTGAAGCACTCGTGGAACCGTCGACCCAATAGAGATGGGCTAGTTTTGTAGCAGCATTTTCTGCTCCGCTATAATAACACTAGACTGGAATTAAAACATAAAAATAATGCTTAAACCTTCTATGGCGAGAACACAGTCGCTTTGGAACCTTAACTCGTAGTTGCTGCCTCTTAGAGAGTCTCGCGCTGTACAAGAAAGTAAAGCAGATCCACAACGTCGACACTGAATGCTGGGACTGCTTCAGCCAGAGGTCGATTAGGAATCCCATAAAAGAAGATAAAGCAGTAGTCCATATACCCACGTGAGCTGTTAGCCTTTTTTCTTTTGGTTTTCATCTCATTTCTTGTATTTATGCGCAACATCGCTTGCAGATGAGCCTCGGTATTCTCTGGTTCCTCTGCGCATGAGCGTGCTTTCGTGTATAATTTTTGGGGGTTTTTATTAAACACTAGCTTTGCGACAGCGCCTGTGTGGCACCCCTTTCGGCCGTCCCGTTATTTTGCAGGCTGTGTTGTCTCCAACCACACAACGTCGGCCTGTCTCTCAGTGATGAGATTAGTGGTAATTCTAAATTTGATGTGACACTCAGGACGCTTTATTTGCAAGTGCAAAATCTTATACTCTGGGACATGCTTATGTGACAGCAGGACCACATTAGGCAGTACGAACTAGAAGTTACACTTACTAGGTAATAAATGGCAAGAAAACAATTTTAGATACCAGTTACCTAACGAAAATGCCATGCAAATATTTCAACTGAGATTATAGATACATTTTGTTTAGTTCTCTTTGTCTAAGTAGACTTTTTACCATTATTCACCATCTTCAGCGTATAAAACGCCATCATACTCAGTGCCGTCGTGTTTTGTGGCTGCGAGAGTCCCATTACATGCACACCTCTGTCTTTGGCCGTAGAAAAACGCACCGCACTTAGTACAAAAGCTGAACAAGTCTGGCACAAGGCACAAGATAAATAGTCTTAGGAGCCTTCTTAGTTGCCTACGCTTACCAGATAAAACGTCAATTTTTTATTGGGCATATGTGGGGGAATGGTTTGTTACACCACTCGAAAAACATGTTTGAAAAATTGCGTGGTTTTCTAAAAGTGAATTGAATTGCACAATTTAAGAATGGTCAGGGGATGGCGTAAGCCCCTTTGTATGCGCATCGTAGTAAGCTTGAAAAATGGGCACATAATGTTTTTACTTGACACGTTATAAAACAAATGCAATATTTTAACGTAGTACTTTATTATCTCAATACAAAAGCAGACGCATGACATTTCTACGATTGAATACAGTTTTACGTAAAAACATTTCTCTGCTCAAGTGGGCGTTGTGTTGTCGACCTCCGCATTTTCGCAAAGGCGAAAAAAATAAAAAAATCAGGATGTCAAACGTACCTCCGATTGTATGCATGACAAAAGTGTTTTGCGAAGAAAGTGTTTTTGAAATAGTGTTTACTTAGCTGCCCCACTTACGATTTTAGGAACCTGTAACAAATTTTCACTATCGTCAACTGATAGCTTTTAAACGTGATATGCTCTCTCAGTTCGCGACTATGAAAAAATGTTTGGCTGCTGGGAGAAAAGTGTTTTATTTTAACCTAATTTGTTAACATCAGCAATAACACCATACAGTTTTGTCGAGTGACGAGAGTTGTGTCGAGAGACCTATTAGGGTCTAACATGTTATTCTTTATATTGGGAGCTAGATTGAAGTTGTTTAGAAGCGCGTATGCGTAAATGGACAACAGGCTGGTTGGTAGCCTGAGTAAGCTTGCCTCGGTGAGGTGGTTTTAGATGTGAATACCGATGTCAAGTAATATCTATAAACTGTTATGCCGGGTTTGGGTGCGTTTGCTTTATACTTTTATAACGGTGGTAATTGATCATGTGAACTGAATGGGCGCGTTTTGTCGCAGACGAGGCATTATACCTTTCACCTGGCAACTGGCGACTTGTACGTTTCATTTTTTCTGGAGACCGTGGCATGATGTTTAAATAAAATATTTTTATGATGAGTAGTAACGCCGTAGTAATCCCCCCACGACAAAAAATATTTAGAAAATTGGTGCACATAACACTGAGAACTGCGCATTGCAGCCAAATTCCTACTACTAATTTGCTCTTCAGTATCCCTGAAAATAAAATTGGCATGTAACTTTCAGCATATAAAATTTGCGTGTGAGACACTCTAGAGTACGTTTTGAATATTAGCCTATATAATAAAAAGTGTGTTTCCGCATCTGCAACTTTTTTCCAGTCATGGCACAATGGCAGACGCCACCGATGGACAGGTGGCCAAAGCATTCTTGCAAGGGATTTACACCCATTGCTCGAATAAAGTGGTTATATAAATGTTATGTTCGGGGAGAGCGAATGAAAATATTTTTTGAGTTTTGTTGTTAAGCTGAAAAACGACGACTACTAAACAAAACAATGCTTTGGTGTATGTAGTGACAAAGGTGGTTTTTTTTCCATTTGGAAAAGGCCAGAACAAAAAAGGTGCTGATCACAGAATCCTCCTGTAGTGGCGCGGGTCCGCCGCGCCGAGACGAAGACGAAGGCGGAACCACGAGGCGCACGCTCACGTGCGCTCGTGCTGGAGGAATAAAAATCAGTTCGATCGCAAACGCTGTCGCGGCTGGCAGTGCCTGCGCCTGTCATAACATGAATTGGTGACGTGGACCAAACTCCCCTCTTCTGACTTCGCCATGTCGTACCCTTAGGCCTCGCCGGATTCTGCCGGATTCTGCAGTTGCTACGAAGCAGCTCCGACCGACCACGAAGCAGCTCCACCTGCGCACAAAGCAGCTCCGCCTGCATCAAAGCAGCTTCGCCTGGTCATCCTACAACCATGGCTGTGCACAGCACTACGTTACCGCCGGTCTGGACTAGGAACCCGAGAGTCCCCGGTGAAGCACACCATCACTCACCACATCGTCACGAAAGGACCCCGTGTCTTCGCTCGAGCGCGTCGTCTCGCGGGATCATGTTATGCAATTGCTCGTCGAGAGTTCGAGCACATGCTGAAACTAGGAATTCTCCGTCCATCCTCAAGCAACTACGCGTCAGCTCTGTATATGGCACCCAAAAAGGACCCCGATGACCGAAGGCCCTGTGGTGACCAACTTGCTCTGAATGCGATCATCGTGCCGGACCAGTTCCCACTCCCGCATTTGCAGTACTTCACTGCGAATCTGGCACGCTGGAAGATATTCATCAAGATGGATTGGGTAAAAGCCTATCTGCAGATACTTGTGGAGCCAGTTGACGTACTGAAGACTGCCATCAGTACTCCATTTGGTCTGTTTGGATAGGTCCACACGCTCTTCGGCTTGCGTAACGCCACTCAGACCTTTCAACTTGCCATCGATGAGGTTACCCACGGGTTGGAGTTTGTCTTTGCCTACCTCGACGATCTCTTCATCGCAAGCTCATCATTATCCGAGCACGAAGTGCACTTGCGAGCCTTTTCACTCGGCTTAACGAATTGTGGTTCGTCATCAAACCCAAAAACGGCGTCTTCGGCCTGCAGACGATCGAGGTCCTGGGCCACTTGGTCACTCCCCAGGGCATCAGACCTCTCGACACGAAGGTGAAGTCCATCCAGGACTTTCCACAACCAACCCCAATTATGAAGCTCAGAGAATTCTTGGGCCTGCTGAACTTCTACCAGCGGTTCATTGCCAAATGTGCCGAACTGGTCCAACCCCTCACCGGTCTACTGACCAGCAAGAAAGGCCCATCGGAGCACTTCGAGTGGAGCGAGCAGGCATCTTCTGCCTTTACTGCTGCGAAAAAGGCCCTCTCCGACGCTGCCTTGCTTACACACCCCGTTACTGATGCTCAGCTTCGCCTTACAACCAACGCCTCCTGCATAGCTGTCGTTTCTGTGGTTGAGCAGTTCATCTCCGGTTGGCAGCCGCTTGGTTTCTACTCGCCGAAGCTGAAACCTTCCGAGACAAGATAGAGCACCTTCAGGCGCGGACTACTGGCTGTCTACATTTCCATCAAACATTTCCTAAATTTCCTGGAAGGCAGGGACTTCTACATCCTAACAGATCACAAGCCCCTAACGTTCGCCTTCTAGCGCAACCACAGCTTGTACTCGTCGCGTGAGATCCGTAAACTATCTTTCGTCTCAGAGTTTACTATCAATCTCCGCCATGTCAGCGGCCCGATGAACACTGCTGCCTACGAGCTGTCTCGCGCCGCAGCACTTTCGTCTTCACCCCAACCACTTTCCATGGAAGAGCTCGCTTCTGCACAACTAGATACTGAGCTCCAGCAACGCCGCTCTGGCTCCTCCACGCTGACTTTCACTGATGTCCCGTTGCCGTTTACCGAAGGCACAATCACATGCGAGACATCAACCGGCGTATCCCGGCCTTATGTTACACCGGTGTTTCGTCGATCAGTTTTCCACGCCCTGCATGACAAGAGTCACCCCGGCATCAGAAGAACGGACCACCACGTCCCAGCTCGGCTGTTCTGGCCCTCCATAAATGCCGATGTCCGCCGGTGGGCACGCACCTGCCTCCAGTGCCAGCGGGTCAAGGTAACCAGGCGCACTGTCACTCGTGCCTCACCATTACGTCCACGGGACCGCCATTTGGCGCACGTGCACATTGACCTTGTCGGCCCCTGCCACCGTCGCGATGCGCCACCAACTTGTTGACGTGCGTGCACCGCTTCATGCGCTGGCCAGATGCAATTCTGATCCCTGATATCACGAAGGAAGCAGTCGCCAAAGCAATTGTTGGTGGTTGGGTGTCCCGTTTCGGCTGCCCTGCTGTGGTAATCACTGATCGCGGGCGTCAATTCTAATCCACCCTCTTTAACGCTCTGTACACCATCGTGGGAGTACGCCACATGCACACCAACTTCTACCATCCGTCTGCCAACGGGATGGCGGAACGTTTACACCGGCAACTAAAGGCAGCACTCACCACCTACGACCCAACTGAATATTGGGCCTAGCACGCTCCCCTCGTCTTGCTCGAACTACGCTCGGCTTTTAAGGCAGACCTGCGTTGAACATCTGCGAGCTGGTGTATGGCTGCCCTCTTCGTCTCCCGAGTGACCTCCTCACACCTCCACCTGCCGATGGTCCTTCGGACCCTGCCGGTTACGTAACTGACTATAGTCGCCTTTTCGAGAAAATCCGGCCCGTATTTCCTCGTCGGCACAGTGACCATTCTGTTTCCGTGAGCCAGGACCTTTCTTCCTACACCCAGGTGTTGGTGCGCCGCGACGCTGCCCGTCGACCCCTCACTCCCGCTTTCAATGGCCCATATGGCGTCATCCAGTGACACCCGATGTCTTTCATCCTCGACATTAACGGCCGCCAAGACGTCCTCGCCACTGACCAGGTAAAGCCTGCATACCTCGCCGCTTTCCGACGCAGCCAGTCCTTCCCCGTCTCAACAACCCTGCCCCGCACTTTGACCCATCAACCGTCGAAACCTTTCACATGGGCTCCAACAACGTCCTCCGGCTCTACGAGGAGGAGCTCTGTAGCGGGCGGAACCACGAGGCTGAACCACGAGGCGGACGATCACGTGTGCTCGCGCTGGAGGAATAAAAACGAGTTCGAGCCCAAACGCCGTCGCGGCTTGTGGTCTCTGCGCCAGTCGTGACATTCTATTTTTGCTTTAATTGTAGCATGCTTATATCGCTGAAAAAATGAACAAGCTGTTTTGTATTCTTACATCTAGAAAACGTTTTCAGGAGGCAGAATATAAACGTAAAATACGATGTAAATATTACGGTATTTACGAGAGAATAAGGAGAACAAGAATAATGTTTATTGTGTGTTAATATGCAGCAGACATAAGGAATTACACACAAATAGGTGAAATAACACGAGGCTTCAAGGGGACCTCTAATGAGTATGTGCCTACACAAATTGGAATAAGATCACAGCACATCAATTGACAAAATGAATATGCAATAGAAGAGTGCACAAACTAACCTAAGAACGGGAACTACAAACTGAAAAGTTTAGTCAGGAGTGGTATATAATGCTAAGCATCGCAAACAACGAAAGCGCAGTATTGACGGAGTTTATAAATGATCAAATTTTTTTCAGTAGAAAGTATACTCCTGCTGATGTGTGTATTCAAACATTTCTGGATTGCAGCTTGACGTTTCTAGATTGGCATTATTTTGCGAAAAGGACGTCAGAAGTACGCAAATTATGTTGACGCAAAGGAGCCACATTTGGCTATTTTTTTTCAGACCCGGGAAGAAATCTTGTTATAAGAGAGCATTTCCGTTCAATTATATTAATGTGAGAAGCACGAGGCAAGTGACATTTCAAATCACCTCGAGCAAGCCTCCAAAGTTGCCAAAATTCATTGTGTTAACATCTTTTTTCAAATAAGAAATTGTTGATACAAAAACACGGCTCTGTTTTGATAGTTAAGAACCACTCCTAAAGAAAATAAAGCCGGTATATTTACGTAGAAAAAAATAAAAAGATAAAAAGAAAAGATAAAAAGAAAAAAATACGTTTGAAGCAATTGTAGCTTCAATCCTTCATGAACCAACTCCACAAAGAATCGTTTCGCACTCACTTTTATCTCACCCTGCATACCCACCTCCGTATGCACTGACATTAGCTTAGACAGGGTAGGGGGCAAAGGAAATGTCTAATTTTTAGAAACAGCAACAATTCAAGAAAACGACAGTTCAAAGTTAAAATAATGCATAGACTTCGAAGAGGTTTCAAGCAATATAAATATCTTGAAGATGTAACGCAAATTTTGTAGTTGTGTCACCGAGTACATTGCCCCCTTTGAGATATTTTACCAATCACACCGTCGCTACGGTGAAAGACCGGTAGAAAACACAAGTGAATGTCACAACCAACATTGTTGCATATGGTACAATTAGTTTCTCAAAACTTTGTTTCGGAGTTGTCTCAGTACTGTTTGTTTTGTTTCGTTTTTGTGTTATATGGTATCAACAAAGGGACCAGAAACAACTGGTTACTAGAGAACGGTTAGCATGAGGCCGATATGCGAAAAGGACACACATCATGTAACAAAATAATGGCCAGATTCAGTCCTATCGAATTCACACAAATCTGAGAATATATTACATATAGTCATATTTTTAACTTTGTGGAAGAACCAAAACATCTTTGCAAAATTTCAACTCAGGTTCAGTTGCACGTATTCAACTTGTATCCTGTTATTAGAGGCTCTTCGCGACTTTTGGTGCGACTAATGACGGAACACAAACTAATGTCTTATTTGCCTGTTTTAAAAACGCGTTTAACGCAGTTTTTCTACTGCACTTATGGACAAAGCATAAAGCGTACTAAAACAATATATTCGCAGCATAGATAGCAGCATACATCTCTAACCGCGAACAATTTGTTTGTCGCAACTTTATGGCGTTTAAATGTGCATGTGTTGATTCCGTGTTTCGCCGGGGATCGGTGCTAGGGCATCGGTTGTTTTGATATTAACAAAACTTTCCGTACAGCCGGGTAATAAACAACGCTTCCAAGATTACCAGTTATGCATTAATTCGCATGCCAACGATTGCGTATTCGAAATCATATTTGTGCGTTGCAAGGTTAAAATGATCAATTATGACACCAAAATAGTTTGCATTGGTATAGAAAGTAAAAAAACGAACTTTACGTGGGCAAAATCGTTTTTAAGAAAACAATGCAAAAAGAAAAACCGCTCAAGTGACCTTCTGCACTGCTTCACCCATTACACCATACAAGTGAATGCATGCACGAAACTGGGACTAGTGTTTTTTTTTTAAATATAGTTCACTTGGCTTCTTCAACGAGAAAATTGTGGTCGGTCTGAGAGGACTCCACGGGAGCAGGCCGGCCAGAAAGCCCGTGCTAAGCCATCCGACGGGCGGGGTCGGTTGGGGTGAGGAATTGGTAGATCGGGCCCGGGCAGGTTCGGGCATGTGTCAGGCTTGCATTAAGCACGGGTCTCACATATATCAATTAGGGCGCGTGTATGCTAATGTTTCGCGCACTGGTTCACATGTTCGCTCAAACACAAGATTACAACAGCCGCAACCCACGCGGTGAGTTGCAAGCAGCAGAGGAAAAGGACAGAAAGGAGGCCCCACGCCACCACGGCACCCGTCTCCGTCTGTGAGCCACAGCGTAGCAACGGCGCTGAGCGGCGAACGCGTGATATGCTAGGAGGAAGAAAACATTTTAGGAGGGAGCATGACGTCAGGCGGCTCATCTTTGCAAGCCAACCGCCTCTAATGCCAATTTCTGCTATTCTCTGGCTCTTCCCGCCCAATGCTTTTGGTAGATTGAGTTGTTTCAGGCCTCCGGTAGCATTCAGTGGCTGCGGCTGACTGCCTGTGGTGGTAGAGCCGAGCGGCGTCACCGAAGGAGACGTACTAAATTTTTCTCCTGCATTGTGCTCCCACCCCTGTATCGTGGAAGTATTGTTGCTTTTCAAAGCGACACGAGACCAAGATACCATTTTAACGAAGCACCCTCACGATCTGTGAGCCTAATTTGATTTCTGAAGTTTATCAATCGAACAACCACCGGCTTTGCTTTAACCCTTTATGGGACAGTGGGACATTTACAACCCACTTTTTGACTGCAGTTTAAAAGCCGCGCCACACCAAAACAACCGCCGCTGTTTAGCTGAGACTGCTGTCGCCATCTGGTGAGTGTCTAACCTAACGTTTTTAAACATTATTTTCTACAAAGCACTAGGGGGCAGCACAATATAACGTTTCATTCGAAGCGTTCCGAATTCGTTTACCGCGCTCAGTTTCGCAGGTATTTTGAGTCGACGTGCACTAAATACACAATGACAAGTAAGTGTGAAAGTTTTATTTCTCGTGTGGGTTTCTATATAGAATCACTGTGTTATGTTTTCTGATTTTATTGTCGTACTGGCTACCCGGAAAGTTGTGCAACATGAGTGACGCAACTCAGAGCTGGCGAAATTTCCTAGGCCTAATTTTCGTCTCGCTTACGTCGGAATTTTAGCGCGCTATTGCATTCTCTTTTCATTCCAGGGAGGTCGCTATCAGTTGAAGAAGCGGTTGAGCTTCTGTTCAGGCTTCCAGATGATCCTCGAGAAAGCGACATCAAGAGTGAACTTGCAGACAGTGAGAATGAAGTTGTGCGCGCGGTGGCTCCGGTCGAGGAAAGTGACTCAGATGACAACGCGCTTGATCAGCCATCCACAAGCACAGGAAAAAGGAGGCGATCATCGTACGTCAGGAAGAAGCCCAAAAAAAGGAAAAGACGCCCGAGAAGTCCTGAGCCAGTCCAATCGGATAACTCTGACAGCCGAGATGTTGCCTCGGAAGGAACCGCTTTGTGGTCTACAGCTCTTCCGGTTCTCAACAATCGCTCTGTGAGTAGCCTGGAACCGCAGTATTCAAGCAAGTTGTCCTCATCTTGTACACCATCCGAGTCATTCAGCCTGTACTTCAATGATGATGTACTTGAAATGATCGTGCTTGAAACAAACCGCTATGCCAGGCAGGAGGCTCGAAGAGGGTGGCACGATCTAACAAAAGGTGAACTGAAAGCCTATTTGGGCATTCTTATTTTGATGAGCGTAAATCCTGCGCACCATCTGTACCTCTACTGGAGTAGCGACAGCTTTTTCAATGTGAAGGAGATATCCAGTGTGATGACATTCAAGAGGTTTCAGGCCATTATGAACTCACTGCACTTTTACGACAATGAGAAGATAAAAAGTAAAGGTGAAGAGGGTTTTGATAGACTGGCCAAAATACGACCTCTTGTGGACACCTTGAACAAAAAGTTTCTTCAAGAGTACAAGCCTTCTGGCCACCAGGCAATTGACGAAAGTATGGTGCGTTTCAAAGGACGATCGGCTTTGAAACAGTATGCCCCCATGAAACCAATAAAACGCGGGTACAAGGTATGGTGTAGAGCGGACTCTGTGACTGGCTACCTCTGCGAGTTTCAAATATATGAAGGGAAGTCTGCAGAAAGAGAGGCTGGACGTACACTTGGAGAACATGTCGTTCTTTCTCTTTGCAACAATGTTGACGAAGACAGTACGCTCTACTTTGATAACTTCTTCACTACGACCAAGCTCATGGAAGAGCTTTCAGAAAAACAAATTATGGCAGCAGGCACGGTTAGAACAAATAGGAAGGATTTACCTCATGAAATCAAAGTGGACCAGAAATTGAAGAGAGGGGACTATGTTTGGCGATCAAAGGGCCAATTGACGGCGTACCAGTGGCGTGACAACCGAAATGTGACGATGCTGTCAAACTTCCATGATCCATCTGAGGTGGTTGAAGTGAACCGGATGCTTTCTAATGGAGCCAAGGTGGGCGTGACATGCCCCAAAGTATTCTCTGACTACAATAAGTTCATGGGGGGTGTCGACCGATTCGACCAAAAGCGTAACGCTTATATGTGCGACCGTAGGTCGAAAAAGGGTTGGTACAGACTCTTCTATTACCTCTTAGATGCAGCTGTAGTCAACGCTTTCATTCAGCATTGCCACTTCACACCAAACGAATACTTGTGGTTTCGTCTTGCCCTTGGAAGGGAGCTTATCAGCGGTCAGAGCTTCAGGAAAAAGACGGCCATTCCCGCTTTTCAGCACAAGAAGCGTGGACGTCAGTCTGCACAGAAGATGGTGGGCGTTCCTGGAGAAATCAGATTTCACAAAGGTGACCACCACCCTGTGAAGACAACCGGACGTAAACGGTGCAGGTGGTGTTCTACCAAGGCGAAGGAAATTAGGACGGCACTTGTATGCAAAGTCTGCAACGTGCCGTTGTGTGCTACATGTTTCTTGCCTTTTCATAACGGAAAGTGAAGGTTTTCATACAGCCAGACGTTGCTGTTTGCAAGGGTGCAATTTTGAATAAATTTAGTACCCACATTTTTTTTATTGCCAACAGCCCTGTCGAATGTGGTTACTGGGACCATATTGTCCCACATTCTCTGGTTGACTGAACAACCAGTGGGACATATGCGTCCCACTTTTTTTGAGTCCCCCTTTGCACTGACGAAACTAAAATTTCATATGTCACATAGTGATGTAGTAACCATCAGTTATATACAGACAAAATGAATTGATCGTGTTTTTTCTCATTGTGTCCCATAAAGGGCGGCTCATCTTTGCAAGCCAACCGGCTCTAATGCCATTTTCTGCTATTCTCTGGCTCTTCCCGCCCAATGCTTTTGGTAGATTGAGTTGTTTCAGGCCCCCGGTAGCATTCAGTGGCTGCGGCTGACTGCCTGTGGTGGTAGAGCCGAGCGGCGTCACCGAAGGAGACGTACTAAATTTTTCTCCTCCATTGTGCTCCCACCCCTGTATCGTGGAAGTATTGTTGCTTTTCAAAGCGACACGAGACCAAGATACCATTTTAACGAAGCACCCTCACGATCTGTGAGCCTAATTTGATTTCTGAAGTTTATCAATCGAACAACCACCGGCTTTGCTTTAACGGCCGGCTGTAAACCCTCACAGGGGCGAGGACGTCCACGGCTGCGCGGTGTTTGCCCAATTTAAAGTCACGATTCCATTTGGCATACCACTGGGAGTTGTCTCGCCACGTATCTTCCATTTAAATCCTAGCGCTGTAACGAGTTTCCTAAAAGCTCAGCGGTGGTTTTAAGTGCTTTGGTTTCGCTCTCATGCGCATTTGTATACGTTCGCCTTATCGGTGTTCCCGCATGTTGGCACGTTGTATGTGCCACAATTGTCGTGATTGCATTTCTGGTTCATGGGTGTCTCCTTCAGTACATTGAAAAAGAAAAGGTGCAGAACGGAAGATTTTCTGCCTAATGTTGCAGATAGTATGTAGGGTGGTTGTCCGAGGACAGCTGAATCCGTGCGTTTTATATGGGAAAAACAAATGCGAAAATACGCCATGGAGGGACCGTTGTGAGTTCTGGACTGGCTGCAGCCTTTACGATGAACGGTTGTATACCTATAATGGGGCCTGAGCGGCAAAGTTAAAAAGACCAAATGATCAACACCAACAAAGTGCGGTGTGTATTGGGAAATAAAATATAAGGCACTGATTACGTACTCTGTCATCTCCACTTTTCAACGACGGCGCCAGAGACGTTGACTGCTTCGTGATCTTCGACTGATACAAAAGCGCAATAAATTTATATGTTTTCTGCATCTCCCGTCCAATCACATTACCCGCATTATCAGCCCGCTGTGCGTTTCTGGTTGGAGGCAGCGCTGCGCGCAACGCCCGGACAGTGACTCGTTGCAGAAACCTCACTATCTGGACTGCCCAGCGACCGAGCGCCCAGACGCACGCAAGCAGCTCGGGCGGACGGCCACATGAGATACAAAGGGCTGCCGCTTGCCTGTCACGTGAGGGTGGACTCCCATGACTTATTTTATTTATTTTATTGACGAGGCTTCACGCTTGTCACGTGACCCTTTAGAGGAAACTATTCTTTCCTCCATGGCGATATGTACCACGCATACGGCGGCGTCTAAATCACAGATGAGAGTCACGGTGCCGACTGTAGCTCTGGAAATATGTAAAGGAACTCTTTGTAACATAAACAAAACCTCAGAGTCATCAAGCGTTGGTGACGTTGATCCCGCTCTTCAATGAACACCACCGGCTTTTCCAAATGGGTTTCATTTCATGGCTTCATCAGTTGCTAGCGCGACTTGATCAAAGTATGCCATTCCTTGAATTGACTCTCAGGTAGGTCAGCAGTTTGAAAGCTTTCTTCGCTCTACTAGAGTCTCAAAACATTACAGATACGGATGGACAGTGCGAAAGGAATACTCAGGACACCCATAACATTTTAGTAGGCAGAATAAGGTCAATTTTGGCAATTTCGTGATTTTCTCCTTTCGATTCATTAGGTCCGACTGAATTGTCAGAAAGGGTATTGGTTTCGCGCCTTGTACAAGGTTTTTTTCCTTTTGTATTTATGCTTTTTTACCACCCGTTTGATACAGCATTTTACTTTTCAGTCGCGCGCTAATGTGCCTTATGTTGTAACGCGCCCTTCGTGTTACTCTTGCGTTTTTTTGTTTCTTTTCTGTTAAGGTGCCGTGCGGTGCTGCGCGGGCTTTCCTGTTAATCTTGCGTTTTTCGTTTACCTATAGATAGCCAAAAGCGATAGCGCAGGTGGTGGCATTCCACGCCTATACGAACACGCATCTTGGCATTCGTACGTGTTCTCGAAAGGGCGATGGTCTCGCGAGCTGTGCATGTCAAAATGCCGCGCTACAAACTTAATTGTATTGACCGGTCAGCGAACCGGTCTTGTTTTTACGTCCGCATTCGGCAGTGAATACTCTAGCCACCACTGAGATTGAGTTGACAACGAGTGCAGCCGAAAACTTGTGGCAGACTATTCGTCGCCAAACGGTCACTGTGTGACTGCTGTGGTACCATCACCACTAATCGACAACATGGTGATCGCACAAATGTATTTGTGGCTTCTTTTGCGTTGCATTGCATTGCTTAGTTTGAAGTATATTGCTGCCTTACGTACTCAATTATCCTGTACAAGGTTCGACTTCACCATCAGCATCCAAAAAAGGTATTGAAAATGAAATAAATTTTGCTTAGCTAATCGTATCAATAAAATTCATCTGGCAGCCAACGATGGACACAATACGTCTGAAATATGGCATTGCTCTGGGGAAGCTAAAGATCCAAACGAAAAAAGCGAAGAAAAGTAAGGCGTGGAATAGAATTTGTGAAGTCGTGCACGCCAGCACCCTTTCATCTTAAGGATATGTGCAGTATAAAAGCTGCGACAGCTTATTTTGAATTAACGCGCCTCTCATTCGACAAAATTGCTAACCGACGACCCCCCAAGAACGAAATCTTTCTTTTCGGAAAAGAAGTCAGCTTTTCCTGCTTGTGTTAAGGAAACTATGACAAATGTTTGTGCACGTTGGTGTGCCTAGAACATGATGCCTTAGGATGTGTCTGATGGTGGCTACTTGAAGGTTGCAGATCAACTGAGTGCCGCGCGTGAAGATATGGCACATAATCGCGAAAGATATGATTCTGCACCCGACAACAGTATCTGCAACGGTCGCGGATATTGTTAGCGCTCTACGAGAAGAAATAAAACCTTCTATCACTGCTTCAGTGAAGGAAGCTCACTGTGCGATTACATTGACATCTGAACAGACGATTACAATAAAGTGTCTTATTTGATTGCCCCTGTTCACTATATTGATGACACCTGTGATCTACATAGTGTCGTCCTGTTTACGACTGATTTTCCAACAGTCGAGAAAAAGACTGGCGAAAACACGAAGGATAACAATTGCTGAACGCGTGATAAAAACCTTCTTTTCGTTACTGATCAAGGTGCTAATCTAACAAGTGCACCTCGTTCTTACAAACGGAGCACCTGCAGCGCGCACCTAAGAATACTTCTCTCCAGCACTGGTTTTATGAAGCGTACTTTTCGGAACACCTGCCTGATCTCCAGATCCGCCTCCAGAAAGTGAAAGCGGTTTACACCTTCATGAAACAAAGTGGACTCGCTAGCCGCTTTGCTTATAGTGTATGCCAGTAAAAAGCACAAAATGGAATTCCAAAGTGGCTATGCTGAAGTCCGTGTACACAATGTTTGAAGAAATCTAAAATATCACCGAGGAAAAGGGGCGTTCACTGATAGACGACTTAGGTAAAGTCTTCATAAAAGACATCATTGACCTACTGGAGCGTTTCAGACACACCACGGAGAAGTTAAAACATGACAAACCGCCGACGTTGCCTCTGGAAGTTTTGTTGAACACCAAGTTAGAAAACCACTTGGTGGCTGCACCGACAGACTCGCCGAGAGTTGCTGCATTAAAACGGACGGCAACAGAACATTTGAAAAGTAGGTTCCACCTTAACGAAGTGCCCACTGCTGCAACACTTCTTTTTTTTCCGTCTTTGCGTGCACTTGACGAAGCACAGCGGCACGCAGTGCATCCATAGGTCAGGGCAAAGATGCTGGATGTGCCTGTATCTTCTACCAACTGTGACAGCTCTGAAGTCGCAACTGTAATTGCAAGGAGACAGAGATTGAGGTGGAAGAAGGGGCTTCAAGACTGGCAAGAGATCGCAGAGCCACCGCACAGAATGAAGAGTTGGACAAGTACTTGCATTTCGACGAAGCTGACCAAATAACCAATGGCTGAAATGGTGGAATACTCACAGCAAGCAATAACCTAGGGTGTGTTCACTAACCTAATGTATTTCTTATAAACCAGCGGCAAGCGCCAGAAGTGAAAGAAACTTTAGTGGAGCTGGCTACATTTTTTAAGAGCGGAGAACGTGCCTCAAGACGAGTTCTTGGACACTGATTTCTTACTCCACAAAAACATATAGACTTCCAAAAGGTGTGAAATCAGTCGTTACCATTCCAAGTTTTTTTCAAATCTGCCAAGCGTCGCATTACCGCTGTAATGCGTATAAGCGCAAATTTGGCTCATTCGTATCAGGTGAAGATACTATTAAGTTTTCTTGAGCATCTTGCCGTGTTCTCTTGACACAGAAAGCTATATGCATACCTAGCGTGTGGCATATTTTAGTGGCTGACTTTACCAATTTTTCTTATCAAATATTGTTTTGTTCGTATTGAATAAACCTTTCTACTAGGCATTAAATTGTTTTTTTATTCGGCACTTATCTTGGTTCGCAGTTGAATCCGAGGCTATTGATGTTTCATATGGTAATGGAAAAGGCCGACTTTTTTGGTCGGTATTTTAAGCTTATATTTTATTTCTCGAATTTCTGCACTGATTTCTTCTTCAGATACGTTATGTGAAAAAAATAATATGTAATATGGGTAAGTTACTTTCTCTTGTGTATTTTAATTGCAGCTTGCGGAAGTGTTTTCTTGGATTGACTATATCGTCTTCGTAATTATCCAAGCAGCAGTTGCAGCCGCTTTTTCTCTCTCTCGCGTTGTATTGCGCAATAAACGAAGTTTGCAGGAGAATGTGATGCTGTATGTTACTCAACAGTATCAGCTTGTCAGGAACTAAAACAAACTGAACCTGAAAGTCCACCGTTTCCACGTTATGTGGGCGTAGCATTTTGTAGTCATTCTTCGAAATGCAATAACTTTGCATGGTTCTCACTACGTGCATGAAGCAGTGTTGCGGAATTACCACTCCGGTATTTGAATGACTCTGGAGTCATTGAACCTTTTCGAGATGCCGGAATGAAATCGGAATGGAATGAGGACAACACTTGGAGAAATGAAATGGGAATGAAATTGAGCACCTTTAGCCCGGAATGGAACGGGAATTGATTGGGGATTTTTCTACGACGGTGTCACGATTGCTGGCACCTTCCGTCTACTTAATTATTTGTGGCGACGACTGCACGGTATAACCAGAAGAGAGCACCGACGAGGAAAACGAGAACGCATACCGGGAATCTCGAGTAACTGAATCCACGCAGCCTGCCGGAGCGCGTTGGAAATTGAACTTCGCGTGCACAAGCGCGTCTGGCCGGTTGCGCCGTTTGGTCGGCTCTTAGTGCTTCGGCAGGCTTTTTGAGGCATAGCTTTCTCTGCACAACTGTCCGTGGCGACGACCAAAGACCGACGTCTCTCTCAGTGGCAGGTGCCGTGTGGGCAGGCCCACAGGCGGGGAATAGCGTGGAGAAGCAGGGGGCGGGTTGGGGAAACGAACGGCGGGCATCAAAAGCCATGGTGTTTCGCACGGAAAGCTGATGCTCCGAAATCTTGGAGCTGAAATTAGCGCGCATGACACCATAAAAGGTGAAACAATGAGTTTTCTTGGCGTTCTCCTTGCTCCCTCCGTACCTGGCGAGCTTGGAATATCTAAGCCGACCTGGTAAGCATCTCGAGAGAATACGGCGCCAGCCTGTCGATCAGTGCGTTTCAGTGGTGCCCCGGGGCTCCAGCAAATCAAAACGAAGGCAGCAAAGAGAAAACTGTGGTTCACGGCTGTGCGAGCCCGGCACCCGCCATAAGCGGAAGAAGGGAGCTTCGGATATGTTACTGCGCTTTCTACCTTCACGCTCAGCTACGGCGGCTAGGGTTGTCGGCAGCTGGATTTACGATTACACTAGACATTATCTAACACAATGCAGAAGACACAGCTGCCCAAAGGCGCTTGCTTCTAACAGCTCCACAGCTCCAACGCGCCCTCGTTTCGAGTGCTTTGACAGCTCTCCGCATTACGACCCAGTGCTTTGCTTCGATCCGAACGTGGTGCCCTCTCCTCCAGTTGTGTCAGAATAGTTCGCGGTTTGGTTACTGTGCTTTTGTGCAGGTGTCCTCTAAGCCTGGGTTCAAACGTCCTGATTACTGAAACCTTAGTTGTTAGCTTGAAAGTTGTGGCATCGCTACTTTTCAGGTTGGAAGGTCTCATTTGAAAATTTTGATCACATCCTCATGCATATTGGTTGCGCGTTCATAGAGATAGACTGCCTGACCATACCTCTTAATTGCGCCAGGGCTCCGTGCATGATATGATTGTGTCACTTAATACGACGGGGTCATAATTATTATCCTGTATTGAACAGATTGGGCTGAGGTAGTGCCAGGGCACTATGCAAACAAAAGGGAGGTTGGCGTGGAAGCGCTGGCCACTTTCCTACGGTGAATGCAAGACTTAACGGTGTTCTGTGACGCTGCCCTCCAGTCTCTCGCATTTTCACAGTAGCATTATTGCACAATCATGTAAATTCACTTGAAATCATTTAGGTAAGCATTTCGAATACGTGTACAAACGAGCAAGCTCCACTCGACATGCCTGTGAGTTATCCACAGCATATTAAGCTGGTATGACTGTACGCAAAGCAGATAGCACGCCACAGATTGTGCAACAAAACAGAAAAAGCACAGATCAACGTTGATTGCTTGTGCGGTGTAACGCACCGACGCAACGCTGGCGATGAGGCGCGCCGTAGTGGAGGGCTCTGGTTTAATTTTGACCACCTGGGGATCTTTACGTGCACCGAAATCTCGTACACACGGGTGTTTTTGCTTTTTGCCTCCATCAGAAAAGTGGGCGCCGAGGCCAGTAATCGAACCCGCAACCGCGTGCTCAGCAGCACAACGCCTAAACCACTGAGCCACCGCGGCGGGTAAGAGAATAAGGTAATGGCTGCTTCAGCATGCGTCGCGCAAGAACTAACCGTTAAAACATACTAACAGGCAAATACTATATTAAGTATTGGGCCCGCTACTTTTAAAAAAACTGCCCCTCCTTAAAGCGGAAGCCTTATTAGTGAGACCAATCGCATTCTGTCAAATATAATACATTCCCCCTTGGACTGGCTGCTCGACCGAAAACCTCTGAAAAGGTCCCCACAGACACTTCGCGTGCGTGAAACCGCAAACCGCAAATTAAGTCTCTCTATCTCTCTCTCTATCTCTCTCTCTCTCTCTCTCTCTCTCTCTCTCTCTGAAAATGGTCTTCCATTACGTCAAAACGCTTACTTGAAAATCGTAAAAAGCGGTTCTAAACGGTTCTAAATAAGACAACACACGCGTCGATCATGAAGGACTACAATGGCATACCTTTATCTCATTACCCCGCAACAGTATCCATTTGAATCGTTTGTAGTCGCGTTTAGTTAGTGCGTGAACGATCGTCGCATGGATTCGTTCTTCACTTGCGGTTTGCGTATTTGAAGGTTTGACAATCGGTTAGACTCGCTTTTAGTGAACGTTTGGAGCACTTTTAGCTGTTGCGCTTTTGTCTATTTTCGTTAGGAAGGGGTGGTAATTTTTTGTATTGGGTACTTGTTCTACATGAGATATGTAACCAACGCACAACGTTTGTTACAAGTGACACATATTGTCTGATTTTGCAGTTTTCAACTCGTATGGTAACAATAGATTAACGCTCTGTTCCTCGGTAACTCGATAGAGCACCTGCGGCAGTTTTAACGCTGAGCAATTAAAGGAATGGAATTGAACTTTCCACCCATTCCAGGAGTCGGAATGGTCCAACTTCTGTCATTCCGAGGAATTGAAACGAATGGAATCATGACAAGCTTTAATTCCTCGGAATGTGATTGGAATGGAATGGGTATTGTCATTCCGCAACACTGACATGAAGCAACCAGCTATGCCGTCGCTTATAATATTAACCAGCAATTATTTCGCAAATGTGTTAGGGGCGTAATTAATCGAAGGTGTACACAATGCCGCTGAAAATCGTGACGCTGTCGCCCGTTCTCACAACACTCTCTATATTATATATTGTGGGCTGCTGGTTTCTTCGCAATAACTGACGGTGGATAAAGCCTCGTTTGTGCTCATGGCATAATTGGCTGAAACGAGCCAGGCCGGGCCCAAGTCTTTCGGGCACGGGCTTGTTACGGGCCATATTTGGAAACACCCAGCCGGGCTGGGGTAGGGAGGAGCATGACACATTTGTGCCGGGCCAAGGCGGGCAGTACAAATTCAGCCCGTGAGGTGTTCTGGTCTGCCTGGCTCTGTTTCTAAATAAAACCGCCAAACGGGTTGCGGAGGTTGAAGGATGCGTTTATATATCTGGTGGCATTTCCAATGATATGCCTAAGGTGGCAATGTTCATACTTGAAAACGCTGGTGAGCCAAGACAAAACCTTATTCATATCTCCGGCAGAATATCTATACCTTAGTAAATTTTGGATTGTTGCATTATTAAAAATACATACAAGTTTTGTGTTAAAAATACGCCCAGAAATATACGGAAGCGTTCGCCCGCAGAAACCGTAGCGGAAGTTTTGGCAGTATACAGGCAACAGTAACGAAGGCTTCGTATATATGACGCGTCGAAAGCACCTTGAGCTGGTGCATCGATTTACCAGCTTGTCCGTGTCATGGCGGCACTGCCCTAGAGGCTCCCATCGTACACCAGGAGATACAGGTAAATTGAACTTGAATTGAGAATGCCTGTAGTTTCTTTACCTTTGAAAGAGCAAGACGGCAAAACAGCACTAGAAGAGAGCCGGAAAGTGAAAGCAGGCAATTAGTGGCAGGGGCGCCACACGACTATCATCGTTCGTTCGATGGTATTGGCAAGGAAGAGAGCACATGTGCGGCAAATTTTCCTTTGATCCTAACTGAGCCACGCATATGATTGATATTTCAACACACGACATTTCAAAACTGTAATTTCAATGACGAGCTTTAAAGTTTTCTATACCTGTTGTATGCTTCTAGTTAAGAACTGGATTTATTCTACTCAAAATAAAATAGCCATAAATATTAGGGATACTCACACAAAAAGCATAAATAAAATCTTCAGTGGACGGAAAACATGTTCGCGAGAAATTACTACCTTCGTTTTGAGGGCAACCTATAACTGCAATTTTTCTTGTGAGAAACTTACGGTTTTATCCTGAAAGAAATAGAATCATACTCGTTAAATATTTGTCTATAGTATACATTGAACAAAATAACTACCCGTTTAATATCTTTACCTTTTCAATGGAATAAAAAGAAAGCCACCGATACCAGCATCAATCAGGCCACTAAACACACGCAACAGCGAGTTCAAAAGCGTTTGTTTTATGAGTACCATTCTCGAATGAAACAGCCGCTCTAATAAAGCAGTAAAAAACACTTTCTGCTTTACTTAGAAAAAGAGACGCCAGAAACAACACGACAGGGAGTAAGACTAACCTGCGCTGAACTCCCAACTGAGGTGTATTTAGAACGCGACGAAAATATACTTGCGTCAAAATACCTAGGATCATGATAGAGGCACTACACGTGGCTGCTTTCCTTTCCACAATCAGCTTCCATTTTGTGTGTTTGTGTTATGCATTTTGTTCTCTCTTTCTTGTTTTTGATTATAGTATATATCTGTTGTTCTTTTAAATAAACCTCAGTTGGCCATTCAGGGCAGTGTTAGTCCCTACTCCCTGTCGTATCGTTTTTTGGCGCTGGTTTTTCAAAGTAGCAACTTGCACCAACTAGCCAATCTCAGGTAGCTTGTTCACTATCTCCGTCCCGTCACACATGAATACATAATGCGTCTGTTGGTCGTTCTGCCCCTTTACGTGTAGGTGGTGTGTATTGTGCTGGCGAAGGTTTCTGATCCCACATATTTTTCTTCCTCCTGCAAAAGACTTGAACCAATATTTCGGTAATAATTAATAGAGAAATGACAGTTATCAGGTTGATGGGCAGACTCCACACAGGAAATAATGTCCGATGAGGTGGAGGGCTCCGAATTATTCCTGACCGCATCGAGATTTTTCTCAACGTAAAATCTAGAACACAGTTGTTTTCGCGTTTCGCCTCCAGCACAAAAGCCGCGCCTGCGGCTGGTAATCGAACCTACGTTCTAGAGCACAGCAGTACAACGCCTTAGTCACCGTATTAACGAAAAAGGGTATTACTCGCTCATCAATCAATAAATCAATAAATTATAATAAATAAATAAATAAATAAATAAATAAAAAGTACATAAAAATAACAATAAAAGTAAACACAAAAATTAATAAATACAACAATAAATGAATGAATAAACCAATCAACCGATAAATCAATCAATCAATCATCACCACCAGCCTCCTCAGGTTCACTGCAGGACGAACGCCTCTAACATTGGCCTCCAACAGCTCCGGTTCAGCGCTACTGAAGTCCACAGTACACCCCTCAAATTGTGTATTTCTTCCGTCCATTAAGTTCTTTGCCTTCCCCTTCTAGATCCGTGTTTTGCTAATCATTCTGTTTGCCTTATTTTCCAGCGGTCGTCGGTTCGTCTCATACATGGCCAGCTCAAGGCCATTTCTTTTTTATTTATTTTTTTTGAATAACCTCAAGGCGATTACATTGAAGAGGTGAGTGGGTATACATTACAAAAAATCAGGAAACTGCACTAGAAACAGCAGAACAGAAGTAACTATAACCTCTACAAAACAAAGTTATACAGGTCAATAAGGTCGCAATCTTCCTGCTGCGACGAGAGAAGCGCGGGTGAGGTTTGCATGGGTGACAATTTTTGGCAGTCATTGGAAATATGAAAAAAAATACATACATTGGACAAGTGGAATTCGCAGAAATCAATGCAACGTTATACAGAATCAAATGACCTAAAATATAATATTAGACACAGCGGTACGAAACAAATCCGGGTTGCTAATTGTAGCAATATTAGAAGGAAGGTGGTTCCAGTGGCTAGAGGTACGTGGGATGACGGAATGAAAAAATGCCTTAGTGTTGCAAGAAGGAACGCCAACTTTATGAACATGATCTAAACGCGAAGATATGTATGACGGTGCAGTAAGTAAAGCGTGCCGAAGCATGTTGTGTGAGAATAATAGGCACAATCGTGCAACTTTGCGACGTGACGTCAGAGATGTTAGACCCAAGTTACTTTTCATTCCGGATACGCTGGCTGCTCGCTGATAGTTAGAAAAAATGAAACGTGCGGCGTTGTTTTGAATCATTTCGAGCTGATGACTAAGAATTTCAGTACATGGATCCCATATCGGTGATGCATAGTCAAGTTGTGAACGTACAAGTGTTTTGAAATGGAGCAGTTTTATCGAAGAAGAAGCGGAATGAAAATTTTGTCTTATGTAGCCAAGCATACGGTTGGTTTTGTTGGTGATGCTTTCAATGTGAAGATTCCAAGATAGGTCAGTGGTGATATGAATGCCCAAGTATTTATAAGAAGTAACCCCTTCAAGAATGTTACCATCAAGGAAATATGAGTGCGCGTTAGTAGTGATGCGGGAAACTCGCATTGATTTGCATTTTGTAGTGTTTAGAACCATCTGCCATGTATTGCACCAATGGGATATTGCATTAATGTCAGATTGGAGGGCGTGTAAGTCAGTATCGTTATTTATTTCCCGAAAAATGACACAATCGTCAGCGAATAAATGTACTGATGATGAGATACATTTGGGCAGATCATTGATATAGATAAGAAAAAGTAGCGGTCAAGGACGGTGCCCTGGGGTACACCTGAGATAACTGGGGTTAGAGATGAATTGGTGTCATTAGCTGTGACAAATTGCTGGCGATGCACTAGAAAACACTCAATCGAATTTAATATCCTAGTATCGAGACCAATATTCCTTAGCTTGAGTAGGAGTAACGCGTGCGGAACTTTGTCGAATGCTTTAGCAAAATCGAAATAAATGCAATCAGCAAATGAACGGTTGTCAAGAATAGAGTGAAGTTTGTGAGTAAACAAAATTAACTGGGTTTCGCACGAGAAAGACTTCCGGAGTCCATGCTGTGCAGGGTCAAAAAATAAATTGGATTCAAGAAAGCTGGCAACATGAGAGTAAATGATGTGTTCCAAAATTTTACATGGTAAGCTAGTGATAGATATTGGCCTGTAATTGAAGGGTCTGTCACCAGATTTAAAGACTGGTACCACTTTTCCTATTTCCCAATCAGCGGGGATTTTACTTTGTTCTAAGGATTGCTCAGATAGCTTTGCTAGGACAATAGAGCAGTTATGTTTAGTACTTTTAAGGAATTTGGAATTAATACCATCTACACCTGAACTAGAAAAAATTTTAAGGGAGTCAATAATTTTAATTATTCCATTAGGGTCAATCTGCAGAGGGTGCATCGGTATGTAGTCGTGGCTTTTAAAACTGGGTAGACAAGAAGTGGGATTGTTACAGAATGCATCAGAAAACACTTTGTTTAGCACACTAGCACATTCTTCATGAGGTGTAGGTTCACCGTTTGTGTCAGTTAGAGTAATGCGAGAGCTGTCAGCTGGGTTAACGACGCGCCAAAATTTCCTAGGATTATTTTGCAAAAAACTAGGCATCGTATTTGTAAGGAAGTTTTGTTTTGCAGTTTTGACAGCAGTAACATATTCATTGACTGCTGAGCGGTGCAAAGACCATCTATAACTACTGCGAGATGTTTTGGCGCTGCGGTACAGACATTTTTTTCGGTATGATAGACGCTTTAGGTTGTAGTTATACCAGGGGCCCTTCGGATTACACAATATTTCCCGAGTAGGTATGAAGCGTTCAGTCAAATCAATGATCTTGTTCTTAAATAATGCCCAGTTGTATTCCAGCGATCGCTCATCGAATCCATCTAAGTAATCAATTAAAAATAAATGCAGCTCAGAATTATTTTCTGAGAAGTTGGCTTTGTGATAATTTCGAATGGTTTTTCGTTTTTTAGAACATTTTTGCACTGGTATTGTTACAGAAAAATTCAAAAGGACATGATCACTTAGTTTGGGCATATATGTTATTTCCGAACATACATCAGGGCAGTTTGTAAGAGATAAATCTAATATATTTGCGGTAGTTTGCGTAACTCTGGTAGGTTCTGATACTACTTGTGTGAGGTTAAAGGCTAAGGAAAAGTCTATAAATTGTTGGGTACTTGATGAAAACGGTCTTGAAAAAGGTACTGTGGCGGACCAGTCAATGTCTGGGTAATTGAAATCGCCCAATAAGAAACTGGCCCAATAAGGCTGGCTAACTAACTATGATATCTCCTACTCTACTTGGTTCTCTGGCCCATGTTGCTCATTTCTTATCCCTGGGAGTTATTCCTGACTTTATCCGTTACATGGCGCGCTGACCTGACCTATGGCTGTTTTGTAGTTGATTAGTACGGCGGCAAGTTTCAGGTCAGGTTGGTTTCACCGGGAGCGTTAGCTGGTTGTAGATTTTTCTTTTTGAGTGACAGCGGTAGCTTATTTCGCAATATTTGGGAGTGCTTGCCGGGTGATCCCCAGCCCATACTTATTCTGCGCCAGGTTTGTCTCTCTTGGTTGGGTGCAGCACTAACCATCTGTCCGACGCAGTTATATTTTATTAGTTCTGCAATGATTTTGTTTACTAAGCAGGAGAAGAATTTGGCATGCGTATTCATCATTACTTGATATTTGTTCATATTTATGTTTATCCCCACAACCATGCTTTCCGATTGTAGTTCCTCAATTATTGTTTCCATGAGTTCCGCAGTCCCGCTCAGCGAGAATTTGCCGCCCGCCAAACCTCAGATGGCTCAAGTATTCCCCGTTTAATCTAAAATTTTTGTTTTGCTAGTCAATCTCTTTATACCCCTCCAGACAAGTTTTAAATAGTCCTGGATAGGTGGTATCTCCCTGTCGTACTCCTTTTTGGAGGAGATAGAGGAGGAAAACTTTTATTCATATCAAATAAGAGCGCTGTGAGTGGAGTCCTCAGTCCAGGGCCCGAGAAAAGCTTGCTGCCGCCTCCGCTCTCCCAATGAGCCGCAGCTGACGATCAGGATCAGAGCGGGCCAGCTCTCGCTCCCACTGCTCTAAAGTTGGATTTCGTATTCTGTCTATATTCTGATTGTGTTGGCAAGCTCACATCTTGTGATATAAGGATGAGAGCTCTCCACAGTGAGGGCAAGTAGATGTATACATTGCAGGAAATATAGGGTGGAGCCTAGCAGGGTGCGGAAAAGTAATGGTCTGTAGCTGCCTAAAAGAGCGTTCTTGCTCTTTTGTGAGGGATTTATAGCCTGGAGGGTATACCTGTCAGGAAAGCCTATAATGTTGGATAATATTTCTGTACGTGACTAACGGCTAGTTAACACTCTGCTGATCTTCTTGTGGAGCCCGGCTGGCTAATTCTTTGGCAGCCGTGTGAGCGACGATGTTTCCACGAAGACTGGAGTGGGCAGATGTCCAGACGATAGTGAAATATCTGCTCAGAAACTTTTGCTAGCGGATTTGAAAGGCGGTTTTAGAAATTAGTTCATTTGTTTATTTCCTGCATGCTCCCTGTGAGTCTGAGATGATAGTTATGGCTTCACTTTGAGTCATGGCAAGCGCAATGGCTGTTTCTTCCGCTTGCGGTTTATTGGTGCGTCTAAGTGTAACGCCCGTGAGTGTTCGCGCCGTGTCGGTGACCACTGCCGTCATAGCATGCTCTCTGGTGTAGTCTGCCGCGTCTGTGTACACCACCCTGTTTTTAGATGCGACGCATCTCTTGCGCTGGGGTGTGTCCCTCCAGCGTGGCGGTGGTGGCGTCCGCATGCCACCTGCGCATGCGCGACTCTCCTCCGCTCTTCTCTCCGACAGCTGTGCGCAACTCTCACTCTGTCTCATCATCATAAACAGCAGCGTGTGCGCGCTTCGCTCGCTTCGCTCCGCCCCCGTCGCGCAAGTGCGCGCATGCGTGACTGCCCTCCACTGTCTCCTCTCCTTCAGGCGCTGTGAATATAAAACGGGTAGCGCGCTGCGTCGGTTCAGTCAGCGCTCGCTCTTGTTTGACTTCGCGTCACTTTGCTTGACGACTGCGTGCTTGACTTGATTCTTCCGATGAAGGCGTGATGAAAGCGACGGTCTCTTCAGCGAGTATGAGAGCACTCGCATGTGATGAAAATGCATCATACGCGTTCACAACACGTTTCACCGATTTAAGGAATCAACACAACGGAAACACCAATTGAACTCCCCGATGCGTCGCATCACACCAGGGTTCCCTCGCCGGAAGATAGGCGTAATTTTGTTTGCCCATATTTCCTCTAAAAGCTTTCGACTCTGGCTCCTCTTCGGCCCTCGTGGTGATCAGGGTGCATGTTTCGAGGTAGATGGGAAACTTTGATGCGTTCTCTGACTTCTTTGGGAAAATTTTCCATGGCAGGCCCCGAATTCACTACTGAATATTCGAGATGGCGCAAAAGGTGACGGCCAGTTGGAGTGGTGGCGAGTCGTTGCTGTTGAGCGGTCAGGCAGGCTTCTCTGAGCTCAGCTATGGTGTTGTGGAGTCCAAGCCCAAGCAGTTTCTTGGTTGGTGTGCTTAGTGGTAGTACTAGGACTTGTATGTAGGCCTTCCTGATAAGTGCGTCCAACTTATTGCGTTCAGAAGTTTAGAGTATGATATATGGAGCGATGTGGACCATTCTGGATACAACAAAAGCTTGTGCGAGGCGAATTGTGCCTTGTTGTTTCATTCCGTGCTTCTTGTTTATGATATGGCGTAGCATGGGGGTGATTTGACTGATTGAACAGTGGAGTTTGCGGGTCACCA